>NC_132989.1:2292256-2917256 GCF_048564905.1 Vicugna pacos
CTGTCAAAGACCAGACAGGCTTGAAACTACAGGAAGGTATGTCTATTTTTCTGTTTACTTTAGTAAAGTTTGGTGCGGACCATCAGCCATTGAGGTGATCCTTAGAGTCAAATGGCCATAGGAATAAACCTAACGAAGGGGGAAAACTCTTGTGCAAGTTCGTAAATGTATTATTTTTGAGAGAGTTGAATCCATATTCTTCGTATTCTTCAAATTGAATATCGCCTTCATATATCAATTTAAATCTGTTCTTGATCACAGGTCAGACAGACCAAGCATTTCTGCAGCCTTCCTGGGGGTTGTGGTCACTTACTGACCTAATGTTCAGACCCTGGATGGCCTGGGCTTGCTGTACCATTTAGGACCATCTCTGTGCATATTGTCCCATAGATGTTCTCCCCTTTAACCTTCCAACCTTTATAGAATTAGGAGAATGAAGGAAATAAAATGCACATCTGTCAGAGTTGGTTGGGAAGGAAACATGAAAAATTCCGTTTAGTTGGGATCTTAAAATTAGACAAGAACTTGCCTCTTGTCATCTGTTTTCTCCTCATTGGTGTGGATGGTGTTCGAGATATCTTCCCGGCACCATGTGAAGTGGTGTTTGGAAATGTTTCTGGCCTAATAGTGGGTTATATGTAACCCTTCTAAGTAAAGGCAAGTAAAGGACAGCTTGGTGGGGGGAGTGTGTGTTGAGGGGGATGATTTCAGAGTGTAAGTGCGAGATGGGTGGTGCTTTATCCTTAGGTTCTTATCCTCTCGTGATTGTTATAAATTCTTTAAAATAGAGTTGTGCCACATCTGTTACAGCTATCCAATGGTATCACTATTCTGGAAGGTAGTTCAGCATTCTTAGATGGATCAGATTTTAAATGTGGCAAAATTTAACACAAAAACATCAAAGCTCCTTACTCTGAGGAGAGTCTTTTAGGCCCTTACTCAGTCCTACCACCCCGGCTTCCTTACATGAGTGGGGAGGAATGATGAAGCTACCTTTTGAAGGGACTAACTTCCATATTCCTAACAAAGCCGTGTTTCCTGGTTTTTGAATACATTGGAAGCAAGAGCTTAGCAGTCTGTCATCAACAAATAGAAAAGGAAGAGTGGGGCTTCTTACTGACTCAAGAGAAAGGAAAAACCATACAAGGCAGGCAGATTTTATACACATAGCAATGGGGGTGACTCTGTTCAGGAGGCAAACATTTATACACCTGAGACCACAGGGGTGACTATTTGTATGCAGCATAAATTAATGGAAACCCCAGTTATGATCTATGAATTGTCAGACGTTAGAAATGTATATTTTAGAAACATAAATTAATGTTTAATCAGAATTTAGTAAGTTTTGCTCCTCAAAGGAATACTAGCAAGCTAGAAGAGTTTGTTTCCCAAAGGGCAAGTCATATGGAAAATAGCTAACATCTTTCTATTTGTATTGTACATCAAATTATTTCTGCAGTGCCAGTGTGGGAGCTAAACAGAAAGCTTACTGGTTCTAGGTTTCTGAGATCCTGAAAACTTTTAGCGTGAAGTTTTTGAGTATCCTGTCAGTTTTGACTTAGAAGCAAATGGACAAGAAAACAATTTCAAGATTCTGTCTAGACTCATTTATGAAGAGTAGGAGTGAAGGCAAAGCTATATGTGTCAGCATTTTGATTACAGGATTCAGATTAAAAGGTGTCTTTAAAAACTGTTGTTTTAACAGTGCATTTTCCTGTGACGTTTCCTGTCATCTATAGATGAGCATGCAGTTCCTAATTAACTGATTGAATCCATTAATTTGTATTTAAAATACTATATATCATTTGTCATTTTGGGTGATGTAACTTTGCTTAAAATAATTACAGCTTTTAGCATTTCTCTTCTATCAAAGTGATATGAGATATTGCAAATTCCTGGGGAGATCACTGAAAATGTATTCTTAGTAGTTTCAGGGACCTGAGGGCAGGTTTAGGAAGCAGGTTGTGTACACACCCCTCCTGGTGTATTGGACATGGCTGAGATGCACATGTTTGTCCTGAGTACTTAACTGTATCTCTGCAGCCCTGATTTCCTCCTCACTAGGATGTCAAAGGAATGTTCAGATTTCACCACATCCGTGTTTACTTTTAAACCAGTATGAAATTCGTTGTTGATTTATAGGTTTTTTTTTCTGACAGACTTATTTTTAGGGAAAGCATATTTGTAGATGTGTATGATTAATCTTTTTACTTTTTGATCCCTAAGGGCCTTGATAAATGTTCTTTTATGATTCTTTTCTCCTCTCCCTGATGGTGAATTCCTTGGGTCCCCAGAAGGGTGGCCAGCAGAGGAAGATAGGGAGATGGATGGAGGAAGGTGGATGAGTTCTGGGTAGAGGAGATGCTACTGGCAGAGTATAAGGCTGGGTGGAGATGCAGGGCCATGGCAGTAAGTGGGATGGAAAGGCAGGCCAGCAAGATACAGGAACACAAATGGGCACTGAGTGTGGCTAGTGAGACCTATCAGGAGGATGGGGGAGAGGGTGCCATCTGGGCAGAGGTGTAAACGATTGGGGGCCTTGTGAGTCTTTGGGGGAAATAAGAAGCTTCTCCCGGGTTGGGGAACAGTAAAGGCAGAAGCCCTGAGGTGGGAGTGCATATCATGGTTTTGGAGACCTGCCAGGAGCAGAGGAGGGGAAAGAAGTGTGCCGGTGTGTGCCAGTGGTCTTTGGAGGGGTAGCCCCAGAGAAAAGGTATTTTGGGAATTTGTGGGAGGATTTGAGGCTCTGTCAAAGAGGGGAGGCAATGCTGGTATTTAGTACATTTAGCAGCAAAAATACATTCTGTCTGCATGACTTTCATGTAGGTGAAAAATCTGTTTATATCTTGAACCTAATTATGTTTATGTACAGAGTCACCTTTTTTTTTCATGGTTTTAATAGATATTCTGAATCTTCCAGGAGTGAATCTATTGTGTAAATCAAGGGTGATTTTTTTGTTTTTTTTTTGCAGAATCTTACCAAGAGTTGTTCTCTGTTTCCAGGAAAAAGAACAAACAAACCAAAAAAACTGCCTCATGGACATAACAGGCCCTGAGTGTCGTGAGATGCCGGTACATGCTCTAGTAGTGTGCGTTTGTGGCAGTCTTCATTAGGTGGTAGTCGGACTGCCTCCCTTGAATTTACAGTGTGATCGTGACTAGTACTGAAGCCCACATTTTGTTATATGTCACCGTCTTTCATTTCCCTATTACATTTTAGTTGGGGCAACAGGGGGTTTTGTGCAGTCTGGTGTGTATGTTGGTTGTATTGTTTGCTAGCTTCCTTTCTGGATGGTAGAGGTGGTGCTGTGAAATGCCATGGCGTGCCAGTTCGGATCTTTTTAAGGACACTGACTTCATCTGACTTTTCCTTACACGCCCCTCTTGCTGGCAAGAACACCTTGTGGGGTGGAAGCTACAGAGGGGAGGTGAGGTGGCCGGGATCAGGCAGAGGGGGATAGTGGTGGGGAAGCACCTTTTCAAAGGGCGAGATAATGGAACTTGCCAGTGAAGCAGATAGTTTTGGAGAGGAGAGGGACAGAGAGGGATTGTGGGTGTCTCCAGGGTTTGGGTCTGGAGAACTGGAAGGAAGTTGCTCAGGGTTAGAGTAGGGAAGGGTGAGTCCTTTATATTTGAGTATTGGATTCCCAAGGGACATCCGTATGTTGAGGAGCAGTAGAAGTCTGGAGGTGAGAGGAGGGTCCAGCTGGGGTCCCATATAGGAGGCTGTGTTCCCCTGGGGGTGAATGGCTGGAGAGGTGCAGAGCTAGGGAGTGAAAATGTGAGACAGTGTGGTGGGACTGCTGGTTACTGGGAGGTTTTAAGCAGAGGATGGCATGAGCAGTTGTGTAAATGACGTTTCTGTTACTCCAGGGCTGCCCTGGATTTGAAATGTGACCAGAGGTAGGAAGAGGCCTATTGAGAGGTTGCTGTGGTTGTTGGGGCCAAACATGGGAAGTTCCCACAAGGCCCTGGGCCTGCCAGCAAGGCCAGCTTCTTGGAGAGTCAGGCAGAGGGAGTCCCGAGTGCTCCAAGCTGGTGCACCTCTAGGTGCTCCTAACGAGGGTCACAGGAGGGGCAGGTCTGGCAGGGGGCTTGCTTTAAAGGTAGGGGGATCTAACAGAGGCTCTCGGCCACTGCTGCACTTTCCTTTTTGTGTTCTCCAGAAGCCCATCTCTCAGAAAAAGTCAAATTTTTTAAATTTTATTTTTAAAATGAAAGTTCCCTGAAAACAAAAATCAAGTTTTGCAGATTGGTTTAACCACTCAGAAAGTTCCCGGTGCTGAGAAAGCCTCAGGAGGCTGCCTGCCACTCTGAGAATTTTGAGGAAGAAGAACTGGGCACTCTGACAACTCGTAGTTGGTCGCAGTTCCCTTTTTCTTCAAGGGTGTGGAGAGGGACTCAGCAACGCTGGTCCTCCAGAGCCCCACCCTGGTTCCCAGAGAGCGCTCTGCACCTGCATCGTGGGTGCGAGTGACCTCTTGGAAAAGGCCCCAGCACAGAAACTGCAGGGGCTTCTGCGTGGTGATCACATAGTTGAAGACGTGGGGTATTTTTACAGAAACAAATTAATGTGATTTACTTCACAGCAGAAATCAGAACCCTGGATCGCCTTCTCGTCCTTGTTCTCCCTACCAGAACTGAAACACAGGCCTGTGCTGTTTGACCGGTGTTCCTGCCGTTTCTGTCAGGATCACAGAGACTGAGGCTTCAGCAGCCCGAGGGTTGTGAATGTGTGTGTGTCTGCATGCTGAAGCTTCTGGCTGCATTGAGAGGGCTGCAGTGTAACTGGATCAGCCTTTGACATTGCTGGACCCAGAGGCCTCTAAGAACTGGTCATTGAGATGAGGTGGAAGGGTGAGCACTGTCACCATTCCATTTCTGTTTCACCGTCTGTTGGTTGGATTCACAGAGTGTTGTTGAGTGTTTGTGTGCCCAGAGCTGTTCTCATTACACAGCTACTCCTTAGGCTAGTGTGATGACTGTCAGCCCCATGATGTGTCAGGGGTGCGCTGAGAACAGTAAAGAGAGGAGAGGACCCTTCCTTGTGGAGGGTGGCCTTCAGAGATTGAGTGAAGGGCTTGGAGGGCCCAGCACGGAGAATCAGCGTGGAGAGGGGACTGGGAGCACAGTGGAGGTCAGAACATGGGGCTGAGCGACTTGCTGAGGAGTTCCAAACCAGTGATCCTCTGGTTGCAGCTGGGTTGGATTGAAGTACAAATCTAACTGACTTCCAAAGGGCCACTAACTTGCAGAATTAGTAAGGACCCCGTGGGTGGTAGGACACTTTTCAAGATGTCTGTGTGGTTTCAGGTTGCCTGTGGTTTCAATTCTACTTTGCATTTTAGTCATAAATTACTTTAGTTTCTTCCATTTTCAGTTGAATTTATTGTACATTGTATGTTGTGAGGTTGATGCAAATTTGTGTTTTTGGTGTTTTGAGTTTTTTCCAGCAACAACTTCTTCAGACTAAATTGTACTTGTAGTCAGATAGAGGGTATCTGTGTCCCTACTGCCAGAGAAGTACTCATTAGGGTCCAGACTGCTGGCTGCTTCACAGTGGGGGCCCAGGTGCCCACCACCAGCTCTGTAGCACCTAGAAGCCGTTCCATCACTGTCACCCCATCCCATGGGCTAGCATACTCAGATGGTCCTGCATAGCTTTAGGGGGCCAGGAATGTAGGTTTATTCTGGAAGGAAGTCCTCTTGCCCAGGGACAGCTCAGGGAGAAGAAAATCAAGGAGCAAATCAGGGAGCAGCCAGCCTCTACCACCAGGACAAACGTGCAGAGCAGTGAGCGATGCTCCTGACACAGCATCTGAGTGAGGTCTCAACTTGTGTGTATCATCAGCTCCTTGTTTCCTTCCTATTGAAGGCCATGGGATACTTGTGTTAAGAGGTCCTACGACCGACCATGTTTATCGTTTTCATGGGCTAGTCTATCTGGATATTTGCTCCCATCTGTAGATTTCTGAATGATTCGTGTTTGGTAATGTGCTTTGAAGACAGTTATGTTAAAAAAAAAGTAAATAAAACTTTAAGACTGAATAAGGGACAGTTACAAAACAAATAAACATGTCCATCAGTTAAATGCTTTGGTTTTTGTAGTTAGTGGTAAGTAGGATTGATTACAGTTATGCTGTTTCCATGTTTGCCTTGTGGTTGGTGTGCTCATTCCATTAGACAATGGGCAGTGGCTCTTGGGTGTTCATGTTAGTGTAGACCAAGAGCTGGATTCATAAATAAAACTCATTTTTTGTTGTCATTTTAAGGATTTCATCTTGAATCTTAAGCTGGCAAAGAGTGATCTAAATTACATTTCACTGGTTGCTCTTCCTAAGAATCAGACCTAACAGGAAATGCCCCTTCCTTGAGCTCTGAAAGGAGGCCAGTTGCAGAGCAGTGCTGTTGGGTTGAAGACCAGCCCTCCGGGATTAGCATAGAGGCCTCTGGGTTTCTGGCAGACAGCCTCCTTCAGGGCTGTGTGTATGGGACTGCTGCTTAAAGGCCGGGTCTGGTGCTTAATTGATTCCTGCAAAACATTCTGGAAGTTTTATTCTGAAACACAAAAAACAGTCTCACTGAAACTCACTTCTAGATGTAGACCAGAATTACACAGTTCTGGAATGTTTTTGCATGTTCTTTTGTTTATTTTTTTTCTTTGTATTAAAAGTTTAGAGTTGGGGTTGGTGAAATGGGTGAAGGTGGCCAGTCATAAGTAAGTCCAGGAATGTAAAGTCCTGGTAGTTCACCATACTGTGTTGTATATTGGAAAGTTGCTAACAGTAATCCTTAAAAGTTCTCATCACAAGGAAAAGAGGTTTGTGACTCTGTGAGGTGATAGGTGTTAACTAGGTTTTTTTGTGGTGATCATTTCAGTATTTATATATACACATATCAAATCATTATGTTGTACACTTGAAAATAATGCCATGTGTGTGTCTGTTACATCTGAATAAAACTGAAGAGAAAAAAAAGAAAGTTCAGTCAACTTAATTACATCCATTGAGTGTCTTAGGCTGCATATTCTTTCTCCTGAGCATGTTGTTGATTCTTACCTTCATCACAGTTGTGTTAGGCCTGCGAGGTGTATCCGCCTATCACTAGTATTGATGTGTACAGTTTTCTCCTAACACTGAAGTTTATAAAATAGTGACAGTATGTAATGCTCAACTCAATTGCAGGAAAATGTCAGAGCTACAGAAATGAAGTGTTGGATTAATAGGCAGAGTAATGGCTTAAGACTTCATTTAGATGATGTGCTGGAGTCTCAAGTTAATGGACAAAAAAGTCTTGACTTTAAAAACGGCAAAAAGAGAAAAACAGTTCTGATGTCACCTAGCTGTTCATTTGAGTGGGGGATTTATCCTTGTGACCTTCATTTACTGAGGGACCGTAGCCTCCCATCATGTCTGAAGCACAGAGTGGAATCCAAGCCCTTGGTTGTTTCGCTTCCCTGGGGCACATTTTCCAAGCCTTGCTCTAGGTTGGTGGTTTCTTCTTCCTAGTGACTCCCAGCAGTTTGGGTCATCTTGATATCGTTGCTTAAAAGATTTTGTTAAATAAACCAGCTCTAACAGTTTCAGAAAACATGACCAACTTTCCTTCCACATAGGCAAGCTGCACAGCTCTGAATGTAGGGGAGGGCTGTCCCTTGCTTATCCTGAAACTCTGAGGCTTGTTAGGAGATACAGCGGGCACAGGTAGAGGTCATGGATACATTTATTCCTCTTCAGTGGCTAAACCAGTTACTTTGGATTCATTTATTGGAGTGGAATGGGTGTAAACTCACAGCTCTGCACCGGCTTTGCCAGGGAAGCCTGTGGTTGGCCTAGGCCTAGGAGATCCTTGCATTCAAGAAAGTAACCAGCTAGTTGTGTCCCATTCTTTGCTGTAATGTCAAAATGCCACCCTATCATTGTTTTTGGTCCTAACCAGAAAAGGGAAAAAACTTGTTCTTAAGGGGCTGCCACTGCTTAGAGCTTTCTGTCTTCAGGGGGAGAGATGTGCTGCTGTTACAATTGCATCTTCTGGTGGGCAGGCGCAAAGGTGCACACTCAGGCGGGCACGAGGAAGGGCTCTTCTAAGAAAGTCAGGGTTTTCACTGCTCACAAATACCATCATTATGATGAACCTGAAAAACAGGTTTTGACCTGAGTGTGAGGGATCCTGGTGGAGGAAAGGGTGAAACAGGCCTAGGCTGGGTGTCCTGCAAGTTAGAACCTGTGCTGAGAGGCCCCAGAGCAACTCCAGTGGTCACTGTTGAACTTTTCCACAGAGACAGATACTGTGTTAGGTCAGAAGCTGCCAGGGTCCCTGAACCAGATGCAGGGTGGGTATAGATGCTTGTAGAGTGGGAGAGACCAAGTGCTATGTGTGGTAGCATCTTAAACCCTAGAAGTTGTGCTCATCCCCATCCAGGTTTGGCCACCAGATATGTGGCCCGCTTCCCCTTTGGGCATCCAGGACCTAGGTAAGTTGAAAAACCGTGTGTGGAGGGCCAGGACCACGTTGGTAATCAGGACTCAGCAGACTGCTGGGCCAATGCAGACACACTGGGCTCTGGGGGAACTGACAAGGGCATGACAGGAGGAGGAGGCTGGCAGACTGCTCAGGGTCACAGCTCTGCCCAATTGCATTCTGAGGCTGACATACAGATTGTGGGCCAGCTGCTGTGCCCAGTTTACCTAGACTGTTACATTAGTCCCATGTGGGGGTTGAGGAGAACGCAGATAACCTTTACATACCTTAGTGCCAAGGTTTTTGTGTCAGTTTGTATGAACAGTGTACTTTAATGCCTAAAACAAGCATAAACAGCAGTCTTCATCCTGCCTCCCAGGGACAGCCCCTTTCATGCCTCTCTGTTCTAAATGAGCATGCTGATACTGTTTCACAGTGTGTCAGCTTTGGAGGATGAGGGTTGGCCTTGATACCCCAAGTTCTGGCCTCGGCTTCTTGATACACAGCAGCAACAGGCACAGTGTCATGATTGAATAAATATTGCTCACTGCTGAGTCCAGTAGTGACTGGCTTATGTTTTTCCTCAGGAAGCCTTAAAATGACTTCTTTTCATTTTCATCCGTGTTTTTTTTTTTTCTGCATACCTGTCATTAGCTTTTTCCATTTCCCCTGGAATTGCCAAACCCCATGTTTAAACCACATAGGTAACATGTTCCTCTTTTCCTACGGCCCTCCTCCTGCTCCACCTGTGCTGGCTGCTGTTCAGGCCTGCCTGCCTCTGTTTCTCCTTACGTCACCTTGGGGGGCTCCCCTGGCCAGTGGCAGCAGCCACAAGAAGGCGTGTGTGAGGCCTTGCACTTCTGACCTTCTCTTTGTTCTGCCCTTTCTCTGAATCCATACTTTGGCTGGTGCAGAATAACAGGTTGAAAGCACTGTTTATGTCTCTCTTTTGGGGGAGCAGTTTTAGGTTAACCACCTAATTCAGGGAAAGGCACAGAGATTTCCTATACATACAGCGCCTTCCTCACTGTTCATATCCCCCACTAGCGTGGAGCATTTGTCACAATTGATGAACCTACATTGACACACCATCATCTAGGGCCCATAGTTTACCTTGCGGTTCTTGGTGTTGTGCATTTTGTAGGTTTGAACAAATGGATAATGACATGTATCTACCATTGCAGTGCCATGTAGAATAGTTTCACTGCCCTAAAAATCTATGCTCTACCTATTCATCCTTCCCTTCCTCCTAACCCCTCACAGCCACTGAAAGGATTTTTTTTTACCGTCCCCACCGTTTTTTGCCTTTTCCAGAATGTCACATAATTGGAATCATACAGTATGTAGTATTCTCAGATTGGCTTCTTTCACTTCGTAATGCACATTTAGGTGCCTCTATGTCTTTTTATGGCCTGATAGCTCATTACTTTTTAGCACTGAAGGATATTCTGTTGTTTAGATGTACCTCAGTTTGTTTATCCGTTCACCTGCTGAAGGACATTGTGGTTCCTTCCAAATTGTGGCAGTTATAAATAAAACTTCTCTAAACATCAGTGTGCAGGTGTCTGTGTGCATGTTACTTTTCAGTTCCTTTGGGTAAAATACCAAGGAGCATGGTTACTGAAAACATACTGGTAAGAGTATGTTTTGTAAGAAACCTCCAAACTGCCTTCCAGATGGCCGCACCATTTTGCATTCCCACCAGCAGTGAAGGAGAGTTCCTATTGCACCACATCCTGCCAGCAGGTGTTCTGGATTTTGGCCTTTGGTCATTCCTTCTAATAGGTGTGCTGTGGTAGCTGATTTAACTTGCATTTCCCTGCTGACATGATGGGCATCTTTTCATTGCTTATTTGTCTTCTGTAAATCTTATTTGGTGAGGTTTTCATTAAGGTCTTTGGCCCATTTCTTAATTTTTAAATTTAATTTAAATTTGTTTTCTTACTGTTGAGTTCTAAGTGGTCCTTGTATATCTTGGATGACAGTCCTTTATCAGATGTATCTCTTGCAGATATTTTCTCCCAATCTGGCTTTGTCTTTCACAAACGATAAACCAGAAGTTTATCGTTTTAATGAAGTGCAGCTTATCAATTCTTTCTTTCATGGGGCTGTGTCTTTTGGTGTTGTATCTGAAAAGTCATTGCCATACCCAAGGTAGCTGTTGGTCCTTTAAATTGCTCCCAGTTTTCCCTTTTTTTAATTATGTGCGTGTGTGTTTGTTTTTTCACTTTGGCTGTGAGGTCTGCCATGTCTGTGTCCTAATGTCCTGTTCTTTTTGTTTTGTGGACACCAGGTCTCCACCATGTTGATGCCAAAACCATGTGTGGGTTGGGAGTTTTGTTTGTTTTTTGTTTTTTTTCTTTTTAAATAGTCTCTCTTCTGTTTTGCTTCCCTCCAAATGACTTGTTTGTTTCATTCGCTCCCATTGGGGGCTTTTTAAAAGGAGTTGGGGGCCTCCAGATTCAAGAATCTATGGTTTGTTGTTGGTGGGCTTTTTTGTTTGTTGTTTTTTTTTAATTAAAGAATCCATAGGTCCTTGCTTTGAGGCCTCCGAGTCTCATGCGTGCCTCCCTGTTGACTTTGCTCTATCCCTCTGTTTCCAGTACAGTGCAAGCCCATGCCCTCCTCTGCCTGGATTGCAGTGAGAGCCCTTGGTTCTGTTGCTCCAGAAAGGCCCCTTGACTCCTGCAGGGCTGAGCGTGAGCACTTGGTCATGGTCAGACCCCACCAAAATTATCTTCTCCCACCCCCACCCCCCCAGCTTTTCTCTTTGTCCTTTTGAGTCAGTCATCACTTTTATTTATTTATTGTTAGTGATTTTAGGAGTAAACTGAGATGAGTATATGTGTTCATTTCATTCTGTCTTCCATAATTTAGCCTTTATATTTGGGAAAATTGGCTGTTTGCAGAAAAGGAAATGTCATAATAAAGATCTTTTTAAGTTTTAATTTTACAAATAGTATTCAAAACCAAAAATAATTTCAAAGTGTCAAAAGTGCACTGAAGCCTGTGGAAAGGGGTCCACTGGGCACACCTAGGACTATTTGAGCATCTAATTCACAATAGGGTGGCTGGTTCTGACCCACTGAGTAACCTGGGAATACATGAGTTTACACACTATCAGTACACGGAGAACGGAATGGTGGTTCCTTGCAGTAGAATGGTAACTAAGCACTGGAAGGAATGACTAAGTAGAAAATCACCATTTGACAGTCCTTATGGCAGTAATTCCGCCGGGAGATGTTGGAGTGCTGAAGCCAGAGGGTAGAGGTTGGATGCGCGTAGTCACCCAGTGCTCTCTGATGACTAAGGCAGAAAGTAACGTACAGTGGAGACCTGTCGACTTCACCTGAGCCTGTCATCAGAGGTGATGTGGTGTGGTGGGGATCTGGGGCACACCCCCCATGCGGGGTGCAGTGGGGCCTGCCTGTGGTGGGTGCATATCTGTGTCCTCCATGGAACTGGCCCCTGACCCCAGCAGTGTCCGTCCAAAGTCTAAAGACTGGGGAGCTCATGGTGTGCAGGGCAAGGCCCCTTCCACCAGCACCCTCCCAGTGGTCAGGTATGAGCAGCTCCCCGCCTGCTTAGAACAAGCTGTTTTTGGTTCAGTTGGTTTTCTGTCAACAAAGTTTTTTCCAGTTGAAGGTTGCCCAGCCCTCCACAGCTTGGCTTCACCTCAAGGTGCTAAAAGTCCAGGTTCCTAAGCAATCAGCATTTGAGAAAGTGACTGTTTGTCCCTAAGGCCTTTTTGGAAATAAAAAAAAATTGAAGAATCAAAGTACTAAGCATGGAGAAGCCAGGCCTGAGCAGTTCTGGTCATTTGGGGGCATTTAGAATAGGAGATCCTCTCTTCCATGAGCCCACTCCCCCACAGCTATAGTCAGTTGTCCCTTCCTGCAAATCTGGGTGTCTGGGGCCAGGCTCTAAACTTAGTCCCAGCCAGCTCCATGGTGTCCCAGTGTTACTGCTCTCCTGAGGGAGGGGAGCCTGGGGGGAGCTCAGGCAAAGCATGCACATTCTCATGCAATTATGTTGCTGCACCACGTGGACTTCCTCCTCTCTGGCACAGTGTTGACCACAGCTCACAGGGAAGTACCCCCCTGACAGGCTCCCCAGGGCCACTGCTGTGGCCTCATTCTTGGACTGAATGCTGTGGTGTGCTGGCCTAGAGCCCAGGTTTTCCCATTCCCCAAGTCCTGCCTGCAAGGAGCTAAGCGCTCAGCATGTTAGTAAAGGTTGGCTTTTGGTTTCTGCCATGGGCTCTCCCAGCTGCTCATGCACTGGTTGTCTTAACATTAGACTGTTTCACTGAAACGTGGGGCAGTTGGGAGACATGGTGGAGTCTTGGAGTGGTTATTTCTGGTCCCATGAAAAGTTCTACTTTAGATTGTGGAGGATCTAGCATTCATTTGAAAGCCACACCTCCTCACACGTGTTGGACATTGTGCCCCACAGTGGCAGGTTGAAGGACTTAGAGGTAAGTCGCCCTGTGGCCTTGGGTGTCACTTTCTGAGACAGCGTCAGTGGCTGGTTCAAATTCCGATTAGCCCTGTTCCTAAGAGTCCCGTATTCTTCCTTTTAAGGGTGATCTGAGGGCTCAAGAGACAGGTGGGGAGGATTCTTTTTCTTTTGCTTGGGAGCAGGAATTTTGTCAGCTTATGCCTTGTGAAGTTTTCAGGAGAGAGCAGGATGTGTGTCTGTCTGTGGGTGGTCTCCGAGTTGCTCCTGTTCTGCTGGCCCTGGGCAACACAGAGAGACCTGGGACTCCTTGTCTCTGCAGGTTTCTCTGGCCATTGTTGCTCCCACCAGTCTACAGCATGGGGAATATCTTTGCGAACCTCTTCAAGGGCCTTTTTGGCAAGAAAGAAATGCGCATTCTTATGGTGGGCCTGGATGCTGCGGGAAAGACCACCATCCTGTACAAGCTGAAGCTGGGTGAAATTGTGACCACCATTCCCACAATAGGTGAGGAGACTGGGTCTTGGGAGGCTGAGGGGGCAGCAGGTGCTCTGTGGAGGGGCTCACCCTGGGCCTTGCTCTTCCAGGCTTCAACGTGGAGACTGTGGAGTACAAGAACATCAGCTTCACCGTGTGGGACGTGGGCGGCCAGGACAAGATCCGGCCTCTGTGGCGCCACTACTTCCAGAACACACAAGGTGAGTGGGGGCCACTCATCACACCCTTCAGGAGGGGGTCCGTGGCCTGTGGGAGAGTCAGGGGTGTTCTCAGTGCCTGCACTGCTGACTGCCGTTCCCTTGCAGGTCTCATCTTTGTGGTTGACAGCAATGACAGAGAGCGTGTGAACGAGGCCCGCGAGGAGCTCATGAGGATGCTGGCAGAAGATGAGCTCAGGGACGCAGTTCTGCTCGTGTTTGCTAACAAACAGGTACACGTGACTGAGCCACCCTGTGTGCTGGCGGTGAGCTCATGCCAGGCAGCTGGCCTCTTGGGGCTGGGGGTCTGAGGACGGGGGTCACAGTTTGGGTGGAGAGGGTTCGTGCAGTCTGCTTGACGCATGGCCGCTGTGCTTTCCCCCCACCAGGACCTCCCCAATGCCATGAATGCAGCCGAGATCACGGACAAGCTGGGCCTACACTCTCTGCGCCACAGGAACTGGTACATTCAGGCCACCTGTGCCACCAGCGGGGACGGGCTCTATGAGGGACTGGACTGGCTGTCCAATCAGCTCCGGAACCAGAAGTGAGCTGTGCTCCTCTCTCCTCCCCTCTCACTCCCTCCTTCTACCCTCGCTTTACTCTCATGTGGCAAACGTGCCCCTGTGGTGTGAGTGCCAGAAGCTGTCTCCATGGTTGGTCACAGTGTGCTTCACCATGCTGTAAATGTGCAGACGCAGCCTGCAACTGGGTTTTTATTTAATGTAAATAGTTTTTGTTTCCAATGAGGCAGTTTCTGGTACTCCTATGCAATATTACTCAGCTTTTTTTATTGTAAAGAAAATCAACCCACTGTTTAGTACTGAGAAGGGATTTTAGGCACACGGGTCATCCAGGAGTCGCTGTTTCAGACGAGCCCGATGCTCCTCCTCTGGGCTTTAGATCTGTGTTGAGATCCATTTTGGTGGTTGGTTTTTAACCCAAACTCAGTGCATTTTTTAAAATAGTTACAAATACAAGATAAGGAGAACACTTGAACACACAGAAGGGAGAAATGTGCCTAGTGTAGGTTCTGCAGTAATGGCCTGAGCCCAGTCCACCAGTGGTCTTTTTCCCCTTGGGAACATGAAACGGGGCAGAACCAGCCATGATCCATTCTGCATGGTCACAATAGGGTCCCTGTGATTCGCTCTGTCTCGGGTCACCCCACACCCCATAGCGTTTGTGCTTGTGTTTGTGCTTACACAGCGGCCCAGGAGATGGGCTGGAGGCTGCAGCCCCCGCTCTCAGACCCCCTGGAGAGACCCCGGCCTTCTCTTGGGTCAGCACGGGCACTTGGGTCAGAACGCTCTCGCTGGCCTGCCCTGGGCCCTCTGGGGTCTCACCAGCAGGAGCGTGGGCAGTCACCCTAGAGCCCCAGCCCCTCAGAGCCCCTGTCTACATGTGCTTTCACCCCCTCAGCCTGCAAGGGTCGGATTTGCCATTGAAAATGAGAACCTCTACTTTTTTCTTTTGTATTTTGATAAACACTGAAGAAGCTGGAGCTGTTAAACTTTATCTTGGGGAAAACCTCAGAACTGGTTTATTTGGTGTCGTGGAACCTCTTACTGCTTTCAATACACGATTAGTAATCAACTGTTTTGTATACTTGTTTTCAGTTTTCATTTCGACAAACAAGCACTGTAATTACAGCTATTAGAATAAAATCTCTTAACTATTTCATGGCTCTCCCATGTTTGGGTGCCCCTGACTGACAGCCTGCCTCCTGGGAGGTGGGCAGGGACAGCCACTTACTTGACTTAGGGCAGCCGACCCCTGACCTGATGCCTCATTCCCTCCCTCTGCCCACTCCTTCCCTGGGCCAGCAGCATCAGATCTTCATTCTTCCCATGGGAAGGAGTGGGTATGTGCTAGCACCCTTGCGGTGACCCCCTTCCTCACTGGTCTCCTTGTTGGCAGTTCAGCCCCCTGGGCCCAGTCTTGGGAATGCCAGGTCGTGAGAGGTTCAGCAGGGTTACCACATGGGGTATGCCCGAGAAGCCAGGGCCAGGGGTGGTGTGTGGAGGAGGGCCCCCCGCCCCTTCCTAATATCCACCCTTTGTGATACCCCTTGGCCAAGCTCCACGTCACTGCCAGTGATCAACCTCGCTGGGTGCTTTATTGTCCCTGTGCTGTGGACCCCCTCCCACTTTGGGGGGAGGTTGTCCCTCTGACCTGGAGCCCTTCTTGGCACCCCTACTGGGTGGCGACTGGCAGGCCAAGGTCTAGGTGTCCTGCCCCTAGGAGGTAGACTGCTCCACCCTAGATAACAATCTCCTCTAACAGGTTGAAAACCAGTGCCGGTGCTCTGAAGACAGAATTGCCTTCAGTTCTCAATTCTTTTAGTATCAGAGGCAAAACAAGAAAACTCATAATAGTGAATCCAGCCTGGGTTTTGTCTTTATTCCAGTGTGGTTGTAAAATGGTTAAGTTTTCATTTTTTTCTGTGGATGGTTGTATCTTTGCCTTCCAGCCTTGGAGATAGGCCAAGTGGAAGGAGCCAGTGCCTTTACAGCATGCAAAAGGGGTAGGTATGGGACAGCGGTTAGATCACTTGGTGGCCTGGGGAGAGATGGGTGGCTCCAGCCATAAGTTTAAGTCCACCTCCCAATGATCTAAGTGCCCAGGCCAGTGCAGGCCACCCCTCTTAGTATACTCATCCACTTGAAGCTGAGCACCTTTTGGTCCCACTGCCCTCCCTGCAGGCCACACATGACCTAGGGTTCTTGGTACACCTGAAGTTGATGCAGGGGCCAGGGCCACATGGGACCCTAGGATGCTGACCACCAAAAGGACAGTGCCCCCTCCCAGTGGAGTTGCAGGTAATCTTGCTGGGACCCAAGAGATTCACCACATTTTCATACATCACTTTCTACTGTGACATGTGACAGCAACTTTCCCTTTAGTATGAGATGCTTTCCACTTAAAATAAGTTTATTTAAGTACAAAGAGTGAGTCAATACAAAGAAAAGAGGAAGTAGCCGTACTTGGCCACAGCTAACCCCCTCTGGGGGCCTGGGATGACCCCCACAGGCCAGCCCTCCAGATCCCTTGGCTTCAGTCGCTGTCGTGCCGGCGCTTCCTCTTGCAGCAAGGCGAGGAGTCAGAGTCATGCCTAGGGAGACCAGGGGACACCTGCTTTGAGATCCTCTGCCTGCCTCGCACTCCTCCCTCCACCCCTAGGCAGCTGCACCTACTGAGTGGAAGCAGAAGGCAGTGAGGAATCTGGTCCCCTCCCATGCTCCTTTTCTTTCTTCTTCTTCTCTTTCTTGTGCCTCTTCTTCTTTTTCTTCTCTTTCCTGCTCTTCTTGTGGCTTTCAGGGCTGCAAGGGGGATGGATACACAGTGACGATAGCCACTGGGGCTTTGAGAGCCTAGCACAGGTGGGGCCACAGCAGTAGCTACTGACCACATGTAGCCATTTCAACTTCAAGTCACTAAGGGAAACTACTCAGTACCATGTGTGGCCAGTGGCTACCATGGTGGGCAGCACAGACACACCCAACTGTAGCAGAAAGGTCTACAGGGCAATACCTGACAATCTCATGGCCCCTTCCAGGCCTCCCACTGGGATGCCCCTGGCACCTATGGGGCAAAGTGGTGGTCCCCTCATGTGACCCCTAGACACCCCCGTGCAAGTGGCCCATATCCGAACATCCTCCAGGGCCCCTGACCCAGCTGAGGGTCAGCGGGCACTTGTAGGACCGCCCCAGGGCTCACGACCATGAGAAGCTCCCCAGAAGAAAAAGGGAGCTGAAGCTGGGAACCTCACTGACTGAGGGAAGTAGCCAACATGCAGAGAGAACTGAGTTCTGTGCTCCCAGGGTGGAGTGAGGGGCCCTTAGCCAGCCCTTACCTGGGCTCCACCTCCTCTGAACGAGGCTTCCTCTTGGCAGAAGCTAGGGAAGCCGCCCCTGGCCGACTGCTCTCCACGCGGTGGTGCTGGAGAGAGAGGCCACTCTGGGGGCGTGCGGGATACCCCGGCATGCCCATGCCAACAGGGAAGAACCAGTCAGAAAGCTGGGAAGGTTCCCCCAACGGGAGACGGCCTGCCCCGTGGCCCTCAACAGGAAGAGGCACTCAGACTGCCTCCACCCCCACCATGGGATCCCAGAATGGGGGGATTACCGTGAACACCGAAAGCCCCAGTTTAGCGGCCTCTTTGTCTTCCCGGGACAGCGCCACTCGCCCTGCAGAGCCACTGCGGGGATGCGGGTGAAACCACCCTACAGTGAGAGCCCACCCCCGTGGCGAGGCCTGCCCCCCCCACCCCAAATCCCCGCAACTCTCGCCTCCCTAGAGGTGGTGCGCCCGGTTGAAAATTCGTGCCGGTTACCACCTGGGCGGCTGACGGTGCGAAGACCCAAGGAACTGCACCCTCGCGATTTCTGAAGCCCCGGAAGACCGGCCCCGGCCCCGCACCTGGAGCTCCCCAGGCCCAGGAGCCGGTCTACTCCCTTCTCAGGGTCACCGCCTTCCCGCTTACAGACCTCGACAAAGTCCTGTGGGGGGTGAGGAGGGAGTGCAAGCGCTCGCCGCAGCGCGAGGTCAGCCCCCGCCCCAACCCGCTCCCGCCCTCCAGGTGGATCCATCTCACCTCCTTGCTCAGGCCTGTGGGCTGCTTCCTTACGTTCTTGTAGCCTCTGCGGGGGCCGCGCGCGAGCTTCAGGGAGCGGCGGGCCTCGCCTCGGCCCCCGCCCCCACCACCCCCGGTCCCCGACCTCCCCGGCGCGCCCCCATCCCCCAAACCCCGAGGCGCACTCACAGCGCTGCCATGAGCGCCTCCTGCTCCGCCTGCCTCACTGCCGCCAGCTCCTGCTCCCGGCTCAGCCCCGCTCCGTGCGCCCGGCCCTTGGCATACCAGGTGAGGTCACGGCCTTTCTGCCAGCGGCCCACCGGGGCCATGAGCGAGTTTCCTGCGGGGAACGGAGCGCTGAGTTCTCGGCACGGCCCAAGGGCTGGCGCACCGTAGCCCGCGAGCCCCCAGTCCCCGTGCCCCGCTCACCCAGGTAGTTCTCCCTCTGTTTGTCAGTCTTCACATCCTCCCAGCTGAACTGGTCCTGCCCGCCGCGCACGCCGCCCCGGCTGGAGCCGAACATGGTACCGGGCTGCCCTCTATCCCCGGGATTCCCAGTACCCAGGCCCCACCGGTCCCCGCTCCTACTCCCGCGTCGCGAGCAGTGACGTCACGCCCGCGCCACCCCCCCCGCGCGCCTGCGCACTGTTCCTCGCGCGCTTGCGCCCTACCCGGTTCCGTCCTTCAGCGCCTGCACACTAGCCGGGTACACGCAGTGGCACAGACAAGGGTTAGGCGGCTGGACTCAAGCGCCCCATTAGCACGACAGCCGTTATTGTAAGTCACATTGTGTGGGTGATGCCCCAAAGTCACCTTTCCCAGTGTGTGCCGCGTTCCTGGGGCTGTGCTGGAAGAGGGGAGGGCACTGGGGAAACGGTGTCTGCAAACCTGGCCTAAGGATTCCGACTATAGCTGCTCCAGGTTTCTTTCTATCCGGTAGCGGACTGCCCTGGAGAGAGCATTCAAGGTCAAGACGCGTTTGTACCGTTCAGCTGCCACCCTAGGGGATACCGGCTGTGTCCAGTTCCTAAAGGAGCACGCAAGCACACCTCATCGCACATGTTCCCCAGGCAGAGCAGAGAACGCCTCGGTCATCTCGGGTTGGCAGAGCTCCTCTGCTGCTGTCAGCTGATGGTTCAGTATACAAAGTAAAGTGAGCTGCTTACTGGGCAAGTGTGTTCCGTTTATCACTACGGCGGACGACTAGACTCGGTGGCAACACTTCTCGTGAGCAGGGTGCAGCCATTGGCCAACCCCCGCTGAATTGAAACCTTAGGGTGAACAAGTGTTTTCTGAGGGATTTACAAAAGGTGTCATGTATGTCATTTGTATGCCCTTTGTACCGGACACTGCCCTCCTGTAGGTTGCTCAGTGAGTTCACCTGATGGACTGCCAAGGAGGGAAATGAACAGAGGCCCTTCACCTGGCTCTCTTCTGAACCGGCTTTCTGGGGCACTCTCACTTGCCACCGCTAGGGGGCGCGCTTGAGCACGCAAGGAGGCTGGTAGGGCCTAGAGTGCAGAGGCCCAGGCGTGGTGGACGTCCCTGTGTACCTGCACAGTGCTGGTGTGGTGAGCAGACCAGAAGGGGGCGGGGAGGGGGCCCTGCTAAAGAGGAGTCCAAAGGTGAGTGCTCAGTCCAGCATCCTTCCCCGGAACAGATGCAGGGTTCCTCTCCCACAGGCTGCTGGCTCCTGCCCTCCAGGTGATGCCCAGAGCACCTTCTCCGTATCAATTATATGGCAGTGCTCTATGACTCAGGTTTATGAGAGAGAGCATGACAGCCAGGGTCCTTTGATGGAACCCCAGGATCTAACAAGATGCAGCCCCAGGCCTGGGCCAGGTCAGCTGCACTTAAAAAAGGTTGGGAATTGTCCTGAAACCAACCCCTGGAGCAGAAAGGCAGCAGTTGACCAAAAGGCCTAGCAGACTGTAACTTGAATGCACTACAGAACCTAGTGGAGTTAACAAAGGAGGCTGGCCACTCCTCTTGGCCTGCTGAATGCCAGGTAGGGCTGAGGGAGCCCTAGGAAGGGGCAGGGCAGACCAGTGCAGGCTGGGTGCAGATATCCTTGGATCCTAGACACCCTATTCCTCCCCCTGCTCTTGGTGGCCACTGTGCTCCCCCAGGAGAGTCCCTGGTATCCCTGAGGCTGAAGACAACACTAAGATCAAGGAGGCTCCAGGACCCAGAGGGACAGGCTCAGCAGTGGCAAGGCTTCCCTGCAGCAGGAGGCGCACCCATGACCTTGATAATGTTGACAACTCACATGCCCTTTGGGCCTCATCCTAAAACTACAACTTGACCCAATTCTAAGCCCTTTAGTCAGCTCAGTTGCAGAGAAACCCTCTGGGCTGGGGCACATGAAAAGGGAAGACAAGGCAGAGATGACTTCATAAGCACATGATTTAAAGACACACGATTCTTCTCCCTCCACAGGCCAGAGCAGCTACCAGGCACCATCACTTTTTGGTCCAAAACTTCTTGTACTGCTCCACATCAAAGTCGTCACTGAGCTCTGGCTCCTCCTCCTTCTCCTCTCTGAGCTGGGCCTCTCGTTTCCGGAACCGTGCACGCCTCTCCTCTGGAGACAGAGAGTCCAGGTCCACAGGCATCTGCAGAGAGGAAGGTGTGTGTACACGGCTCAGGCAGAGGGGACCAGGACGTTCTCCTGGGTCGCCACTTCACCTTGCTGTTCTCTACCACACAGTTTAGGTTTTGTGTGTTCTGTTGGGTTTTCTCTCCCTTCAACGCTTTTATTCCTTAAAAAAAAGGAAAATGAAAAAAATCTTTTCCTACTTGTTTTCCCAAGACTTGATCTTTTTCAAATACATACCTCATTGCTGCTTTCTTACCTTGGTGAGTGGAGTAAGCTCCAGGTCACCCTCCTTCTCCTCCTCAAACAATTCTGGTCCATGACTTGCCCTCCCTCCCCTGTCCAGTTTCAGTAGGTTCTGAACCCACAAGCCCCTGGAGGAGCAGTTTCTACAGACTAGGTCCACTGAGACCTGCACCCCAGGGAGTGCTGGAAAGAAACTTACTGTGAGCATCCGTCTTGGCTCCCGGTAGCGGATGTGGATGGTGGAGCCATCCTGCTTGACCAGGAGCACAGGGTAGAGGCGTGCGTAGGTCTGCCGGTGTACACGAGTGAGTGAGGCTCTGTTGCAGTCAGCCCACCAGGAGGACACACAGAGACAGCGGCGGCTCTCGAGGGTGGCCCCTGTCACCACACGCTGCCACAGCAGGCTGCAGACATACAAGCTCTGGTCAGTGGCTGGTGCTGGGACCACAGCATTCATGTGGCCCAGCTCCTATGGGGGCCCACAGCAACCCACATCAGGGCAGGATGGGGTCAGAGCAGCTCCACTCGACATCCAGGAAGAGGCTGCAGAGGTGAGGCCACAAGGCTCTGAGATGCGTGAGGACAGAGTCTGCAGCCAGGATCCTGGCAGGTCTCTCTGGTGAGGCTTGGCCCCACAGCTATGGTACTGGACTACAGCACTGAGAGGAAAGCTGACTTCCAGGAGAATGCAAACCTGCTGCTGTGGACATTTGTGTCCACCTCTCCCCTCCCCACAACCCCGGCCTCACTCATATGAAGCCTTAACCCCCAGTGAGATGATGTCAGGAGGTGGGACCTTTGGGTGGTGATTAGGGTTAGATGAGGTCATGAGAGCGAGGTGCCCAAAGTAGGATTGGTGCCCTTATAAGAGGAAGAGACCAGAGAGCTAACTCTCTCCTCCATATGAAGACACAACGAAAAGGCAGCCATATGTGAACCAGGAAGAGAGACTTCACCAGAACCCTGCTGGCACCGAATCTCAGACTTTTAGCCTTTAGAACTGTGAGAAATAAGCTGCCTGGTTTGGTGTTCTGCAAGAGCAGCCCAAGCAGACAGACACCTGGTCCACTTGGCTTCTGAATGCACACAGCAGAGCACATGACTCAAGGTGATAGGAAAGGGCCAGCCCCTGTTCTGACCTGCTCTACCCAGCCACATGACCCAACATTTGTCTCATTTGCTTGATTTCCCTATCCCAGCCTTGCCCCGTGACCCCCAGAAATCCCTTCCAGCCTGGCTTTCATGCAAACTTGAATTCAGACCCCACAGGCTGTGCCTCAGTCCATCTGTTTCCCCACAGATTCGAGGAAGAATGTCTAAATGAGTGCCAGAATGTCCTGGAATTGTCAGGTACTCCAGAAGTGGCCTCATTCTCCCAGCGTTCTTTGGAACACTTGTGGTGGACAGGCATCCTGATACTTGCCATGTGCCTTTTCCCAGCTCCCTCACTGCACCGGCAGTCACATCAACCCAGACCACACCAGCAGACTCCCATCTGGTCCCCATAACAATTCCAATTAGGTTTCCCTGCTCTGCGGGCAGTAGTTCAAAAACCCCAACATTCACATCACTTCAGTAGTTCCAGCCAAACTTTCAGGACTTCTCTCTCCACAAAGCAGCCAGCACCAGCACACATGCCATGCACAGCCACAGTACAGCAGCCCCTGCTTTGGTTGTGGTTCCCACAACCCCCCTGCACTTCCCAGCTGACACCTCAGGCTGAGGGCCCATCTCCTTCACTAGTCTGATGGCCTGGAGTAAGAACTGCATCTTATTTGCTATGAAGTCCCAGACCCTGGTTGAGTGCTCAGTAAATTTTGGCAACATGAATCCAGTCCCTGCCTTTACAAGTGCATGACCGGAGAAATGAGATGGTGGATGAGCTCCAGCACCAAAGGAACCTGCAGTCAGTTGGGCAGGGCCTGCACCTAAGCAGCACGAGGCAGCCCAGGGCGCAGCCACTCCAGAGAACCTGATGTTGGTGACTCAGGAGACTTCTGGAAGAGGGGAAAAGAGTGGATGTTCTCCCACCGTAACAGCAGTTACAATTCCACCGTGAACCCTTCCCAGCACCAGGGCCCTCCAGGGAACACTGCAGAGTCCCCTCCCCATCTTCATACTAACCTACAGCTTCAGATGCCACATCCCTCTCCCTAGATTCTGCACAAACAGTTCAAAACTTGCATTCTTTCTCTCCTCCCACAAGGGGTGGGAGGAACAGGTAGATGGGGAGGCAGTTCTGGTGGGAAGAGCAGGAAAGCCATGGTATTCTCCAGGACCCAGAGCCTAGCTGGGCTGCAGGCTCTGAATAGGACAGTGACCACCATCACATCTGTTTGGTGCTACGTACTCACAAGTCACTTCTGTTTTTCTCTCAACACTGTTGAGGTGTTCACACATATGTACTTGTGTGTATTCTCCAGATACACTGCCTCTGGAGGCTCTCCTGAGGCAGCACAGCCTAAGGCTCTTGAGTGAGCATTCTCTGGGTGGCCCCATTACAGCAGTCCCAAGAGGCCTGGAAGTCCACGCTTACCCCAGCAAGCTGCCCGTGACCGCCATCCCTCCTGAGAACCCCTGCAGCTCGTGACGGCCCAGAGTCAGTCAATAGTCCAGTGTGGAACCTGCTGGGCAAAGAAATAAAAGATCTTTTTAAAAGGCAGGCTTCTCCACCTCATTGAACCTCACCAAATCCCAGACAGAACAAAGCCGTCTCCAAGAGACATTACCAGTTCAGTGCCAGTCTCTCCCAATAACCTATCAGGGCTTCAGCCCTGACTTGGCATTAGCATCACCTGTGGAAGATTTCTGACCCGCAGATGCCCCTGTCCTACTCCCGAAGACTCTGCCTCAGTAAGTCTGAAGCAGGACCCGGGCCCGCTCTCGTGGGTTGCAGAGTCAGGAAAATCACTCTGAAGATGGAGTACAATGTAAAAAGTGAAGCCTGGCTCATACTTTGTTTTCCAAGGTCATTTCACTCTCACAAAATCCAGCAAAATAAGGATTACGAAAGGGGAGCTGGTGCTTGCTTACTAACCCCTGACTCCCAGGAAAGCGTCTGTGCTGTTTTCCGCGGTGACAAACCAGTTGTTTCAAATACCTAATACTTGAGATCCCGGTCATTAAAGAGCCCTCCCAGCCGCGACCGGCAAGTTTGCCTTGCTGTCCCCTGTCAGGGCAGGGCATCTGAGGGCCTTCCTCCGTCTTAGCAGGTGACTCGGCAGGAAACCGAAATGCTATATACCTCGAAAGCTGATGCCTGCCCATCCTCTCACCCTCGAGGGCCTGCGGTTTGCCGCTGGGCCCGGACCCTCCCTTGGGGGGAAGCCCTCCATGCCCGTGCGACGCAGCTCCTTTCCAGCACCAGTTTGCCACCCTTACTGCCTTCGGAGCGGCCTCCAGGACCAGCAGCCGAGCTGCTTCCGGCCAAGTGGGTGCGGTACTAGCCAGGACCCCGCACACGGTCACGGCCAACTAAACTTTCGGTCTTCCTACGGCGGCGCCGTGACGTCATCCACCGGCGCAGCGTCGTGCGGCGATGACCTATACGCCCTCTGGCAGACGCAGGGCCGACGCCGCGCTGACGTACTTCCTGAGGGGCGGGGAGAGGCCGGCGCGGCGCGGCGCGGCGCTGTGACGTAGGTCCCCGCGGGCGGTGGAGGCGGCCCCTCATGCTGCGGCGCCCGCTGGCCGGGCTGGCGGCAGCCGCCCTGGGCCGGGTATCCTCGGACGGTGAGTGGCAGCCCCTCAGAGAGGGGCGGAGGTCCCGGCGCGCGCAGGCCCGGGGAGGGCCTTCCTGGGGCGTCCGGCCCCGGGCTTGCATTTTGCAGGCTGAATCTGAGGCGGAGAGGTGGGGCCGCCGCTGCTCGCGCGTGTGGCCCCGCCCGAACCTGTGCTGAGCCGGGTGTCGTGCACCTGCCTCAGGGACTCGTGGGGCTGTGCTCGTGCATTCGGTCACGTCGCCAGCCACCGAAACTGCCCTCGGCGGCCCTCAGTTGTTCCCAGAGCTCCGTCCCAGGGCGAGCAAAGCGGGGTGGACATGGATAGAGTAGTGTGTCTTTTCGTGGAGGCAAATTGACTCCATTTGAAGGGTTGCCCTTCGTTTTGAAATGTATCCCGAGTGTCTCTGTGTTAGAATTGCCTTTGGCAGTTATTGTTTTTACTTAGACAAATTAAACGCTGCTTCTCCTGTGTCAGTCCTCCAAATGTGGGAGGAATTTCTTCTGGCACGGGAAGCTCCAGACAGCTTGTAAAACCCCTGCAGCCTGAGGACTTCATGCTGGATGCCATTGTGGACCCTGCAGGATGCTCAGGGACAGAGAGGGGAAGCAGCCTGACACCCTCCCCGAGGTGGACCACACAGCAGAGCCGAAAACCCCAGGAGATCAAGGTTCTGGAGGCCTTTAGGTGGCCCTTGGAATGGCAGAGTCCCTGAAGTCCCTACCAGCTCCCCTGGCCTGTAGAAATGTGTGGTCTACTGTGAGCTCAAGGGGAGCAGCAGAGATAACAGTTGGAGAAGCCTCTTGGTGGTCCAGCTCTGGTGCTGTGTTCGGTTCCCACCACATTTTGCAAACCCAGGGGGCCTTAGGTGGGTGGAGCTGACTTCTCCAAGGACTCCCAGCTAGAATGTCCCCGGGGGACTGCTGCAGATTCCTGGCCTGCCCCACAGCTCAGCGCTGCTGGATGTTGCAGGTGTGGGTGCTCCACGCAGGAGCTGGTTATTAGTGGCAGGCCTTCCTGACTGGTGGGCATGGTAGTTGTGGTTCCCCTTCCCTCAGGATAAGAGACCTCAAGCCTAGGTTGCTGGAGCTGCCCATCTACTGTTCTTAGACATGCTTTTGGGAGCAGTGAGAGGGAGTGAGCCTCCTTCACCCAGGTGCTGGTTTGGGGAGGGACAGTGAGGTGTGCCCCCTCACCCGTTATCACTGCCTTCTGATTGGGGGTGGGGTGGAAGCTGAGGTGATGGTTGGCCAGTGTAGGATGGGTCCCACAGGGCCAGGATGTGCTTCTCATGGTCAGCCTTGAATGAGTCCCCTGTGAGCACGCCTTGGCAACACACCTGTCCGAACTGTTGGGCTAATTGATAGCCTTCAAAGTCCAACGACCCCCATTTCTGGGCTCTCAGATAAAGCACATTCTTTCCTGGGCGTGTTTTCCCTAACAAACCAATAGCCCCAAGTAATGCCCACCTTATCAGTGTCAAACCCCACCACCCTTCACGGACCCTAAACCTCTTACCTCACCTACAACCAAAGACTTGTGCACAAGCTGATCAGGACCAACCTTATAAAAGACCAGCAACCAGCCCTCGGCGCTCATGCAGGCACTCCTCACCTGTGTGGCCGTCTGTTGCCTGTGACAGTGAACCCTAATAAACTCCTTTCTGTTTTTATACTTTATATCTCTGTAAATTCTTTCACCAACCCATGTCACTATGTCACTGGCTCACTGACTGGCTGCCCTGTTGTGTCACACAACATGAATGTGGGCTTCTCTGGGCTTTTCTTTCACTCTTAGATCTCCCAGACCACAACTGGTGAAGGACCCAGGAAAACCTTCACCTTCACCACCAGGAGGGATCTGGGGTGGGTGTGGCTTCCTGTCTTATCATTGACGGAAATTTCCTGCCTCAAGAGCCCCAGCTCTCCCCTCTTCTTGTAATAACTGCACACACTTGCCAGCACACACCAGGCCACTCACGATCCAGGTTGGTGCCACACCTCTGATAAGTGCAGTTTGCCCAGGCTTTCCTTTAGATTCTAGGAACACGTTGACCCAGTCATTGACCTTTAAGATCAACGGTTTCTTTGAGTAGCAGATTCTGGGAGTTCAGAAGTACATTTTTCCTCATCCATACCCAAGCTTTTTAAAAAAAAAACACCTGAACTGTTAATCTACATCTTTTGCATCACGTTTAGCATAGCCCAAGAAACACATTCAGAGGATTTGAGGAAGCGCAGGAAGGAAGAGGGTTTTATGATGTGGTTGTGAGGGGAAGGAGGTGACCACAGTCCTCCAGGAGGAAAGGGAAAGCACTGAATGTTGTGGGGTTTGGCGGGCTGACGCACAGGCAGTGAAAGAATTTACCAAAGACAGGATGAAAATAGAAAAGGCATTTAATAGGTGCGCTTCCATAGACAACAGTGAGCCACCAGACAAGAGATGCCTGTGTGAGCTCTGCAAGCCACTGAGGTCTTTTATTATGGCGGATTACATCAGGTGCCAGAGGGTCACAAGGCATGTGATCGGCTTGTGCACAAGTCTCTCATTGGTTGATGTTGAGATAATAGGGAAAGTGAAGATCGGGAAAGGGTAGGGCTACATGACTCCAGTAGGGGGCTGTGACCAGTTCTGGTGGCATTGCATGGGCCTTGGAACAGGAATCTGCCAGATGTCTGTGGACTCTACACAAAGGGTGAACTGCTGGAGCACTGGTGTGGGGGCAGGTGCCCTGAAGTTGGGCTCTGGTCCCTGACTGAACCCATGTACTAGGCCTCTGTTTCCCCTGGTCCCTCCCTGACTGTGTATGTGCTAAGCCTCGGCTTCCTCTGGGTCCCTCTCTGATCCTGTGTGTGCTGGTTCCTGGCTGACCCTGGGTGTGCCTGGCTGTGGTTTCCCCTCCGTGAGAGTGAATCCTGCCCCACCCAGAAAGGCCTGGGCTTCTTCCTGCTGCATGGTGTGTTTGCCCTAGAGCCCTTTCTCTCTCCTGCTCCCTCTGCCTTCCAGTGGGACTTGAGTGAAGATCTCGTGTAGAACTGAATCCTGCTTCTTCTCCTCGATGGAAAGAGACCCAGATGCAGCTGTGTAGTGCCGTGACATGCCCAAGTCTTCCACAGTGTGGCTTCTAGCCAGCACTTCTGAGGGCCAAGCTTCCTCTCAGGGAAGGCACCGTCCTCACCCCACTGTGGGAAGAGGATGTGAGAAGGAAATCACTGGCTGCTTTGTTGCTGTCCCACATCAAGCCAGGTTCTTGAAGGTTAAGTGGCTTCTTAAGGTCACTGGGCCAGGACATGTGCCACACACAGAACACCTGGGACCTAGGCCAGGGTGGTTCTCCTGTCCCACACTGCCTGTGTGGGGGCTGGAGCATGACCAGCCTTCTGACCCAGATGCTCAGGGTTCCTGATACGGTGTAGAGAGCCAGGTGGAAACCAGTGTTTTGAGGTGAGATGACGAGTAAGACTTGTGCTCAGCATGCCCCATGAGGGTGTCAGGCCCTGGGACTTCCTTGTGTAGTTTTGCAGTGTCTAGTTGTTAGAGCTTATGACTGTAACATCTGGTCATGACTGTGGGCACGGAGAAGAGGGCAGGAACTGCTAGGGAAGCATTTAGTGGCCTGTGTGCCAGCCTGGAAGTACAGGGCAGATCGACACCATGCAGCCTCTTGGTCTTGCTGGCAAGTTTACAGTGAGGAGCTTCAGGGTGCCCATGGGGGTGTGGGATGTGAGGGTGGGGCACCTGCCCAAGTTGGGCACGTGGCAAAAGAGCAGAACGTTCCTGAGGGGCTTCTTCATAGGCAGGATGGGTCCTCCCCTCCCTAGAGGTGGTTGCCCCAAGTTGGGTCCAGAAGGTGCCAGCTGCATCCCCTGGGCTGAGGATTTGTTGCTGTAAGTGAGGCCCAGGTAGGCTTTCTGGCCCTTCTCTCTGAGCATTGCCATGTGTCCACTTGGTGTTGCATGCCCCTGCCCTGGAGAAACTCACGTTCTTGTGGCACTGACATGCTGCCTGGTCTTAGGCAGACCTAAGTGGCTGAACGACCATAGCTGCCCTGCATGCAAGGTGGGGAGGGACATGTATACAGTGGTAACCCAGCACAGTCCAGAGGCCAGGTAATGTGGTAGGCAGATCACAGCCTTCACAGCCTTTCTCTTTCCAGGGCCCCTCTAGGAGCAGCATCCTTGTTCAGGTACTTGGTGGCCCCCAGCCTCTCCTCTGCCCTCCTGTGCCCCTCTACGCCCCCTCCCCACAGCTCTCCCCATCCTTGGTCGCTCAGCATCTAGAAAGTCAGGGCAGACCCAAGGGAGTGGGCTGGGCTGCCCATGGGACATCCATTCTGCAAAGGAAGGGACTTTGCAAAGGGCAACAGCAAGGGAGAGGTGAGACCTCTTCGTGCACCAGGCCTTAGGGGAGGGAGGGGGCTGCGCTCTGCTGGGCAGGCACCAGCAGTGGGCTTGGAGTCGGACGCACACACGTGTGGGCATGTGTGTGGTGGCACACGTGTCTGGGTAGGAAAGTTCGGACACCAGAAAAGAGCTTGGTGTCTAGTGGGACTGACTGTTACTCAATGAAAATGATGTACTGTTGTAGTAGGAAACTTCAAGAGGCAAAGGAGCTAAGAATTGGTCACTTAGAGATGGCAGAGTATGGATGAATTCTTCTGGGTCTCTTTCTGTTATCTCTGTTCAGAAGTGCAGCATGTTTCCCACATTCTTCTGTAGGCATTTGCATATGGCATGATGGTCCCAGAATAGCGGTGCTTTAGCCAGATTACCCAGGTTGGCCTACATTGTGGATTAAGAAAGCAGTGCCCACCTGGGGCCCTGCTGGAAAGCTGCCCAGGCTGGGTGTCCCTCAGCAGAGTGGTCTGTCCCTCCTAGGCCTCACTGCTGGTCTGCTGGCCACCGACTGCTCCTTGGGGACTTCCACACCTTACCAGGCAGCCCGAGGACACAGCCCTGCAGGGCCAGGCCAGCTCACCACATGCCCTCCCGGAATCTCCTTCTGCATACCTCCCAGCTCCCCTGCTCAGTGTCCACCTCAATTCCCATCTTCTGAGGCTCCCGAAGCACCTGACCTTCCTCAGCGCGTTTTGCTCACGTGGCTGGGTGGGGAGGTGTGCTTCTCTGGGGTGAGGAGCAGCCCTTTCCCTCTGTGCTGGGCAGGTGGTGCTGGCTGCGCTGGCAGGGATTTAGTGCTCAGAGGGTGAGGCACAGGCAGGGATTACCAGTCTCCAGCCAGCTCATCCAGAGCAGCCCCAGGCTGAGTACAGAGGCTGTACCCCACCCAGAAGGTAGGTCCTGTGTGAAGGGTGTTGGGGTGGTCTAACGAGCACAGAGCTGGCTAAGCTGATGCCCCCCAGAGCTCCCCAACTCTTCCTACCCTCAGTGTTCTCACTTGTGGCAGGTGTATGAGCCCTGTGCTGTGAGCTGGGAGGGTGGCCCCCACTGCTCTCCTTACTGGCTTCATGAGACTCAAGTATCAGAGAGGTAGGTCAGGAACCTGGTCCCTCGAAGTCAGCCCCTCACTTTTCAATGGAAGTTCCCAGAACAGGGCTTGGGTTCTACTGACCTTGACCAAGGGCACCTCTGGGGCTTGGTGCCAGGAGATGCAGGAATGGGGACCCAGACATGCCCCTCCCAGGAGCCAAAGTAGGAGGGGACGGCTGGGGCGGCCGCATGCTCGTGGTGAGTGCATGTGTTACCAGGTAGCCCGCCCCAAAGGAAGGCACGGCTGGAGCCTGAGCACGGCTCTGAGTGACTGCCCACAGCTCTGCCCAATTCCTGGGGTGAATTAACTTGGGGCAGAGATGGGGGCACTGCAGCCACCTCACCCACTTCCATAGGAAGCAGGTCCCTCAGGCCCTGCTCATTATTTGTCCCCCGTCACCTATAGGGATGTCAGGACCAAGGCCTGTTGTCCTGAGCGGACCCTCGGGGGCTGGGAAGAGCACCCTACTGAAGAGACTGCTGCAGGAGCATGGCAGCATCTTCGGCTTCAGCGTGTCTCGTGAGGCCCCAGGGGAGGTGGGGGAGGGTCTCAAGGATGCTGGGGGCAGGGACCCCTGCTGACATGCCCTGGAGCCCCCCCCACGCCCCCAGAAGGGTGGAGCCAGGCCCTGTGGGAAGGCCCGGGGGATGGGATGCATGGGGCTCCAGGTGTCCAGGTCAGTCACAGGTATTTGTTCCCAGACACCACGAGGAACCCGAGGCCAGGAGAGGAGAACGGCAAAGGTGAGCTCAGCCAGCCGGCCTCAGCGCTCCAGCACAGGGCTGGAGCAGCCCTCCACCTGTCGTGATGCATGAGGCCTCCCTATCCCCATCTGCTGTGTGGGTCCCTCTTCCGGGCGGGGTGGGCATAATTAGGAACCAGGCATCAAGGTGCATGCTGGTGCCCAATGTCCACATGAGAGGCTGGGTGGGGGCCCTGATCCCAGCACGAGGCAGCTGAGGGGCCCCTTTCCTCAGTGTGTGCTGCCCATGCTGTGTGGTTGAGATCATAGCCATGCACCATATAGGGCTCTCTGGCATCGTGAGCATTTTCTATAGTTTTAGTAGGGCTTCTATGCCTACCTGACACATAGCATGGAAGTCCACCCCAGCCTCCCCTGCTGAAGCTGGCAGTCTCCAGTCTCCCCCTCCGAAACTCCCCTGCAGTCGCCAGTGGTCTCCAGGCCCTCCTCAGTGGGGACAGTGTGAAAAGTGGCCCCTGCCCATCTGTCTCCCCCCCAGACATCTCCCTGCCCCTGTGGCCTGAGCAGCCTTCATTGTGGATGAACAGACAGGGATAGACAGGCCCAGAAGGGAAGAAGCTGGTAACCTGGCTGTGGTCATATGGACAGCTCCTCCTCCTTTGCAGATTACTACTTTGTGACCAGGGAGGTGATGCAGCGGGACATTGCTGCTGGAGACTTCATCGAGCATGCTGAGTTTTCAGGGAACTTGTATGGGACCAGGTGGGCCATGCTTGGGGCCCTCCCTTCATCCGATTCTCTCAAGGACCTGGAATGGGTGGCCCAAGCAGGGGGTTTCTCTTTGTGGCCCCCCTAGGCAGCGGGTCTACCCTTGGCTGGGCCCCTGGTTGGGGTTTTCTCTACGGGCTATCTATCTGGGCAGTTGGGGCAAGGGACCTAACCCCCAAGGGTCAAGATGAGGCAGCAGTCAGGGCTCTTCAGGCCACTCCCTCCTGGCCCAGCCCTACCTGGCCTGCTGTGGGAACCATGGGCCGCTCAAGGGACTGATATGTAGTGAGGACTCAGGGAACCTGGGTCTCACAGGTCTGCAGGTTTCACTCTGGCCCCCTCCCCTCCAACCAGTGGGGCAGCCTGGGAGGGTCCCTGGGGCAACAGAAGCTGCCCCCCTCCTCAACCAGAGCAGGGTCCATGGTGGCTCTCCCCATACAGCTTGTGAGGCTTGGGAGCAGTGTCTTGACACAGGCAGGCAGGCCCAGACATGCCTTTGTGCACAGCCTGTCCTTGAGCCACCTGGCTGGGTGAGGCAGGGACCCCACAAGACCCATCGTGCTCTGCCCCCAGGTGCAGATGGAAGGAATGGTCGGTCCCAGAGTGGGGTTGTTTGGCCACTGTTGGGACACTCAGTGCCCGCTGAGAGGTGGTTCCCCCAGTGGAGAGCCTGTGGTACATGGTGACCTTTAGGGTGAGGGGCCAAGGCCTACAAAGGACGGCCGGGGGATGAGGAAGCCCAACGGGGCGTCGAGTAGTGCTCTCGGGGCCCTGGGCCAAGGCATCCCTGCCTGAGCAGGGCTCCAGTCTGCAGGACATGAGAGAGGTGGCCATCCTTGTCCCTGAGGTCAGGATCCAGAGGGTATTGTCTTCTAGGGGCATGATTGGTGGGTTGGACTGATAGAGGTGATAGAGTGATGTGGCCTGGGGGCAGGTGCCAGGAGGAGAGGCCCTGGGCCAGGGTCTGCAGGGCTACCTACTCCCACTCCTGGACCAGCAGAGGGCCCCCATGTGCAAGGGTTGCTCAGGGAGTGCCTCCAGAAAGGTGAGCAGATGCCAGGGTTAGGCTGGGCAGACAGGCTCAGAGCAGAAGATGGACAGTGATGGTCCCACTGAGGCTCTTTGAGGCTGTAGGGGCTACTGGAGCCCAGGGAGGCCCCAGCTGAGCAGCACCCCCTCATCCCCCAGCAAAGCGGCCGTGCGGGCCGTGCAGGCCATGAACCGCATCTGCGTGCTGGACGTGGATCTGCAGGGCGTGCGCAACATTAAGAAGACTGATCTGCAGCCAATCTACATCTGTGTGCAGCCACCCTCACTGGATGTCCTGGTGAGGGCCGAGAAAGGAGGGGGAGGGGGGTGAGGCGGCCCCAGAAGCTTTGACCTCCTGACCTTTGTGCTTCATCTCAGGAGCAGCGGCTGCGGCAGCGGAACACAGAGACAGAGGAGAGCCTGGCCAAGCGCCTAGCTGCCGCCCGGGCTGACATGGAGAGCAGTGAGTGTGGGCGCCTACCACTGGTGTCCCCTGCTCTCTCCCCAGGCCCCACAGTAGGCCAGTCCCACCCACTAAGGGGCAGAGGAGGACTGGAGCCAGCACCCAGCACTGTGGTCCCCATGAAGAGTCCCCAGACCCTTCCTCTGTCACCAGAGCTTCCGCTGACCCTGCCCCCACCCCCAGGCAAGGAGCCCGGCCTGTTTGACCTGATCATCGTCAACGACAATCTGGACAAGGCCTACTGGGCCCTGAAGGAGGCGCTCTCCGAGGTGGGCTGGGGTGGGGCTGGGGCCTCAGACCTCTGTCTGGCAAATGGGGAAAGCAGGCTGGGACAGGTGATATGGTGGCCCCAGGCCAGGCGAGACCCTCTTCCTCTCCCTAGCCCCACTTCTTCTCTCCCCCACAGGAAATAAAGAAGGCTCAAGCAGCTGGTCACCCCTGAGAAGGCCCACCGGCTACATCCTCCCAGTGGGGGCCTAGGGCCTGACACCCACCCTCAGCGGGTCAGGGTCTCCCAGCAGTGGCTCTGCTCACCTCAGCTGCCACCCAGGGGTCAGGGTGCTGCTCTTCTTCCCTCACCCCTCCACTGCAGCAGGGGGACCTTCTCTCTCACCCCTACCCCCCATGCCCATTTCTAGGCTCCCTCCCTGCCCTGCCCCGCTCCATCACCACCCTCCCTCCTATGGACGCTGGGCCAACATCCAAATAAAGAACTGCTGGATTAGAGTGTCCTGGAGCCCATGGATCGTGACCCTGGGCGGGTGGAGCCGCAGTGCACCCCACCACTCCAGACCCCACTCTAGCTGGCCGGCCCCCAGCGGGCTTCGGGCAGCAGCATTCTTCTGGCATCTGCTGCTTGGGGCTGCTGGCTCCAGCGAGGGCTGCTCCCAGGCTACACACTGCTTCCCCAAGTGTCCCTTCAGGTGGGTGTAGGGACCCTCTTGGGGGTAGGTGGTGCTGCTAGGCCTCATCTCTACTGTCTCTTTGAGGTGCCATTGAGCCTGGGGACAGAAGGTCCCAGGGGCTTGTCCTGCTCGAACCATTCCTTCTCCTGGTCCCTGAGCTGGGCCAGGAGTGGCAAAGGGACAGAGACTGCAGACCAAGGCTGGACCTCTGTGTCTGGGGGCCTTGTGCCTGGCCCACTGAGCCTGGCCAGCCCTAATGGTCCTGGAGAGGCCAGTGCTGGGGGCCTCTGTTGGGGTTCCAGGCTCTCTAGAGTCTCAGAGGATGCCTCCAGAAGCCGCTGGTCTCAAGTCAGGATAGCCATGGTATACTGGGCACAGGAGACACACACTTGCCTGAGCCCTGGCCCATGCTCAGGCCATGCTCCTGTGGTGGAACCCAGACAGATGGTGGATGCAGACCTGGAGGAGGCAGGGAGCGCAGGCAAAAGTAGTCAGAAAGGCCAGACTCCATCCAAAAGCCCAGACACACAGCGGAGGGCAGGCGAGAGCTGGGCCTGGACACTAGATGGTGGGCAGGGGGTGCTGGGCAGCCCCGCAGGCCTGAGGGCAAGTGAGATGGAGCTGGGCTGCCTCCTGACCTGCTGTGCAGCCTGGGAGAGGCCAGTTCCCTCTCTGGGACCCATCCAGCCCCAGGGACAATCAGGGATTCAGACCTCAAGCCTCAGGGGGAACAATGGAGCCGTTGAAGGCCCTCCCCCCGCATTGTGCTTGGTAGTGAGAGGTGGCCCTGGGTCAGTCTGGCCGGGTACACACTCAGGAGGGCTGGTGTCCAGCCAGCCATCAGGTAGAAGAGCTCAGAAGGCCTTGTTTCCTGGCCTGGAAAAGGTAGGTTGCCCACCAGGGGACCAGGCGTAGGGTTCCCTTTGGGGCTGAGTAACACCGTCGTCACTCAGCCCAAGGTCTCAGGGGCCTGTATCACCTCTTGAAACAGCCAACCCCGGGAGACAATAGGTGCTGGGTCCAGCTGGGTGGCCTTTTATTCTGGGGTTCTCTCCATCTCAGGCCCACTGCCCTCACAGGGCCTGACTGGGTGGTGGTTCTGGTGCAACAAGACTTGAGTGTAGGGGGAGGTGGAAGCAGAAATCTGGACCCCCCAACCACAGGGGCTGCTCAGGCTAGCTGAGGAGCAAGGACGGAAGAGGGGTGGGCCCTGAGCAGCTGGGACCCTTCAGGCCATGTGGAACTGGCCAGCTCCTGCCAGCTAGGCAGCTGCAGTGTGTCCAGAGGCTGGGGCTCTTCAGCTTTTGGGGGAGGCTGGGGAGCCTTTCCGATAAGCTGTGGTCAGTACACCTGCCCTCCGTCCGCAGCACTCCTGGTCTGGGCCTTGGTGTGGCCCGGGGCACCTTTCATTAAAATCCTTGTGGGCGCCTCCTAGGTCCTAGGTCCTCAGATCTAGGTCCTGGAGGTTAGCAGAGAGCAAAACAGCCTCCTGTTCTCCAGGAGCGGCCCCTGTTGCGCCACAGATGTGAGTGAGTTGTCTGGATGGGGACTGCATGCAGGGTGGCTGGGCAAGAATGGGGAGCGGGCCGGGGGAGGTGGCCTGGGCAGGGGTTCCAACAAGGGGCAGTACGGCTGAGGGGTAGCAGCCGGCCCTGGGTTGTGCTCCGTTGTCGGGGGAGCAGGTAGGCGCAGCAGGTGTCCAGGGCAGAGTAGGGGTATGTAGGGCGGAGAAAGTGACGCTGCTGCTCGTTGAGAAAGAGCAGAGTGCAGGCCGCAGGGGCGATCGCATGGGCATTTTCGGCAGCATCGGGGAGGAGGGTTTAGTAGGGGTCACAAGTGTGGGCATCCCACGCGGTCTGAGGGACACGGCACCCTGGCCCTGGGCCAGCAGTGCCTGAGGAGATCCCAGGGAGGGCACCAAGCTTGCGGAGGGGTTCTGGTTTGGCCTCACTCCCTTGCTTCTCCTAGCACATCCCCCCCAGCCCACCCCCAAAAGCCCAGGGCCCTTCAGCTCAGGCCTCCCTGTGGGCGGCAGCTCCAGCCTGGCTGCAGGAGCAGCCCAGGCCGCGCCACCATGACTCACTCCCCAAGCCTGGCCTCACCACACCCTCCACCCCTGCAGGAGGCCCCTCACTTCCCAGCTTCCAGGCTGGAGTGGAGCAGAGAAGGGCCTCCTGATCCTCAGCAGACCCAGGGTGCCATGGCCACCTGCACCTCCAGAGGCCCTGGGAGGGAGCAGGAGCCTCCCACCGCAGTTTTACAACCATCCTCTCCCCACAGCTCCCAGCAGGGCCCGTTCCCTCCGGCATCCGATCATCCCCCTGGCATTTGCTGAGCACTTGTGTGATGAGGGACGCTGAGCATGCAGTGGGTGCACCTCACTCTCCTGGCCATGGAGGATGCTTCCCAGAGGAAGGCCATTGGAGTGGTCCAAGGCAGGAGTGGGTGCATGTGTGTGCGTGAGTGTGAGAGGAGAGGCGGATGGGTGTGTAGGGGTGTGTGTGTGTTTGCGCGCGCGCACGGATGGGTGTGCAAGTGTGTGTGTGTGAGAGAGAGAGAGACAGTCCAGATACGGGTGAAGCCAGCTCTGAGGTGGGCAGGAGCAGGTCAGGAAGTCCCTGAAGACCCGTGAGGATGGGGATTTTGTTCTGAGAGCCCCAGGCTTCCTGGGACCAACCCACTGGGGCCTGCAACCCCACCTTGGGCTGCCTACAGGAGGGAACATGGGGATGGAGGACTAGAAGGAGAGCCTGGCCGTTAGCCGGTGTGCCCACTGCATGGGAGGCTGTGTGCACTGGTGTTGCTGGGGAGGGTGGCAGATGGATGTGGCAGAGGGTCCCTAGGCCTGGAGTCTGCGTCCTGGGCACTCCAGGGTCGGGGTGAACACCTCTGACTGGCCAGGGGTTCCAGGCAGAACACAACTGGGGCATCCAGGACAGGGGCCCAGAGAGGGAAGGAAGTGGAAGTGGAAGACCACTGCACAGGACCACTGCAGAGCTGACAAGGGTGAGACCTCGCGGGCACCCTCAGGCTAGGCCGGGAGGAGGGCCTGGGGCCTGGGGCCTGGGGCCTGGGGCCTGAGCAAGGGCAGGTGCTGCAGCCCCTCCCTCTGAGTGCCCGCTCCCTACAGGGCACTTTGGTGCGTGGTGAGCAAGTAGCAGAAGAAAGACCTTAACCTTGGCGCTCAGGGAGGTGGATGGGGTGTAGGAGCAGGCCCTGGTCTCTGAGCTAAGGCCTCCATCTCCCGGGGCTGAGCCCGCCTTGGGCTACTTGTGGGTGCTCATATGTAGAGGAGGGACCTCCGGTGCCAGGTGCATGCAAGGTCCCTGAGTCCTCAGGGAGGGGAAGAGGCTGCCTGAGATGCTGAGGTTCCCAGAGAAGGGTGTCACCAGCCAGCTTGGCCAGCTGAGCACTTCCAGGGGCTGTGGATCCTGTCCTGCCTGGCAGCCACACCTTAGCCAAAGGAAGTCCATCCACCCTGAGAGGGGCATGTGGGAGGAAGCCGGGCCAGGGTTAGGAAGGAAATAGCTGGGCAGGCCCTGGCCTCACTGTACTGCAGGAGGAGACACTGGGCCATCTCTGCTCTCAGTGCCCGCCCCCCCCCCTCCACACCCAGGACCTTTGTTCAGACCCAGGGGTGAAAGGGGCTTGAAGACGGCGGGGGGGAGCCCAGCTGCCCACCCCTGTGCCAGCGCCGGGTGTGGAGGGCCCAGCTCACCCCAGGGCATATCATCCTGATGCCCGCTAGAGCCTACACTGTCTGCCTACCACCCTCCCCACAGTGGGGTGACTTCTTGGGTGACTCTTGGCAGAGATGACCCCAGCCCCTGTTGTGGGGAGCCCTCCCCTGCACACTGGCCAGTCACCTTCCCTCACCAGATCCCACACCTTCTACTGACAACTCCCAGGCCTACCGCCTTGTAGACCTTGACACTCAGGGACACCTTGGCCCCTTACCCCCAACCCCGCCCTGGATCCCAATTGAGTGGTCCCCACCCACACTTGCTCTAACACGTAGCTTTGGGTGAGGTTTCCTCTGAATGAAGGTCCCTGCAAATGCCAGGGCCTTGTTCCCTGAGGGGCCAGCACCCCTCACACACCTTCCCCTCCTGCTGGTTCAGCCTAGGGCCTAGCCCCCACTGGCTACCTCCTCCCAGCAGCGCTGGGCAGCCATGGGCCTAGACTTTGCTTCCTACTGCAGCACCTCCGTATCGGGGTCCTTCTTGCATCCCACAACTCCAGGACAGGTCACCAACGTCCCTGCTCCGTGCTTGAAGCCTCCAGACAGAGAAATGCATTCCAGATGCGGACAAGACAGGCAGAGGGAACTTGGAGTGATGATGGGTTAGGAGAACATTTTTAATAAGGTTTTTATTTTATAACACCTGTGATTTACAGAGAAGCTGTGAAGAGCCCAGGAAGAGTGCTCACTTGCCCCCACACGCAGTTCCCCCATAGCAGGCTTGTCACAATCAGTGCACCAGTGTCACTACATTGTCATTAACCAGTGCCCACTCTGCCCTCAGATTCTTCACTCTTCACCTGTGTCCTGCTTTTCTGGGGTCCCCTTGGGGAGGGTGACTGACCTCACATCTCCTCGGCCTCCCTTGGGGATGACCCCCTCGGATTCCCTTGTTTCTGACACCCTTGGTGGTTTGAAGGTCAAGTAGTTTGTAAAAGCCCCTCTTGGAGCTTGTCTCATTGTGTCTCATGATCGCCTGGGGTGAGGGTTTGGGAAGAAGGCCTCAGGGGCAGCAAGGTGCGGCTGTCAACTTGGCTCCTCACCGTGGGTGGGGACCTCAGCCACTCCCCGATGCCTGCTGGGCTGTCCTGCCCTCCTCCCTCCCTCGCTGTGCTCTCTGGAAGCACACCCTCCTTGAGGTCACAGTGGCTACATGAGTTATTTAGAATTTCTTCTCCACTGACAGTTACTCTCTCATTTGCATCAGTAGGAACTCATTTATTTATGACCGTGGGCTATATAATCTGTGAGCTAATCTGTAACTGGTACTTACTTACTCTACTGCCAAAATGATCCAACTTCAGACACCCGGAGTGCCTTCCCTCATTTGCTACGTTGTGTCCCTTTGACTCGCCTCTGTCAGTGTCAGTGAGTGTGTGTGAGAGAGAGAAAGAGCACTTCCTTCCTCTCTGGCACCGAGAGATGCTCCTGGCGCGTTTCCTGCCGCAGCCCTGGAACCAGCTGTTTCTCCACAAGCCTAGGTCCCTTTACTGTAGAGCGGGACCAAGGTGTGTTCATGGCTATGGGGCGTTTTTCCTTTTAGGCCCTTTCAGCCAACAGGCAAGGGGCTACAAACCTGTGTGCACGCGTGTGTGTATAACTAGGAAACCACCTGTGTCCATACTGAGCCGATGGTGAGTTCAGACCCACGTCTCCAATGCTAACCCGTGACCAGTTGGGACATTTCCAGCCCCTCTGTGGCTCAGTCCGCGTGCACGGAGAGGAGAGAGCGCACAGGGGAGTGGTGGCTGGTCTCAGGGACTGCCCCGTGAAGGGACAGGACGAGGGGGCGGGTGGAGCTGGGGTCTGGACGGGGCGTGGACATTGTAGGGCCCGGCAGAGTAGAAGCGCTCGCAGGGGTGCGTTCCACCTGCGGGGTGTTGGTGCGCTGGCGCCAGATGTGCTTTGCATCTTACTTCGAAGTCTGGCGGAGTCTCAAGGGTGGATGGGCGTCCTCAGGTGCCCGGCAGAAGCGAGGCAGGCCCAGGGAGCGGCGGGGCCCCGCGGGGTCTGGTTCAAGGTTTCTGCTGATGGAGCGGAGCGGGTGCTGGGCAGAGAGCGCTCGAGGATAAGTCCATCTAAGATGGAAGCTGCTTTGGAGGGAGATTTTTGGGTCTGGTCCTCTGGGGTTTGCTGCGCCTGCCGGAATCCACGTGCTGATGTGAAGCTGACAACTGGCACAAGAGGTCTGGATTTGGGGGGCCCTATGCATGGCACTAAGATCAGGGCCTGGGTTCTTCCAGGCCGAAAGTGGTCAGTCAGTGCCAGCCCCCAGACCACAGAATGATCCGGCCGTGACTGCGCATGTGACCCAGGACCTGCACACACGTGTTCATGGCACGCAGGCATCTGCACTTGGTCTGAAGAACCAACTGCCTCTGCCCCACACCCAGAGGTTGCCAGAGCTCCCCTACTGGCACTTGGGGAAGGAAGAGAGGAGGTTTGCTCCCTCTCCTTTCCCACTCCCCAGGCTGTTCCCCTCAACTGACAGCATGCAGGGCCCTCACCCTCTTTTCTCCACAACTCATCTCTTGAGGGTGTGCTCTAACTGCACCCAGGCCAGCCTCCTTGGGCAAAGTGCCACCCCTCACCCCAGGGCAGGGTCCTCCCAGCACCATGCTAGAGCTGGTCTCAGAGCCCCGCCGCTGCACGTCTCCCCAAGTTGGTTATGGGTCTGGTGGAGGATTTTACACCACAGGAATCGGTAAACACTGCACCAAGGCTTTCCCACTGAGATTCAGCTGTGGAATACTAACCACACATGAACGGTCAAGCCTGCCCTGGCACCCTCACCTTCCCTTCCATTTTTCCTCTAGGATCTGTTTTGGAGGGGAGAGAAGAGGGGGGTTGCTCTGCCATCCCTTTTCTGGGTTCTTGCCTGGTGGGACCGTGGGCCTCGGCCTCCTGTGGTGTGGAACTGTAGAGGTCAGGAATAGGGAGAGATCCTGGAAAAGAGTTCAGGTTAGAGCTGAGGAAAAAGCCAGCCTAGGACACAGGACCCTTGTGCTCTTCCCCCGTTGAAGCAGAGGGATATCAAAGATGGCCCTGGAGGGCTGGCTGGGCATGTGCCAGTCTGTGTACCTGTGTGCATGCATGTGCACAAGTGCATCGCACACGCGAGTATGCACGTGCATGTCTGAGTGAACTGTGTGTGTGTGCATCTGTGAGTGTTGTGGCTCTGAGAGGGGCACTGCACACAGATGTGAGGAAGTAGGGTCACTTCCCCAGGAACCCTGGCTGCCCCCTCATCCTGCCCCCCGCCCAAGAGCCCAGCTGCATAAAGAGGGCCTGAATCCCTGAATGCCCCTGCTGTTCCACCCCACACCTGCCCACACTGCCTCTCAGGCCTGTTCCAGAAGGAGGGAGCCAACAGCATCAGGTACTCAGGGGTCTCCTGCCCCCAAACTCAAACTATCCAGAAGCAGGTACTGGTGTTCACCGTGGAGAAGGGAGGGTGGGTGTTGGGAGGCTGCAGCCCCCTGCCTAGAGTCGCAGAGGTACAGGGGCATGTGGTCCTGCCCACAGAGCCCCTTCTAGGCACAGGCCCACTCAGGGGTAGCTGATCTAGAAGGGGCACTGGTCTGGGACATGGTAAGCAGCCAGGTGGCTCTCTCTGAGTGTCACAGGTGCCCAAGTGTGGTTGCACATGTGCCTTATGGCCCCCAATCAGGATGTGCATAGGACACAGGAGTGTTGGGACAAGAGGGAGGAGCAGCCTGGAGGGTAGGGCCTCAGCCCCTGGTACAACTGGACCTGCAGGAGGTTCTCAGAGGAGCATGGCAGTGATCCTTTGTGGAGGCGGAGGGACCAGAGCCCCTGTGCAAGGTTTGGGGTAAGGGTAGGGGGAGGGACCGGTCCTGGGAAGCCTGGAGCTGATGGAGCTGAGGGTTACAAGGGGCTGGAGGCTGACAGGGCCGTGGGGTCTGGGGACTGATGGGGTTAGCTCCAGGGGCTAGGAGGCTGGAGGCTGAGGGCCACTGGGACTAGGGGCCTGGGAAACCACGGGCCACTGGGGGACTGGCGTGGCTGAAGAGCTGGGGGGACAGATAGGCTGGGGACTCAGCCCCTGGTGGGCTCCTAGCCTGCCCGAAACAGGTCTCCATGGGACTCCTTCCAGCGACCTGGGTGCTGAGAGGTGGGGGCAGGCTGAGCTGAGGCTGAGCAGCCCCCACACTCTAATACTCTGAGTGAAACGCAGTTTCCCCATTTGTCCTACAAAGGCAGCTCACCCTGCTGACCCCCTGCAGTTCTCAGGGCCTTGGGTGGGGTCCCCAGAGGTTGGGGAAGGAGTGCGTCTGGCACTGGGCCAGGCTTTCCTGGAGGACTAGGGGAGGGCAGGAGAGACTGGCACTGCTCCGGGCCGCAGCGACCTGGGGTCGGGTCTTGGTGGGAGATGGGGCGTGTGCTCAGCCAAAGCAAGGTGTCCTGTCATCTGTCCTTTTAGTGCCTGTCTTCTGCCTGCAGAGGCCCGGGCCTCTCCCTGTATCCATCCCAGGGCAGAGACTTTGGGTGGGGGTGGCGCTCCTGAAGCGGCTGCTCCTTGGGGTGAAAGATGTGTGTTCCAGAGGGGACCCTGGCCCCAGGTGCTGCTGTCCAACCCCTGCCAGGGGTTGAGCTCCCCATAGCCTGTGTATCTTACCGTCCCCGCCCCGTACCTCCTTGACCTCCCTTCGCCCCAGGTTGAGCTCCTGCTCGTGGCCTGCAGGTCCCGTCCCCGGTCCCTATGACCAACATGAGCTGGAGCTTCCTGACACGGCTGCTGGAAGAGATCCACAACCACTCCACGTTCGTGGGCAAGGTATGGCTCACGGTGCTCGTGGTCTTCCGCATCGTGCTCACGGCTGTGGGTGGCGAGTCCATCTACTCCGATGAACAGACCAAGTTCACGTGCAACACGCGGCAGCCAGGCTGCGACAACGTCTGCTACGACGCCTTCGCACCCCTGTCCCACGTGCGCTTCTGGGTTTTCCAAATAGTGGTCATCTCCACGCCCTCTGTCATGTACCTGGGCTATGCGGTGCACCGCCTGGCCCGCGCCTCTCAGGACGAGCGCCGCCGCGCCTCTCGCCGCCGCCCGAGCCGTCGGGTGCCCCGCACACCGCTGCCATTGCCCCCGCCGCCCCACCCGGGCTGGCCTGATCCCGCTGACCTGGGTGAGGAGGAGCCCATGCTGGGCCTGGGCGAAGAGGACGAGGAGCCAGGGGCGGGTGAGGGCCTGGGCGAGGAAGACGAGGCTGAGGACGCGGGTACAGCCAAGGGCGCTGGAGGGGACACAAAGGCGGCAGGGGCCCCGGGCCCAGCAGGGCAGCATGACGGGCGGCGGCGCATCCAGCGCGAGGGACTGATGCGCGTGTACGTGGCCCAGCTGGTGGCGCGGGCTGCCTTCGAGGTGGCCTTCCTGGTGGGCCAGTACCTGCTGTATGGCTTCGAGGTGCGGCCCTTCTTCGCGTGCAGCCGCCAGCCCTGCCCGCACGTGGTCGACTGCTTCGTGTCACGGCCCACCGAGAAGACGGTCTTCCTGCTGGTCATGTACGTGGTCAGCTGCCTCTGCCTGCTCCTCAATCTCTGCGAGATGGCGCACCTGGGCCTGGGCAGCGCGCAGGACGCTGTGCGCGGCCGGCGACCCCTGCCCACCACCCCCGGCCCGGCCCCGCGCCAGCCGCCCTGCGCGCTCCCCGCCGCGCCCTCGGGCCTGGCCTGCCCGCCTGACTACAGCCTGGTGGTGCGCGCAGCCGAGCGCGCTCGCGCCCACGACCAGGACCTGGCCAGCCTGGCGCTGCAGGCGCTGCAGGACCGGCGCGCGCTCGGGGACCTCGACGGCCCACCGGGCCCCGCCCTCCCAGCTGCTGCCCAGGAACCCCCTAGGGCCGGCGCGCCCGCCTCCGGGTCCGGCAGTGCCACCTCCGGAGGCACGGCTGGGGGCCAGGGCCGGCCAGGCGCCAAACCCAGGGTGGGCTCAGAGAAGGGCAGTGCGAGCAGCAGCAGGGAGGGTAAGACCACCGTGTGGATCTGAGGCCCTGTCCTGGCTGCTCTCCCTCCTCCCGCCACACCAGGGAGGGTGGTGAGGTGTGCTAGGGGAAGGATGTGGGCTGGACACCTAAGAGGCAGAACACCTACCTTCCTCCTCCTCAGCTGGCTGCCCCCCACCTCGTGACAGAGTGGGGGTGGGGGCGTGGGCACCAGCCTGCCCTGCATCACTACGCTTCCCCACCTGAGCCTCATCTCCATCTAGGGTCGGGTGGGAAAGGCAGGCCTGGGAACCATGAAGGGTCCCCAGCTCTGATTCATAAACCCTGACAGGTGAATGGGACTGTGGCTGGGGCATTGCCTCCCACCCACCACCCCAGGGCCACCCAGCTGGCCACCTCAGGACAAAAATGTTGGCCAGGTGGGAGCTCTGCCCCCTCCACCCCTGCTTCCCTTCAGCAGCCCATGTGTGACTGTCAGGGGTGCCTGGCCTGTGTATAGGAGAATGCTGTGCTTGTCCCCACTCCCTGCCCAGCAAATGGGGCTCCTTTCCTAGAAGCCACGCTCCTCTAGCCCACTTTCTGGTTCTTGCGGAGCTGGAAGAAATGCCAGGTCTTTCTTGTACAGAAAGGAAAACAGAGAGCAGGGTAGGCAGAGGCCCCTGGGCCCAGCCCAGGTCTACACTGTCTCCTGTTTCATCTGCACTAAGCCCCAGAACATGAGCTGCCAGGTGGGGCTGCGCCCTGCTTCCTGCTCCCTGCCCACACGGATTTGGGGCTGAGGCCCTGGAGGGTGTGGATGGGACCATGCCCTATCCAGCTTCTGCACTGGCCTGGTGTGGCCCCTCCCTCTGGGACATACTTGAAGTTCCGAAAAGACATTGGCCCCCTCGCCACGCTGACAAACAGGATGGTGGTCAGGGGCTGCGGCTTTGGCCATGCTGGGGGAAGGGGTTCTGAGGCTCCCACCACCGCCCCTCTGCCCTCCAGCCCCATCTCCAATTCAGACACAGCCTCTAAAACAAAGGGAGTAAAATAAAACTAACTTTTGTTTACAACCGCGTGTGTATGTGAATGTGTATGCATGCATGTGTGTGTGCGTGCGTATGTGTGTGTGATGTGTGCACACGTGTGTGAGTGCACATACAGACACGTGTCTATGTGTCCACTGCTGGCCTCTAGGGACACGTGGCTCAGCTCTAGGATGGCTGGGAGAGGAAACCATTCTGCAGGGACCATCCGGGGAGCAAGGCCCAGGATGAGCCCCTGCAGCTCCTTGGAAACAGTCGGTGTCACTCTGTGCCAGGCACTGGCTTGGCCCAGCCGGGAGAGGCATGGCTAAGTACACAGATGGTGAGAACAAAGAACACGGCCAGGCCTGTGTGCTTGGAGCCCAAAGAGGTAGGTAGCTCAAAGGAGAGAGGGGCAGTCTTGTCTCAGGCCTGGGCATTATCCAGATGCTGGCCAGAGCCTGCAGCGATAGCTTTGGTGAGGGGCAGAGGCCAGCACAGTAAGGGAAGCAGCTGCTGCCAGCAAGGAGCCACTTCGCTCTAGACTTGGGTGACCCCAGCTTTCTCCCAGCCCCCATCAGGCCCAAGGCAGGCCCTGACAGCTTCTCCAGACTGCAAACCCTCTCTCTTTGGGGTCCCGGGGCCAAGCTCCAAGCCTTACATGAACCCCAACCCAGCCTGTCTCTGGTCAGATGCCAAATGCAGGCTGAGTCCCTTCCCTTTGTCGGGTCTGACTGGCTGATCCTGGATTCCAGGGGAGCTCCACCTTTAAGGTGAGCCCCAGACCAGGTGATCCCTGCCCCCAGGTAAGCCCCACCCCCATAAAGTCCTGGATGTCAGTGCTGGAAGCAGGGCCACAGGGGCTAAGCCAATCCAGATCCAGAGCAGGGAACCACCACTCACCTCTCCAAGAGACCAAAGTCCGTGGAACTGGCAGCTCCGAATTTGAGTTATGCTGCTGGCAGTGTCGTTGTGAGGAAGACTGGGTCTCTGAGGCCGGGAACATGCTGTGCAGCCACGCCCGGCTCCCAGCAGTGTGAATGGGGACACTGAGCAGCAGAGATGCTGAAAGACATCTACAAGACACCCTGTTGGCTGGTTCCTCTGCAGCCTCCCTGCAGCCTGCCCCCGGCCATGTCCCTGAGGCCAGCCTCCTACAGCCAAGTGTCCTCTCAGTGGAGGCCCTGGAGGACAAGGCCCTCAGGGACACAGGTGGGCATTCCAGGCGGGGAACAGTGGGAGACTTCAGGGTTCAGAATCACCCCAATGGCTGGAGAGGGCCGGTGAGGAAGGCAGGTGTTTACTCCCAGCCAAGCCCAGAGGTTGTTCTCAATCCGTAAGTCAGTGCTCCCACATCTTGGGGCCAAAATGCACCCTTGGTTACAGGGCCCCACAAGGGCTAGGAGGTAGGGCATGGACCCTCGGCATCTGCCTGAAAAGAAGCCTTGAAACCAGCAGACAGGGAGGCCCCGGACAGGTTTGTGTTTGGAGAAATACATTCTATATTTCACTGTGATAGTGTCCAGGGAAGCCTCCTCCCAGCTATGGAGAGGGAGATTTAGGTCAAGGTCAAGGGGTCAGGACCTCATTCTCTGAGCCCTTCTTGAACAAAGAACTTTAGGGTCACACCCTCCCTAACTCAGGCTGGGGCCCTGGTGTAGCTGCAGCCTGGGAGGTGGGGCCGGGGCTGGCTCAAAGATTTCCTCGCTCACCAAGCTAGGGGTCTACGCTGGGGTCTCTCTGTTACAGGCTCTTTCCAGATTCTTAGACAACAATATCAAAGAAATGAATGTCACTTCCACAAGACTTGTAGGCAAACAAAGCTTTTTATTAAAAGAGATAGTTTGTTCGTAAGGGAGAAAGCAGGAAAAAAAAGTGCCAGCTTTCTAAGCAGAAGCTCTCTGAGTAGAAGGGGGAAGTTGCTTTTATAACAAAAGGGAGGGTTTGTCTCATGATTACTGATGATTTCCAGAAATCATCAACCTTCTTCGATCAGCAGCAGATGGCTACATGGTGGCCACCAGGAATAGAGAGTGCTTCTGTGAGGGGAAAGCAATGCATGAGAAATTTCTGCAAGAAGGCACAGAAAGATAAGGTTAAAATTTAGAGCTGAGCTTCTTGTCTTGTGGCATACTAGGTATACTCTAAGTGGAACAGAGATAAAGCTAATCTTTTATTCCTGTGAGCCTGGTTTTTTGTCTCTTGGACTCAGGTCCCCAGGGCTTTGTTCTTTGGTTTGCAAGGCCTGTTTTGCCTATGGCCATTCCCTGATCCTTTCCCCCAAACGACTGGACTTTTGTCGTCCTCCCTGGAAGACATGCGGTTTGAATCTCCTCATAGCATGGCAGCCCAAGAGGACCCAGCGAAGGCCAATTGACTCTTATCACCAGCCCTGAAGTCACCTCACCTCACTTCACAGCAATCACAGGCCTGCAGGATCCCTCTCAACGGGTCAGTGTTAAATTTTAAGGGCATATGGGATACAGAATCTCTGCGGGCCCTTGGTCTGTTGGCCCTTCTGGCCACATGGAAAGCTGTTTGGCCCCCACCTTCCCCCCACACAGGGGCTCGTGATCTTGGGGTTTTTGCAACCACTGGCCCCTTCTTTTACCACAGTCCTGATATCAGTCCATAATTCACCCCACACAGTGTAGTCTGTCCAGTTTCTATCATCTCAATACCCCCCCCCACCTCCTAATTGGTTTAGATACAATTTAAGGTAGTTGGGTCAATGGGAGGGGAACTCTGCCCAGGGGCTGCTGGGGAAATCCGTTTGCTGTGTGTCCATGACTCGGAAGTCAGATGTGGATCAGGCTGTGAGTCTCAGTGCACTGGGGTTTGGTCCAACACCAATCTAGATGCTGTGGGGGAGGTGTGGTTTTAGATGAGATTAACACTGTCAGTCTGTGGACTCTGATAAAGCAGACCATCCTCTCCAGTGTGGGTGGCCCTCATCCAATCAGGTGATGGGTGAAGGCTGAGGTTTCCAAAGAAGAAGTGATTCTGCCTCCAGTCAGTAATGGTTAAATTTGCATCAGCTTGACTGGGCCCTGGGGTGCCCAGAACAAGCATGATTCTGGGTGTGTCTGTGAGGTGATTCTGGATGAGACTGACACTGAATCTGCACACTGAATAAAGCAGATGGCCCTCCCTAGGATGGGTGGGCCTTGTCCAATCAGGTGAAGGACTGAGTAGGGGGAAAAAAAATCAATGGAGTAAGAGAGAACTCCTGCCTGACAGCTTGAGCTGGCACATTGGTCTTCTATCCTTAGAGTCAGACTCAGGCTGGAACTACACCACCGGCTTTCCTGAGTCTCCCACTTGCAGATGGCAGACCTTGGAACTTCTCAGCCTCCATAACTGAGTGAGCCAATTCCTTATAATAAACCTTTCTCTGTATATATTGAATTGGTTCTGTTTCTCCAGAGAACCCCAACTAATACACATCCCAGCCAGAGCTTATTAACAGGGCATCCTAGCTGTGAGGGAAGCTGCAAATGGAGGCTCTATTCTGGAAGGCATCTCAGTCAGCTCGGCCTGTGTAACAAATACCACAGACTCGGGGCTCAAACAACAGACATTTATTTCTCAGTCCTGGAAACTGGAAGTTCAAGATCAAGGCGTTGGCATCAGAGGCCTCTCTCCTTGGTGTGCAGACAGCTGTCTTCTCCCTGTGACCTCACATGATCTTCCCTCTGTGTGTGCCTGTGTCCTCATCTCCTTTTCTTATAAGGACACCGGTCTTACTGCATTAGGGCCCACCCTAGGGAACTCATCTTATCGTAATCACCCCTTTAAAGACCCCCATCTCCAAATACAGCCCCATTTTGAGGTCCTGGGCATTAGGACTCCAAAAGGTGAATTTGGGGGGATACAGTGCAGCCCATAATAGAAGGCAGATGCCCAACCAAAAGCTCAATCACCACAGGAGAAGGGAATTCTAAGGCATAGGCCTCCTGCTTCAGGAACTCAGGGCCCTAGCCCTAACCCTGATTTTACTGGCCCTCCCAGGCCAGGGGAGCCAACCTCTGTGTCATCCATGTTTCTACCTCCAACACCAATTTCTTGATGTTCTGAACCATCATAACATGATTTCATGCCCGAGCTCTGATACCCTAACAGGGTGTCGATCGCCCACCTGGGACATGGTACCTAAGATGTTCAAGTCTGTTAACCCTCAGAGATGGAACTCAACCACTAAATTTGGCACTTAATGCTCATTCAGCTACTTAAAAAAAACCAAAACCAAAACCCCAAACCCTCTCAGTGGCTGAATGGAGAGCTGAACTGGGGTGCAAAGCCACCCCTCCTGTCCCCATCTTCTGTGCCCTAGAGCAGGCTGGTGGGCCAAGCCCAGGTCTCCTATCCCTGCTTCCCTGCCTGGTGGGGTCCTCTGGCTGTGTGGGGCCCACCTAGGTTTGTACAGGGGCAGGGCCAGGCCAGGGGAGTGGCTGGAGCAGGAGCAGACAGAATGGCCTCGTCTCATTCTCATCCGTTTCCATGGCTGGAGCCAACTCGCCGGCTGCTCAGGGAGATCGTGGAGGGCTACAGGGAGGCGGGCACTCCAACACCCCCAGAACGGGGGCAGTTTCCTTCTTCTGCCTTTGGGAAGGGAGGAGGCCATGAGGAGAGAATAACAGGAAACAACCCCTGGCTTGGCAGCGGCTGGGAAACAGGGTCTGGGACCCCCATGCCTGCCGATTTTCCAGCTTTCAGCTCCCCACCCCTCCTGACAGCTCCGAGGCCTGTGGCCTCAGAGGGAGGAGACTGCACATGGGATCTAGCAGCAACCTATGTCCCCAGCTGGACCCAGGCCAATGGGGGGGGTTCCTTGAAGCCAAGCCACAGTTCCCTCCATCCAGACCTGTGGACAAAGTGAGGGGACCTGAGAAGAAGCAGTAACCAGACTGGTGCAGAGATCCGGGAAGGCTTCCCGGAAGAGGGAACCTGGGGCAGTGCTGTTTGGCAGATTCTGGGATGGTGGGAGATGTTTCCTTTTTCTGTCCACGGACGCAGCCACCAGCTGAGAGCGGCTCTGGACATTTCAAGTGTGGCCCATGCAGCAAGGAGCTAAAAGTTTCACTTGACTTCATCTGAGTTAATCTGCATTAAACAGCCTCAGCAGTGGACCTGCTGGACAGTGCCAAGCGGGCTGGGCTCGACACTGGATTGGAAGGTCGGGGGAGGTTCCAGGTGGCCCCGGGTCGGCCTACTGGCCCTTCCTGCAGGCTGTGCCAGTGGGAAGCATGTTCCTCTGCTGGCCAAGGGATGGGCTGACGTGAGGCTGGAGGAATGCACCCCCCCACCCCATGTTGTCCTCCAGTGGTTTCCTCTCTGCCCTCACAGGGTTGGCAGGGAGGTGCTGGCTCACCTTCAGAACACAGACCCAGCAGAGGAAGACCTTCTCCATGAAAGGTCAGTGGAGCCACATTCCAAGCCTGGCTGGTCATAACCAGGAAGGCAGCCAGGAGGGGGACTGAGGGCTTGGGCGACCCTGGGGAGCTCTGGCTGGGCCCCTCCATGCCCTGATCATGCAGTCAGTCCTGACTTGCCAGGCCCAGCTGAGAAGGGTCTGGGACCTCACAGGATTTGGGCAGCAAAGCCTTGAGGAGGGTTTGGAGGGGCAAATAGGAGCTGGACAGAGAGGGGTGAGGAGGCTGGGCAGAGGGATGGGTGGCGGGAGGACAGCTGGCTGAGGCTGGACTGTGGTGCTCAGATGGGTCCTTTACAGGGATCCGCCTAGACAGGGATTTGTTTATTTAATCAATATTATCTGTGCCCTTGATGTGTGCTGGGCCCTGGGGATGCAGCAGGGAGCTGCACAGAGATCCCTGCCTTTGGAACTCCAGAGCAAAAACCAGAGGCATGACAACTAAGGAGTGTTCAGTGTGAAGGAGGGCGGGCTGAGGAGTTTATTCTTTTACAATTTCTGTAGGTTAAAAGTTTCAAATAGAAAAGTGGGGAAACGCACACATAGGTGGTCAGAGTGGCTTTGTAAGGGGCTGGCATCTGGGTCTGACAGTGAGGTGAGGCATGAGCCCTGTGGCTGTTGGGGGTTCTGCTGAGGCTGGGAACAGGGGAGGGAGACCAGGAGAGGGAGCTCTGCCCTGGAGCTGACTCTGATGAGATGGGAGGGGAGTGTGGGGGTTTGAATTCTGTTGGAGCGACACATGAGGATGCGAGGTGTGGAGGCCAACACCAGGCTGTGTGCCGGGTATGGGACAGTGGGGGCTACCAGGCGCTAGGGCTGCAGGACACTGGGGACATGTGAAGGTCACACCTGTACATGCACGGTTTGAGTATCAGACATGGAAGGAGTGTCAAAACAGGCGATGAGGCCTGGGATTTGGGAGAAATGCATGGACTACACATCAGTTTGGACCTGTTGGCATGTGGATAGCATGGAAAGTTCTGCAGCTGGATGAGGCTGGTGAGAGCGAGGGGAGACGGAGCACGGACCCAAGGATGTCCCTGGAGCCCCACGCTATTTGCTAGCACAGTCTTAACCCCTTGCCTTGTTCCTCTGCAGTGCTGCTCACAGGCCTCAGCAGAAACCAGCCCTGCCAGCACCTGGATCTCACACTTCCAGATTCCAGAACTGAGAAATAAATGTCATTTAAGCCACTCAGTCTATGGAATTTGTTATGAAGCCTGAGCTAATACATTTAGGAAAATAGTATGGAGGTTCCTCAAAAATGTGAACACAGAATTACCATATGATGCAGCAGTCTCACTTCCGGGGATACACCTGTGGTATTGTGACTTACAATAAGCAATATACATTTAATCTCCATCCTTATTCTTGGCACAGGGCTCCTAAAACCCTTGGAATTTCTTAAATGATAAGGGTGATAAAGGTGTCTTGATATTGTTAACAAGCTCTTGTCAACCAATTTATGTTAATGAGGCGATTTTGGAAAGACCCAAAGAGTCTCAATGTCCAGGGACACAAGCGCTATGACATCTTTCTCTACGGGTGAGAGAAGGGATTGCCAGGAGAACCAGCCATGTGATTAACCAGGGTTAGAACTTTTAGCCCCATGCCCTGACCTCTCGGAAGGAGAGACTGGGGATTCAATCAATAGCCACCGGTCAATGATTTAATCAATCACATCGCTGTAATGAAGCCTCCATAAAAACCCAAAAGGGCAGGGCTTGGAGAGCTTCTGGGTTGGGGAACACATAGATTTGGGGAGAGTGGTGTGCCCCTTCCCACATACCTTGCCTTATGCATCTCCTCCACCTGGATGTTCCTGAGTTATACCCTTTTATAATTGTAGCCCCCCGATTAGGTGAACAAAGGAATGAGTCTTGGGCAGGACTGGTAAACAAGTTATAAAAAGCTGCAGACTCAGAGGTGTGAGGGCTGGCTAGCCAATGACGGGTAAGATCCCCAGAGGGGGGCAACCTAAGACAGGCACAGCCGCCTGAGTCAGAAAGAGTATCATCAAGCAGCTATTTTCCCGTATGTTCCGCCCTGATAAGATGTAAGGCTCACTGGCTCCATGATGAACATAACTGATCAAGAACGTCAAAGGATCTTACGATCTTCAACTAAAAACAGTCTGTGCCTGTAGAGAGTCATAAAAATGTCATACCATAGTTAAACATTTTCCAGATTGTTCTCTTCTGCTTTATAAGCCTGTGTAGCTTAATAAACTTTTAGAGTAGCCATCAGCTCTCTCCGCATACAGTGTGTGTGTGTACATTGATATCGTGACGCCAACAATAATAAATCAGTAATCTAGTAAGTAATATGTTTCTCTGAGCTCTGTGAGGCACTCTAGCAAATTAATTGAACCTAAGGAGTGGGCTGTTGGCTGTTGGCAACTCTGATGTATAGTTGGTTGGTCAGAAGCACAGGTGACAACCTGGACTTCAACTGATATCTGAAGAAAGAGACAGAGAGATAGAGAGACAGGGACAGAGAGAGAGAGAGAGAGAGAGAGCGTGAGAGCGAGTGAGTGTGCATGCAGTCTTATGGGATCTGATGCTACCTCCAGGTAGATGGTTTCAGAATTGAGTTAAACTGTAAGACACCCAACTGGTGTCAGAAAATTGTGTGGAATGGAGATTCTACCCCCGCCCCCTCCCCACATTTAGTGATCAGAAGTGTCAGAAGTGAAGAGTAGTGTGAAAGTATAGGACACACAGCAATGTGTGTTTCACACAATAACGAACTGAAAGCAAAATTGCAAAGAGATATTTGCACAGTGTTCATAGTAGCATTATTCATAATAGCCAATGAGTGGAAGCAACACAAATGTCCATCAATGGGTGAATGGATAATCTAAATTTGGTATACATACATACAGTGGATACTATTCAGCCTTAAAAAGAAAGACTGACACATGCTACATCACAGAGGTACTTGGAAGACACCAGCCAGTCACAAAAGGACAAATAGTGCATGATTCCACTTCTATGAGTTTCCCAGAGGAGTCACATTCATAGAAATAGAGTAGAATAAGGCTCCTAGGGGCTGGGGTGGGAGCTAGGGCTCAGTGTTTGAAAAGGCCCGAGTTTCAGAAGATGAGAAAGTTCTGGATGATGGGGATGACTGCTGCACAGTGTGAATGCGCTTAACACCCCTGAAACTATGTACTTAAAAATGGTTAAGATGGTAAAGTTTAGGTTATGCGCACCTCACCACAATCAAGCAAGCAGAAACTAAGCTCTGAGAATCGAGGACACGCCAAGTACACGAGTAGCCCCCTGCCTCGGAGGGGTGTATGGGTGACCGACAGCCAGAGGCCCCGCCCCCGAGCACGCCCCGCCCACTCTCACCCCGGCCACTCTCTAGCCAGCACCGCTCGCCCGCCTCGAGGGGCTGCTGCGGTGCCGGCCCGCGCATGCTCGCGCACGCCCCGCCCACGCCCCGCGCTCCCGCCGCCAAGGGCTGTTGTGGCGTACCCGCTCCCCCCAACCCCGCGCACCGCCCCGCTGCGCACGCTCCGCTAGCCTGCCTCCAGCAGCTACTGTGGGGCCCGCCCGAGCTGCCGCCCGGGCCGCCCCTTCCCGCCGTCGCATTCCCCCCAAAGATGGCGGCCGCGGCGCTGCTCCGGGGCGCAACTCCAGGGCGCGGCGGCTCGGCCTGGCGCTGGCGGCTGCGCGCGGTTCCGAGGCGCCGCCTGGCCCACGGCGCCTACTGTCAGGGCGGCGGCCCCAAGGGCGGCGCGGCCTGGGCTTGCTTCCTGCTGGGCGAGCGCGCCCTTGTGCGCGTGCGCGGACCGGACTCGGCGCCCTTTCTCCTGGGTCTGCTGACCAATGAGCTGCCACTTCCGGGTCCTGCGGCCGGCTCGGCTTCGGCCCCGGCGCGCGCGAGCTACGCCCACTTTCTCAATGTCCAGGGACGCACGCTCTATGACGTCATTCTCTACGGGTGAGAGCATGGTGGGGGATAGGCTCCGGGGGTTGGGGGAGGGCTGAGGGATGGGCTCCCTTGGAGGGCTCTCGGGTGGGCAGACACGGGGGAGGGGCAGGCTGAGGGCGGAGCTTAGGGCATCCAGAGGCGGGGCACCTACGGGAAGACTCCGTGTGGCCCAGGATGGACATCCGGGAGAGCACGAGCAGGGCAGGCCATCCACTGGAGGCACATCTGGGAGCCTGTGCACAGACAGGGTGGGCCGAGGTGGGACGGCGTCTGCGGATTGGAGGGGCGCCCATGGTGGGACACTTGGGGACCTGCACACGGGGTGGGCTCGGGGTAGGCGCCCGGGCAGGGCAGCCATCGGTGGACTGGAGCCGGCACCCACGAATGGGCCTGCGATTCTCACCCATGGGAGGGCCTGGACTCTCCTGCACCTGGCCTCTTCTCCTGTTCAGACCCACTGCACGGAAAAGGGGTCGTGGCACCTGGAGCCACACTGCGGGGAGCCGCTTGTGCCACTGCTCACTGAGTTCTCCGGTGTACACTCCGGTGTGCGTTTCTCTCCAAAATTTCGTATTCAGTAATATTAGCGTGTGTTTACATCAGTCTCTGCCGACCTTATCACGACTGTCCGTGTTGGTCACAAGAACAAGCCAAGTCGGTGGCCTTGCCCTTTGTCGTATAGAACTTGTGGTTTTCACTTGCTGAGCTTTTTCGGACTTGGTTCCTCCAGAACCTCTCATGCAGTTCCAGGCAGTTGCTCTGCCTGTGGCTGCCTTGGCAACTCCCATGTCCCTCTTTTATTGTGGGTTCTCATCTGCATCTTCCTTAGTGTACTGCCTTCTGGAGGAGGAAGTACGTTCTTTAGTGGCTTGCTGGGAGGTATGATACTTTTACTCCTTCAAATGGTTTTATCCAGTATCTTGGGTGGGCATAAAACTCCAGGCCGAAAATCATCCCTGAACGTTTTGAAGCCATGACTTGGTGCTGCTGGCGTTGCTGTTAAGAAGCCTAGTGCCTTTTTATTTCTGGGGCTTTGTGTGTGACTACTTTTCCTCTGGAAGCTCTTGGGGGCTCTTCTTTATCCTGTTGTCTTGAAGTGCCATGGTGGTGTGTTGTATTTTGGGTCTTCTTTCGTGTCGTGTTTCTGAGCACTGGGTGGGCTTTATGACTCTGCTACAGTACGACCCTTGGGCAGATCCAGCCCTTTTGCTGTTTCTGTAAAATAAAGTTTGATTGGAATGCTGCGTGCCCATTTGTTTGCGTACTGTGTGGCTGCTTTTGCCTTCCAATAGCAAAAGTAAGAATAAAAGCGTGGTAGACACCGTCTAGCCTCAGACCTAAATTATTTACTCTCTGATCCTTTACAGGAAACTTTTGTGATCCCTACTCTGTGTCCCCTGTTTCAGAGAAACCATTGTCATGATCTGTCATATATAATTATCTTTCCTGTAGTTGCTTTAATCTCTTTCAAAAACTGCATTCTTTGCTTATCTTGAGCTCTGTGTCACCTCTTTTCAGTCACCTCTAGTTTGGTCGTTTCACTTTTTAGTTTATCATGGTTTTAGTGATCTTTTGGTCCCCAAATTTCCTTCCTTGAGTCTCCAGTCTGCCTTTACATCTTTCTGCCTTTGCATTCTTGTTATCATGGATTTATATCCTCATGAGTCACCCTACAGTGTAAAACAATTTTTTCGTTTCTAGGTTTTTGTTTTTTTCTGTTGTAATTTCCTTCTGGTCTGGCCCGTCTTTGCTTGGCTGCTGGGCCGGCAGCTCTTGTCACCGGGCATGTGCTTGGTGGTTCTTTCCAGACATTGTGTGTGCCCTGATTTGTTCTGCAGAGGATTTTTTGCTTTTCTTTCTTTGTTAATTGCTCACAATAGGGTATCCCTGTGCCAGTTGCTCTCTGCACTGGGGGAATTGGGGAGCACTGGGATACTGCCCCCTGAGCCCAGTTGCTCTTGTGAGATTCCAACTCAGAGTCCTTGCGAGGAGTGCCGCCCTGAGGGTGGGGTGTGGTGGGTCTTCATTCTTGGACAGAGGCAGCCTGAGTGAGTGGCCCTACTTCTGAGCAGTTAGTGGAGAGAAGAGGTGAAAACAGTCCCTCAGATGGCTGCTCTTGGCCTGAGGGATTGATAAGTAGTGTCCAGATTCATCCCTCCCAGGTCTGCTCTGGGGCAGGGGGCATGGGGCCAGGGGGAAGAGGGGGCTGAGCCCGCTGGCCTTGCACCCTGTCCCAGTGCCTCCATTCAGGTCTCACGCCTGCTGTTGGCTTCCGAGGTGTGCTCCCTCCCCTCCTGGTTGCTGTTGGCCATTCACCTACACCTGATCTCACTGAAGTCTGCTCTCCGAGGAGAGGGCCACACTGGCGGTGGGGCCTGGGGCCTCCCTGCTTTCCTCATGCTTTCTCACTGCCTGGCATTTTCTTTGCATCTTCTCTCTCTGGAATTTTTCATTTTAACTGTCATGCTTCTGGTTTCCCATTCTTGATTTGTGGCTTCCTCAGTGCACCCTGTTCCCAGACGTGACACCGTTTCTCAGACAAAGCTTTAGTTTTTGTTTTTTAAAGTAGACTGTTTCGAGCAGTTTGAGGTTCATAGCGACATTGAGGGGAAGGTACGGAGATTTTCCGTATACTCTCTGCCCCTACACATGCATAGCCTCCCCTGTTATCAGCATCCCTCTCCAGAGTTTACAGTGGGTTCAATTTTTTTTACAACTGATGAACTTACATTGACGCCAAAATTCCCCGAAGTTCACATTAGGGTTCGCTTGGTGCTGTGCGTTCTATGGTTTTGGACAAATGTATGATAACATGTATGTATCATTATAATATCATATAGAGTAGTTTCACTGCCCCTGAAAATCCTCTGTGCTCCACCTGTTTGTCCCTCCTAGCTCCTCACAGCCATTCAAAGGGTATTTTTGTGTCTGGAACTATCGCCATCATTTCACTTTTTCCGAAATGTCACATAGTTGGAATCACGGAGTTTGCAGCCTTTTTAGATTGGCTTCTTTCACTTAGCGGTATGCATTTAAGTTTCCTCCATGTCTTTTCATGGCTTGATAGCTCATTTCTTTTTAGTGTTGAATAATATCCTATCGTCTGGGATGAACCACAGGTTATATATCTATACCTACTCAAGGACATCGCTGTTGCTTCCAAATTGTGACAGTTATGAATAAAGCTGCTGTAAATATCAGTGTACAGGTTTCTGCGTGAGCGTTAGTTTTCACCTCCTTTGGGTAAATACCAAGAAGCGTGATTGTTGGATTTGTAAGGTAAGAATACGTGTAGTCTTGAAGGAACCACCAAACTGTCTTCCAAAGTGGCTGTTCCAGTTTATGTGTAAAGACCCAGGTTGGGGCAGAGCTGGGTCCAGGGCTGCACTTGAGGAGTGAGGTCCCTGTGTTTATGGAGGTGACGGATACCAGGGTGGCAGGCACTGTGCAGGGCATCAGGCTGCTGGAGGAGGGCCCGCTCGGTGTTCTGGGGGAGGGGTTAGGTGGGCTTGACCCTCCCTTTTCGGGTTTTCACACAGCCCGCGTCCTGGGCTGAGGACGGTCGCCTGAGATCACACTGCCACCACATCCTATATCCAGATCCTGCCTGCCAGCCCCGCTGCGGAGGCTGCAGCTGCCTCTCCACCTCTGTCTTCCTGCTGCCATGGTTGTGCTCCAGGAAGGGCTGCTGGGCTTAACAAATAAAATTGCAAGACGCTCAGGTAAATCTCAGACTTTTCAGGGATGACCTATGCAGTGTTTGGGAAATACTTACACTGAAGACATTATTTACTATTCGTCTGGAATTTCCATCTGACTGGGCATCCTGTATTTGATCTGGCACTTTGCCTTCTCTGGGGATATTTGTGGTTGTCACTCAGGCATGGATGCTCCTGGCATTGAGTGGGCTGGACCCAGGGGTGCTCTCAGCACCCAGCAGAGCCCAGATGACCCCACAGAGAGTACTCCAGATCGCCCCGTTGTTGGCCATGCCGGCCAAGAAGGCTGCCCTGAGCATGGCTCACCCTACCTTACCCCTTCTCCTGCTGACCTGTCCCCCGTTACTCACCTGTGGAAGGGGCAGCAGACAGATCTGGGGAGGTGGGGCAGAGGTACATTGCAGCTTTGTCATTCCTTAGGGTCTGAATGGCATGAGGCCATTTGCACAGGTAGCTTAGAAAGTGCCTGAGCCCAGAACCTGGCCCTGCTCCCCACCCAAGCCCATCTTGTACCCATGGAACGTCCACCCCGTGAGTGAGATGGAGGCATCAGGGGTCCTGTCCACCCCGGCACTCTGGTGGTCCCATCACCACCCCTCCTCAGGGCCCTGCCCCGGCTGGGTCTCTTCCCAACGTGGCCATGGCTTTACCTGCATCTCTCCCTCCTCCTCCCAAGGTTTTCTCTCCCCAGCAACCTCACATTCTGCTCACCCATGCTCAGTTCCTCCCCTTGCCAGTATTTCATACCGTTTCTGCCTGCTTCCTCTATCAGAGATTTAAAAAATCAAACTGTAACTGCACATGGTTAAAACCCCTAACCTTTAAAGGCTTATGATGAAAACTGACTGCTGTCTCCCTTGTGTCTCACCGGCACAAACCCATCTTCTCCAGAGGCAGCTTCCTTTTCTTTTTGCTTTTTCTTTTGAAATAATTACAGATACCCAGGAAGCCACAAAAAAACGAACAGGGAGGTTGCATGTCCCCTTCACCCAGTTCCCACAATGGCAACACCTTGCCTTCTGTAGTCCAAAGTCACAACCAGGGGACTGACGTGGGCCAGCCACAGGGTGCACCCAGGTTCCTCCAGATTTCCACGTGTGCCTGCAGCTCTGTGATTTGCTCACACGTGTGTGGACCTGGGGAACCTCGATCAAGACAGCTCTTCCATTACTATCAGGCTCCCTTCTAAACTCTGCTCTCAGGTACTCAGCTGCTTGCCCTCCATCTCTATGACTGTGTCATTTCAGGAGTATCGAATGAACAGAGTCTCTTAAGATTGGGTTTCACTCACCTCGATGCCCTTCAGCCTCTTCCTTGCTGAGTACTATTCCACCGAGAGAATGTACCACAGTGTGTGAACTGTTCACCCGCTGAAGGGCATCTTGGTTTCATTGCCTGGCTGTTAAGAATAAAACCGCTCCTAATGTTCATGCGTGGGTTTTCTGTGAACACCTGGGGTGTTCCCTGGGGTAAGTGCCCAGGAGTGCAATGGCTGGGTCGTGTGGTAGCTATGTATTTAGTTTTATAAAGAACAATCCATTTTCCAGAATGGCCACTCCATTTACATTCCCACCAGCAAGGCTGAATGATCCAGCTTCTCCTCTGCGTTCTCTCTGCCTTGGATGTTTTTATTTCAGCCTTTCTGATAGCTGTGCCCTGGTGTCTGTCACGGTGGGTTTTGCCTCGTGATAAGTGACATTGAACTTCTTTTCGTGGGGTTATCTGCAGCAGCGCCTTTGAATTCTTCTGTTTGTTCTGGCCTTTTAATTCCGGCTGTAAATGACCCTTTCCCCACCCCACAGCTGATCTCAGTTTTGACCTTCTTTCAGGACTGTTTGGGAGGTGAGCGGCTAACGTGGCTTGCTGCTGTAGCCTGCTCTTTCCCGCTTTCTCCACGTGGTTGTTGATGTCCTTACTGGACCCACGGCTGGTAGTTACGTGCAGGGACATGGAAGGTTTTGTGCTGTGGGGTGAACCCACAGCAAATCGGCACACAGAGCAAGCCTCTGCAGCTTTTTCCTCTGGGGGTGACTGACTGCTTCAGGGCAGCACTTAACCCTTTCCTGCCTGGGTAGGAGGTTGGGGGCACAGCTGGTGGGCTCTGGGGGTGGGGGCGGGGGTACCAGCTGATGGCCTTTTCCTTATATGTACTCCTAGAACGTCTTACCCACGTTTTCGTCTCAGCTCCCACCTGGCTGTGGGTCCTTGCTCAATCCATATGTACAGCCAGGACCTCAGCCTTCTACCCCTGTGGGTCCTAGAAGTCTCCATTTAGGGGTTCTCCTCCATGTCCAGTGGTGCACTGCCTCTCCTTTGTGCTTATCTGTCCGTGATGGCTCCACCATCCGTCTGGTCACCACAGTAGGATCCAGGGTCCTTCCAGTGCATGTTGGCTGCCAGTGCAGGTTAGGATGGTTCTGGGGCTCTGATCAGGTTGTGGGGCTTTCCTAGGGGAGGTGGGAGGTGGCCTTGGGCAGGATGTGGCCTCACCACACATCTCACCTTACATCAGCTGCCTGCTGTACCCCCAGCTCTTCCTGCCCGCCCGCATCCCTGCTGAGATCCACTGTGCACCCTGCCTTAGAACCCTTGGCTTTTTCTCAGTGGCTTCTCAGGGCTGGAGGAGGCAAATCCTGGACCTCAGTGTGACCTTGAGCACCTGACACCACTGTGGTCCCAGGGCCCTGCTTCTCAGTGGTCCGGCCAAGGCCTCTCCTCCACTGGTCAGACTGCTCCTCGTGGGTGAGGAGGGGTCCTGTAGTGGCCATGAGGTTTCTAGCATGCATTGCGCTGTGCAGCAGTACCAGGTGGTCCACGGGTGGTCCATTGCATTGGAAGGCACAGCTGTGCATGGGCGTGGCCTGACCCTGCGCACTTCCTACCATGTGCCCTGCCCACCCCACCTCCCCCTGCAGGCTCCTTGAGCACTCGGATGAGCAGCCCACCTTCCTCCTGGAGTGTGACACGTCAGTGCTGGACGCGCTGCAGAGGCATCTGGTGCTGCACAGGATCCGGCGGAGGGTCACGGTGGAGCCATGCCCTGAGCTGCGCGTGTGGGCCGTGCTGCCCTGTGCCTCTGAGGACGCCAGCAGGGCTGCACCGCTGCAGGAGAAGGCCGAGGGCACCGCCGTCCTCACCCGTGATCCCCGGACAGCCCGCATGGGCTGGCGGCTCCTCTCCCAGGATGAGGGCTCAGCCCTGGTGCCCGGGTCCCAGCTTGGGGACCTCCAGGATTATCACCGGCACCGGTACCAGCAAGGTATGGACATGGGACTGGGCCTGGGGAAGGGTGAGGGAGAAGTGCTGGATGGTGGGGAGGGATTAGGGTGGGATTGGAGGGGGAGGAGGGGTGTGACACAGGGCCCTGGGGAAGCTCTGTGGTGGGCCCAGGCTCTGGGAGGAGCCAGGGGAGGGAGCAGGGGTCTGGGATAAGACAAGACCTAGGTGCTGACCTGGGGACCAGGATGGGGAGCTGCAGCAGGGACCTGGAGAATGGGAGGGACCCGGAGGATTGTGGGGGGTAGATGGTGGGGCTCCTACAGGCCAGCATCGCCAGCCTCCCTGGGTTGAGCTGCCAGCTCTCTGTAGGTCACCTCAGAGTCTGGGATTCACTAAGCCTCTCCCCTCCCACCCCTACAGGTGTTCCCGAGGGGATCCACGACCTGCCCCCAGGAGTGGCTTTGCCCCTGGAGTCCAACCTGGCCTTCATGAACGGCATCAGCTTCACCAAGGGCTGCTACATTGGCCAGGAGCTGACGGCCCGCACCCACCACATGGGTGTCATCCGAAAGCGCCTCTTCCCAGTACAGCTCTCAGGCCCCCTCCCGGTGGGCGGCATCGCCCCCGGCACCTCCGTGCTCACCGAGTCAGGTCAGGCAGCCGGCAAGTACCGGGCAGGCCAGGGGGACGTGGGGTTGGCTCTGCTGCGGGCAGAGAAAGTCAAGGGCCCTCTCCACATCAGAACCTCTGAGAGCGGTCTAGTGGCCCTGACTGCATCTGTGCCAGACTGGTGGCCCACAGCTACCAACTAGCCCTGGATGTCCCTGCACTCCTGCACAGGGCCTCTGTCCATCTGCTGCACCCTGTAGGCCGGCCCCCGCTCCCAGGGTGGCCCAGTTGAACGAACACCAGCTTGGAGGCTCCCCAAGTATACGTGGGCCTCCCAGGGCTGCAGGTATGGGGGGGCATGCCAGGTGTTCCCAGCCCACCATGCTTCCTCTGGAGGGTCCTATGCTCAGGGTGGGCCATCCTCTCCTGGCAGCTCTGTGGCCAGAGCAGCAGGAGCCTCTTGGGAACTGGGGGCAGGTAGGGGTGAGCCCTGCACCTGCCTCTGTGCTATGCTGAGCCCCAGCTTCCACTAGACCTTGGATGAGGCTCCAAACCATATAGGCCTGGAGGTCATTCATCCATCAGCCAGGGATGCTCCAGGATGTGTCTGAGCATCCCTCTTGAGTCTGCTCGGGCTGGCCTGGGGAGGAGGCTTCTCAGCGTCTGGGGTGGCTGAAGGGACAAGTGGGCTCCGGGAATTGTCTTACCATGTTGGCTTGGGGGCAGGTCTCAGGGTGAGAATCTTGGGGGCCGGGTGGAGTGGCGGTGTCTGTGAGTCGAGGTGTATACACTGCTCACACCCACCAGGGGTCTCCCAAGTGTATCCCTGTGCTCAGGGGCAACCAGCTGGGGGAGCCCCAGTACCATTTCTTGCCAGGGTGCCCCATCTGCACAGCTTCGGCCCCACGGTGGTGTCAGCAGCCCTGCCTGCCCCCTCCGTGCCCCGCAGACCTCAGGAGCTTGGGGTAGGGGAGGCTGCCCTGGGACAGCAGGGCCCAGGGTGCAGAGAGGAGCTTCAGCTTGGTTTACTCGCTGCTGCTTTCTGATGCAGGCATGTCTTCACAGTGAGGGGATGACTGACTTAACCCCGCTTTAAACCACTGATTTCCATTTTCCCACTGCAATGTGAATCTCGTGTTTATGGGGTGTCCCACCAGATACCCCAGAGTGGCTATTAAAGTGTGACCCACAACTGGTCCATGTGGAACTCTGGTTTCATTCTGAGTGGCAGGTGCTGGGACTTGGTTTTGGGTAGACCAGATACATTGAGATGCTCTTTCTTGAACACCTGAGCACACCAGATAAAATATTTTAGTGGAGTTTCCCCGGTTTACTGGACTGACTAGAAGGGAAGAGGTCTCAGAGGCCTGGACCAGTGATGGAGTGCCGAGTCCAGAGGAGACAGGAACTTGGTGATTCTGAGCTGTGGCCTGAGAACCCAGGGCAAAAGGCAGACAGGCCTGTCCCTGTGGATTGTTGGTACCCACAGAGCTGGGATGGGGAACTGAGCAACAAAGGAGCCATCCTGGTGTCGGGGGGAGCAGCAGAACCACCCCCCCCAAGAACCTGCAGCCAGATGCAGCTAGGAGTCATTTCAGGAGGAGGTGGGGAGAGTGGAGCTGGGGGTGGGGAGCTATTGGGCACTTCAGGGGAACAGGAGACACAGAGAGGGACTGGGATATTAAAGGTGATGGAGACATGGGGGGCGGGGAGCGCTTGGCCAGTCCTGTGAGGCGAGGAAATAGCCAGGCAGTTCTGATCTCTTCCGTCCCCGCAAACTGAGAGCAGGTGGTCAGGCTGGGTGGGCAGCAGCATCTGAGGTGCCGCTCCTGGGGTACCTTCAGTCACACCAGGTGGTTAGGGAATAGAACAAAATTAAGGCAGGACAGCCTCTGGGCAGGAATGACGGGGGTCTTCACAACATATAAATAAAGGACACAGGAGCCCCTGTGCTGACGGCGCTGCCATTGTCTGTGATGGGAATTAAAAACGCTCAGGGCTTCTCACGGTCTGTGGATCCCCAGAGTCGAGAGCTAGGCGTCTTCTCTGGACAGTGGTTTTTGTAGAACGTCAGTCCATTGGCGTGAGCATGAGCTTCTGTGACCTGATGTGGGGGCCACTAGTTAATGAGAAAGGAGGTGGGCCATGGTATTAAGCGCGGTCAGCTTCTGTGTGAAATGCTGCCTTGGAGGTCGTGTGTCCCAAAAATGTCTTCAGTGTTCTCCAGGTAACAGAGACCTTAAAATATTTGGTGCAGACCCAAAGAAATACACCTTCCGGGTTCAACCTCAGTGTTTTTAAAAGGAGGCTGCCACACAATGCAAGTGCTCCCTTTCTTGGACAAACCAAGTCAGTTTTCACGAAAACACTGGAGCTTAAAGAGCTCTGACTTTGAGGCGCTCCAAAGCCAGCTGCCCAGTGCACATGACCCAGAGGAGACCAGTCAGTGTTAAATCTTTACGTTCGCTTCCAATTTCATACACACTGAACCCTTTGAATACAGATACCTGGGGGAAGTTCGTTGCTGCTTTTCCTGTCTGCTTTAGTTTGTTTTGTAAAAAGTATAAAGTTCTGAAAATTAGCTGTTTAAAAAAACAGAGTAGCTCTGGGGGTGGTAGTATTTCTAGAAGTCTGGCAAATCCAAGTGTAAACCTTTCTTTAGAAACTCTTGTCCAGCTCAAGTTGTACAGAGAATACATTCTAAGGAATACACCTTTGTTGTTAAAAAACAAACAAACAAAAAACCCAAAAACACTCATTTAACCCCCAAAGAAACAAGAGTCATCAGAAAAAACAGTAGAATCAAACCCACAGATTTTTCAGATATTGGAGTAACCAGACACATAACATAAAATAAATATACTTAGTGTATTTAAAGAAATAAGGCATTTAAATATTAGTAAGAAGCAAGAGACTATAAAATGATTAGATAGATCATGAAACAGAATCAGAGAAAACTTCTGGAGATAAAAATAAATTAAAATCTATGAATATAGTCTCTGAAAAGAAGGGATTAAGAGACAGAAGAAGAGAGTGATTTAATATAATGTAATGATCTAAGTGGAATTACGGAAGGAGAGAAAGAATGGCTGAGAATTTTCCAGAATGGATGGCAGTTGCCACTTCCTAGGCTCAGGAAGCCCAGTGGGTGTGTAGCATTGTATCTTCTATGTACTGAGAGAAAAATAACTATCAAGTCTAGAATGTATACCCCAAACTGTTATTCAAGAATGAGGTGAAATAAGACATCTTCATCTGTGATGTGATTTTTGTAAGAAATACATATTTGGTCTTTGTCCCTAATCCGGGCGCAGAGCTCCTAAAACTCTTGGAATTTTCTAAGTGATGAGATTGATAGAGATACATTGATATTCATAACAAGCCCCTGTCAGCCACTCCAGAGTTTATGTTAATGAGGTGATTTTGGAAACCCCGGTGGATGGGGGCTGGTTGCGAGGGAATCAACCATGTGATTAGAGGGTTAGAACTTTGAATCCCCTGACCTCTGGGAAAGGGAGAGTTGCTGGCGGTTGAATCAGATGCCAAAGACCAATGATTTAATCAATCATACCTCTATAATGAACCTTCTATAAAAACCTAAAAAGGATGGGGTTTGGAGAGTGTCCAGGTTGGTGAATATGTGGAGGTTTGGGGAGAGTGGCGTGCCTAGAGAGGGCATGGAAGCTCCACGCCCCTTCCCACATACATTGCTCTCTCCATCTCTTCCATCTGGCTATTCATGAGTTATATCCTTTAAAAATAAACCGGTAATCTAGTAAGTAGAATGTTTCTCTGAGTTCTGTGAGCCATTGCAGCAAATTAATTGAACCCAGGGATGGTCATGGAAACCCACCTATAGCCAGTTGATCAGGAGCGCAGGTGATAACTTAGACTTGGTTTTGGTGTCTGAAGTGGTGGTAGGGGGGGCACCCTTGTGGAAATGAGCCCTTAACTTGTGGGTTCTGATGCTGTCTCCAGGTAGATGGTGTCAGAATTGGGTTGAATTGTAGGACACACAGGCAGTCTTGGAGAATTGCCTGATGTGGGGAGAGAGCCTGCATGTTTTAGAATTGAAGAAGCAAAAAGTTCAGAGTTAAAAAATTCTAAAGGATGTCTTTAGGCAGAAGGACAGTCCCATAGACGAAATCCCACAAGGGAAGCTCTGAAATACAAGACTGGAATGAATAGAGGAATGAAAGGTAAATAAATGGATAAATCTAAAAGGCTGAATTTAAAAGTTGGTATTTATAGTCCCTATCTTGGGAGAGAGTTTATGCTAATGAGAAGGTTCAGGGTGGGCCCTGAGATGGCCTCAGAATGAAGACCAAGTGATAAGAGAGTGGGAACTTTCAGTCCCATTTCCAACCTCCAGGGAGGGAGGGGATCTGGAGATTGAGCTTCCATTAAAAACTCTTGAACAAGATTTGATGAACTTCCAGGTCGGTGAGCACGTCGAGGGGCTGGAAGGGTGGTGCCCGGAGAGGTCATTGAAACCCCATACCTTGCCTTGTATGTCTCTTCCAGTAGGCTGTTCCTGAGTTATATCCAGAACTCGGGTAATAAACCAGTAAACCTAAGTAAAGTGTTTCCTGAGTTCTGTGAATCATTCTAGCAAATTATCGAATCTGAGGAGAACACGGGAATGCCTGAATTTGTAGCCAAGCTGAACAGAAGCACTGGTGGGCTGGGCACCCCATGGTAACTGGCATCTGAAGTGGGGGGCAGTCTTGTGGGCTGAGTCCCAACCTATGGGGTATGATGCTAACTCAGGAACTTAGTGTCAGAACTGAGTTGAATTGTTGGACACCTGGTCAAAGAAAGAGAACTGGAGAGTTGGGTGATGTTGGAAGACACCACGTTATTTTGATGTCACAGAAAAAAAACTACAGAAATCCTTCTCATCATTAATTGGCAAATCAAATTAATAAGAGTCAGTAAACACAGGTTGATAATAACATAATCCTTAAGCTTGACCTAAAGCCTCCATCAACCATTGCACTCAGCAATCAGAGAGTACACATTTCTATCAAAAGCACGTGGAATGTGTATGAAGATTAATCTTGTTCTTGGCCCTAAAGTTTCCACAAGTTTCTTTTTCTGTGGGGGGAGGCAATTAGGTTTGTTTGTTACTTATTTTTAAATTTTTTTAATGAAAATGCTGGGGGTTGAACCTAGGACCTTGTGCATTCTAGGCACACTGTCACTGAGCTATGTACCTTCTCCCGTTTACAACTTTCAAAGAACTGGTTTCATGGAGATTCCTTTGATTACAATTCTATTTAAAAAATTACCAATAACTAAAAACCTTCATCACTTGAAAGTTAAAAAAGTCATATCTAACTACCTCGTCAAAGAAAAAAGTCATCACAAATCATTAGCTGTTTAGAAATGAAACGTAAATGAAAATACAACAAAATTTGGTTGTGGGTGTACATTTATCAGGGGTAACTTTATAGCTTGAGTCATATTATTGAAAAAGACCAAAAATTAAGCAGCTGTGCCCCTGACTTAAGAAGTTAGCAAAACAACAACATAATAGACTGAAAGAGAGTGAAAAGAAGGAAATAATAAGGTAAAAAACCGAAAGGCAGAGGAGCGACAATGCCAAATACTTTGAATCAACAGGGCAGTGGGAGTGGGAGGAGGATCCCGGGGTGCTGCAAGGGAGGCAGGGTGGCTGGGTCTGCACCCTCCCCCTGCCTGGCCTTTCTAGAAAACCCCTCTCTTTCCACCCCACTGTGTTTCCTTTTCATGTTTCCTCTCCCAGCCGGTGCTGCAGGTAATTTGATTTTCCAGAAGCTCTCTTAAAAATACATACTCTGTCCCATTTTCTTCTGGGTTTATCTCCGTGTTCTTTCTCTGCGTAGCTGAGGTGGTTCTGTGTGTAACACATCAGTTTCACGTCCTGTATTTCCCCCCACGTACCTTGAGCACTTTTTCCTCTGTCATCACCATGGATGTTTTTTGTGGCTTCCTGGCATCTTCAGTAGCCCTTGGTTGACTCAGCTAGGCCACTGATGGACATCCAGTACATTTTCTTGGTTCTTCTCTTTCATTTTTAGCTATGGTGATGTTTCAGTCTCGTGCTTGCATTTCAGATTTCGTGGCTCACTGTGGGCAGGGGCGGGATGCTGACCTCCTAGTGGGTGGCACTGAGCCAGCTGTGCTGTGTTCTTGACTTGCCACTGGTTTCAGGAGTATAAATAGGTTTGAGAAAAATGATCAAGTGGGAGAGCTGAGACTGAGTGGGACAGAAACCCTACTTTAAGAGGCCAGCATGAGACCCCCAGCCTATCTCAGTGGAGGCTGGTGGATGGGTGGGTCCGGAGTCATTGCCCTGTTGACTTCTCCTCCCCCATTAGGTTCAGACATGTTTTCTCCAACATTTTATTACGAAAAAAAGGAACACATGAAGTGCGAATTTTGCGGTGAACACCCCTGGACTTGCCCCATTCGCAATGAGTTGCTGCTGTGCTTGGTCCTTTGGGTATCAATCCCGCACCCTAATTCTCTATACTCCCCGCCCCCACTTGGCCTTTCTTAATTTTGATTCATTTGCAAGCAAGTGGCAGGCCTGAGCTCCGCTCATTCCGAACACCTTCATTGATACCAGTTATGGTCCATTTTTTCCCCTTGGAGGTGAAATTAGCATATAGTGAAACGCACAAGTCCTGCTATTTGATGGATTCTGAAAAATACATACAACTGTGCAGCCCAGACCCTGAGGAGATCTGGACATCCATGAGCTACATGTGGTAGCTCTCTCCTGCCCCTCCCAGCCAGGCTCTGTCCTCCAGCTACCACGGATGGACTGAACCTGCTGTAGAGCTTCACATGGGTGCAGGCACACAGTGCTGTGGTTTCTAGGGGTGCTTTGTTCTCAGCACATTTTGGACCCTCCACCACTGTGCGTGTGTCCCCGGTGCAGTTCTTTTATTGCTGAGTAGGGCTGGTTGAGTGGATGGACCACAGCTTCTCCATCTCCTATGGAGGGACCCCTCCCCCCTATCCCAGGATGCTGGCACTTTGGGCTGTTATGAGGAAAGCAGCAGTGAGCATACAAACAGGCGGTGGCCGGACCATCTGTCAAAGTAGAACTCTGACCCACAACCTTTGACCCTCCGACCAGGAAACCAACCCACCATCTTCAGTGGCCAACCCGGAAAGCCAGCCTGCTGTAAGCTGGACTTGCAGGCTGTCAGACTGCCATCTCCAGCAACAATCCAGGCAGCCAAATAACCCCTGTAATTAGCAATCAGCCCCAAACCACAGGACTTGATCAATAATGTGTGCTCCGTATCTTTTGTTCCACTTCCAACTCAGGACCAACCAGAGAAAGCCAAATATGCTCCCTTGACCAGTCCCGCAGGGTGCTCCTAGTCGGTCGCTCTGGGTCCCCAGGCCCACAGGCCTCCCCTTTTCCCATGGGGAGGCTCTGCAGCCCCTGACTGCCTCTGACTCCCTCGCTGCAGCGAGATCTGAGCCCACGCCATCCTCTGCTCCAGCAGCCTGCGTTCATTTCCACACGGGACCAAGCCCTTTGTGGACACAGGCTTTCAACTCATGAAGTCAGCGCCTAGGGGTGGGTGTGTGGGGCCACACGGAGGAGGGAGGGTGTGTGTAAAGAGCTGCCTGCCTTCCCCTACAGCGACCAGTCCATTTAACGCTCCCACCGACAGCCAGTCCAGCGCCAACATTTGGTGCTGTCAGTCTTGCTGATTGCCATTTGGGGATTTGGTGTTTACATTTCAGGCATCTCAGGCAGATGCCTGGCTGTGCGTGACGGGGAGCTGAAGGGGCGTTCCCCCACTCTCTGTGGTCTGGGCACCTGATCAACTCAGTGTCCTCGTCTTCAGTTTCTTTTCAACTGTTGATTCAGTTTGGGTCACGTTAGCGTTTGTGGGAAAAATGAATTACTTCCAAATAGATTTCATGTCAGAAAGCTCGCAAAATGAGAAGTTCGTCAGGGAAGGTAATGATAGCAGGAACCCTGTGGATGAAAAATCTGGAAATTGCTGAGTTCTGGTCTACATTTCACTCATCCATTCATTCAACAAATAATATTGAGTGCCGACAAGCCACAAAAGAAAAGTAACAGTATACTGGGTTGCCATAGCTCTGCAGTGAAGAATTAAACAGAATGGGACAGAGTGTGTGGAGATGGGGTGAAGTGGGGGGATGGGCTGTCCGTGGTAGGATGGGTTGTGTTGGGGGGAACCAGGCTCATGGGGTTACCGGGGCATGTGCAAGGGTGGGGTGCATTGGGGGAACAGTGCTTGTGTGAGATGGGGGTGGTTGTGGGGATGGGGCAGGGTTGGGGCACATTGCGGGACAGAGTGAGTGCAGAGTCAGGGCATATTGGGGGACGGGGCAAGTGTGAGGATGAATTGCACATGGGGTCGGAGAGCACTGGAGAGATGAGGAGAGCACGGGGTTGGGGTGCGTGTGGAGAACAGGCACATTTGGGGGATAGGGCACAGCCAGAGTGCATTGAGGGGATGAGGCATGTGCAAGGTCAAGATGCATGAATGAGGGGTACACCTGGGGGCAATGGGACTGGGTCAGAGTGCATGAGGGGGTGGAGCACCCTGGGGGGACTGGGCACACGAGGGGCAGGGGGCAGGGGGGCATATGTGCTGAGTGTGTCCGGACAGAGGACACATCTGGAATACCCTTCAAACAGCCGAGGCCAGTGTGGCTTGGAGCAGGGTTACAGGACAGAGACTGAGGAAGGGGTTTGCAAAGGGCTTGGTTGGCACTATCCCAGAGTAGAGTGGGGGTTGAGGGAGAGCCCCTGGCTGAGGGGTGAGGGGGTGCCGGCAGGGCGGGGCAAAACTGGGTTTACCTTAAAGCACATGGGGCTTGGAGGAATTGGGGTGGCACTGCACTGGCTATTTTTGTGGGGGTGGGGGGGCGACTGGGTGTTCAGTGGGAGTAGGTGGGGTGTGGCCTGGGGGTCCTGAGCACAGAGGAGGGCACCACTGAGAGGATGCAGACTAATGTAGAGGAGCATCGGGGGGCAGGCTGCTCACAGATACGGGCTCAGGGCCTTGAGGTTGTGCGACCTCTTCTGACCCACCCCAGGTACCCCATCACCTTGTGCTGGGCTGTTTTGTCTAATGGGGATTTTTGCCAATAATTGCAGTTGTGAGACATAATACAGAGGGGTGCCAATACCCTTTGCTCAGTTCCTCCCCATGGTAACTTTTAGCAAAAACGTGCTGGTGTGTGTCACACCGGGATATTGACTCTGTTACCATCTGATGGCCTCGTTCAGAGCCCACCATTGTCTTTGTGCTCATTTGTGTACATGTGTTGAGTTCTGTGCAGTTTTATCTCATGGGGAAGTTAGCATGTCTCCACTAGAGTCAAGACGTAGAACATCTCCATCCCACAGGGTCCTGTTGGCTCTTTATAGTCACACCCATGTTAACCCATCCTTAACCCCTGGGCTTCGCTGATCTGCTCTCCATTTCTAAAATTCATCATTTCAAACATGTTACGTAAACGAAATCTTACCATAACCTCTAATGTTGGCTTTTTCCACTTGCATAACTCCCTGGAGATCTGGCCAGGCTGTATCAACAAGTGATTTCTCTCTGTGGCTCAGCCCGATTCCATGGTATGGCCCTCCAGAGCCTGTTCAACCATCCACCTGTGCCAGGACATTAGCGTTGCCTCCAATTTGGGGTGATTACAAATAAAGCTGCTATAAACACTCATATACAGTTTTCTTGAGAACACAAATTTCATTTCTCTGGGATAAATTCCCAGGAGAGCAATGACTGGGTCATACGTTAGCTCCGTGTTTAGTTTTATATGGAACTGGAAACTTTTCCAGAGTGGCTGTACCATTCTACATTCCTGCCAGCATCGTGCGAGAGATCCAGTTTCTCTGCGTCTTCGTCAGCATTTGCAGTTTTCACTAATTTTAATTTTTAGCCATTCTGATAGGCATGCAGGGTATGTCATGGTGGTTTCACTTTAACTCTCCTCGATTGCTAAATGGCGTTGAACCTCCTTTCATGCGCTTATCTGCCACCTATGTGTGCTCTTTGGTGACATGACTTCTCATGAATTTTGCCCCCTTAGCAACTGGGTTGTTTATTTTTACCATTGATTATATATTTCGATACCAGTCCTTTGTTGGATGTGGTAGATTCTCATTATTTGCAGTAGTTATGTTCTATCGCGTCCCAGCAAACACTGAATTGATGAAGAGTGAGCTCCCAGGGAAAGAAGGGAGGTAGGTTCCTGCCCGCCTCTGGTCACATTTTTGTCAGTTGATCAATAGGTACCTTTATTTGATACGTGCATCTGTTTAAAGATGCCTTATCTCATATATACTGCTGGCACATTAATGATGAACTCATGGCCGACAGCATGGTGACTTGTACCTGAAGGAAGGTCACCCAAGGAATTTTCTCCGTGAGGCACATCACAGCCCTCTTGTGCTCTGGACCCCTAGACAGCACTTCAGCTCTTATTCTTGGGGGCTGTTTTAAACAGGTAATCACCAAGGAAAAGCACAAAAATGCAAAAAATGTAGCACCGAATCAACCATGCAAAGAACGTTTGTTTACAGCCTGAGAGCTGGGGTGCGAAGGCAGAGCAGCGCCTTGTTCCTCTTCAGCTGGGAATGTGGGCGTTGGGAGAGCCGAGCATTCACTGGTCTGAGCATGTCCACGAGGGCTGCGAAAGCACCTCGAGGACTGATTTGGGGATCACAAGTTAAACTTAGGGAGTAGGTGAGTTCAAAAATAGAGACCCTGAGGGTAATGAGGATTGACTGTGGTTTGAAATACGGTCATCCCTTGGTATCCTGGGGGCTTGGTTTCAGGACCGCCTTGGGTACCCAAATCCGAGGATGCTCAAGTCCCTTATATGAAACGGTGTAGTATTTGCATATAACCTGTGCACATCCTCCTGTATACTTTCTTAAAAGGTTTTTTCACTGATATATAGTTGATTCACAATATTACATTGGTTTCAGGTGTACAACATAGTGATTCAAAATTTCTATAGATTATACTCCATTTAAAGTTATAAAATATTGGCTCTTTTTCCTGTGCTGTACAAAATACCCTTATGGCTTATTTATTTTATACATAGTAGTTTGTACCTCTTAATCCCCTACCCCTAGCTTGCCACCCCCCACTGATAATCACTAGTTTGTTCTCTGTATCTGTGAGTCTGTTTCTGTTTTGTTATATTCATTTGTTTTATTTTTTACATTCCACAAATAAGTGATAACATACAGTCTTTGGCTTTCTCTGTCTGACTTACTCCACTAAGTGTAATACCCTCCAGGTCCATTCATGTTGTTGCAAATGGCAAAATTTTATTCTTTATGGCTGAGTAGCATTCTACTGTGTGTGCGTGCGTGCGTGTGTGCATGCGTGTGTGTGTGTGTGTATACACACACACACACCATATCTTCTTTATCCAGTCATCTGCTGGTGGGCATTTAGGCTGCTTTCTTATCCTGGCTATTGTAAATAATGCTGCTGTGAACATTGGGGTGCATGTATCTTTTCAAATTAGCACTTTTGTTTTCTTTGGGTATATACCCGGGAGTGGAATTGCTGGATTGTATGGTGGTTCTATTTTTAGTTTTTTGAGAACCCCCCATACTATTTTCCACAGTGGCTGCACTGACTTTCATTCCCACTATCCTTTTTCTCCACATCCTCACCAACATTTGTTGTTTGTATTCTTTTTGATGACAGCCGTTCTGACGGGTGTGAGTTGGCATCTCATTGTGTTTTGATTTGCATTTTCCTGATGATTAGTGATGCTGAGTGTCTTTTCATGTACTGGTTGGCCATCTGCATGTCCTCTTTGGAAAAATGTCTGTTCAGGTCTTCTGCCCATTTTTTAATTGGGTTATTATTTTTTTTAATGTTGAGTTGTATGAGCTGTTTGTATATTTTGGATATTAACCCCTTATTGATCATATCATTTGCAAATAAGTTCTCCTATCCTGTAGGCTGTCTTTTCATTTTGTTGATGGTTTCCTTTGACATGCAAAAGCTTTTAAGTTTAATTAAGTCCCATTTGTTTATTTTTGCTTCTATTTCCTTTGCCTTAGGAGACAAATCCAAAGAAATATTGCCATGATTTATGTCAAAAAATGTTCTGCCTGTGTTTTCCTTTAGGGTTTTTATGCTTTCTGGTCTTACATTTAAGTCTTAAATACATTTTGCATTTATTTTTGTGTACGGTGTCAGAGAATGTTCTAATTTCATGTTTTTACTTGTAGCTGTCTAGTTTTCCCAGCACCAACTTTTGAAGAGACTGTCTTTTCTCTATTGTATGTTCTTGCCTCCTTAGTCATAGATTGATTGACCATAAGCATGTGAGCTTGTTTCTGGGATCTTCTATTCTATTCCATTGATCTACGTGTTTATTTTGGTGCTAATACCATACTTTTTTTTTTCTTGTTTTTGGACAAGAAAGTAGGATTTATTGGTGGGTGTGAGTAAGGAGAGAGCAACACAAAGGCTGTCACGAGTGCAGGTCTGCCATTTTTCTAGGAGGCCATGATTAGAGATGTACTTGACCCCACAGCCATCTGGAAAGAGCTGCTTTTCTGCCACCATGTTTTCAAATTCATCTGCACTAAACTTAGTGAATCTCCACTTTCTGGTGATGTGGGTCTTCTCCAGGGAACTTGAACTTGACACTATGTAGGGCCCCAGTCACATGCTTCTTGTTCTGCGTCTTGGTGTGGGTGAACATGATGACTTGGCCAACGTAGACCCTGATCACTGTGTCCTGGGTTGTTCCAAAGGCACCACAAATACCTATCTGGAGCCTAGACTGGAGACAGCATGCCAGACATGAATATCCACTGGGAAGGGCTGTCAGCAAGGTCCCCTAAGGCAATTCATACAAACAACATGCTGCATACACTACCAAAGAGGCTGCTGTTTGCAGCCATTGCACACCAGTCCCCCACAGGAAAAAGAGCAGTCGGCATAATTAGCTGCAGAAATACCATACTGTTCTGATTACTGTAGCTTTGTAGTAGAGTTGAAGCCAGGGAGTGTGATTCCTCCAGCTCTGGTGTTCTTTCTCAAGATTGTTTTGGCTATTTGTTTTTTGTGTGTGTGTTTCCATACAAATTTTAAAATTATTTGTTCTAGTTCTGTGAAAAATGCCATTGTTATTTTGATAGGGATTGCATTGAATCTGTTGATTGCGTTGGGTAGTATGGTCATTTTAACAATATTCTTCCAATCCAAGAACATGGTATATCTTTCCATCTGTTTGTGTCATCTTCAGTTTCTTTCATCAGTGTCTTACAGTTCTGAGTCCAAGGCCTTTTACCTTCTTAGGTAGGTTTATTCTTAGGTATTTTATTCTTTTTAATGCAATGGTTAATGGAATTGTTTCCTTAAATTCTCTTTATGATAGTTCTTTTTTTGGTATATAAATGCAACAGATTTCTGTATATTAATTTTGTACGCAACTTTACCAAATTCATTGATAAGTTCTAGTTGTTTTTTTTTTTTCGGTGGCATCTTTAGGATATTCTATGCATAATACGTCATCTGCAAACAGTGACAGTACTTCTTCCTTTCCAATTTGGATTTTTAAAATTTATTTTTCTTTTCTGAATGCTATAGCTAGGACTTTCAATACTGTGTTGAATAAAAGTAGCAAGAGAGGGGCATCCTTGTATTGTTCCTGATCCTTGATGAGATGCTTCCAGCTTTTTGCCGTTGAGTGTGATGTTAGCTGTCGACTTACCACGTATGGCCTTTATTTTGTTGAGGTATGTTTTCTCTATACCCACTTTGTGGAGTTTTTCTTTTTTAATATCATAAATGGATGGTGAATTTTGTCAAAAGCTTTGTATGTATCTATTGAGATGGTCATATGATTTTATTCTTCAGTTTGTTAATGTGGTGTATCACGTGGTTGATTTTTGGATATTGAACCATCTTTGAATCCCTGGGATAAATTCCATTTGATCATGGTGTATGATCCTTTGAATGTGTTGTTGAATTTGGTTTGCTAATATTTTGTAGAAGATTTTTTTATATGATGTTTAAATTTTTTTTTTACTTTTTTTATTGATTCATAATCATTTTACAGTGTTGTGTCAAATTCCAGTGTTCAGCACAATTTTTCAGACATTCATGGACATACACACACTCATTGTCACATTTTTTTCTCTGTGATTTATCATGAAATTTTGTGTATATTTCCCTGTGCTATACAGTGTAATCTTGTTTATCTATTCTACAATTTTGAAATCCCAGTCTATCCCTTCCCACCCTCTACCCCCTCCCCCGGTAACCACAAGTCTGTATTCTCTGTCCATGAGTCTATTTCTGTCCTGTATTTATGCTTCGTTTTTGTTTGTTTGTTTTTGTTTTTGTTTTTTAGATTCCACATATGAGCGATCTCATATGGTATTTTTCTTTCTCTTTCTGGCTTACTTCACTTAGAATGACATTCTCTAGGAGCATCCATGTTGCTGCAAATGGCATTATGTTGTCGGTTTTTATGGCTGAGTAGTATTCCATTGTATAAATATACCACCTCTTCTTTATCCAGTCACCTGTTGATGGACATTTAGGTTGTTTCCATGTTTTGGCTATTGTAAATAGTGCTGCTATGAACATTGGGGTGCAGGTGTCATCCTGAAGTAGATTTCCTTCTGGGTACAAGCCCAGGAGTGGGATTACTGGGTCATATGGTAAGTCTATTCCTAGTCTTTTGAGGAATCTCCACACTGTTTTCCATAGTGGCTGCACCAAACTGCATTCCCACCAGCAGTGTAGGAGGGTTCCCCTTTCTCCACAGCCTCTCCAGCATTTGTCATTTGTGGATTTTTGAATGACGGCCATTCTGACTGGTGTGAGGTGATACCTCATTGTAGTTTTGATTTGCATTTCTCTGATAATTAGTGATATTGAGCATTTTTTCATGTGCTTTTTGATCATTTGTATGTCTTCCTTGGAGAGTTGCTTGTTTAGGTCTTCTGCCCATTTTTGGATTGGGTTGTTTATTTCTTTCTTATTGAGTCGTATGAGCTGCTTATATATTTTGGAGATCAAGCCTTTGTTGTTTCACTTGCAAAAATTTTCTCCCATTCCGTAGGTTTTCTTCTTGTTTTATTTCTGGTTTCCTTTGCTGTGCAGAAGCTTGTAAGTTTCATTAGGTCCCATTTGTTTATTCTTGCTTTTATTTCTTCTAGGAGAAAATTTTTGAAATGTATGTCAGATAATGTTTTGCCTATGTTTTCCTCTAGGAGGTTTATTGTATCTTGTCTTATGTTTAAGTCTTTAATCCATTTTGAGTTGATTTTTGTATATGGTGTAAGGGTGTGTTCTAGCTTCATTGTTTTACATGCTGCTGTCCAGTTTTCCCAACACCATTTGCTGAAGAGACTGTCTTTATTCCATTGTATATTCTTGCCTCCTTTGTCGAAGATGAGTTGACCAAAAGTTTGTGGGTTCATTTCTGGGCTCTCTATTCTGTTCCATTGGTCTATATGTCTGTTTTGGTACCAATACCATGCTGTCTTGATGACTGTAGCTCTATAGTATTGTCTGAAGTCTGGGAGAGTTATTCCTCCAGCCTCTTTTTTTCTCTTCAGTAATGCTTTAGCAATTCTAGGTCTTTGATGGTTCCATATAAATTTTTTTATAATTTGTTCTAGTTCTGTGAAATATGTCCTGGGTAGTTGGATAGGGATTGCATTAAATCTGTAGATTGCCTTGGGCAGTGTGACCATTTTAACAATATTGATTCTTCCAATCCAAGAGCATGGAATATCTTTCCATTGTTTAAAGTTTTCTTTAAGTTGATTTATTGTTAGTGTAAAGAAAGGCAACTGATTTTTGAACATTAATTTTGTAACCTGCTACCTTGCTGAATTCTTCGATCAGCTCTAGTAGCTTTTTTTGTGGACCTTTTAGGGTTTTCTATATATAGTAACATGTCATCAGCATATAATGACACTTTTACCTCTTCTTTTCCAATTTGGATCTCTTTTATTTCTTTCTCCTGCCTGATTGCTGTGGCTAGGACTTCCAGGACTATATTGAATAGGAGTGGTGATAGTGGGCATCCTTGTCTTGTCCCAGATTTTAGTGGGAAGCTTTTGAGTTTTTCACCATTGAGAACTATGCTGGCTATAGGTTTGTCATATATAGCTTTTATTATGTTGAGATATGTTCCCTCTATACCCACTTTGGCGAGAGTTTTTATCATAAATGGGCGTTGAATTTTATCAAATGCTTTTTCTGCATCGATTGAGATGATCATGTGGTTTTTGTCCTTTCTCTTGTTGATGTGATGTATTACATTGATTGATTTGTGTATGTTGAACCAGCCTTGTGTCCCTGGGATGAACCCCACTTGGTCATGATGTATAATCTTTTTTATGTGTTGTTGGATTCTATTTGCTAAAATTTTGGTGAGGATTTTGGCGTCTATGTTCATCAGTGATATTGGCCTATAATTCTCTTTTTTTGTAGTGTCTTTGCCTGGTTTTGGTATCAGGGTGATGGTGGTTTCATAGAATGAGTTTGGGAGTATTCCCTCCTTTTCAATCGTCTGGAAGAGTTTGAGAAGGACTGGTATGAGTTCTTCTTTGTATGTTTGGTAGAATTCCCCGGTGAAGCCGTCCGGTCCTGGACTTTTATTTGTAGGGAGGTTTTTAATTGCTATTTCTATTTCCTTTCTAGTGATCGGATTGTTCAAGTGTTCAGTTTCTTCTTGATTCAGTTTTGGTGGACAGTATGTTTCCAGAAACTTGTCCATCTCCTCTAGGTTATCCAGTTTGGTTCCATATAGTTTTTCATAATATTCTCGTATGATATTCTGTATTTCTATTTTGTTTGTTGTAATCTCTCCATTTTCCTTTCTTATTTTGCTAATTTGTGCTCTCTCTTTTTTCTTCTTTGTGAGTTTGGCCAGAGGTTTGTCGATTTTATTTACTTTTTCAAAAAACCAGCTTTTGGTTTGGTTGATTTTTTTCTATGGTCTTGTTAATCTCTATTGTATTTAATTCCTCTCTGATCTTTATTATTTCCTTCCTTCTGCTGCTTTTTGGGGCTTTTTGTTGTTCTTTTTCTAATTGATTCAGGTGGTGGGTTAACTTGTTTATTTGAGATTGTTCTTCTTTTTTGAGGAAGGCCTGTATCGCTATAAACTTCCCTCTTAGCACTGCCTTTGCTGTGTCCCATAGGTTTTGAGTGGTTGTGCTTTCATTATCATTTGTCTCAAGGTATTTTTTAATTTCAGCTTTGATTTCCTCATTGATCCATTGTTTTTTCAATAACATATTGTTTAATCTCCATGCTTTTCTTTTTTTCTCCTTTGTTTCCCTGTTGTTGATTTCCAGTTTCATGGCATTGTGGTCAGTAAAGATGCTTGAGATAATTTCTATCTTCTTAAATTTGTTGAGGTTTCTTTTGTGTCCAAGTACATGATCGATCCTGGAAAATGTTCCATGTGCACTTGAAAAGAATGTATATTCTATTTTTGGGGGGTGTAATGCTCTGAAAATATCCACCAAATCTAGTTTTTCTATTGTAGTATTTAATTTCTCTGTTGTCTTGTTTATTTTCTGTCTGGAAGATCTGTCTAGTGATGTTAATGCAGTGTTAAAATCTCCAACTATGATTGTATTCCCATCAATATCCCCCTTTATCTCTGTTAGTAATTCTTGTATGTACTTAGGTGTTCCTATATTGGGTGCATATATATTAACGAGTGTAATATCTTCATCTTGTATCACTCCTTTAATCATTATAAAATGTCCTTCTTTATCTTTCTTTATGGCCTTTGTTTTAAAGTCTATTTTGTCTGAAATCAGTACTGCAACACCTGCTTTTTTGGCTTTTCCATTTGCATGGAATATCCTTTTCCATCCTTTCACTCTCAATCTATATGTGTCCTTCTCCCTAAAGTGGGTCTCTTGTATGCAGCATATTGAAGGTTCTTGCTTTATTATCCACTCTGCCACTCTATGTCTTTTGACTGGAGCATTTAGTCCATTAACATTTACAGTAATTAATGATAGATGTGTGTTTATTGCCATTTTGAACTTATCTTTGCAGTTGAATTGGTATATCCTTTTTGTTCCTTTCTTCTTCCTTTTGTGGTTTGGTAATTTTCCTTTGTATTATCATGGATTTTATTTAATTTTTGTGACTCCCTTGTAAATTTTTGACTTGTGGTTACCCTTTTTTGTAAATCTATTAACCTATACCCATTTTTAATAAACTGATAATAACATGATCTCAAACCCATCCTACTGTTAAAAAAATTTTAAAAAGAAAGAAAGAAAAATTCTATATTTCCCTGCCTCCCTCTCCCACTCTCAGTGATTTGTATGTCTTCCTTTATAATTTCGTGTTTTCTTTATTTGTAATTCATGAGTTATCACCTTTCCAGTTGTGAGTTTCTCATTTCTGTAGCATCCTGCTGCTTTTCTATTTAAATAGCCCTTTCAATATTTCTTTTAGCATGGGTTTAGTGTTGCTAAACTCCTGCAGCTTTTTTTTGTCTGTGAAACTCTTTATTTCTCCTTGTATCCTAAAGGATAGCCTTGCTGGATAAAGTATCCTAGGCTGCATCTTTTTTTCATTCAGGGCTTTGAATATATCTTGCCATTCCCTTCTGGCCTGTAGTGTTTGTGTAGAGAAATCAGCTGAGAGCCTTATGGGGGTTCCCTTGTACTTCACTCTTTGCTTTTCTCTTGCTGCCTTTAGAATCATTTCTTTATCCTTGACTCTGGCCATCTTGATTATGATATGTCTTGGTGTGGGTCTATTTGGGTTCTTCCCGTTTGGGACCCTCTGAGCTTCCTGTACTTGGATATCTGATTCCTTCTTTAAGTTTGGGAAGTTTTCAGTCATGATTTCTTCAAAAACCTTTTCAATCCCCTTTGATCCTTCTTCCCCTTCTGGGACCCCTATTATGCAAAGATTGGGACGCTTTATATTATCCCATAGGTCCCTTATGCTATTATCATTATTTTTTATTTGCTTATCTTGTAGTTCTTCTGAATGGGTGCTTTCTGTTGCCCTGTCTTCTAGATCACTAATTCGTTCCTCTGCATTAACTAGTCGGCTTTGCACAGCTGTTAGATCATTCCTCATCTCTGTCAATGAGTTTTCCCATTTTGCTTGGCTCTTCTTTATAGCTTCAATTTCATTGTTGACATATTTTATTTCTCTAAGCACTATCTCTTTTAATTCCTTCAGCAATTTGATCACTCCTTTTTTGAAATCTTGATCTAGTAGGCTATCGATGTCTATTTCATTGAGCTTTCTTTCAGGGGATTCCTCTTGTTCTTTTAATTGGGAAAGGTTTCTCTGCTTCATCTTGCTCATACCTCTCTGGCACTGTGGTTTATGGAGTATCAGTTGTCTATTTTGGATCTTAAGGATTTTATCTATCTAATGCCTATTTAGGAATAGAACTTAGGAAAAAAAAAGAAAAAAGAAAAAAAAGAGAGAGAGAAAGATTTTTAAAAGAAGGGAGAAAGAAGGTTTGAAAACTATAATGAATAATAGAAGAGCGGGTTGAAGCAGAGTATTAATCGGGTGGAGACGTCCTTTTAAAACCTTTAAAAAAAAAAGAAAAAGAAAAAAGGGGTGGGGAGATGAATAGATGTATTTAAAGCCTGTGTCTAATCAATAACAGGACATCAAAACCCAAGAGAAATAGAAATGAATTAAGAAGTAAAAATTAAGAGAGTAATTGAAAATAGAACAGGTAAAAACAGATTAAAACAAAACAAAACAAAAACAAAAAACAAAAAAACAAACAAACAAAAAAAGGGGGTTGTCAGTGTTCTCCTGGAGTGTGTGTGCTTTTAATGTGAAGTCCTTCTGTCTTCGTCCTGTTTTGGAAGCTCAGCTTGTTTTCATAGGCCCTCCGTTGGCGCCCGCTTCTGTGCTGCTCCCAGCACCTGTCGGCAAGCGGATCGCGCCTCCTCCTAACACGGGGTCAGATGCAGCTCTCCTCTGCTGCGGGCGGGCGGGTCACTGCCCCTCCGGATGCCGCAGTCAGATGTTGCAGACTGGCCAGGCAGGAGGGCGGGTCGTGCCCCCTCCCAGCACCTCGGTCAGGGGCTGTGTTCCTGCCCGACAGGCGGGGGGCCGCTCTCCCCCTGCCTGCGCCGCCGGTAGCTCCGCTGCTCTGTGCGGCTGCGCGCTCCGCCCCGGTCGGCGAGGATAGAGCGCATTTTGTCTATCCATTCTTCAGTTAATGGACATTTGGGTTGTTTCCCCTTTTTGGCTGTTGTGGATCATGCTGTTGTGAAAGTTTTTGTGTGGACATGTTTCCATTCTCTTGAGTATATACCTGGGAGGAGAATTGATGGAAGATATGGTAAGTCCGTGTTTAATCAGCTTGAATGTTATGTATGACATTGTATTAATTTCTTAGGGCTGCTATAATAAATTACCACAGATTGGGTAGCTTTAAAACAGCAGAAATTTATTCTCCCAAAGAAGTACAAAACCCAAGCGTCAGCAGGCCAAGCTCCTTCCAGAAGCTCTAGGGGAGGATCCTTCCTGTCTCTTCCAGCCCCTGGTGGCCTCGGAAGTCCTGACTTGTGGCTGAATCACTCCAATCTCTGCCTTCATCTTCACATGAGCCTCTTACTTTGTGTCCTTACATCATCTTCCCTCTATGCATTTCCATCTCTGTGTCTACATTCCCCACTACAAGGACACCAGTTATTGGATTGGAGCCCATCCTAATGACCTCATCATAACTTGAGTGTATCTGCAAAACCTCTACCTCTAAAAAGGTCTCATGCACAGATTCTGGTGGTGAGGACTTTGACATATTTTTTGTCTGGGGAAATCATTCATCCCATGCCAGGTGTAAAGCCAGGATCTGGAGGCCCTGGGACAGCTTTGTGGTGTGCTCTGCAAATAACTGTCCAAAGCATCTCAGCACAGCCTTGGGACAAGGTGACAAGGACAGGATGTTGCGTGAACTGATGCCGAGAATGTGATGCCCAGGAGAAGATGACTTGGGATCTTGAAGCTCTTCAGAAACACCAAAGAAGCAGGGGTTGAGATGAAGCAAATGAGACACTTTGTAGCAAAGCCGTGGCTGCAAGAAGGACCAGTTTCTAACCATGATAAAAGGGCAAGATTGTCCAATTAAGTCACTCAGTTAATTGTGCCCCTTAATTTCTACTCTAGGAACTTGTGCAGCCCTAATATTAGCATTCCCAGGGAGGGAAGGCAGCTGTTGGGGGCAGGAGTTAGCTCCATGTTCCATGGTGACTCCCAGGCCCCATGGGTTCTAATTTTAAACCTTGACAGGGGGAGGGACGGCTCACAGCTGTACTGCTGACACCATTACAAGGGCACCCAGAAGTTCATTTTCCTTGGACATGTCAAGAAGATTTTCCACAAGCCTTTTCAAAGGTTTGGCAAATACTTTCGGGCCAAAAACTTTTTTTCATATGTATTCTCTGGCATTTATTTTAGTGGATGCAGGATATATCAGTAAAATCCTTGTGTTTCTTTTAAGTTGTTTAAATTCTCATATCAGTGTTGTTTCCTGAAACACTATTAAATTACATAATACTTTTTGGATTTTCACCTGAGTTAGTCATCACAACTGAGTTTCTCTTGAACACTGTGAGAAAACCTTAAGGACTGATGAGAGAATTTTTAAAATTTAGCCAGTAGTATTGCAGCCCCCACTAGCAGGTGATTTAAAGAATTGCCCAGGATTTGAAATCGTTTTAATGACAGTTACTAATTTGAATAATGGTAACACAATTTCAAGCATGTTATATTTATTTTAATGTTCTGATTTAGCATTTTTAAGATCCCGTTTTATTTGATACACTGTTTTGGTGACAGAGAATGATTTAGCTGGGAAGTCCACTCTTTGGTAGCTGTTTCCACTGCCCTGTGGCATCCATTGTTTCTGGTAAGAAATAAGCCGTAAATCATGTCGGGTTTCTCCTGAATGTGATGAGTTGTTTTTATGCATATATTGGTCCACTTCATGGGGTCTCACGTTTCTGTAAGACTGTCTATTTTTCTTCATTCTTTATTCTCTCTGTTCTTTGGATTGTGTGATCTCTATCAGTCTCTGTCTTCAAGCTCACAGCGTCTTTCTTTTGCCAGTTGACATCTACCATTGGATCCCTCTAGTGCATATTTCATTTCATAATTTCTTTTTATTGCTATCCTTTATTTAATGAGACATCTTCATGATGCTTTCCTTTACTTCTTTCAGTATGGCTTCCTTCAGTTCTTTGAACAGTTATAGTAGCTGCTAGGAAGTTTCATCTGCTGGGTCCAACACCTGGGCCCTCTCACTGATGGTTTCTGTTGTCTGCTTTTTTCCCTTGCGGATGGGTCACTTTGCTGTTAGTTGCATGATCCATAACTTTGTTGTGTTGTTGAAAGCTAGATATTTTAGGTAATATATTGTAGCAACTCCAGATACTGATTCCCCCGTTCCCCTCTGGGCTTGTTTTTGTGGTTGTTTGCCTATTTATTTGCTTGGTGATGTGGCTAGACTATTTTAGTGAGTCTGTTTCCCCTTCAGCGTGAAGTCTTTGGTATCACCAGTCAGACGGTGCAATTTAAGCACAAGCAAAGTCAGCCTGGGATGCAGGGATTTTCAGAGGGCTCTCTGACGATCTCTTTCATGATCCCTCCATTAAGCTGTCTGTTTCAGTTGACATCATACCCAGCTGTTGGGCTCCACTGATTGTTGGCTGACCAGTATGCTGTTTGAATGGGAGTGGGCACAGCTGGCTCCCCATGAGAGGGACAGCCTTGGGGGTGAGACAAGGTCAGGCCCCCCTGAAGGTGAAGGAGCTGTCCTTTGTCCACTCATGAGGCCACCAGACTATCTTAGGAGGGAGGCTGAGGCTGTGACTTCGCTTTCTTTGTTTTAGGCTCAGGTGGGATTTTAAAATTAAGCCAACACTTTTCCTGTACACTTGTGATATGCTAGAGATATCACAGATAGAAACGTGTAAGATGGCATTAAGAAACTATCAGGGTGACTTTAAAGGCCATCACTGATGCCCTCAGCTAAGACAGCATACAGCTGGCATTACTGAGAAATGCGTGTGCATTGTCTTGGTGAAGCACAAGAGCTTACAGCTTGCACCTGAGAAGCAGTGGCAAACTCAAGGTGCACTTCTCTAAGGAAAGTCTGTCCTGGGGCCCTAGGGTTCCCAGCATCTCTGCGCCTGAAGTTTCTGTCCCACATTTGTTCCCTGTATTTTCTTTTATATAAAAGCTTTGCAGAATTCTGACCACAAAGTAATCTCTGCAAAGATAATGTCATTTTTCTTCTAAACCTCAGCCAGAGGTACCCAGATGTAGACCCTGATGTAAGCATGTGAGCGGTGTGGCCCCCGTTCTGCCAGACAGACATGGGACTTTCATTGGTACAAACACCTACAGTTCAATTCTGCCAGTGACAGCGAAAACTTGTATTTCATTTGCTAAGTTTCCCTGCACAATTTACTTTGTTTTAGAAAGTAGCATTTCCTTTAGATTTCTCATTTCATTTCATTTCGAAATTGGCCTAACTTTGTAATGGATGGTTTTTCTAAAAAGTAGCCCACCAAAGTAAAAATGAGGTACCTCCATATTTTGGTCTTGAAATGGAAACAAAAAGGACAACCCAGTTTTGAACTTCCTTTAGGAGAATGGGAAGATTGGAATCAGAGAGCTTTTCCTCCACAATAACATTTTACTTTTGTTGGATGAATGTTACGAAGTAGCCTGATGTGCAGTACAACAGAGAGGAGCAAACCAGGGCTGCATAAGGAAAAAGACAGAGATCCTTCATCTTCATGGTGCAATTTAACACATGTTAATAACACTATGAATAAGGTTCTATTTTACTATCTATCAGTACTTTACTGTCAATCTATTGTGTGTGGTATTTCTTGTCAATACTTTACTGGGGTAAAGTCAACTTTATTTGCTCCAAATAGACTTTATTTTGCTCCTGAAATATTACTGGAGAAAGTTGACTTTGAAGTGGGATATTTGTATTAAACATGGCTGAAATGAAAGCAGGTGTCTCCATTAAAACACTGCAGCGTCACTTTACAGAAAACTTTTTTTAGAATCTGCATCCACCCTCCCCACCCCCACCCTGCTGCACCGGGACAGCTGGCCTTTGTCTCTTGTGTGGCCTTGGTGGAGTGTCCACTCTGCTCCACTCTTAGGTCACCTTTATGAGGGGATTGTCGGTAAGGGGCGAGTAGGGGGACCTGCACCCCAGGGAGCTCCCACAGCCACTTGCTTTTCCTGGAATGAATTTTTATCTTTTCTTTTTTTTTTTCTTGCAAAGAAATACATGTTTGGTGTTCAGAATTCAAATAATGTACAAATACGTCAAGCTAATTATAATCACAGCACTTTACCAAGAATTTTCTGGATGTTTCTGGCAGTTCTTTTGCGGTTTCTGACCTTGGAATGTAGATGGTTGTGGGCTCTGTTCCTGCCCTGGACGGGTATTTACTCTCTGGTGATTTTTGAGGCTTCTCCTCTAAAAGCCAGTCTTAGCTACACAGACCATCCTTGTAACCAATGTTGAGCATGGTCCACTTTATTTTTCTCTCTGTGGTTGATTCTCCTAATATCTCGGGAGGCTGTCAATCCCTGAGACAACTTTTCGTGGCTGTTCCTGAGGAAATCAAGTGCTTCATCTTCCAAATAACAGTGGCCTCTTGTGTGGCATTTTCTTGAAACCAAGTTTGGGCCTCACCATTTCTTGCACACAGTGCAATTCTGCAGTGACCTCCTTTCTCTTGGATTTTGCAGCTGCCTTGTGGTAGGCCTAGCCCCTGGGTCCTTGGACTGGAGAAAGCAGTCCCCTACCTTGGGGCTCACTGTGGTCCTGGCACAGATGCTGAGCCCAGGTCTAGAGGCAACTAGCACACATCCTGGAACGAGGTCCCCAGGTGGGGACCAGGACAACTCTAGCTTTGATATGGGGCCTGCAGTTAGATACAAAAGGAGATAGCCCACCGTGTGGATGGGAAGACAAGTGGGGTGATGGTAAGCCCCTCACTCCCTTTGGTCTCTCTCCTCTGGATGTGAGTGGCTCTGGAGCCTTGCCTCTTGCACCCAGGGGCCCACGGGTACCTTCTCCCAGAGGCCTATCCAGCCCGGTATGCCCAGAGCTAGCTCCCCCTTCTCAGTGGCCCCTACTTCCACCTGATGAGTGAGGCCATCACCTGTGCAGGGTCGGGCCAAGTTGCGAGTCTCTCCCACTTCTGCATATCTGGTGGTCAGCAATCAGCCCAGGATATCCCTTGAGTCCCTCCCTTCCTCCTGGCCCCTCACCACCTGGCCCTGGCCCCATTCTAGTCATGTCATGCGGAGGACATCCTGGAGCTGTTGCCAGGGTTTGCGCTTCTGAGCAGAGGGCCCCCAAAGCCCCACCGTGTGAGGATAACAGGCCTCAGAGCTGGAGGGGTGGCTTCTACAGGTCCTGTCACCGTCACCTACGCTGTCCTGCCCAGCAAGGCCTCCTTCTTTTTCTGGCACATTCTGCTCCTCTGCTTAGCTCTGGCCTCAGAGCTTGCCTGACCCACCACCTGCCCTTCCTCCTCCTCCCTCAGGCTCCAGTGTAGGTTTACTCTCTTGTGGCTAAGGGGAGGTGGTGGGTGCACCAAGAACCAACAGAGGTGCAGGAGAATGGGACCCCACCACTTCGGGTTGTTTTTTTTTTTTTCATTTGATTACTTACCTTATTTATAGACATTATTCTTTTTAGAGTTAACTCTGTCTCTATAATTCCAGTCAGTTCCTTCCTTCCTTCCTTCCTTCCTTCCTTCCTTCCTTCCTTCCTTCCTTCCTTCCTTCCTTTCTCCGTTCCTTCCTTCCTTCCTTCCTTCTTTCCTTCCCATAGAGTAGGAGATACTGGAGATTGAACCTAGGACCTCGTGCACACTAAGCACGTGCTCTACCAGTGGGCTATTACCCACTGCAGTTCATTTTTTAAACTGATGTGTGGCACTCACTGCCCAATGACACAATCAATTCTTTATCCATTATAACATTGGTGAGCATTTAGATTCTTTCCAAAGTTTCTCCATTAAAAGCAATAGTATGATTTAAAAACCCTTATCTACTTACACACATGCAGGATTTTCATCTGGGCAGCTGTCTTCAACTTTTTTGCCTTTCTGTCTCCCCAAGGAATTTTATTTCTTTTTCTTTTCTACAGTCAGTTTACAATGTTGTGTCAACTTCTGGTGTGCAGCATAATGTTTCAGTCATACATATACATACACGTTCATTTTCATTTTCTTTTTCATTATAGGTTACTACAAGATATTGAATATATTTCTCTGTGCTATACAGAATAAAATTGTTGTTTATCTATTTTATATATAGTAATTAATATCTGCAAATCTCGAACTCCAAATTCATCCCTTTCCACTCCATTCCCCCACCTCCCATCTATAATTATGTTTGTTTTCTATGTCTGTTTCAGTTTTGTAAATTCATTTGTGTCTTTTTTTTAAGATTCCACATATGAGTGATCTCATATGGTATTTTTCTTTCTCTTTCTGGCTTACTTCACTTAGAATGACATTCTCCAGCTCCATCCATATTGCAGCAAATGGCATTATTTTATTCTTTTTTATGGCTGAGTAGTATTCCATTGTATATGTGTACCACATTTTTTTAAACCCAGTCATCTGTTGCTGGACATTTAGGTTGTTTCCATGTCTTGGCTATTGTAAATAGTGCTACTATGAACATTGGGGTGCGTGTATCTTTTCAAATTAGAGTTCCCTCTGGGCATATGCCCAGGTGTGGAATTGCTGGATTGTATGGTAAGTCTAATTTTAGTTATTTAAGGAATCTCTGTACTGTTTTCCATAACAGCTGCACCAAACTACATTCCCATCAACAGTGTAGGAGGGTTCCCTTTTCTCCACACCCTCTCCAGCATTTATTATTTGTAGACTTTTTAATGATGACTGTTCTGTCTGGTGTGAGTTGATACCTCATTGGATTTGCATTTCTCTGATAATTAGTGATATTGAGCATTTTTTCATATGCCTGTTGGCCATTTGTATATCTTCCTTGGAGAACTGCTTGTTTAGGTCTTCTGCCCATTTTTGGGTTGGGTTGTTTGTTTTTTTGTTATTAAGTTGTATGAATTGTTTATATATTCTGGAGATTAAGCCCTTGTCAGTCTTATGATTTGCAAATATATTTTCCCATTCCATGGGTTGTCTTTTTGTTTTATTTATAATTTCCTTTGCCATGCAAAAGCTTATAAGTTTAATTAGGTCCCATTTGTTTATTTTTGCTTTTATTTCTGTTGCCTGGGTAGTCTGCCCTAGGAGAACATTGCTAAGATTTATGTCAGAGAATGTTTGCCTATGTTTTCTTCTAGGAGGTTTATAGTGACTTGTCTTATGGTTAAGTCTTTAAGCTATTTTGAGTTTATTTTTTTGTAAGGTGTGGTGGAGTGTTCTAACTTCATTGATTAACATGCAGCTGTCCAGCTTTCAGAACACTACTTGCCAGAGAAGCTCTCTTTTCTCCATTGTATATGCTTGCCTCCTTTGTCAAAGCTTAATTGACTGGAAGTCTGTGGGTTTATTTCTGGGCTTCTATCCTGTTCTGTTGATCCAAATATATATATATTGGGCCAATACTATGCTGTTTTTATTACTGTAGCTCTGTAGTATTGTCTGAAGTCTGGGAGAGTTATTCCTCCAGCTTCATTCTTTTTCTTCAGTATTGTTTTGACAATTCTGGGTCTTTTGTGATTCCATGTAAATTTTAGGATTATTTGTTCTAGTTCTGTGAAAAATACCCTGGGTAATTTGATAGGGATTGCATTAAATTTGTAGATTACTTTGGGCAGTATGGTCATTTTAACAATATTCTTTGAATCCAAGAGAGTGGGATATCTTTCTATTTCTTTAAGTCATCTTTAATTTCCTTAATCAATGTTTTGTAGTTCTCTGTGTATAAGTCTTTCACCTTCTTGGTCAGGTTTATTCCTAAGTACTTTTTTGGGGGGGGGTGCAATTTTAAAAGAGATTGTTTCTTTACTTTCCTTTTCTGATATTTCATTGTTAGTGTAGAGAAATGTGACTAATTTCTGTATGTTAATTTTGTATCCTGCTACCTTGATGAATTCTTTGATCAGCTCTAGCAGTTTTTGTGTGGATCCTTTGGGGTTTTCATACATGATATCATATCATCCACATATAGTGACAGTTTTACCTCTTCTCTTCCAATTTGGATCCCTTTTATTTCTTTTTCTTTTCTGATTGCTATAGCTGGGACTTTCAATACTATGTTGAATAGAAGTGGTAAGAGTGGGCATCCTAGTCTTGTTCCAGATTTTATCAGGAAAGCTTTCAACTTTTCACCATTGAATATTATGTTGGCTGTGGATTTGTCATAAATAGCTTTTAGTATGTTGAGATATGTTCCCTCTCTACCCACTTTGGTAAGAGTTTTCATCATGGGTGTTGAATTTTAACAAATGCTTTTTCTGCATCTATTGATATGATCATGTGATTTTTGTCCTTTCTCTTGTTGATGTGGTGTATCATGTTGATTCATTTGCACATGTTGAACCATCTTTGTGCCCTTGGAATGAATCCAATTTGATCATAGTGTATGATCTCTTTTATGTGTTGGATTCTGTTTGCTAATATTTTGCTGAGAATTTTTGCATCTATGTTCATCAGCAGTATTGGCCTGTAATTTTCTTTTTTGGTAGTGTCTTTGGTTTTGATATCAGGGTGATTGTGGCTTCATAGAATAAGTTTGGGAGTGTTCCCTCTTCTTCAATCTTTTGAAAGAGTTTGAGAAGGATTGGTATAAGTTCTTCTTTATATGTTTGGTAGAATTCTTCAGTGAAGCCATCTGGTCCTAGACTTTTGTTTGCAGGGAGGTTTTTAAAATTGATGATTCTATTTCATTTCTAGTGATTGGTCTGTTCAGATTATCTATTTTTCTTGATTCAGTTTTTGTGGATTATGTTTGTAGAAACTTGTCCATTTCTTCTTGGTTGTCCAGTTTGTTGCCATATAGTTGTTCATAGTATTCTCTTATGGATTTTTTCTTGTATTTCTGTGTTGTTGGTTGTAATTTCTCCATTTTCATTTCTTATTTTGTTTGTTTGTGTTCTCTCTCTTTTCTTCTTGGTGAGCCTGACCAGAAGTTTGTCACTTTTGTTTACTGTTTCAAAGACCAGCTCTTTGTTTGATTGATTTTTCTATTGTTTTTCTTTAAACTTTGTTTTATTTATTTTCTCTCTGATCTTTATTATTTCTTTCCTTCTGCTGACTTTGTTTTTTTTTATTTTTCAGTTTTATTAGGGAGAATTGTTACATTTTGACTACATGTATACAATATATTGCATGTAAATACATATGCACAATATACTGCACATATTTTTTTCAATTTACATATATGTACTGTTAATTATTTCTAAGAACGTTTAGAGTGTTAGCTTTTTAAACTTACATAGTTATCAAAGGAATAAAGCCAGCTACAAAATACGAAAGAATTAAAAAAGATACATACACCCTGCTATTAACAGCAACACTATTTACAATTGCCAAGACACAAGAGCACCCCAAGTGCACATCAATAGATGAATAAAGAAGATGCAGCACATATATATGTAATAGAATACAGCTCACCCATAAGAAAGAAGGCTATTTTGCCATTTGCGGTCCTTCATTCACTTTTTTTTTCCACTTCAAAAACCAAAATTTTATTAACTGGCATAAACATTTCCATGGCATCAAAAACAACAAAATACCTAGACATAAACTTAACCAAGGAGGTTACCTATGCTCTGAAAACTGTAAAACATTAATGAAGGAAATTGAAGATGATACAAAAAAAGGGAAAGATACCTAGTGTTCTTGGATTTGAAGAATCAACCTTATCAAAATGGCTGTACTACCCAAAGCAATCTACAGATCCAGTGCAACACCTGTCAAAATACTCATGACATTCTTCACAGAACTAGAATGAAAAATTCCAAAATTTATATGGAACCATAAAAGACCCTGAACTGCCAAAGCAATCTTTGATAGGTCATTCCCCCGCCCCACTTCTTTTTGTTCTCTTTTCTTACAGTTTGATGACTAGAGAAGTTCCTTTAACATATGTTGTAAAGCTGGTTTGGTGGTGCTGAATTCTTTTAGCTTTTGTTTATCTGTGAAGCTTTTGATTTCTCCATCAAATCTGAATGAGAGCCTTGCTGGATAGAGTATACTTGGTTGTAGGTTTTTCCCCTTCATCACTTTAAATATATCTTGCCACTCCGTTCTTCTGAAAAATCAGCTGATAACCTTATGGGAGTTCCCTTGTATGTTATTTGTTGCTTTTCTCTTGCTCATTTTAATATTTTCTCCTTATCCTTAATTTTTGTCAGTTTGATTACCATGTGCCTTGGTGTGTTTCTCTTTTAGTTGATCCTGTGTGGAACCCTCTGTATTTCCTGGACTTGGGTGACTGTTTCCTTTCCCAAGCTGGGGAAGTTTTCAGTTATTACTGACTTTGGTTTTTGTTTTGTTCTTCTTTTTCTAATTCTTTTAGATGGTAGTTTAGGTTGTTTACTTGAGATTTTTGTAATTTTTTGAGGAAGGCCTGTATCGCTATGAACTTCCCTCTTAGGACTTCTTCTTCTGCATCCCATAGATTCTGTGTGGTTGTGTTTTCACTGTCATTTGTCTCGAGGTATTTTTTCATTTCTTCTTTGATTTCATTGACCCATTGGTTTTTTTAGTTAAATGTTGTTTAGTCTCCATGCGGTCATTTTCTTCTCATTTTTCTTTCTGAGGTTGATTTCTAGTTTCATGCCATTGTGGTCAGAAAAGAGGCCTGAAATAATTTCTATCCCCCTAAATTTGCTGAGGCTTCTTTTGTGTCCGAGTATGTGATCTATGCTAGAGAATGTTCCATGTGCACTTGAAAGGAATGTACATTCTGGTTTGTTTTTTTTTTTTCTGGCATGTAATGTCCTGAAAATATCAATTACTCTAACTGTTCTATTGTGTCATTTAGTATTTCTGTCGCCTGACTGATTTTCTGCCTGGAAGATCTGTCCAATGATGTTAGTGGGGTGTTAAAGTCTCCTACTATTATTGTATTCCCATCAATTGCTCTCTTTATGTCTGTTAGTATTTGTTTTATATATTTAGGTGCTCCCCCCTCCCCAGGAATTTTAACCTCTTATACATTTTTCTTTTCAAAATCAGACTCCAGATTTTATTTGGATTTCACCAGTTTTCCCATTGATGTCCCCTGTTTGTTCCAGGATATCATGCAGCTATGATGGTGCACTGAGCTGTTACACTGTCCTGGTGGTTTGTCATTTATGCTCAGGAGCAAGTTGGTCAAGCACTGTCAGTTGTATAAACTTACATAAATCATTTAACTTTTCTGAGCCTCAGCTCTCTGCTGTAAAATGAAAAGAAAATCATCATTTGGGGGAAGAGCCAATAAAATCTTGATATAAAACACTGGAAAGTGTTATTATGTGTCTTTGTTTTCCATATGGGAGCTTGTATTTACTTCATCTGTGTTATTCACAAGCTGGTCAAACATCATAAATGTCCTCCCTTTAAAATGTTCAGAAGGGAATCAGAACCCTTCTTCCCTCCAGAACATACAACTTCACCTTCACAATTGCACCAAAACCATAGACTTTGACATGATCACACAGGACTTGTACTTGATAACATTTGGGACACCCTGGGGGACACACTTGTTTTTGTATCTACTCATGGGAATGTTAGCCTAACAGTCTCAGGACAGGTGGAGAAGACAGGGCCCAGGACCCTCAAAGCACGCAGTCCCCCTGGATTGACAGGTGGGTGACTCAGTCCAGGAGAACCCAGTGGGTGATAGTTGTCCACTCTCCCTGCTGAGGATGAGAAGGATGGATGACACAATTTCCATGGGGTGCAGCAAATATGTGGACTGTCAAAAAATATAGACACCTTCCCTGTGGATGGAGAACACCAGGAGAGCTGACATCTTGAGAGTGCCCAGTGATGGTGGGTCCATCGGCTGTGGCTGGTGACTGGGGATCTGTCTGTAAGCAGGGTGGAGTTGGGCTGGTCTTAAGAGTGACTGAGGCACAGAGGAGGATCAACAGAATAGGGAGGAGGGACAGAGGAGGAGAAGGGTGAGCTATAGGGGATCACAGGCAAGGAGGAGGGTGATTAGGGTTAGATAAGGTTATGGGATAGGCCCCCATGATGGGATTACTGCCCTTAAGAGGAAGAAACACTGGAACCCACTCTCTCTGCCAAGTTAGGATACAGAGAGAATGCAGCATCTGTTTTGTTTACCAGAAAAGAGCAGCTCTTAGCCAACATGGAATCTGCCAACACCTTTGTGTCGAACTTGTAGCCTCTAGAACTGAGAAACAAATGTCCGTGTTTAAGATCCCCCATCTGCGGTATTTGCTTTGGCAGCCTGAGCTGACTGAGACCAGGTTACCCAGGTGACTGGTCTGTGCTCAGAGCCTCAGTTTTCCCACTGGATACAGGCCTGCGTGCAGAAGACAGAGATGGCTCAGACCTCAGGCTGGGGGTGCCCTGGTGCTGGCTCAGGGTTGGGTGTGATGATGGGGCCCAGAGCAGCACCCCACCTACCCCCTACCCCTGGTGAATCAGCCTTTTCTTAGGAGAGGTCCCAGGATCCTATCACGTGGCCTTCTTTGGCTCCCTGTTAGACCTTTGCCAAGCAAAGCCCTCCTTCTGCCCTGGGTGGGCCCAGAATCCCGTCCACCACTGTTCCTGCACCAGGGCCACGGGGACGGGGGACAGCCCTCCTGGGGCGTGAGGCAGCATGTGCCACCCACCACATCTGCCCCTGTCCTGCCTGCCCACCCCTGAGGCTGGGCCCTTTGTCCCTGGGAAGTCCCATGTAAAGATGTAATGGACACCCAGCCAGGCCAGGTGCTACTAGGAAGGACCAGGGATCAAGAACCCACCCCAGTCATGTGTGCGATTAGGCTGGAGAGGGGCTGACCATGGGCACCTGTGCTAGGTTCCTGGCTGCATGCCTCCACCAAGAGGCTGCAGGACTCTCAGGTGACTGGTCATCTCGGTGTGGGCCTATTCCCCTCTGAGGGTGGTTCTGGGTGCCCCTGTGAGTGGTACTGGATTCCCCTTTCTCCTTCTTGCCCTGCACTCCAGGATGCTGCTCCAACCAGGGGTCCTCACCAGTTAGGGCCCCGGTCCCACAGGCACCATCACTGGAGCACACATGCCTCCTCCTCCCCCAGCCGCCCAGAGCCTCTGCCCTTTGCCTCCCTGGGGCCAGGGGTGAAACCAAATCTGGGGCAGTAACACCCGGGCTATTTTAGAGCTGGGCTGGGCAGGCTGGCGGTGGTGGGGGCGGGGTGGGGGCGGGCCCAGCCTTCTTCAGCTGATAGCATCCGCCTGTCCTTTCGTCCCTGTCCAGTTTGAGGACCGGCAGGAGTGCGGGCTGCTGGGCGGGAGCCTTGTCGGTCCTGGGCCCGTGGAGGGAGGTGAGACCCAGCAGCCCTGCCCCACCATCTGAACCCCCCACCTGAGTGCTGCCCAGTGCCCCCGGTAGAGACAGGTGAGGAGGCAAAGAGCAGGCAGGGGTGGGGGGGGCCATCCCGTGCCCCTGAGGATGTCTCGGCTGAAGGTCATGGCTCTGGGGGACGGAGGGACCTGGGGTAGAGTTTCAGCCAGGCTGTGCTGCTCCTGGGGTTAGGGGCATGGATTCCAGCCCCTGACTCATTGGCGACCTGAGCCAGACTCTCATGTTGGGAGGGAGCAGCTGAGGCGGCAGGGGGCGGGGGGCATCAGGCGCACCCACCTTCTCCTTTGCCCACTGCCCTGAGGGTCTGGTAGCCCTGCCCCCAGCTCTGTTGAGATGGATGCCCGCTGACAGCTGGGGCTATTTTGGGCCTGTTGGCTCAGCAGAGGGGACAGCCAGAGGGGCAGTGACACCTGACTCCAGGAAAGAATTTCCCCTGGAGTTCAGGAAGCTGGCGGGCCCAGGGGTCTAAGGGGAAGGCACAGAGTGCAGGAGCTGCCCTTGGAAGTCTTTTCTGGAAGGGCATGGGGGCAACAGGGTTGGGGGCGGGAAGAGGGGGCAAGCTAGGGAGACAAGGCTTCTGAGAGGGGTCTGGCGGAGGTCCTGCTATCAGGCTGCGAGCCATTTCCCACTCTGGGCTCATCTGGAAAATGGCCCAAACCCCACAGGGGCCCAAGAGTGGCCAAGTTCTGGAAAAGCAAGGGTGGCGGGGCTGTGGGTGTGGCACGGGTCAGCCACAAGGCTCCCTGGCAGGATTGCAAGGGGGTCCTGGCCTCAGTGTGAGCGCCAAGCCGGGGCCTCCGAGGGGCTGAGGAGCCCAAGTGGGGTCCACAGGGAAGTACCTTCCAAGGTGGGCATCTGAGGAAGGAAGCGGCTTCCCTGAGAAGCCGTGGTGGAGGTCCTGGCTCAGTCTCCCCTCCAGAAGCTCCCGTTTCTGCCCATGTGGCTGCAGCTCCAGCAGCCCCAGCTCCCAACATGGCACAGGGAAGAGGGGGATGGTGCAGATGGCCTAGTGCCAGGGTGGTCCCTCTCCCCGAGCTCAGAGTCCTCGGGTGTACCTTGGGGTGCCTTGGCCCTGCTGACCAGTGGAGACCCTGTCTGGCGGGACAGCTGTGGGCTGTCAAGGCAGTTATGTTTGGGTGAACTCTCTCAGACCCCTGCGGTTCTGCCGCATTGAGGGTGGGGAATGCAGGCTCTGGACAGGGAGCGGAACAGCAGCATGACCCCCGGTGGCTTTGGAGGATCTTGGGGTCTCTGCCCACCCTTGTACACCAGCTGAAGGCTGGTCCCCTAAGCATGTGCAGAGATGAGACCTCCCTCCCCACCCCTGTCCTGGCCCACAGAGGCTGCCAGCTGTGGAAGTGGCCCCCAGGCCCCTGCACGTACTCACTCATCAGCTTGCGGCAGAGTCTCACACCTGTTCTGGGTGTGGCAGGAGGAGGGTGCCATGTCCTGCCTGGGGAACCCACAGACTGTATGACTCAGGAGACGGGGTGCGCTGGGAAGAGCTCAGAACTCAGGGGACCTGGTGTCAAAGTAATCCTTCCACAGAGGGGTGCCGAGGCCCAGGAGGGTGTCCATGGAGGCAGGTGGCCACTCGCCCAGGACAAGAGCCCAGCCAGGCCGTGGGGGTGCGGTGTGGATAAAGAACAGAGGCGCTGACTGCACAGTGAGTCAGCAGGACGGTCCCGGCTCACCTCCTTGGGGGGGATTAACAGGATTAGGTCCTGAATCACAGGACGAGGAGCCAGAGGGCCTGGGAACACTGCCCCGGTGGGCAGCCCACACTGAAGGCCCGGCTCCTGGGGTGAAGAGAGTTAAGGCACTTGGGGCCAGCCCGGGGCCCAGTGGGGCCCATTTGTGCTGGCTGTCGATATAGAAGGCCCTGTGCAGGCAAGGCCCGACTTTATCTCACCCACCTGTGCCCGGGGCCAGCGGGGCCCAACCTGGGGTGGGCAGAGGTCAGCGTCAGCCTGGGGCCTTCAGCTCTGATGGTGCCAGCCCAGTCCCTACAAGGTGCCCCGTTGGCAGAGCCCAAAGCCAGTGAAGCCACAGCCAAGAACTGCAGAGTGACCACGCTACCTGCAGGTCCCCTGGTTGGGCCTGGTTAGCCAGTCTGGTCATCCTCTCCTCCTGGGGGATTCTCTGATTGACCTCTACAGACATCACTGAATGCACTGCCCCTGCCCCTCCCCATTCCCATCTTCAGTCTCCAAGGGAAGGAGGCAGACACTCACAGCAAGGGGGCGTGGGCAACCCCCCACCAGCTGCAGGATTTCCATTCTTTGCTCATTGATGATCACACCCCTTCAAGGGTTGAGGGGACGTGGGAGGATCCCAGGAGAGGTGAGGTGTGCCCTGGCCCAGAGGTGCTGTATGTGGGACAGGCTCTGTGTACAAGGCTCCCCGTTGCGGGCAATGCTCAGCGAGGAGGTTTGAGCAGCTGTGCACACAGCATGCAGTGGATCCCAAATGCTTGGATGGGGGAAGTCACTGAGGGATGAGGATGGGGTGCAAAGGGGGCAGGTGGAGCAGAGGGCTCGGAGAGCCTGCTGGAGTGGAGAACCTGTGACCTCTGGTGTGCCTTAGTCAGAGAGAGGGGCAGGCCAAACGTGGGCACTTACTATAAGCTTCCACGGCCAGGCCCTGTTAGGGTGCAGAGAATTGCCATTCTTTGGGTGAGACCAGGTAGACTGGAGGTTTAAGCCACAGGAAGCAACAGTGTGTGGGGAGGGGGACAGGACACCCGATGGTAGTTGGAGTGGCCCAGGAGGGACAGGGAAGGTCTTTGTAGTGAGACACAACATGGCAGATGCCACACAGGAGAAGGGCAAGCTTGGTGCTGGTGTTTTGGGACAGTTGCTCAGCTGGACCTTGAGTTTGGGGCAGTGGGCCTGGAGGAGGGAAGAGATGCTCTTGTCAGTTAAAAAGAGCCCATTATGGGAGGTGAGGCCAAACCCCAAACGCCCAGAAAGAGGCAAATTTACACTTGTGGACCACCGTACCATCTGGTGATGCTACCTGCAGGGATGGGGTGTGTGGGAGGAGATGAGACTGGGATGGGGCAGGGGGGCCACGTGGAGGCGTTCACCCTGCATTAAGCTGGGTTCTCCAGGCAGCCCTGGATGGGTGAAGTGACCAGGTGGGGCACAGGTGGGGGGGCTCTTGAGTGCACCCGGGTCTCATCCCCACTATGCCTTCCCCGCCACCCTACTTTGCAGGTTCCCCACCTCCCCCCTCCCACCACCATGGATCACTCCTCGTTCAGTGGAGCGCCCCGCTTCCTAACCCGGCCCAAGGCCTTCGTGGTGTCGGTGGGCAAGGACGCCACGCTGAGCTGCCAGATTGTGGGCAACCCGACGCCACAAGTGAGCTGGGAGAAGGACCAGCAGCCGGTGGAGGCTGGCGCTCGCTTCCGCCTGGCCCAGGACGGTGACCTGTACCGCCTCACCATCCTGGACCTGGCGCTGGGAGACAGCGGGCAGTACGTATGCCGCGCGCGCAACGCCATCGGCGAGGCCTTCGCGGCCGTCGGCCTGCAGGTGGATGCGGTGGCGGCGTGCGCCGAGCAGGCGCCGCACTTCCTGCTGCGGCCCACGTCCATCCGCGTGCGCGAGGGCGCCGAGGCCACGTTCCGCTGCCGCGTGCGGGGCTCGCCGCCTATGTCGGTGAGCTGGGCCAAGGACGGGCGGCGCCTGGGCGCGCCCGACGGCCCCCGCGTGCGCGTGGAGGCGAGCGGCGAGGCGAGCGCGCTGCGCATCCAGGCCGCGCGGCCGCGCGACGGCGGCACCTACACGGTTCACGCCGAGAACCCGCTGGGCGCCGCCAGCGCCGCCGCGGCGCTCACGGTGGATGCGGACGCCGATGCGGGCAGCCCACCGGGGGCCTCCACAGCCATGCTCCTGGCGCACCTGCAGCGGCGGCGCGAAGCCATGCGCGCAGAGGGCGCCCCGGCCTCGCCGCCGTCCAGGGCTGGCACACGCACCTGCACGGTGACCGAGGGCAAGCACGCACGCCTCAGCTGCTACGTGACGGGTGAGCCCAAGCCGGAGACGGTGTGGAAGAAGGATGGGCAGCTGGTGGCCGAGGGCCGGCGACACGTGGTATACGAGGATGCTCAGGAGAACTTTGTGCTCAAGATCCTCTTCTGCAAGCAGTCAGACTGTGGCCTCTACACCTGCACGGCGTCCAACCTCGTGGGCCAGACCTACAGCTCCGTGCTGGTTGTCGTTCGAGGTGAGCTCCTGGGGGCGGGCGCATGGTCCCCGCGCGCAGTGAGCACAGGCAGGGGCCCCTCCCCAGGCCTTCCATGCTTTTCTTCTAGCGGCCGCTGCCATCTCCCCACCCTGTGTCTGTCTGGTAGAGGAATCTGTAGTTACGGGTCTCGGCAGCAGTTGCTTTTCTGGGTCCACAAAATGGGGGCGATATGGGATGAGCCTCAGTCTGTTCCATTGTCTGTGAGAGTAACACGAGCATACGGCAAAGCACTTTGTCACCAAAACCACTTACCCCGGGGAGGCAAGGTGCCCAATGGCTGAGCCTGCCCTGTCCAGGCTGAGGGTGACCCAGGCTCTCCACCCCTCCTACAGGATGCTAAGGGGGTCTCCCTGGCGGAGATGGAAGGAGAGCAGGAGCAGGGAGAAACCCCATACTGTTGGAGACCTCAGGCTGGGGCTGCATCAGGCTGCAGCCTGAAGGTGGTTCTGGGTCAGTCTGCAGGCTCCTGTCCAGGTCGGAGGCTCATCCAGGGCAGAGGCTCATCCAGGGCACCTGGGCAAGTGTAGGCAACACCACCAGAATTTCCTGGGGTGCCATTTAGTCTTGGTTCCCTAAGGCCAGCCTCTTGCTGTGGTTGGAGTCCCACTTCCACTTTTTACCAGCTGTAGGATCTCCAAAAGTGCCTTTCAGCCTCTGTGTGGGTCCCTCAGCGTCTTCATTTTTGCAGGGAAGTGCGCTCATGCAGTTGAGCGATTTCATGATTTCACAGGCTGGTACAGGTCCAGCGGCCTCACCTCTGTGAGCCTACCGCATCCTGCCCATTAAGGGCCTGCTCAGTGGGGCTGCTTGCTGTGGCTTCACTGGCCTCATTTCTCTCTTTCTCTTCCAGAATTCTCCTTATATTTGGGAGGGGGGGCTCTTAAATTCTGTTCCCCCTCCCCTGTCCTCCCTCTTTTGCTACACCCTTAGCTCCCTCTGTTCCCCTCCCTGCAGCTCCTCTGCCTTCTCTCCCACCCACCTGCTGCCCCCGGAGCCCCTCCAACCCCTGTCCTGGCTCCCTGCTCCCACCCAAGTCTTACACCTCCCTTACCCTGCCCGCCTCCTTCCCCGCCACCCACCTCCCAGTCCCTCCCCACTTCCCTGTCTGCTCACTCTCCATCGCCTCTCCGGTCTGCCCCCTTCCCTCTCCCGGCCCCACTCACCTGTGCTCTTTTCCCGCAGAGCCCTCGGTTCCCTTCAAGAAGCGGCTGCAGGACTTGGAGGTGCCAGAGAAAGGTTCGGCCACATTCCGGTGTGAGGTGCCGCTGCCAGCCACGGAGTCCGCGTGGTACAAGGAGGAGACGCGGCTGTGGGCCAGCGCCAAGTACCGTATCGAGGAGGCAGGCACCGAGCGCCGGCTGACCGTGCTCAACGTCTCCTCTGATGACGATGCTGTGTACATCTGTGAGACCGCAGAGGGCAGTCGCACGGTGGCCGAGCTGGCGGTGCAAGGTGGGCGGGCAGGGGCCCAAGAGACTGGACGGGCAGGGCTCGGGGTCCCGGCCTCACAGGAGCTGGGCGGGTGGCTAGGTACTGGGCAGATGGTCAGGCAGGGTTGGGGTTGGGGGCGGTGGGCGGGTCAGGGAGGGGTGAGCAGGGCGGGCACTCTGGGACAGGGTCAGGAAAGAGGTGGGGGCAGGGCATGCTGGCAGGGGTCCAGTCTGACCAGCTCCAACCCCCTCCCACCCCCCACCCCTGGCTCCGCCCACCTCAGGCAACCTCCTCCGAAGGCTCCCAAGGAAGACAGCTGTGCGAGTGGGAGACACAGCCATGTTCTGTGTGCAGCTGGCCAAGCCAGAGGGCCCTGTCTCCTGGCTGCGGAACCAGAAAGAGGTGGTGGCCGGGGGCCGAGTGGCCATCACTGCTGAAGGCACGTGCCACACGCTGATCATCTCCCAGTGCAGCTTGGAGGATATGGGTGAGGTGGCCTTTGTGGCTGGGGACTGCCGGACATCCACCCAGTTCTGCGTGTCAGGTAAGGGCCTAGGGAGTGCCTGTCAGACGGAGGGAGCTGCTTATCTGCCCTCAGTCCACTGGGCCCTGCTCTGTGTTTTAGCCTGCTGGGGGGAGCGCCATGAGGGACAGGGGCCACCTAGGTTATAGCTCTGGTCCCCTGGGGCCCATGGTTCATTTGATGCCCTCTCTTAGGTATCTGCCAAGTGGGAGTCCTGGTGGCCCCCCACCCCAAGAACCAAAGTAGAAGGTGCAGGTTGTTCTAGAAGCCCAGTGGGTAGGGGTTGAGTGCGTTCTCTTTCTGTGGGCTTTGGTGTTGCGATTGGCCCCCACAGGGTCAACCTTTTGTCGGGGCCAGGGATGAGCCTCAGCACATGGGTCTCAGCACCTTTGGAAGCATCATTGTGTCCTGCCTCAACCAGTGTCCAACCCAAGACCCCAGTGCGCAGGTGGGGTCAAGGCTGAGAACTGGAAAGAATTCATTTCCAGGACACGTGGACAGTTCATGGTGGCCCTGGGCCGAGTGTGGCCCCTAAGGACTGGGTAAACTTTCCACTGCAAGCAGAGAAATGGCCACAGAGTCAGGGCTGGGGCCATGGGCTCACAGCCTCCTCTTGGGTTGGTGGTCCCCTTGGGCTGTGGCCATTCCAGATCATCAGAGAAGTGCTCCCTGGAAGGGCTGGGACTTCTGTGACAATCCCACTCCCCCATCGTGGTCTTGGACCTCGGGCTTGGGGAGGGGGCTCCCAACTGGTGACATGGGCCTGTGCTCTGCCCAGCTCCCAGGAGACCACCCCTACATGCTCCTGAGGGTCCTGTGGTGAAGGCCAAGACGGAGAGCTCCGTGACCCTCAGCTGGTCCCCGCCACCCCACGGTGACCGCCCTGTGGCCATCGATGGCTACCTGGTGGAGAAGAAGAGACTGGGCACCTATACCTGGAGCCGGTGCCACAAAGACGAGTGCGTGGCCACACCTGAGCTGACTGTGGCCGGCGTGGCCGAGGAGGGGGAGTTCCAGTTCCGGGTGTCAGCTGTGAACACCTTTGGCCAGAGCCCCTACCTTGAGTTCCCAGGGACTATACACCTGGGTAAGTGTGGAAGGTTGTGTTCTCCATGGCGTCCTGGTAACCACCTGTGGGGCCATCTGCTTGCAAATCACCCAGACCCAGAGTGTAGCCCAGCCTTGGAGAGGCCAGAGTGACTCATGGGTCCTCTTTATGGCAGAGGGGAGGGACCAGGGTCCTGATGTTATTGGAGACTCCTCTGTGGGAAGGACCCTGAGACAGGACTTGAGCTCCCAGGAACCTGTCTGTACCCACCAGCCCCAAGACACTGGGCTGGGCAGCTGCCCCGCCCTGCCGGGTTTGTGGGATCTGAAGGGGATCTCAGATGGCTCTGACTTGTCCCCTCTCTATCTTGGGCCTGACTTTCACTCGTGGTCTCTGTGCGCTTGTCCAGTGGACTTCCTGGAGGAGGGGTCATTTGGGCCCAGGTATTGGAGGAGAAGGGGGCAGTGGCCCAGCTCTTTCCTGAAGCCCCCATTTCACAGCCCCCCAGCTGGCTGTGAAAACACCTCTGAAGGCAGTGGAGGCAGTGGAAGGAGGTGAGGTGACCTTCTCCGTGGACCTCACTACGGCCTCGGCAGGGGAGTGGTTCCTGGATGGGAAGGCCCTGAGGGCCAGCAGCGTGTACGTGATACACTGTGCCGGCACCCGGCACACTCTCACCATCCGCTCGGTGCCTGTCAGCCTGCACGGCGCTGAGCTCAAGTTCGTGGCCAACGGCATCGAGAGCAGCATCCGCATGGAGGTCCGAGGTAGGGCCACCTCTTCTTGTGACCCCGAGGCGCCTCTGAGCCCCATTTCTTCCAGGGGGTGGGGGTGGGATAGGAGACCCCCAGTTCTCAGGGCTCCTAGGGGAGCTGCTGCTGCTCCCAGGGCAGGCAGGCTGCTGGCTGGAGTGGGGCCAGGCCATGAGGTGCGCAAAGCCACCAGCTGTGAGTGGGGGAGGGATTATGGAGCCCTGAGGGCACAGAGCCTCCCTCTCTGTCTGATTGTCCCCCTTTCCCCTCCCTTCTCCCCTCCTCCCTTTGTTGATTCCTTCTACTCCGTTTCTGGTCCTGTTTCGTCTTCTTGCCTCTCTGACTCCCCTCCACCATATCTGGCCCTTCCTACTCTGTCCACTCTGCCTCTCTCCACTCCCTTCTGTCTGCTTCCCACTCTGTCCTCTCCCCCTCTGTCTATACCTTCTCTGTCCACATCCCCTCTGTCTCATTCCCCACCCCCCATCTATGCCCCGTTGTCCACACCCTCCTCTGTGCACACCCCTTTTATCCACACTTCCTTTGTCCCCTCCCTTCTGTCCATGCTCCCTCTGTCCTGTTTTCCCTCTGTCCACACTTCTCCATCCTCACCCCCTCTGTCTGCTCCTTCATCCCACTCTCCTGCCTCCTCCCCCTCCCTCCTCTGACCACTTTCCCTCTGTCCCGTTTCCTCTCCATCCACACCCGCTTTGTCCACCTGTATGTGGCTCCCAACAGCCCCGGGGCTGACGACCAAGCGTCCAGCAGCGGCGGCAGCAGCAAGGGAGGTGCTGGCCCGGCTGCACGAGGAGGCCCAGCTCCTGGCCGAGCTGTCGGACCAGGCTGCAGCTGTGACATGGCTCAAAGATGGACACACGCTGCCCCCAGGCCCCAAGTACGAGGTGCAGGCATCAGCCGGCCGGCGGGCACTGCTGGTGCGGGATGTGAAGCAAGAAGACGCGGGCCTGTATGAGTGTGTCAGCCACGGGAGCCGCATTGCCTACCAGCTGTTGGTGCAAGGTGACACTGGGACGTGTGTGTGTGTGTCCATGTCCCTTCTGGGCCGCCACCATGGCCAGGGCCACACATTCTGTCCTCCAGCTCCAGGGGGTCTGGGGGTTCTGAGCGGCAGGAGCTGGTATTCTCTGTCCCTGTGGGGAAGGTGGGGGAGCAGGCTGGCTCAGGTAACCCCCAGGGAGCTGGGGGACTGGGGGCTATGCTGACCCCATGGTGGGGGTTGGGGATAAAGCAGCTCTGCCAGCCCCGTGAAGAGGATGGGGAGTCAGACAGGTCTAGGTGACCCTGAGGGGGAGGCAAGGGTGTTGGGGGGGAGCTCAGCCCACCTTGTGGGGACAGTTGGGGAATGGGGTGGAGGCAGGTGACCCTACTGGGAAGGCAGGGGACCGAGTAACTCCGCTGGCCAACCTTGTGAGGAGGCTAGGGAGTCAGGGCAGGCTCAAGTGAGCCCCAAGAGTAGGTAGGGGGAACCAGGGACCCCCACCAACCCCATTGGGGGGCCCTGCTCAGTAGCAGGGGAGCTGCCTGGTGGGTGGCAGGTGGGTGGCTGGAAGTCAGCAGCTGAGGCTGGCCGCCTCTCTGAGGGGGCCTTGGTCTGGTCGAGGGCCCGGTGTCTGGCATGATCCTGAGGCCCCCATCACCTTCACCTGCTAGCCGCATGGGCGTGTGCACGATCAGGACCCTATCGGCCCCCTGACCTGCCCATGTGCCCTTGTAGGCCTCACACCTTTTCTGCACAAGGACACGGCTGGTGGCTGTGTGGACGCTGTGGCCGGGGGCCCAGCCCGCTTTGAATGCGAGACCTCAGAGGCCCACACGCGTGTGCGCTGGTACAAGGATGGCGTAGAGCTCAGCAAAGCCAGCCAGCACTTCTCTCAGGAAGACGAGGGTACGCGGCACCGACTGGTGGCTGCTTCCGTCACTGCGCGGGATGAGGGCACCTACTCCTGCCGAGTGGGAGAGGACTCCGTGGACTTCCGGCTGCGCGTCTGCGGTGAGTGCACCTCCTCCCAGGCTTGTGAGGTGGGGAGCAGGTCTGGCTGCATCCAGCTGTCCAGCATTTGCAAGGCCAAGCTGTCTCTCCCTTCATTTCCTCTTAGAATACTTGGGGGTGGGGGCAGTTGTTTCTAGATTTGGGCAAAGAAATTACCCACAAAACTAACATACATATGGGTGAAAAATGTGGGTCTGGAAAATAAAAGATAAGAAGGAAATTTGAAGCCCTTGTCGTCTTTAAAGATGAGATAAGGTGGGGCAAACCCGAAAAGTGCTGAAAGTGTCCTTAGAAAGTTCGATTTGGATCTGGCTGAATCTGAGGCCTTGGTTCTTTCTAGAAGCCTTGGGTTCTCTTGGCAGATCCACTAAGTCTGCCAAGAAGGACTCTGCCATGCCCTGCTGCCCCCCCCCACGCCGCCCTCCGTCTGAGCCCAGGCTCCGGGGCACGGCTGCCACGGGGCACCGCGGAGCTCTGAGGCTGCTTCCTACCACACCCAGGAGGGGTTGGGGCATCTGGCCCACCTGTGCCCATGGAAGGTTCCCTGTGCAGCACCTGGTCACAGAGGATCCCTGTGGTGGGGACCCAAGGCTGCCAGGGGTCTAGAGCTTAGGTCTGCTGTGGCTCCAGGACTTAGGGAACCTCATCTTGCCAGGGCTTCTGACCGTATATCCCTCCCTCCCTCCCTGTCCCCAGAGCCCTCGGCGGTCTTTGCCAAGGAGCAGCCAGCGCGCAGTGAAGTGCAGGCCGTGGCGGGGGCCAGTGCCACGCTGAGCTGTGAGGTGGCCCAGGCCCAGACGGAGGTGACGTGGTACAAGGACGGCAAGAAGCTGAGCTCCAGCTCAAAAGTGCGTGTGGAGGCCGCGGGCCGCACCCGGAGGCTGGTGGTGCAGCAGGTGGGCAAGGCGGACGCTGGGGAGTACAGCTGCGAGGCCGGGGGCCAGAGGGTCTCCTTCCGCCTGGACGTCACAGGTCAGTTGATGAAGCAGATGTTGGAGCATTTCACAGGAACAGGCCCGGAGGAACCATATCAGCATGGGGGACGGCAGCAGACTCATTGGCCCGTATCAGGCAGTCACACAAATAGCTCCAGACCTCAGTAGCCCAGGGGAATAATCCACGGGCAGGAATTTAAGCAGTGCTCAGCACGCGTGGCTCATCTCTGCTCCACGTGATGGTGGCCGGGACGGGAGGCTCCAGCCTGGCCTCAGATGTCCTAGTCAGGGGGCTGGCAAGGATGGCAGGCCAGGATGGCAGGCCTCTCTCTTCTGGAGCTGTTGGCTGGGCTCATTCCTATGTCTGGGACCATGTTGTCCTCTGCTCTGGGGCCATGCTCTCCAGGTACATTGCATTCTCAGGGCCTCTTTCTCCATGTGGATCACCTGAGCTCCTTCATGTGGTGGCTGGGTTCCATTCAGGGAACAGTAAATGCTTGTTTGTTAACAAAAGGGTTTGTTAAGGTTTGCTTTCACCAGTCCCAGAATATTCCACGTTCTATTGCGCAGAGCCAGGCATAAGGCGGGCCTTGTTCCCGGAGGGTGGAGAGGTAGACCCCACTGTTGACGAGGGATCCTTTGGCTCACTGAGGACAATTTCTCAAAGTCCATCACAGGGACACAGGCTCTGCCTATGTCTCTGCTGACCTGAGAAAGAGATGAAGATCTCTCTAATGCTTATTGCCTCATGGTCACAAGATGGCTTCCACAGCGTCAGCCATCATGTTCAAGGTGGGAAGAACATACAAAGATTGTGTGTGTGCTTGCTTTTTTCCTTTTTTCACTGCTGTACAGCAAATTATCACAAACACAGTGGCTTAAAACAACACTCGTCTGTTAGTTCATAGTTCTGTAGGTCAAAATTCAGGATGTGGTGTGGCTGGATTCTCTTATCAGGGTCTCAAGGGCTGTAATCCATGTGCCATCTGGCTGAGTTCTCTTGGAGTCATTTTCCAAGCTCATCCAAACTGCTAGCTGAATTGATTTCCTTGTGGTTCTGGGTCTAAGGCTGTCTCCTGGCTGGCTGGCAGTCAGAGGCTGCTCTCATGTCCTTTTCCACTCAGCCCCTCATGTCCATTCACTCTCATGTTTCGAATCTCTTTGGCCAGAAAGAGCCCCCTTGCTTCGAAGGTCTCAGATGATTAGGCCAGGCGCACCCAGGATAACCTTGTTAATGAACTCATAGTCAACTGATCTGGGACCTAAATTCCTTCTGCAGAATCCCTTCACAGCAGTGCCTGGATTAGTGTTTGTGACATAGCCTGGAGAAGGTGCATGCACACCATGGGGCAGGGATCCTGGGAGCAGTCCTACCCAGCTCAGGATGTCACCAGCTCTTTCTTCTATTCAGAGAGCAGATTTCCCCTTGTGCCTCTCAGTGTTGTGTGGGTCCACTGGCACCTTGCTGCAGATAGCCTGGAAAAGTGAATCCCTAACCTTCCGACCTCAGCAGTGGGACACTGAGGATGGCATTAGTGGGCCTGTGGTGGTGTGGCTGTCATGGCTCTGCTGAGGGACTTGTGGCACTGGCCCATACTGACACCCAGAGTGGCTACACCCTGATTTTGGACACCCACTTTGAGGCGGGCTGTGGAGGGATCTGTGTGGACCTCTTAGCAGCCAGGTGACCTTAGGCAAGTTGTCAATGTCATGTCTTCCTGAAATTCACATCTACCTGGAAACTCAGCAGCATGACCTTAACTGGAAATGGGGTCTTTGCAGATGACATCGTGGTAAGGATCTCAAGATGAGATGACCCTGGATTAGGGTGGGCTTTGAGAGAAAGGAGAGGGAGATTTGAGACACAGACGTGAGGAGACAGCCATGTGGTGACAGAGGCAGAGACAGGGGTGGTGCAGTCACAGCCCATGGATTCCTGGAGCCACCAGGAGCTGGAAGATGCAGAAAGGATCTGCCCTCACAGCCTCCAGAGGGAGCTCACGCCTTGATCTCAGACTTCTTGTGTCCAGAACAGGGAGAGCAGAAATTCGTGTTGTCTAAGCCCCCTGTCTGTGGTCATTTGTTATGGCCACCCCAGGACCTCATACAGTTGCCCCCCACCCCAGTTTCTTCATCTGTGCAGTGGGGCAGTAACAGAGCTGCTAATTCTGTGCTGAGGACTCTGTCCCCAAACCCATCCCCACCCCTCCAGGAGTGGCATGGGCTGTCTCCCCTCAAGGTACTGTAAATTATGGCCACTGGGCTGAGATTCTGGGGGCAAGATAGGTCAAGGGAAGAGGGAAGAGCTTGACTGGTGAACAGAGGCCGAGACGTCAGGGCCCTGGCATCAGGTACTGGAGGAAGAACCCAAGTGTGTCAGACAGGGTGGCGCTTCACTGAGTGTGCATCGGGGTCTCCAGGAAGTTCTGGATGGCGGTGTGAGAAGGCAGGGGCAGGTGCTCAGCCCCTGGTCCTGTTGAGTGGCGTGTGCTCCAGCGCCTGAGCCCTGATGCTCAGAGAAGCCACATCGTCTTGTGCAACCTCAGTTTCTCATCTGTATAGTGGGCATAGTGAGGTCCCCTCAGTTCGAGGGCTGTCCAGGGAGTTCGACTGAGCAGGCACTTGTCAAGGGCTGCACACAGCACCGAGCCACCATGCTCCATCTGTGCTGCCTGCCCCAAACTCTTCCTTGGGAACACACTGCTCTAAACAGGGGACACAGGCTTGTGTGTTCACAGGCTCACCCAGCTGTGTCCACAGTTGTGCACTTGAATGACAGGCAGTGAAGCCATTCCGCATGGGGCTGTGGGGTTCTGTGTGGCAGGAGCAGGAGCCCTTCAGGCTGCCAGGGTTTCATCCCAAACTGGTGGTCTTTGCATGAGATTTTTCTTTAAATTGGATCTTAAAAACTTTTGTAATGCCCATCTAAGTCCCCCTTAGCCGCAGCATCTGTGTAGTTTGTATTTAAGAGGCTAATTTTGCCTTCTGATGTACATTCAAATGGATACACAATTGTTGAGATAAACACTGTTCACTCTTATTCCACTGGGGCCCTGTCACCCATTCTGGAGACTTGGACCAATGTCTGTGGCCCAAGTGAGAAGGAGTTGGGAAGCAGGGTTCCTTGGTGACAAAGGAAAGTCCAAACTACTAGTTTCTAATGAATGAGTTTGACATATTATAGTTATGTGCAGGGCTTCTCATGTGCCATTAATCCATTAATTTTACCTTCTGCCTTTTTTTTTCTGTCCTAAAGAATTTTTACTTATAAGGGTGAGGGTATAGCTCAATGGTAGAATGTGTGCTTAGCGTCCATGAGGTTCTGGGTTCAATCCCCAGTACTGCCACTTAAAAATAAATAAATAAATAAACTTAGTTTACCCCTCGCACCCCCCCAAATAATCTTTAAAAAAAAAGAATTTTTACTTTTAAACATGCAACTGGTTTTGCTCCACTTACTTGCCTTAGGGAGGCCTTTTATAAGACAGAAGTATCAGAAAATTTGGGAATTTCATTATTTCAGCCTCATCCTGCACTTAAATTTTAAAAAAGGAAACCTGTAAAAGCTGATTTAAAACTAGCCTGTGCGATGAATCAGCTTGTGAAGGTTTGTTGACTCACCTCTCTAAGCCTTCTTGCAGTAGGCAGAGCACGGAGCCCTCGCGCCACAGGGAGCTCGGCCTCCTGAGGTCAAATGCAGTCCCGAACTGTCCTGGGTGAGCTTTATTCCGCATCTGTTGATGGAATCATGGGGTTTCTACTTTAGACTATGAATATGGAGGATTACACTGACTGATTTTTTAAAAACTGAGTAATTCATGTCATAAAATTCATCATTTACAGTATACAATTTCGTGGGTTTTAGTATATTCACAGGTTGTGCAACCACACCACAGTCTAATGCTAGAACATTTTCATGACTCCCAAAAAGCAACCCTGCTCCCACTATTCGTCACTTCCATCTTGCCTTTCCCATCCTTGGCAACCACTAATCCACTTTCTGTCTCTGTGGATTTGACTCTTCTGAACATTTCCTTTCAGTGGAATCATATGAGATGTGGGTGCTTGTATCTGCTTTTTTCACTGAGCATAATGTTTACAAGGTTCATCCATGCCATAGCAGGTGTTAATAATTCTTTCCTTTTCATGGCCAAGTAATATTCATTTGTGTGCACATATCACTTTTTGTCTATCCATTCATCAGCTAATGGACAGATGTTTCCACTTTTTGACTGTTGTGAAAGTGCTACTATGAATATTCTTATATAAGCTTTTGTGTGAACATATATTTTCAGTTCTCTTGGAATTGCTGAGTCATATAATAATTTTGTGTTTAACTTCCTGAGGGGCTTCCAGAGTGGCTGCACCATTTTACATTTCCAACAGCAATGTTTGAAGGTTCGATTTTTTTCCACATCCTTACCAACACTTGTTATTTTTGGTTTATTTATTTGATGATAGCCATCCTGTTGTGTATGAGGTAGTATCTGATTGGTTTGATTTACATTTCTTTTACGACCAATTGTGCTGAACATTTATTCATGTGCATTTGGGCGTTTGTATATCTTCTTTGGAGAAATGTCTATTTAAATCCTTTGCCTATTTTTAATTGTTATTTATCTTTTAATTATCAAATTGTAAGAGTTCTTCATATATTCTGAATACTAGAGCCTTATTAGATATATGATTTGCAAATGTTTTCTCCCTTTCATTTCATTAATGGTATCCTTTGATGCTCAGAAATTTTTAAATTGTGATGAAGACCAGTTTATCCCCTTTGGTTGCTTGTGTGTTAGGTGTCACATCTAAGAAACCATTGCCTAATCCAAGGTCAAATAGATTGACATCTGTTTTCTTCTAAGAGTTTTTTAAGTTTTAGCTCTTATATTTAGGTATTTGATTCATTTTTGTGTTGATTTTTGTGTATGATGTAAGTAGGAGTCCAGCTTCATCCTTTCCATATGGATATCCAGTTGTCATAGCACCATCTGTTGAAAAGAATTTTTCACCATTGAATTTTCTTGGCATCCTTGTTGAAAATCAATTAACCATTGATTAAGAACTTATTTCTGGATTCTTAATTTTATTCCATTGATATATATGTCTACCTGTCTATCCTTATGTCCGTACCACACAGTCTTGATTACTGAAGCTTTGTGGTACGTTTTGCAATTGGGAAGTGTGACTCCTTTAACTTTTTTTTCAACATTGATTTGGCTCCTTGAGGTCCCTTGCATTTCCACAATGATTTTAGGATCATCTTATCAAATTTTGCAAAAAAAAAAAAGGCAGCTGGCATTTCTATTGGCTTTGCATTGAATGTGTAGATCAATTTGAGGAGTATTGCCATCTTAACAATATTAGTCTTCTAATCCACAAATATGAGATGACTTTCTATTTGTTTTAGTCTTTTAAATTTCTTTTAATGATGTTTTATAGTTTTCAGTGTACAGTACTTCTGCTTGTTTCATTAAGTTTGTTGCTGAGTATTTTATTCTTGTTTTGGGGAGATGGAGATAATTAGGTTTATTTATTTGTTTAATTAATTATTATTTTTTAAATTTTATTTTATTGAGTTATAGTCAGTTTACAATGCTGTGTCAATTTCCAGTGTACAGGACAATTTTTCAGTTATACATGAACATACATATATTCATTGCCACATTCTTTTTCACTGTGAGCTACCACAAGGTCTTGTATATATTTCCCTGCGCTATACAGTATAATCTTGTTTATCTATTCTACATATGCCTATCAGTATCTACAAATTTCAAACTCCCAGTCTGTCCCTTCCCACCATCCTCCCCTCTGGCAACCACAAGTTTGTATTCTGTGTCTGTGAGTCACTCTGATATTCTTTATATTTTCCAACTCTTTGCTAAAAACTTCACTCTGTGCATCTACATTCCTCTTGAGGTCTCTGAACATCTTTGACATCATTACTTTGAACTCTTTCTCAGATAAATTGCCTATGTCCTCATCATTTATTTCTTCTTTTGGGATTTTATCTTATGCCTTGGCCTGGGAGATATTCCTCTGCCGCTTCATATTGTTTATCTTCCTGTTTGTATTTTTAGGTAGCTTAGCTGCATTTCTCGACCTTGGAAAGATGGCCCTCTGCGGGAGAGGTCGTATGCATCCCAGCAGTACACTCTTCTCTTGTCACCCAAGGGCCAGGGTCCATCCAGTCCAAATATAGATTCTGGACTGTTTTTGTGGAGTCCTTCCACAGGCTTTGGGATTGTTGTTTTGTTATTTCTGGCATCTGCCCCTGGTGGATGAGGCTGGACTAGAGGCTTATGCAGATTTCCTGGCAGGAGGAACTAGTGCCTGCCCACTGTTGGGTGAGGCTTGGTCCTGGACCTTGGCAGGAGGAGGGGTGGGGTAGGGGAAGGCTCCGTCTAGAGGACTTTGTGGCTCAGGAAGTCTGCTGATGGGGGCTGTGTTCCCACCCTGTATGTTGTTCGGCCTGAGGCTACCCAGTCTTTAAGCCTACAGGCTGTTGGGTGGGGCTGGGTCTTGGTGCTAATGATCAAATCAAGATGTCAGCCTCCAGGAAAGCTCATGTAGGTGAACACTCCTGGAATGTCCACCACCAGCTTTTGTGTCCCCTGGGTGAGCTGCAGCCATCCCCTGTCTCCCCAGGAGACCCTCCAAAACCAGCAGGCAGGCCTGGCCCAGGTTCCTATGAAATCACTGCCTCTGCTTTTGGACTCAAGATTCTATGTATGCTTCCCAAGAGAGTGAAGTTCTGTTTCCCCCACTCCCTTGGGGCTCCTGGAGTTAAGCCCCACTGGCCTTCAAAACCAGATGTCCTGGGGTCTCCTCCTCCGAAAGCCAGAACCGTAGGCTGGGGAGCCTGACGTGGGGCTTAGAACTCTCACTCCCATGGGAGAGCCTCTGTGATTTAATTATTCTTCAGCTTATGGGCTGACCACCCGGTGGGGTATGGGGCCCAATTATATCACGAGCACGCCCCTCCTACCATCCTGCTGTGGTTCTCTCTTTATGTTTCCAGTTGAAAGTGATCTTCTTTGCTAAGTTCCAGTCTTTTTTTCAATGGTTGTCTGGCAGTCAGTTGTGGTTTCGTTGTAGTTGTGAGGAGAGGTGAGCTCGTGGTCCTACCACTCCACCATCTTGACGGGAAATCTACCTACACATATTTGAAGTGAGTTTCCTGTGGACATCATAAAGCTGAGTCATTTTTACCCATCTTATAATCAGTGTGTTTCAACTGCATTACTTATTAATGAAATAATTGATTTGTTTGAATTCTGGTCTACCGTTTTATTATTTATTTCTGTTTTTCCTCCCTTTTGTTTCTCTTTCACCTTCCCTGCCTTTTTTGGGTTATTCATGATGTTTTTAGTATTCCATTTTAATTAATCTATTCTGAATTTGTATGTATTATTGTGTCATCACCCTAGGAATTGCACTAAACATACTCAACTCCTCAGCATTTACTTAGAATCAATATTTTACTACTTCAGTTGAGATGTAGAACTCACATAGGTCCTTTTGTCTTCCTTCCTTTATGTTGTTTGTTATCTTCTTTATTATCTCCATGTGCATTGAAAACCTCATCAGACAATGTGATGGTTCTTGCTTTTAACTATGAAACATATTTTAAAGAATTCAAGAGGAGAGATATAGTCTGTTTTATTTACCCAGTGTATTAGTCAGCTCAGGCTGCTGTAACAAAATGCCACTAGCTGTGTGGCTTGAACAACAGAAATTTATTTTGTTGCAATTCTGGAAGCTGAAGTCAAAGATCAAAGTTTCAGCATGGTCCATTTCTTGTGAGGGCTCTCTTCCTGGCTTGTAGATGGCTGTATCCTCACATCGCCTTTCCTCTGTGGACAGAATGTAGCAAAGTCAGGGTAAGTTAATAATCGAACTGGCAAGGAAAAAAGGGGAAATTTCCAGGTGCTGGAAGTTAAGTTGGAATGGAAGACAAGCAGTGAGTGATGAGTTGGTGCTCAGATGCTGTGGTGGGGTTTTTGGTTCCAGGGACCTGCATTTGACTTGTAAATAAGCAGTGGGAACTTTGGTTCAAGAGAGTTGAGGAAGTGGAACTGATACCACCCTATACAAATCTGGGAACCTTGTAGACCCACATCGTTAAGGAAGAGATGGACCAGAAAAGCAATCTCTCTATGACCCAGGGAGGCTTCAAGGTGCTTGTCTGTCTCCCTTAGCTTGGGAGGGAAAGGAAATGGAAACCTGTTTTTCACTCTGGATTGGAGTTTGAATTTATAATATTGAGATCCCAGACTGAGAAGTTAACCTACAAACAGGGTTCCAGGCCAGTGATACTCCTGAAGTAAGACACTCAGGAGGGATATAGCCACTACCCAGGCCATACGTAGTTACCGTCAATTAAAGAAACCCTGCTGAAGATGCTTTAACAATAAAAATCTAAGCACCAGAGGAACAATTCAATATAAATGAGAGTTGGAAGTTACAAATAAGAGCAAGATTAGACCAGGAACTTCAGATGATAGAACGACAATCTGAAAGAGTATCTGAAATTGTCTCCTTAAAATGACTAAAGAGATAAATGGAAGATTTGAAAACATAAGAAGAAGTGAAACATTAGGAAAGAGAACAGGCAGATTTAAAGAAACAAATGAAGTTTCATGAGATTTCTTCTGTATAGCGCAGGGAACTTTGTTCAATATCTTGTAATAACCTTTAATGAAAAAGAATTTGAAAACAAATATATGTATGTATATGCATGACTGGGACATTGTGCTGTACACCGGAAATTGACACATTGTAACAGACTGTACGTCAATTAAAAAAAAAAAGAAATTTCATGAGTGGGAAACACAACATTTGTAGTGAAAGAAGTCATGTGGAGAAGTTTTAGAAATGGTAAAAGGCATGAATCCTAAACTTCAAGATTCACAAGAAATAATGGGAAATGTAAAGAAAACAAATTCACAGCTAAACACATAATAGGAAACTGCAGAAAGCCAAAAGCCAAAAGAAGATCTTAAAAACCTTAAAAACAGAAAAAAAAAGATTTATGGAATGACAGTTATCCTTCCTATAGATTTTTCAACAGCAATAAAGAGCAGAGAAAGGATGGCATAATTTCCAAATCACTGAGGGAAAATAATTATCTACCTAGAATTCTATATCCAGCTAAGCTATCATTCAAAAGTCAAGGTGAAATAAAGGCACTTTCAGAAAGTAAATGGAGTGAATGTGCCGTTCAGAAAATCTTGCTAAAAGAATTACCAGTGGATATACTTCATAAGGAAGAAAATCTAGTCTAGAGTAACAGAATGGCTCCTAGAGTAATGTGATGTGAAACAAATGAAGCAAGTTAATAAAAAACAGCATCTGATCCCAAGGCCAAGGTTTTGGTCATACCAATGGTGACTGGCCTGCTAGAAGTTGTAGACTGTGATAGCATATTCGTGTTCCTGTGACTCAGGGTTATTGCCTGTTCTTGGTGACATCACGTAAGAAATTCTTCCTGAAAATACCTATGCTTTGATGTGTCAGCCACAAATTATAGCTCCCTTTGTTGGGATAAGTATGAGGTCACAGCTGATACGTAGATGCCAGATCTTGAATTGTAACATATGCCAACCTAAAAATTACTGAACTAGGAGGACTCACCTGTTCCCAGTGTTGTGCATTTTTTGAGTGTGAGGTTCTCTGTGTTGAGAGGGCTTGGAAGAGGGCAGACTTGTGACCAAGGCATCATGGTTTTGAGATCTGGAAGGAATCTCCTTCCCCAGTTATAGAAATTTGAATGTCCCTTTGTGTTCCTTCCTGAGCCCATGTTGGTGTTTGCCAAGGAGCATCTAACATGCAAGGAAGTACACGCTGAGGTGAGGGCTGGTGCCATGCTAAGCTGTGAGGTGGCCCAGGCCCAGATAGAGATGATGAGGTTCAAGGAGGGAAGGAAGCTCAGTTCAAGCTTGAAAGTGTGTATGGAGGCCAAGGGCTGTGCCCAGAGGCTGGTGGTGCAGCAGGTGGACAAGGTGGATGCTAGGGAGTACAGCGGTGAGGCCAGGGACCAGAAGGTCTTCTACGTGGATGTCACAGATGGGTTACTTGAGGTCCTTCTTATGTTCCTTAAGTTAATTATTAGGGAGTTTGAGGGGTGTGGAGGTGCCACCTAGAATCCTGTTTTCTCACAAAACCTCCCAGATAGCAACTAGCAGGTATCAATTACATGCCAAGGGCCAGAGTTGATGAAGTACTTCTTGTCTTTTTACTTGTGTAAACTTTACAGCCACCTCAGGCAGAGTAATTCTGATTACTCCCATTTTAAGATAAGGGCACAAGGAAATTTCATAACTTGCCAAAATTCACACAGCCAGATAACTACAGAGCCAGGATTTGGGCCCAGTATTCTGGGATTGTTAATTTTTCCTGTCTAAAGAATTCCCATTAGTATGTATTTTAGCAGGTCTGCTGGTGCTCTAGATTTTTTTTTTTTGCTTGTATGAAAACATACCTATTTTGCCCTAAATTCTCAAGGCTGTTTTCTCTGGGTATCAAATCATAGTTTAGCACCACCCCCCACCCCATATTAAAAAAATGCATTTTAAAGGGATTATTCCATTGTCTTCTGGATTCCGTATTTTTGAGGGGAACATCAACTGTCAGATTTATTATGTTTTCGCAAGGATCATTTTTTTCCTTATCCTGTTGTTTTTAAGATACTGTTTTTGATTTAGATTTTCAGCAGTTCATATCAATGAAATTTGGTGTGGTTTTCTTTGTATTCATACTGGTTAGAGATGCAGAGCATTTTGAGTCTGTGGATTTTTGTCTTTCCTTAGCCATGGAATATAGAGTATGGTTGAGGAAACACCATAGAAAATGGTTTCTCACATGTGTCTCTCTCTCTCTAACTCTTAATTCTTTTTCTATCTCTGCTTTAGTCTTGGATATAATCTTTCAATCTATCTCCAATTCACTAATCTTCTGTTCTTCTTTATCTAACCTGTCGTCAAACCCACTAATGGTGTATTTACTTTCAGTTATTGTATTTTCCAGTTTTATAATTTTCGTTTGTTCAACTTCTTATAGAGTCTGTAGATTCTAGACTCTGTAGTAAAATGTTCATATTTGATCTATTTTCTTTCTTTCATATTAAAAATATTATCATGGTTGTATCCTGATCTGATAGCCACAAAACTGATCATCTGACACCACCTTTTTTGAAATTTCTGTTCACTTTTTTGCTTGGCATGCCAGCAAATTTGCAGTTGACTGTCAGACATAGTGAGGGAAGACTTTTGAACAGGGATGATGCTATTTTACTCCAAAAACAGGATCAGCCTTTCTTTTACTGGAGAGGGAGAGAACGACAAAGAACTTAAGTCTATTCCAGGACTGCACTGGCTCAAGGCTGCACTGCAGTTTTGTTTTGTTTTGTTTTGTTTGTTTTTAGGGGAGAGGTAATTAGGTCTATTTAATTACTTTTTTTAACGGAGGTACTGGGGATTGAACCCAGGACCTCATGCATGCTGAGCACACACTCTACCGCTTAAGCTATACCCTCCCCCTGCACTGCAGTTTTTTTTAACATTTTTTATTGATTTATAATCATTTTACAATGTTGTGTCAAATTCCAGTGTTCAGCACAATTTTTCAGTCATCCATGGACATATACACACTCATTGTCACATTTTTTCTCTGTGATTTATCATAAAATTTTGTGTATATTTCCCTGTGCTATACAGTGTAATCTTGTTTATCTATTCTACAATTTTGAAATCCCAGTCTATCCCTTCCCACCCTCCACCCCCCTGGTAACCACAAGTCTGTATTCTCTGTCCATGAGTCTATTTCTGTCCTGTATTTATGCTTTATTTTTGTTTGTTTGTTTGTTTGTTTTTTTGTTTTTTAGATTCCACATATGAGCGCTCTCATATGGTATTTTTCTTTCTCTTTCTGGCTTACTTCACTTTGCACTGCAGTTTTGATCAAGGCCATCTATCTTTAGTTTGCCTCTAATCCTGGGCATAATTCTCCAAAGAATTCTGCAGAGTCTTGGGTTATAGATGTGAGTCTCTTTTCACTCAGCTCTAATCTTTGTCTCTCTGGCAATGCATGATGCTAAAACTCTGCCCCCATTTTCAGAGGTTTTCTGCTTGGCTTCTTGGACTCCTGCCCCATGCAGCTTTGGAACTCGTCAAATGTCTTGAGGGAACAGCAGCTGAGTATGGGACTCAATTCTACAAGGTCTCTTTTCCCTGGAGGCTTGGCTCCTCTAACTTCATCTCTCTGTTCACACCAGCTGTTCACAGCGTGACTAGCTTTCCTGTCTTATAGGAGCAGTCTTATGCCCAGATTTTCATTGTCATGCCATACCCAGGAGCAGCAATGTCCTGAGGGGAAAAGCAGATGTCCACTGTGGGCCCGTATCTCTGAGCAGTTCCCTGTTACCTTCCTTACTCACCGTACATGTGCCTTCAGGAGAGCCCTGGCCCTAGCTCTCATTTCCGTTAGAATGACTCCCCTCAGCTTCATCAGAGCTGCCTCCCTTTCATCACCCAGCACTTCACCTAAACATCACTCCTTAGCAAGGTTTGCTCTGACCACCAAATCTGTCACCAGTTAGTCCCTTCCAGCATGTCACTCTGTCTTATCTCATCATAGCACTCACCATAGCATTGCATCGTGGTTGTCATTTTTTTTAACATTTTTTATTGATTTATAATCATTTTACAATGTCGTGTCAAATTCCAGTGTAGAGCACAATTTTTCAGTTATAGATGAACATATATATATTCACATTTTTTCTCTATGAGCTACCATAAGATCTTGTATATATTTCCCTGTGCTATACAGTATAATCTTGTTTATCTATTCTACAATTTTGAAATCCCAGTCTATCTCTTCCCACCCCCTTCCCCCTTGGCAACCACAAGTTTATATTCTATGTCTGTAAGTCTATTTCTGTTTTGTATTTATGCTTTGTTTGTTTGTTTGTTTGTTTGTTTTTTAGATTCCACATATGAGTGATCTCATATGGTATTTTTCTTTCTCTTTCTGGCTTACTTCATTTAGAATGACATTCTCCAGGAGAATGTCCACGTTGCTGCAAATGGCATTATGTTGTCGGTTTTTATGGCTGAGTAGTATTCCATTGTATAAATATACCACATCTTCTTTATCTAGTCACCTGTTGATGGACATTTAGGCTGTTTCCATGTCTTGGCTATTGTAAATAGTGCTGCTACAAACACTGGGGTGCAGGTGTCATTTTGGTGTAGGGGTCCTTCTGGATATATGCCCAGGAGTGGGATTCCTGGGTCATATGGTAAGTCTATTCCTAGTCTTTTGAGGAATCTCCATACTCTTCCACAGTGGCTGCACCAAACTGCATTCCCACCAGCAGTGAAGGAGGGTTCCCTTTTCTCCATAGCCTCTCCAGCGTTTGTCATTTGTGGATTTTTGAATGATGGCCATTCTGAGTGGTGTGAGCTGATACCTCATTGTAGTTTTGATTTGCATTTCTCTGATAATTAGTGATATGGAGCACTTTTTCATGTGCCTATTGATCATTTGTATGTCTTCCTTGGAGAATTGCTTGTTTAGGTCTTCTGCCCAGTTTTGGATTGGGTTGTTTGTTTCTTTCTTATTAAGTTGTATGAGCTGCTTATATATTCTGGAGATCAAGCCTTTGTTGGTTTCATTTGCAAAACTTTTTTCCTATTCCATAGGTTGTCTTTTTGTTTTTCTTATGGTTTCCTTTGCTGTGCAGAAGCTGGTAAGTTTCATTAGGTCCCATTTGTTTATTCTTGCTTTTATTTCTTCTAGGAGAAAATTTTTGAGATGTATGTCAGATAATGTTTTGCCTATATTTTCCTCTAGGAAGTTAATTGTATCTTGTCTTATGTTTAAGTCTTTGATCCATCTTGAGCTGATTTTTGTGTATGGTGTAAGGGAGTGTTCTAGCTTCATTGTTTTACATGCTGCTGTTCAGTTTTCCCAACACCATTTGCTGAAGAGACTGTCTTTATTCCATTGTATGTTCTCGCCTCCTTTGTTGAAGCTTAGTTGACCAAAAGTGGTTGTCACGTTTATATGTTCATTTGTCTGTTTTTCCTTAATCTAAGATAAGATCTATGAGGACAGAGATTATGTTATTCCCATTTCCAGCTATGGGTAGCATTCCCAGCTGCCACCGTGGTGCCTGCACATAGTGGGCCTTCCATTGAAATTAGTTGCGTTAATGATTGAATGTGAATGAATGAATGAATGACTGCATCTACAGCATGGAATCTCTGAAACCCTCTAGGTATTAATTTCACTTTAATGGGACATATACAAGTATTAAACATTGATGATACCAGCTGTTGTGAAGGATGTGGAGACCTGGGACTCTGACACACTGCTGGTGGGAGTGTAAGTTGGTACAACCACTTTAGCAAAAAGCCCAAAGCAGATGCTCCTATGTGCCAACAGTTCTTTGTGCCCTAAAAGATACATAACGGAATGCTCACAGCAACTTTGCACATCATACCTCCATATTGGAAATAACCCAAATGAACCACAGGAGAAAAAGGAAAAGTAAACTGTGGTGCTCATATGACAGAATCCTGTACATCAATACGAAAGAACAGGCTGCTGCCACATACAGCACCATGGACAGATCTTATAGACATTGTGTTGAGTGAAAGAAAACAGACCCAGAGGGCATATAATGTGTAACTCCATTCATGTGAAATCAAAGAACAAGCAAAAGTAATGGATGGTGATAGAGGTCAGAACAGCGGTACCTTTTGGAGAGTGGTCAGTCGTGGATGGGGAGCTGCAAATGTTCTGTTTGTTGGTATGTTTTGGGTTACGTGGGGACAGATAGGTACTCCTAAACTTCACTGAGCTGTGTAAATGAATTATACACTTCACATGTGAATTATACCTAGAAAAATGTAGAATAGTTATGGTGTTCATACTGAATGCCTGGCTCTAGGGTTACAGGAGTGAATAACCCTGCCTGCCCACAAGAAGTGACTGTCACATGGGAAAGACAAGAAACTAGCTGTGACAGATGCTAGAGTAACCCTGGCCACCTTCCTTCAGCCTTAGGAATTGCTCTTGAGTCAGAACATCACGAAAATGTACACTTGAGGTTATGACACCGGAGACGTGTGTGTAAATACAACCCTTGTACCCTACTGGGCACATGACATCGCTGGCTCCACGGAGAAAATTTATTGAACTCTGAAGCTTTGGTCTCTGTGACACAGGCCTGTACCAGTTTTGTGTCTCTGACACTGTGTGTCCCTTTCTGTGCCCAGAGCCCTCACTGGTGTTTGCCAAGGAGCAGCCGGCGCACAGTGAAGTGCAGGCCGTGGCGGGGGCCAGTGCCACGCTGAGCTGCGAGGTGGCCCAGGCCCAGACGGAGGTGACGTGGTACAAGGACGGCAAGAAGCTGAGCTCCAGCTCCAAAGTGCGTGTGGAGGCCGCGGGCCGCACCCGGAGGCTGGTGATGCAGCAGGCGGGCAAGGCGGACGCCGGGGAGTACAGCTGTGAGGCCGGGGGCCAGAGGGTCTCCTTCCGCCTGGGCGTCACAGGTCAGTTCTAGGAGGTAGTAACTTAGCCTGGCGTGGAGCTGATGGGACTGGCTTGCACCCTTGACAGACCCAGTGCTTTTTCCACTAGACTTCATCTCTCCAAGCCTCTGTCCTCCACCTCCCATTTTCAAACCCATGGCTGGGCCAAGAGAGGCTGAGTGAACAGGGTGGGAAGAAAAGAGAGAAAGGTGTTCCTGTAAACCCCGGGAGATGTTTTCACACAGTAATGCACAGTCAGAAGTTCCCAGCCTCTTCCCAGAACCTACTGGGTATTCTTTGGTGTCTGGATGTCTGGTGTTGTCTTACTTGGAGTCTGAGGTAGACCAGATGTCTTTCGGCTGCAGGTATGTGTTCCAGAGTGTCCTGGCTGCTCCCAGATGCCCTCACCCAGCCACTCATGTGGGTTCACACTAGGAAGAGATGTTTGAATTTCATTAAACCAGGATAAGGGGATGTTTCTGCCACACAGTTGTACTTGGATTTACCTCAAGGCTGGATTATCAAAGTTTCAGTTCTGGACACCCTTTCCTGCTTGCACACAGATACAGAAGTTATCTGTGCACCTACATGTAGCAAAATTAGACCCATTTTTCTTGCAATGCATGTGCAGAGTAAAGAGAGCCCAGAGGATTGGCAGACAGGTGCCTGGGATTTGCACATGTGAGGGCTGGAACTCTCTTCTTAAAGCAAATGTTGTTTTCCTTTTGTCTTCTGCTAGAACATCCGATGTCAGAGCTCCTCTTGGAGTCTGGTTTATAGATTCAGACGTGTAGAGGCGTGGCAGCTTTTCCTGTGCCAGCGTGCCTTGTTAAAGACCAGTTACTGCAGTAACAGCCCCTGGCTGGTGAAGAAGTGTTTATTTCATAACATTTCCTAATGGTCCGTGTGTGTCTGTGTCTCCCTGGCTGGTTGTAGGGAAGGATGAGAAGTAAGTGTATTTTCCTTTTGTTAGGAGGGAGAGTCCTGATACCAAATAAATGTGGGCTGTAGTCACACACTGACTTCTCGGTGCCACCACGTGGCAGTTTGGTATTATATCTGTATTCGGTGGTTTTTAGGTGTATATAGATATTAGAAATGTATTATATATCTTTTAAAAATGGTATTTTAGGAGAATATGACAAATTATTTCCTGGCAATAAATAGGAAAGGCTTGACAAATTGATCAAATTCTTAGAAAACTATGTAAAAAGTGACACAAGAAGCATTCGACAACTCCAATTTTCCTATAACCTTTTAAGTAACTGGAACCATAATAGTAAATCTTCTCATAGAGAAAGATCTAAGCCCAGTGACTCCAGTGGCGAATTGTATGAAGTCCTTTGGAAAGAAAATCCGTATTCGAAGGGTTTCATCTAGAAAATAGAAAAATGAGACACACTGTGGTTTCTTTCCTATAGCCAGCATAACATTGATACCAATATCTGACAAAGACAGTAATAAGAATTAAAATTACAGACCAATCTATTATGGATATCGAGGCCAAAATCTGAAATAACGTATTATCGAAATCAATTGAGCCATGTATCAGGAGGAACATTGACAGCACACTGTGGTGAAAGTCATAGTCCAGAAATGCAAGGCTGCATAAACACTGGGAGCATCAGCAAAGCAGTATGATGCAGTGACATGAGCAGGTGGAAAGGAAAAACAAAGTGATTTCCTCAGCAAACGCAGAGTAAAGTAGTAGGTAAAATTTAGCAGTCTCAATACAGAAGAAATGTTTAATAAAGTTAGTATCAACCACATAAAATTCTTCACGAATTATAGATAAAATCGTTCTTTCTTATTTGATAAATGATGCCGCAGACAAACCAGCTAATCGCACACGAAAAAGCGAAAGTTTGAAAGCTTTGCCTGTGAGACGGGGAAACAGACAAACCAACTGTCACTGCTTTTCTCCCACAGTGTACAGCACGGTTGAGAGGAAGATCAAATGAAAGATATCAAAGTGTGAAAAACACAAAAGTGGAATTCGCAGATGATATATGGTTTATCCAAAAAGATAAATTATGAGACTTAATATGATAGTTGAGAAAGATTACTGGGTAAAAAAAATCAGTATGAAGAAAACACTTCCGTGTTCTCATAGTAGCAACAAACATCTGGCAAATGAAATTTTAAGAGTTTCAGTAGCATCCAAAAATCATTTTCTAATTCCAAGCCTAATAAAAAGGTGCTGAAAGGCTCTGTGGGAGGAAATTATTAAAAAAATGTTGAGAGACAGGCAAGAAGGCCTAAATAGTTGGGTAGAAATCGTGGAGGAATCAAAAATGCTCAATACCAATTAAAATCCAAGCAAATATTTGTTTGGTGGAGGTTTTGAAAATTGACAAGCGAACTGTCAAGACCACGTACAGTCAACACACTCTTGAAGAAGACCAAAAGGTGCGTTATTTGCTGCATCAGATACCAAGACTGTTATAAAGCTACAGTGATGATCGAGTCTCGATGTAGCGATAGATACACGGCCCGAAGGACCAGAGTAGTGGTCGCAGACACAGCCCTGTGTGTAACAGATGACCACGTGTCCCTCTCACCCCCGCCTTTTTTTAAAATGTGGAATCATGCAAGCAGTGGAGGCAACGTGGTTTTAATAAATAGTACTTGGACCATTTAACCAGATAGAAGAAAGATTGGACCAGTAACTTAGAACATACACAGTCAGCTTCCATAGGGTTAGAGACCGCACGCAGAGTAGAAGGGGGAACCATAAAATGCTTAGATGATAATATACATGGTTTTAATTACTTCAGGGTAAAGAGTGATTTCTTAGAGTATGCGTGTGCCAACCATAACAGAAAACAATGTGACATTGGACTGCACTAAAACTAAAGGTGTCGCTTCATCAGAAGACAGCCTAAGTCAGTGAGAAGGCAAACCACACAGATGTGGAAGGTATTTAGAACACACATAACTGTCAGGGCCCTAGCAGTTAAATATACAAAAAGTTCCTAAAAATCAACGTATGGTGGAAAATGCTACGAAATTCGGGCAAAAGCCTCAAACGATGACATCACAGAAGAGCGAACACTGATTACCAAAAGCATCAGAAAGGGTCCTTTACTTTGTGAGTTCTCAGAAAAATGCAGAAGGGAGCCACGGGAGGCAGAGCTTCACTCCCACCAGATGGCCCACAGGGACAGAGAATAAGAGCGTGGGGCCGCCTTGCCAGTGAGCACTTGTCCCACACCATCCTGTCGGAAAGGCTTTGGCCTGTCTGGGATTGCACACATCATGACCCCAGTTTTCTCTCCTAGAGGATTTGTGCAGACAGGACGTTTTTCACAGTGTCCTCCCCTGAAACAGACTGCATGGTGCCCTGGTGGAATGTGTAGATAAATTGTCTTACGTGTTGCTGACAAGGCAGTGACACTTCTCCAGGCCACACGGCTAGCGCATGACCTGGAGGAGTTTCCTGTCACCCTACTTTCCTGCCCATGCAATTGTTTCCTGGTGCAGCAACTTTTGTGACTTGCAGGTGAAAAATGTCCTGAATAACCCTATGGAAAAGACTGGGGCGCCATCAAGGAAGGATGAAGAACACATGCCTCGAGACCCTGCAGATCCTGTGTGCATAGGGGAAGGGTTTTACAGGGTCCCAACGAGGAAGAGCCCAGAGGGATAGGGGGAGAATACATAGTCAAACGGTGTTACCTGTGGGTGACACAGGAGAGGGGCTTGTCCTGGCCACAGCACTGGTGCAGAGCCTGGAGAATCTCCAGCCCCGCAGCATTCCCATCCCAGTCTTCTTTCCCCAGTGTTTCCTACCTACTGAGATGGTATCTTTGATCCCATGTGTCCCTCCCTCCCTCCCTGTCCCCAGAGCCTTCGGCGGTGTTTGCCAAGGAGCAGCCGGCGCGCAGTGAAGTGCAGGCCGTGGCGGGGGCCAGTGCCACGCTGAGCTGCGAGGTGGCCCAGGCCCAGACGGAGGTGACGTGGTACAAGGACGGCAAGAAGCTGAGCTCCAGCTCGAAAATGCGTGTGGAGGCTGTGGGCCGCACCCGGAGGCTGGTGATGCAGCAGGCGGGCAAGGCGGACGCCGGGGAGTACAGCTGCGAGGCCGGGGGCCAGAGGGTCTCCTTCCGCCTGGACGTCACAGGTCAGTTACTGGAGTGGGCAGTAGCCTTGTTTGGAGGCGATGGGTCTGATCGGAGCCCATGTTGTCCCTGGTGTTCTCTTCATCACACGCATCCCCCTTCTTTCCATCTTGCTGTTTCTCCTCCCATGGCTGAGCCCAGGGTGGCTGGATTAGGTGGGTGTGTAGGAAGCAGAGGGGCCTTCGTTCATCTTGAGTGGCGTTTCCATGCTTGGTCCTTAGTTGCACATGCCCAGCGCCTGCCTGGTTTTCTTCGTTGTCTGGGGCTCTGAGTCTCCTTGGCTTTGGGGTTCGAAGTAGATCAGGGGACTCTCAGCTGGAGATATGGAAACTTCCTCCCACTGGATGATCTGGCAGCTTCCAGATGTGCTCACCCAGAACTATATGTAGGCTCTCAGTCGTGATATATTTGGATCCAGTGGGACCAACAATAAGGAGAAATTTCAGCTACCCATGCCAACTTGTGAATATCTCAAACTGAACCTTGGATCATCAAAGTTTTAGATGTTCTGTGAATCTCTTCCTTCCTTGCACAAGGATGGAGAAGCGTCCTCTGCGCCTGCACCATCTAGATCCAGGCCCTGTTGCTCTGTCTGTGCCAGGTACACAGAGAGCAGGGACGGGCAGACATGTGCCTGTCGGTGCACCTCTGAGGTTGGAATGTTCCCTTAAAGCAAACCTTGTTTTCCTTTTGTCTTCAGTTAGAACATCCTGTGTCAGAATTTCGCTGGAGGCTGATGTATAAATTTAGAAATGGAGAGGCATTGGGAGCTTATGCTCTACCAACATGCTTTGTTAAAGAGGCCTTAACATAGTAGCAGTCTGACTGGTAAAGCAGTGTTTATTTCAGGCATTTCCTAATGGTCATTGTGTGCCTGTGCATCCCAAGCTGGCTCATAGAGGAGGATGAGAAATAAATGTATTTTCTTTGTTAAGAGAGTGTGACTGTGACTTAGGGCTGGGCTGCTGCAGTCCCACATGTGCCTCCTAGGTGCTGCCACAAAACAGTGTGGTGTTGTGTCTGTGTTCAGTGATGTCTGGGTGTGTAGAGATCCAAAAAGGCCGCTATATCTATTTGTATAACATTATTTGGGGGAAAGATGACAAGTCATTTTATGAGAAAAAAAACTGGAAAGTTGTAACATTTTGGCGAATTCCTGGAAAACTCTATCAAAACTGACACAAGATGAAATAGAAAACTCAGTCCAATGTTTGAAAGACACGGGACCAGTAATTAAACAGAAATCTTTTCATAGAGGAAGGCCTAACCCTAATGGCTGTATTGATCAATTTTACTGAATATTTCCATGTTCATGGAGAGTCTTCAACAGAATAGAAAAAGGAAATGCACCGTCCAAGTCATTTTCTGTAGATAGCACAGTATCGATACTTAGATGTTACGGGGAAACTTGCAGAATTAATATTATAGATAATCACATATAAATGCCAAAGCTGAATTAAGACATTTGCAAACTGTACAATGTCTGAAGAGGACAATACATGATGATGAAGGTCATAGTCCAAGAATGTGTGGTTGGATGAACCGCAGAAACATTAGAAAATCAGAATAATGGGTAATCTTAACAGCATGAAACACAGAAATGTTTTGATTATGCCCAAAAAATGCAGAATAAAAATGTGTGATAGAATTTAACATCATATATCCTGAAAAATTATTTGAAAAAATTTGGTTTCATCTCATAATCTAAAATTCATCACAGGCTGTAAATACAGGGATTCTTCCTTACTTTGAAACATGGCAGCACAGATGACACCAGCTGACAGCACACTGAAACAGAAAGCCTGGCTTGGAAATCAGACAAGATAAGGAGGTTTCTGCCACCACTTGTAACATTGGAAAGCATAGTAAGCAGGAATGTGAGATCAAGGTATAAAGTTGACAGAAAAACACCAAACTTTTTTTAAATGAGGATATTGTCGTCAATTCAGAAAGTTCAACATATTAATGATTAGATTTAGTAAGAGACTTGGAGAAGATTATTGCATAAGATCAATGTACAGAAAACACTTTCATATATGCACTTAGCAACAGACCACTTGAATGTGAAATTTAAAAGAATTACAATAGCTTCAAAAGCATCATTTTCTAATTCAAGTGTAATAACTGATGTTTAAGTTTAATGATACTAAGTTGGTTAAACTATTAACCACTTTGAGAGATGAAAGACATAGAAACCATGGAGAGTCAGTGATGTTCACTCATAGTCAAAGTCCAAATACATATCCTTTTGGATGGGAAGAAAATTGACGAATTGGTTACAAAAGCCAAAGACTCTGAAAAAGAACAAAGTGAGAGCGTTTTCTATACTCAATATCCAGATTTAGTGTGGACCTACAGTAATGAAGACAACATGAGCTAAATTTGTCGATACTGACAGGCATATACAGAATAGATAAACAAGATTATACTGTACAGCACAGGGAAATGTATACAAGATCTTGTGGTAGCTCACGGTGAAGACGAATGTGACAACGAATATACGTATGTTCATGTATGACTGAAACATCGTGCTCTACACTGGAAATTGACATGACATTGTAAAATGACTATAACTCAAAAAAAAAAAAGAAAAAAGACAACATGGGCTAAATGCACAAATGGATAAACAGATGAAAGGAATGGATTATTGCCTCAGAAACAACTCTGCACCACTGGGCAACAGCAGCCCACGTCTTTTGTTTTTTATGAGGTTGCGAGTGTGACGTGCAGAGACAGGAGGGACTCTTCACACAAGGTGCTAAGATCGCTGACCATATGGAACAAAATGAAATAAAATTAGCCATCCTCTCGAATCACGAAGATCAATTACACGTGAGTTACAGACTTTAATGTGAAAGATAACATACGCTGTCAGTAGGCAGTGCAAAGTATTTCATGCCCTCAGTATATGAAATATTTTGGAAAAGGAATATAAATGCACTAATCAGAAGGACCAATTGATCTACATTCCACGTTAAGGTTAAGAACTGTCTGGATCAGGAGACACTGTGAAAGGGTGAAACAGAAAAGGCAAGGTGCAAGAATGGGGAAGAATTTCACAACAAATGCAACTATCAGTGCTTTAGCATTTCCGTAAGTAGAGGGCTGAAAAAGACAGACAACGCTATTGAAAATGGGGCAGAACGTGAAAATGACATCACCAAACACTCAGAAACGTGACTCATGTTGTCTGTCTTTGGGAAAATGGAAAGACAGCCACAAGGTGTAGAACTTCAACTGTACCAGATGGACGACAGATGACAACACTGAGAGCAGGGAAGAGAGTGGAGCTTCCGGAACTCTCGTGACGTGGGTCAGAAACTCTGGATGCATCCAGCACTGTTGAGGCCTTCCTGCATCATGACCCCCCGTATCCTCTGTGCACAGAAGACTTTCACAACAGCGTAGCTGGACCAGCTCAGAGGAATGAGTGGGAGAACGTATAAACCGTGTTCCTTGTGTGTGACACGGGCAGGGGAACTTGTCCCGGCCACATCACTGGCTCAGAGCCTGGAGAATCTCCAGCCCCCCAGCATCCTCATCCCAGTCTTCTTTCCCCAGTGTTGCCTACCTGCTGAGATGGTATCTTTGACCCCATGTGTCCCTCCCTCCCTCCCTGTCCCCAGAGCCCTCGGCGGTGTTTGCCAAGGAGCAGCCAGCGCGCAGTGAAGTGCAGGCCGTGGCGGGGGCCAGTGCCACGCTGAGCTGCGAGGTGGCCCAGGCCCAGACGGAGGTGACGTGGTACAAGGACGGCAAGAAGCTGAGCTCCAGCTCCAAAGTGCGTGTGGAGGCCGTGGGCCGCACCCGGAGGCTGGTGGTGCAGCAGGCGGGCAAGGCGGACGCCGGGGAGTACAGCTGCGAGGCCGGGGGCCAGAGGGTCTCCTTCCGCCTGGGCGTCACAGGTCAGTTCTTGATGACACTAAGTCCCCCTGTGTGGAAGGCAGGGTCGGGCTGGCTTACAGCCCCACCAGACCCTTGTGCACCTGCCCTTAGATGTCCTCTCATCATGTCTCTTAATCTTCCGTCTGGCTTTATACCCATTTTGGAACCAGGGAGGATGAATGGGGAGGGTGTGCATGGAAGGAAGGGAGGCCGTGTCTGTCCACTTGTTCCTGCACAGTAAGGCTCAGGCACACATGCTGAGCACCTGCCAGAACTTTCTGTCGTCCCCTGGTGCGAGGGCCCTGGCTCCACGTGATGCTTGGGGTCTGAGGTAGCCTGGGTGTCCGTCACCCGGCAGCGTGTGACTTCCCCCCATCATGTGTCCTCACAGCCAGCACACCCCCTCAGCCAGCACCCCCTGGTGGTTCTCGGGCTGCAAGAGCTGTTTCAGTTTCACTGAACCCAGATAAGGGGACGTTTGTCCGCACAGTCAGACGTGGAATTGTGTCAAGAGTGAAGTTTGGATGAACCAATTTGATTTTCTGGGATATCCTTTCTTCCTTTCCATGGATGCAGAAGCTCTTTCTCTTTTGTACGTGGCAAACTATAGGCCCAAGTTTTGTTGTGATGTCCTTGCAGAGGGAAGAAAGAAGGGAGGATTGGGAACACTCACCTGTGATATTTAGGGTGATTGATTTCAAACGAATAGCATTTTGCCTTTGTCTTCAGTTTGGATGTGCAATGTCAGAATTCCCCTTGGAGTTAGATTTATAAATTCAGGATGGGAAGGAAGAAGTTGCTCCTCCACCTCAGTACCCTTTGCCAAGTACGGAGATTTGCTGTAGTAACCGCTTCGGACTGACCAAAGAGTGTTCACTTCATTGTATTTTCCTCATGGCTCATGAGTGCCTTTGCTTTGTGGCTGGTACCTATTGACACGTAAGAGATGAAGGCGGTTTTCCTCCCGGTATGAGAGTCTTAATGCCGAACAAGGGGGCACCGCCCTCCCACCTTGACTCCGGGGTACCAACACATACTAGTCTGGGGTTCTGTCCGTGTAGATCACTTGTGAGGGCTTAGAGATACCCCAGATCCTGCTATGTGCCTGTTTAATGTGGTCTTAGGAGGATATTGAAAAGTATTGTAAGATACAGAAAATGAGAAATTGTGAATCCATGCCTTTGAAATCAGTGGAACTGACCATGTAAAACCTTCTAAGCCCAGTAGTTGTTTGGTGACCTGTAGCAAATATCCTGGAAAGCAGCTGTCATTCCACACTTGTGGAGGTGATCCTAGAAGTAGAAAAAGGAGATACACCCCACAGGTGGCTTTATTTCCGGAGCATAACATCGATACCAAAATCTGACAAGAAAGGCAGGAAGAATGAAGTTACAGACCAATCAGTGGTGGTCCCCAAGGTGAAAATCATAAAGAAACAGTGAGCAAGATGAACTCAGCAGTATCTCAGGAGGATAAAACACAGTGATGGAGGTCGTAGTCCAGTCACCGGAGTATGGTCTAACTTTGGCAACGTTGATCAATATACAGATTGACGTGAAGAGACTGAAGGCAAAGAGTTGTGATTATGTCAATGGGAACAGAATCAAATGCTTGATTACAATTTAGCATCCTCCATCGAGAAGAAAGTTTGACGAGATTTGGCATCAATTCATGCTGTAGAATTCTTAACAAACCATAAAAAAGTGTTCCTCTGTAATAAATGGGGCTGTGGAAAGATAGCACATCACTTTAAAGTTTACCTTGAAAGCTTTCATATTAGGGACAATAAGCAGTGAGCAGAGGAAGGAGGAAAATAAACTCAAAGGCAAACCATTTGGGGAAAGTAAAGGTGGGACTTATGGGTGATTTGATTGTCAACTCACAGAACCCAAAAGATAAATTAGACTAAGATTTTTGAGATAAGTTACCATGTAAAAAAAAAACTTTATGCAGAAAACATTTCCATTTGTATATACTAGCAAGAAACACTTGGAAAATGAAAATTAAAAGAGTTACTATTGCATGAAAAATAGATTTCTGATCTGAAGTCTGATGAAAGTTGCTAAGAGGCTGTATGGGGGACACTGTTAAACTATTGATGAGACAGTGGAGAGGTTGAAGTGGGTGGATAGAAATTTGTGGAAAAATCAAAGCTGTTCATAACCATCAAAATCTGATTTAAAAACTGGGCGGGAGCACAGTTGGTGTGATTAAAAGACAATGGGCAGACTCCAAAGAATGATAGAGACTTGCCTGGACACAGAGCTGGTGCAGAGCCTGGAGAATCTCCAGACCCCCACTATCCCCAACCAGGTCTTCTTTCCACAGTGCTGCCTTCCTGACTGAGACTGTGCCTGTGACCCCGTGTGTCCCTCCCTCCTGTCCGCAGAGCCCTCAGTGGTGTTTGCCAAGGAGCAGCCGGCACGCAGTGAAGTGCAGGCCGTGGCGGGGGCCAGTGCCACGCTGAGCTGCGAGGTGGCCCAGGCCCAGACGGAGGTGACGTGGTACAAGGACGGCAAGAAGCTGAGCTCCAGCTCCAAAGTGCGTGTGGAGGCCGCGGGCCGCACCCGGAGGCTGGTGGTGCAGCAGGCGGGCAAGGCGGACGCCGGGGAGTACAGCTGTGAGGCCGGGGGCCAGAGGGTCTCCTTCCGCCTGGACGTCACAGGTCAGTTCTTGAGGACACTAAGTCCACCTGTGTGTACGGGATGACAGGACTGGCTTACAGCCTCAACAGACTTTTGTGCACCTGCCATTAGGCATCCTCTCTTCATGTTAGGTGTATAAATTAGGATAGAAAGGAAAAAGTCACTCTGCCACATCAGTATGTTTTGGTAATGGGAAATTAATATAACAACAGCCCCTGTCTAGTAGGGAGTGTATATTTTACTGCTGGTTTAGAGCCTGGAGGTTTTTTCAGTCCCTTTCTCACCATTCAGTGCTTCTTGTCCTGATTTGTTTTTCTGACTTTGCTGTGTTTTTTCACCCCGTGTACTTTTATGTGTTATCGTAGTTTTCAGTGGTGTTTCTTAAGAGCAAGCTGGCACACAGGAAGGTTCATTTTTCAGGTGGACTCGAGTTTTATTCTGAAACGGCAGGTTGCTTATATCAAGACTGAACAGGTGGGAGAAGGATGGAAAGAAATTCTGTTGGAGCTTGAACGTGTTTGTGGAGTATCACTCTTGGGCTGTGGCTGCTTGTGAAGCAGGCTGGCAAGATAAAAACTAGGAAGTGTATCTGCTAATTCCAGGACCAGGAAGTCTCCTTTCATCTATGTATTTTTCATCAGTTATTGAAGATACCAAATTGGCATTATTTGGTAGTGAGAATGGAATAGCCTTGTTGCACAGTCAGACCCTGCTGCTCTTTTTCTGTGTGTTAATATCTTAAATCTCATATCTTCCAATCTTCCATTTTCATGGCCAATGTTTGGTCAAGAAAGCATGGATGAGTGGTGGATGTGGAGGGAAAGTGGCTGTTCTTTTATACCAAGTATTATTTTCCATGTCATAATGCTTAGTCACATTTTTCCAGTACATGTTCAGACTCCATTGGTGTTCCTTCATTTTAGAAGTCTTGCTCTGTCTGATGCAGAGGGCTGAGGTAGACCAGATGTCTCTCTCCTGGGATTGTTCTGGCAGATCATGTAGATAATTACTTGGCACACTGGACAGTTCCTGTAACAAGAGGTGTTTGAATTCATTGGATAAGGATAAGGGGAAATTTTGTCTACACATAATACTTGGAAATGTTTCAAGGCTGCACTTTGGGTTTTCAAAGTATTAATTGTCTAGGACACCTATTTTCACATGGATATGGAAGCTCTCTGCACACACATGTGTGTACCAAATTCTCAAAGAGTAGAAGATTACAAATTGATCAGTTCTAAAAATCTATATCAACTCACACAGGAAAAATAGAGAAGTTGTGTAGTCCATAACCTTTTGAATAAATGGAACCCCAATAAATAATCTTCTCACACAATAATATATAAGTCTAGTGGCTCTACTCTTAAATTGTACTGAGTATTCTATAAAAAATTATTCCATGTTCATATAGATTCTTCCATTGTATTGAAAAATTAGATACAGTCTAAGTCATTTTTTGTAGATGACATATCATTCCTACCAAAATCTGATAAAGTATATAGGAGAATTTAACACAGGTTAATCTCTTGATGATGTCAAGGATAATATCTTTAAAAAATATTAGCACACTGAATTTAGCAATTTATCAAAAGGATAATCCACTATGAAAACGGTCATACACAAGGAGTGCAAGGTTGGTTTAACACAAGAAACATTAAAACTCAATAGAAAGCTTGAAATTAACAAAATAAAAGAGAAAAAGATAAGATTTCCTCAATTTAAAGGAAAATAAAAATACTCAAGAAAATATCACACCATAAATCCAGCAGATGTATTTGATAAAATTTAACATCAATTCCTGCCATAAAAATTTCACCAACGTATAAATGAATGGTTGTTCCTTTTTTTCTAGACTTTTTTTTATTTAGTTAAAGTCATTTTACAATGTCGTGTCAATTTCCAGTGCAGAGCACAGTTTTTTAGTTATACATGAACATACATATATTTATTGTCCCAGTTGTTTTCTCTGTGAGCTACCACAAGATCTTGTATATATTTCCCTGTGCTATACGGTATAATCTTGTTTATCTATTCTACATATGCCTGTCAGTATCTACAAATTTCGAACTCCCAGTGTGTCCCTTCCCACCCACTCCCCCTTCCTTCATGTAATAACTGGTAGTGGAAAATAAACTAGCTAGAATCATACATAAAATGAAGCCTTGAAAGTATTGCATATGAAGTAGGGAACAAGACAAGGAAGCCAACTGTCACCACTTTAATGCTACACTTACAGCACACTTGGGGGACATAAAATAAAAGATGAAAACTTGGGGAAGTAAAACGTGGAAGTCTCAGATGGTATGATTATCAATTTAGAAAATCTAGCAACATTAATTACTACACTTAATATGAGATTTGGGAAAGATGACTATATAAATATTAATATACAGAAACAATTCTATATCTGTATACAAGAAACAAGAAACTAGAAAGTGAAATTTTAAATTTTGAGTTGTGGAAAAAGGAGATCTTTTCATAAGTGGTCTTAAGATCATTTACTGTATAAAAATAAAATTGAAATCTGCTTCATACCACACAAAGAATTCAACCCAAGGAAGGTTAGAGACCTCAATGGGAATGGTAAAACAAGTTTTTAAAATCAGATAATATACATTGTTTAATGACTTCAGGAAATGAAAGATTTGAAAACACATGATAAACGGAGAAACCACAGAGGACAACTTGACATATTTGCCTACCGTATGCCAGCAAACAATAACTTAATTTCACCAGAAATATTACAAAGGAGCAAAAAGTAGGGCACAGAACTGGGGAGGATATATATACACACATAACCATCAACACCTTTGCATTTAATTATATAAAAATCTCCTAAATGAATATGGAAAAGACGGGCAATGTTATTGAAACTGGGGCAAAACTTGAACAGTGACACCACTGAAGGGCAAACCACAGAAGGACCAAAATGATCACAAAGATTCCTCACCTCGTGAGTCACCAGGACCATGCAAGAGACAGCACAGGGGGCGTTGCCTCACTGCCACTAGGTTTCCAAGAGTTGACAACCCTGAGATGGGCAAGGCGGTGGATCCTCAGGAAGCGTCCTTCACTGCAGGTGAGATCGTGGCCTGCACCAAGGTGAGGGAAAGGGTCTGGCCTCATCTAGGAAGGGTGAGGACTGCATGACTCCACTGCTCTGGTTCCAGAGGAGGTGGACATGGGAGAAGCCGTTCCCAGCGTCTTTCTGGAACAGCACGCACAGCTCAGGGGCAGAGTGTGGACATAAATTATGTCCCTCGTTGTTGAGAAGGCGTTAATAATTAATAGGCCACACAGCTGGTGCGCAGCCTGGAGAAGTTTCCTGTCTTCCTGCCTCCCTGTTGAGTGGTTCTTTCCCCAGTGCTGCATCTTTACTTAGATGGTGTCTTTGACCCTGTGTGTTCCTCCCTGCCTGTCCCCAGAGCCCTCGGTGGTGTTTGCCAAGGAGCAGCCAGCGCGCAGTGAAGTGCAGGCCGTGGCGGGGGCCAGTGCCACGCTGAGCTGCGAGGTGGCCCAGGCCCAGACGGAGGTGACGTGGTACAAGGACGGCAAGAAGCTGAGCTCCAGCTCCAAAGTGCGTGTGGAGGCCGCGGGCCGCACCCGGAGGCTGGTGGTGCAGCAGGCGGGCAAGGCGGATGCCGGGGAGTACAGCTGCGAGGCCGGGGGCCAGAGGGTCTCCTTCCACCTGGACGTCACAGGTCAGTTCTTCACAATACTAAGTCCACCTGTGTGTACTGGGATGATAGGACTGGCTTACAGCCTCAACAGACATTAGACATTCTGATCACGTCTCTTCATGTTGGATCTATAAAGTAAGAATGAAAGGAAAAAGTCACTCTGCCACATCAGTATGCTTTGCTAATGGGGAATTAACATAACAGCAGCCCCTGTCTAGTAGGGAGTGTATATTTTACTGCTGGTTTAGAGCCTGGAGTATTTTCCAGTCCCTTTCTAACCACTGAGTGCTTCTTGTCCTGATTTTGTTTTTCTGACTTAGTTATGTTTATTACCCCAGCATTTGTATGTATTACCATAGTTCTCTGTAGCATTTCTTAAGAGGAAGCTTTCACACAGGAGGTTCGTTTTTTAGGTGGATTCCGGTTTTATTCTGAAATGGGAGGTAGCTTATATTAAGACTGAATAGGTGGGAGAAGGATGGAAAGAAACTGTGTTGGAGCTTGAACACGCGTGTTTGTGGAGTTACGTCTCTTGGGCTGTGGCAGTTTGCGCAACAGGCTGGCAAGTGAGACATGAGTGAGTGTATCTGCTAATCCCAGGACAGGAAAGTCTCCTTCATGTATGTATTTTTCATCGGTTATCAGGGATACCATTTGGCATAGTTTGGTAGTGAGAATGGGACAGCCTTGTTGCCCGGTAAGACCCTGCTGCTCTTTTTATGTGTATTAATATCTTAAATCTCCTATCTTTCAACCTTCCATTTTCATGGCCAATGTTTGGTTAAGAAAGCATGGACTAGTGGTGGATGTGGAGAGGGGCCGTTCTTTTATACCATGCATTGTTTTCCATGTCATAATGCTTAGTCACATTTTTCCAGCACATGTTCAGACTGCATTGATGTTCTTTGGTTTTAGGAGTCTGGCTCTGTCTGATGCATACTGCTGAGGTAGACCAGATGTCTCTCTCCTGGGATTGTTCTGGCAGATCATGTAGACACTTACCTGGCACACTGGAGAGTTCCTGCAAACAAGAGATATTTGAATTCATTGAACCATACCAGGTTAAGGGGAAATTTTGTCTACACATAATACTTGGAAATATTTCAAGGTTGCACTTTGGGCTGTCAAAGCTCTCTGCACATAGATGTGTGTACCATATTCACAAAGAGTAGAGGATTGCAAATTGATCAATTCCAAAAATCTTTACCAACTGACACAAGAAAAATAGACAAATTGTACAGTCAGTAAACCTTTGAATAAATGGAACCATAGTAAATAATCTCACAGTATAGTATCTAAGTCCATAAACTCTACAGTTAAATTTTACTGCATATTCTGCAAACAATTTATTCCATGTTCATATAGATTCTTCTGTATTATTGAAAAATGAAGTACATTAATTCATTCTTTTTGGTAGATGACATGTCATTCCATCATACCAGAATCTGAAAAGGTAAATAGGAAGAATTAACACAGGTAAATCTCTTGATGATGTCAAGAATAATGTGTTTAAAAAGTAGTAGCAAGCTGAATTTTGCATTTATGAAGAGGATTATCCACTATGACAACAGTCATACTCCAGGAGTGCAAGGTTGGTTTAACACAAGAAATACTAGAAACTCAATAGAAAGCTAGACTTCAACCAAATAAAAGAGAAAAATGATACAATTTCCCCAATTTAAATGTAGAATAAAAGTATTCAATAAAAAATAACATCATAAATCCCGGAGAAGTACTTGATAAAGTTTAACATCAATTCCTGCCATAAAATTCTTACCAAAGGATAAATGAAAGGGTTCTTCATTAATAATTAATAACTGGTAGTGGGAAAAAAGAACTGGCTAACTTCAGACAGGAATGGAGAAGTTGAAAGCACTGCATATGAAGTAAGGAACAAGACAAAGAACCCAACAGTCACCACTTTAATGCTGTATTTACAGCACACTTAAGTGGGAAATAAAATGAAAGATTAAAACTTGGAAAAATAAAACATGAGAGTTGCAGATGATATGATTATCAGTGTAGAAACTCTAGGAACATGAATTACTACACTTAAGGAGACAATTGGGAAAGATTACTGTATATGAGTTCTAATATACAGAACACAATTCTGTATGTATATGTCAGAAACAAGAAACTGGAAAATGAAGTTTTAGAAAAATTGCAATAACATTAGATGGATCATCTTACCAATTTTAAGTCTAATAAAGATCTTGTGACTACTTGTGGGCAAAATTCTTAAACATTGTTAGAGGCAGTGAAAAAGATATAAATAAATATGTAAATTCTGTGGAAGACCCAGAGGTGTTCAATTTCAAGGTTGATTGCAAAAAGGAGGAGAGTCAAGCCAGTCTTGAAGAACAAAGTGGGGACATTTGCTGTAACTTATATCAAGACTTTTTAAAAAGGTACAGCAATTTGGACAAGTGGACGTCAATGCAGAGAACAGCACAAAGGAATGGAATTCACACTGAGGTGTAGAGAGGGGATGGTTTTTACCTAAGTGGTGTTAAGACCATTAACCATATAGGAAAATAAAAGACAATTGAAATTTGCCTCATACCACCCAATCAACCCTATGCAGGTAGAGAATGCTCAAACAAGCCTTTTATCAGATAATCTGGATTTATGACGTCAGAATAATGAAAGTTTTTAAAACAAAATAGAAATGCAGAAACCACAAAAGACAACTTGACATATTTGTGTGTAAAAAAGCAGTAACTTAATTTCACAAGAAACATTACAAAGGAGTGAAAAGTTAGGGCACAAAAATGAGGAGGATATATACACACGTAGCCATCAACATTCTGGCATTTAATTATATAAAAAGCTCCTAAACGAAAATGAAAAAGAGAGGCAATGCTATGAAAATCAGGCAAAACATGAACAGTGACAACACAGAAAAGCAAATATCAGGATGACCAAAATGATCACAAAGATTCCTCACCTCGTGAGTCACCAGGACCATACAAGAGACAGCACAGGGGGTGTACCTCACTGCCACTAGGTTTCCAAGAGTTGGCAACCGTGAGATGGGCAAGGGGGTGGATCCTCAGGAAGCGTCCTTCACTGCAGGTGAGATCGTGGCCTGCACCAAGGTGAGGGAAAGGGTCTGACCTCATCTAGGAAGGGTGAGGACTGCATGACTCCATAGCTCCGGTCCCAGAGGAGGTGGACATGCGAGATGCCGTTCCCAACATGTTTCTGGAGCAGCACGCACAGCTCAGGGGCAGAGTGTAGACATAAATTGTGTCCCTCATTGTTGAGAAGGCGGGAGAGCTTCTCTAGGCCACACAGCTGGTGCGCAGCCTGGAGAAGTTTCCTGTCTTCCTGCCTCCCTGTTGAGTGGCTCTTTCGTTGGTGCTGCATCTTCACTTAGATGGTATCTTTGACTCCATGTGTCCTTCCCTCCCTGCCTGTCCCCAGAGCCCTCGGCGGTGTTTGCCAAGGAGCAGCCGGCGCGCAGTGAAGTGCAGGCCGTGGCGGGGGCCAGTGCCACGCTGAGCTGCGAGGTGGCCCAGGCCCAGACGGAGGTGACGTGGTACAAGGACGGCAAGAAGCTGAGCTCCAGCTCCAAAGTGCGTGTGGAGGCCGCGGGCCGCACCCGGAGGCTGGTGGTACAGCAGGCGGGCAAGGCGGACGCCGGGGAGTACAGCTGCGAGGCCGGGGGCCAGAGGGTCTCCTTCCGCCTGGACGTCACAGGTCAGTTCTTGAGGATACTAAGTCCACCTGTGTGTACGGGATGACAGGACTGGCTTACAGCCTCAGCAGACTTTTGTGCACCTGCCATTAGATGTCCTCTCTTCATGTCTCTTCATATTAGGTCTTTAAAGTAGGAATGAATGAAAGAAGCCACTTCTGCCACAACAATATGCACTGGTAATGGGGAATTAGCATAACAGAAGCCCCTGGCTGGTAGGGAATATATATTTACTGCTGGTTTAGAGCCTGGAGAATTTTCCAGTCCCTTTCTCATCGTTCAGTTCTTCTTTTCCTTTTGTTTTTCTAGCTTAGTTGTGTTGTTTACACCATGTATTTCTATGTATTACCATAGTTCTAGTAGCACTTCTTAAGAGGAAGCTGGCGCACAGGAAGGTTCATTATTTAGGTGGACTCTAGTTTTGTTCTGAAATGGGAGATAGCTTATATCAATACTGAATAGGTGGGGAGTGATGGAAAGAAACTGTTCAAGCTTGAACCTGTTTGTGGAGTTATGACTCTTGGCCTGTGGCTGCTTGTGTAGCAGGCTGTCAGGGTAGATATGAGGGAGTGTATCTGCTAATCCCAGGACCAGAAAGTCTCATTCCATGTATATATCTTTCATCAGTTATCAGGGATACCAATTGGCTTATTTGGTAGTGAGAATGGGACAGCCTTGTTGCACAGTCAGACCCTGTTGCTCTTTTTATGTATATTAATTTTTTGAACTCTCCTATCTTCCACTCTCCATTTTCACAGCCAATATTTAGTCAAGAAAACATGGGCAAGTGGTGGATGTGCCAGGAGAAAGGCTGTTCTTTTATACCTTGTATAATTTTCCATGTCATAATGCTTAGTCACATTTTCCCAGCACGTGTTCAGACTCCATTGGTGTTTCTTGGTTTCTAAGAGTCTGCCTCTATCTGATGCAGAGGGCTAAGGTAGACCAGATGTCTCTCTCCTGGGGTTTTTTTTGTTTTTTTTTTTGGCAGATCATATTCATAGTTACTTGGCACACTGGAGAGTTCGTGTGAGCAAGATATGTGAATTTATTGACTCAGGATAAGGGGAAATTTGGGCTACACATAATACTTCAATTATTTCAAGACTGCACTTTGGGTTGTCAAAGTAATAATTGTCTGGGACACCTATTTTCATGTGGATATGGAAGCTTTCTGCACACACATGATGTACCAAATTCACAAAGAGTAGAAGATTACAAATTGATCTGTTCCAAAAATCTATATCAACTCACACAGGAAAAATAGAGAAGTTGTGCAGTCCATAACCTTTTGAATAAATGGAACCCCAATAAATAATCTTCTCACACAATAATATATAAGTCTAGTGGCTCTACTCTTAAATTGTACTGAGTATTCTATAAAAAATTATTCCATGTTCATAGAGATTCTTTTGTATTATTGAAAAATGAGATACATTAATTCATCTTTTGTAGATAACATGTCATACCTACCAAAATCTGATAAGGTAAATAGGAAGAATTAAAACAGATTAATCTCTTGATGACATCAACAATAATATCTTTACAAAATAGTAGCAAGCTGAATTTAACAATTTATCTAAAGGATTATCCACTCTGACAATAGTAATATTCCAGGAGTGCAAGGTTGGTTTAACACAAGAAACACTAGAAACTGAATAGAAAGCTAGACTTGAACCAAATAATAGAGAAAAATGATATGATTTCCCCAATTTAATTGGAAAATAAAATTACTCAATAAAATATAACACCATAAATCCAGGAGATGTACTTGATAAAATTTAACATCAATTCTTGCCATAAAATTCACCAAAGTATAGATAAATGGTTGTTCCTTCATTTAATTATTGGTAGTAGAAAATAAACTAACTAGCGTCACACATAAAGTGAAAGCTTGAGAGCACTGTGTATGAAGTAGGGAGCAAGATAGGGAAGCCAACCGGCACCACTTTAATGCTACATTTACAGCCCATTTAAGGGGGAAATAAAACAAAAGATTAACACTTGGGAAAATAAAACATGGCAGTCACAGATGATATGATTATCAGTTTAGAAAATCTAGGAATATGAATTACTACACTAATGAAAGAATAGGGAAAGATCACTGCAGAGAAATATTAATATACAGAAACAATTCTGTACCTATATATAAGAAACAAGAAACTACAAAATGAAATTTGGAAAGAGTTACAATAACATTAGACATACCCTGTCATTAATTCCAAGTCTAAGACAGGGTCTTGAGCCTCTTTGTAGGCAAAATTGTTAAATATTGTTGAGAGGCAGAGAAAAAGATAAAAATGAATGGATAAAAATCTGTGGAAGACACAGAGGTATTCAACCCCTGGCAAAACCCAAATCATAGTTCTTATGGGTGTGAGAATATTGACAAGTTGAGTGCAAAGGCCAAGGAGATCAAGCCAGTCTTGAAGAACAGAGTGGGGACATTTACTCTAACCTATGTCAGGACTTCATGTTTTTAATCAATATGCTGCAGCAATTTAGACAAGTGGCTCTCAATGCAGCAATAGGCAAACAACCTAAAGAAATGGAATATGGAGCTCAGATTGTGCTGTAGAGAAAGGAGGGGCTTTTCCTAATTGGTCTTAAGAGCATTAACTATATAGAAAAATAGAATGGAAATCTACCTCATATCACATGAAGTTTCAACCCTAGGAAGTTTAGAGACCTCCATGCGGATGGTAAAACAAGTTTGTGTAATCAGATAATATAGATTATTTAATACCATCAGGATAATGAAAGATTTTAAAACAGAAGATAAATGCAGAAACCACAAAGGACAACTTGACATATTTGCCTACAGTATGCCTAAAACTGATAACTTAATTTCACCAGAAACATTACAAAGGAGCAAAAAAATAGGGCAGAAAAATGGGGAGGATATATACACACGTAACCATCAACATTCTGGTATTTAATTATATAAAAGCTCCGAAACGAATATAAAAAAGAAGGGCAGTGCTATGGAAATTAGGCAAAACTTGAACAGTGACCCACAGAAGAGCAAACCACAGAAGGACCAAAATGATCACAAAGATTACTCACCTTGTGAGTCACCAGGACCATGCAAGAGACAGCACAGGGGGTGTAGCCTCACTGCCACTAGGTTTCTGAGAGTTGACAACCCTGAGATGGGCAAGGGGGCGGATCCTCAGGAAGCGTCCTTCACTGCAGGTGAGATCATGGTCCGCACCAAGGTGAGGGAAAGGGTCTGGCCTCATCTAGGAAGGGTGAGGACTGTATGACTCTATGACTCCACTGCTCCGGTCCCAGAGGAGGTGGACATGGCAGAAGCCGTTCCCAACATCTGTATGGAACAGCACGCACAGCTCAGGGGCAGAGTGTGGACATAAATTGTGTCCCTCGTTGTTGAGAAGGCAGGAGAGCTTCTCTAGGCCGCACAGCTGGTGCGCAGCCTGGGGAAGTTTCCTGTCTTCCTGCCTCCCTGTTGAGTGGTTCTTTCCCCGGTGCTGCGTCTTCACTTAGATTCTATCTTTGACCCTATGAATCCCTCCCTTCCTGTCCCCAGAGCCCTCGGCGGTGTTTGCCAAGGAACAGCTGGCACGCAGTGAAGTGCAGGCCGTGGCGGGGGCCAGTGCCACGCTGAGCTGCGAGGTGGCCCAGGCCCAGACGGAGGTGACGTGGTACAAGGATGGCAAGAAGCTGAGCTCCAGCTCCAAAGTGCATGTCGAGGCCACGGGCCGCACCCGGAGGCTGGTGGTGCAGCAGGCGGGCAAGGCGGACGCCGGGGAGTACAGCTGCGAGGCCGGGGGCCAGAAGGTCTCCTTCCACCTGGACATCACAGGTCAGTTCTTGAGGATACTAAGTCCACCTGTGTGTACGGGTTGACAGGACTGGCTTACAGCCTCAACAGACTTTCGTGCACCTGCCATTAGACGTCCTCTCATCACGTCTCTTCATGTTTGTTGTATAAAGTAGGAATGAAAGGAAAAAGTCATTTCTGCCACATCAGCATGCTTTGCTAATGGGGAATTAACATAACAGCAGCCCCTGCCTGGAAAGGAGTATATATTTTACTGCTGATTTAGAGCCTGGAGAAGTTTTCAGTCCCTTTCTCACCATTCAGTGCTTTTCCTGATTTTGTTTTTGTGACTTTGCTGTGTTTTTTCACCCTGTGAACTTGTATGTGTTATCATAGTTCCCAGTGGGATTTCTTAAGGGGCAGCTGGTACACAGGAATGTTCATTTCTTTTGATGGACTCGAGTTTTATTTTCAAACGGGAGGAATAGCTTATATCAAGACTGAATAGGTGGAGAAGGATGGAAGGAAACTGTGCTCGAGCTTGAACGTGTTTGTGGAGTTATGGCTCTTGGACTGTGGCTGTTTGTGCAGCAGGGTGGCAAGGTAAACATGAGTGAGTGTATCTGCTAATCCCAGGAGCAGAAAGTCTCCTTCCGTGTATGTACTTTTCATCGGTTGTCAGGGATTCCAGTTGGCATTATATGGTAGTAAAAATGGGACAGCCTTGTTGCCCATCCCTGTTGCTCCTTTTATGTGTATTAATTTCTTGAAATCTCTTGTCTTCCAACCTTCCATTTACACAGCCAATGTTTCATCAAGAAAGAATGGACAAGTGGTGAACGTGGAAGGAGGGGGCCGTTCTTTTATACCATGCATTGTTTTCCATGTCATAATGCTTAGTCACATTTTTCCAGCACATGTTCAGACTCCATTGGTGTTGCTTTGTTTTAGGAGTGTGGCTCTATGTGATGCAGAGGGCTGAGGTAGACCAGATGTCTCTCTCCTTGGGTTGTTTTGACAGATCATGTCCGTATTTATCTGGCACACTGGGGAGTTCCTGCAAACAAGAGATATTTGAATTCATTGAACCAGGATAAGGGGAAATTTTGGCTACACATAATACTTGGAATTATTTCAAGACTGAACTTTGGGTCGTCAAAGTAATAGTTCTCTGGGACACCTATTTTCACATGGATATGGAAGCTCTCTGCACACACATGTGTGTACCAAATTCTCAAAGAGTAAAGGATTACAAATTGATCAATTCCAAAAATCTGTATCAACTCACACAAGAAAAATAGAGAAGTTGTACAGTCCATAACCTTTTGAATAAATGGAACTATAATAAATAGTCTTGTTGCAGAATAATATCTAAGTCCAATGGCTCTACTCTTAAATTGTACTGAGAATTCTATAAAGAAATTATTCCATGTTGATATAGATTCTTCTGTAGTATTGAGAAGTGAGATACACTAATTCATTTTCTGTAGATAACATATCATTCCTACCAAATTCAGATAAGGTGAATAGGAGAAATTAGCACAGGTTAATCTCTTGATGATATCAACAATAGTATTTTTAAAAAATAGTAGCAAACTGAATTTAACGATTTATGAAAAACATAATCCATTATGACAACAGTCATACTCCAGGAGTGCCAGGTTGGTTTAACCATATCAGGAAACATTAGAAACTCAGTAGGAAGCCTGATATGAACCAAATAAAAGAAAAAATGATACGACTTCCCCAAAAGATGGAGAATAAAAAATACTAAATATAATGTACTGTCATAAATCCAGGAGCAGTACTTGATAAAATTTAACAACAATACCTACCATAAAATTTTTTCCAAAGGATAATTAAAGGGCTCTTTATTAATAATTTATAATTGGTAGTAAAAAACAAATCTAGCTAACATCACACATGAATTGAAAGCATTACATATGATTAGGGAACAAGACAAGGAAGCCAACTGGCACCCCTTTAATGCTACATTTACAGCACACTTAGGAGGGAAATAAAACAAAAGATTAAAATTTGGGAAAATAAAACATGCAAGTCACAGATGATGTAATTATCAGTTTAGAAACTCTGGGAACATTAATTACTACACTTAATGAGAGAGTTGGGAATCATTACTGCATATAAATTCTAATGTACAGAAAACAATTCCGCATGTATATATCAGAAACAAGAAACTGGAAAATGAAATTTTAGAAGAATTATAATAACATTAGAGGGATCATCTTACCAATTTTACGTCTAATAAAGATCCTGTGCCTACTTGTGGGCAAAAGTATTAAACATTGTTAGAGGCATTGAAAAAGATATGAAGAAATACATAAATTCTGTGGAAAACCCAGAGGTGTTCAATTTCCTAGTTGATTGCGAAGGCCAAGGAGAGTCAAGCCAGTCTTGAAGAACAAAGTGGGGACATTTGCTTTAACTTATATCAAGACTTTTAAAAAAAAGTTACAGCAATTTGAACAAGTGGATTTAAATGCAGAGAACAACACAAAGGAATGGAATTCACACTGAGATGTAGAGAGGGGATGGTCTTTTCCTAAGTAATGTGAAGACCATTAAGCATCTAGGAAAATAGAAGAAAATTGAAATTAGCCTCATACCACCCAGTCAACCCTAGGCAGGTAGAGATGTCAGTGGGAATGGTCAAACAAGCCTTTTATCAGATAATATGGTTAAATGACCTCAGAATAATGAAAGTTTTAAAACAAAATAGAAATGCAGAAACCACAAAGGACAACTTGAAATATTTGCATATAACAAACCAATAACTTAATTTTACTGGAAACATTACAAAAGAGCAAAAAGGTAGGGCAGAAAAATGAGAAGGATATATACACATGTAACCATCAACATTCTGGTATTTAATTATATTAAAAAAACTAAACGAACAGGAAAAAGAGCAGCAGTGCTTTGAAAATTAGGCAACACTTGAACAGTGACACCACAGCAGAGCAAACCACAGAAGGACCAAAATGATCACAAAGATTCCTCACTTTGTGACTCAGCAGGACCACGCAACAGACAGCACAGGGGGTGTAGCCTCACTGCCACTAGATTCCCAAGAGTTGACAACCCAGAGGGTGGGCAAGGGGGTGGATCCTCAGGAAGTGTCCTTCACTGCAGGTAAGAACGTGGCCTGCACCAAGGTGAGGGAAAGGGTCTGGCCTCATCAAGGAAGGGTGAAGACTGCATGACTCCACAGCTCCGGTACCAGAGGAGGTGGACATGGGAGAAGCTGTTTCCAACGTGTCTCTGGAACAGCATGCACAGCTTAGGGGCAGAGTGTGGACATAAATGTGTCCCTCGGTTTTGAGAAGGCAGAAGAGCTACCTTAGGCCACACAGCTGGTGCGCAGCCTGGAGAAGTTTCCTGTCTTACTGCCTCCCTGTTGAGTGGTTCTTTCCCCAGTGCTGCATCTTCACTTAGATTCTATCTTTGATCCTATGAATCCCACCCTGCCTTCTGTTCCCAGAGCCCTCAGTGGTGTTTGCCAAGGAGCAGCCAGCGCGCAGTGAAGTGCAGGCCGTGGCGGGGGCCAGTGCCACGCTGAGCTGCGAGGTGGCCCAGGCCCAGACGGAGGTGACGTGGTACAAGGATGGCAAGAAGCTGAGCTCCAACTCCAAAGTGCATGTCGAGGCCATGGGCCGCACCCGGAGGCTGGTGGTGCAGCAGGCGGGCAAGGCGGACGCCGGGGAGTACAGCTGCGAGGCCGGGGGCCAGAAGGTCTCCTTCCACCTGGACATCACAGGTCAGTTCTTGATGATACTAAGTCCACCTGTGTGTATGGGTTGATAGGACTGGCTTACAGCCTCTACAGACTTTTGTGCACCTGCCATTTGACGTCCTCTCATCATGTCTCTTCAAGTTAGGTCTATAAATTAGAAATGGAAGGAAAATGTCACTTTTCCACAACAATATGTGCTGGTAATGGGGAATTAACATAACAGCAGCCCCCGGCTGGAAGGGAATATATATTCTACTGCTGGTTTATGGCCTGGAGAATTTTTCAGTCCCTTTGTCACCATTCCATGCTTCTTACCCTGATTTTGTTTTTTTGACTTACTTGTGTTTTTTCACCCTGTGAACTTCTATGTGTTATCATGGTTTCCAGAGGGGTTTCTTAAGGTGCAGTAGGCACACAGGAAGGTTCATTTTTTAGGTGGATTCCAGTTTATTCTGAAATTGAAGGAGCTTATATCAACACTGAATAGGTGGTAGAAGGATGGAAAGAAACTTTGTTGGAGCTTGAAAGTGTTTATGAAGTTTTGGCCCTTGAGCTAGGGCTGCTAGTGCAGGAGACTGGCAAGGTAGACAGTAGCAAATTTATCTGCTAATCCCAGGACCAGAAAGTCTCCTTCCATGTATATATTTTTCATCAGTTATCAAGGATGACAACTGGCATTATTTCATAGTGATAATGGGACTGCCTTGTTGAACAGTCAGACCCTGTTGCTCTTTTTATGTATATTAAGTTTTTGAAATCTCCTGTCTTCCAAAGTTCCATTTAAACAGCCAATGTTTGGTCAAGAAAGCATGATGCGTCGTGGATGTGGAGGGAGATGGGCTGTTCTTTTACACTGTGTATTATTTTCCGTGCCATAATTCTTAGTCATATTTTTCCAGCACATATTCAGACTTCATTGGTGTTGCTTGGTTTCTAGGAGTTTACTCTGTCTGATGCAGAGGGCTGAGGTAGACCAGATGTGTCTCTCCTGGGATTGTTCTGGCAGATCATCTCCATAGCTATCTGGCACACTGGCGAGTTCCTGCGAAAAAGAGGTGTTTGAATTCATTGAACCAGTTAAGGGGAAATTTTGATCACACATAATGCTTGGAATTATTTCAAGGCTGCACTTTGGGTTGTCAAAGTATTAATTGTCTGGGACACCTATTTTCACATGGATGTGGAAGCTCTCTGCACACACAGTGTATACCAAATTCACAAAGAGCAGAAGATTACACATTGATCAGTTCCAAAAATCTATTGTCAACTCACACAAGGAAAATAGACACTTTTGAATAAATGGAACCATAATAAATAATCTTGTTACAGAATAATATCTAAGTCCAGTGGCTCTACTCTTAAATTGTACTGAGTATTCTGTAAAGAAATTGTTCCATGTTTATATAGATTCTTCTGTAGTATTGAAAAATTGAGTTACGCTAATTCATATTTTGTAGATAGCATATCATTCCTACCAAAATTCCATAAGGTAAATAAGAGAAATTAACACAAGTTAATCTCTTGATGATGTCAAGAATAATATCTTTAAAAAATATTAGCACAGTGAATTTAAGAAGTTATCAAAAGGGTTATCCACTATAGCAATGGTCATACTCCAGGAGTGCAAGGTTGGTTTAACACAAGAAACATTAGAAGCTCAGTAGAAAGCTTGACATTAACAGAATAAAAGAGAACAATGATACAATTTCTCCAATTCAAATGCAGAATAAAATTACTCAATAAAACATAACACCATAAATCCAGGAGATGTACTTGATAAAATTTAACAACAATTCTTGCTGTAATAACTTCTCCAAGGTATAAATAAATGGTTGTTCCTTCATTTAATAACTGGTAGTGGAAAATAAACTAGCTAGAATCACACATAAAGTGAAACCTTTACAGTATTGTGTATGAAGTAGGGAACAAGACAAGGAAGCCAACTGGCACCACTTTAATGCTATTTTACAGCACACTTGGGGGGAAGTAAAATGAAAGATGAAAACTTGGTAAAATAAAACATGAAATTCATAGATGATATGATTATCAATTTAGAAATCTAGGAACGTGAATTACTACACTTAATGAGAGAGTTGTGAAAGATTACTGCATATAAATACTAATGCAGAATCAATTCTATGTCTATATACATGAAACAAGAAATTAGAAGATGAACTTTGAAAAGAGTTACAATAACATTAGATATATCCTGTCATTCATTCCAAGTCTAAGAAAGGATCTTGAGATTCTTTGGAAGCAAAATTATTAAATATTGTGAGAGACAGAGAAAAGAATATAAATAAATGGATAAAAATCAGTGGACGACCCAGAGGTGTTCAACCCCCAGCAAAAGCCAAATCACAGTTCATTTGGGTGTGAGACTATTGACAAACTGATTGCAAACGCCAAGGAGATTCAAGGCAGTCTTGAAGAACAAAGTGAGGACATTTACTCTAACCTATGTCAGGACTTCATTTTTTATTAATGCTACAGCAATTTAGACAAGTGGGTCCCAATGCAGAGATAGGCAAACAACACAAAGAAATGGAATGTTGAGCTCACATCGTGCTGTAGAGAAAGGAGGGGCTTTTCCTAATTGGTCTTAAGAACATTAACTATACGGAAAAATAAAATTGAAATCTACCTCATACCACACGAAGAATCAACCCTGTGCAGGTTAGAGGCCTCCGTTGGAATGGTAAAACAAGTTTGTGTAATCAGATAATATAGATTATTTAATGACCTCAGGATAATGAAAGATTTTAAAACAGAAGATAAATGCAGAAACCACAAAGGACAACTTGACATATTTGCCTGCAGTATGCCTAAAACTGATAACTTAATTTCACCAGAAACATTACAAAGGAGCGAAAAGCACAGAAATGGGGAAGATACATGCACATGTAACCATCTGTCATTTAATTATGTAAAAAAAAATAAACGAATATGGAAAAGACGGGCAATGCTATTGAAACTGGGGCAAAACTTGAACAGTGACACCACAGAAGAGCAAACCACAGAAGGACCAAAAGGATCACAAAGATTCCTCACCTTGTGAGTCACCAGGACTGTGCAAGAGACAGCACAGGGGGCGTAGCCTCACTGCCACTAGGTTTCCAAGAGTTGACAACCCTGAGATGGGCAAGGGGGTGGATCCTCAGGAAGTGTCCTTCACTGCAGGTGAGAACGTGGCCTGCACCAAGGTGAGGGAAAGGGTCTGGCCTCATCTAGGAAGGGTGAGGACTGCATGACTCCACAGCTCCGGTCCCAGAGGAGGTGTGCATGGGAGAAGCCATTCCCAATGTCTTTCTGGAGCAGCACGCACAGCTCAGGGGCAGAGTGTAGACATAAATTGTGTCCCTCGTTGTTGAGAAGGCGGGAGAGCTTCTCTAGGCCACACAGCTGGTGCGCAGCCTGGAGAAGTTTCCTGTCTTCCTGCCTCCCTGTTGAGTGGTTCTTTCCCCGGTGCTGCGTCTTCACTTAGATGGTGTCTTTGACCTTGTGTGTCCCCCGCTCCCTGCCTGTCCCCAGAGCCCTCGGTGGTGTTTGCCAAGGAGCAGCCAGCGCGCAGTGAAGTGCAGGCCGTGGCGGGGGCCAGTGCCACGCTGAGCTGCGAGGTGGCCCAGGCCCAGACGGAGGTGACGTGGTACAAGGACGGCAAGAAGCTGAGCTCCAGCTCCAAAGTGCGTGTGGAGGCCGCGGGCCGCACCCGGAGGCTGGTGGTGCAGCAGGCGGGCAAGGCGGACGCCGGGGAGTACAGCTGTGAGGCCGGGGGCCAGAGGGTCTCCTTCCGCCTGGGCGTCACAGGTCAGTTCTTGAGGATACTAAGTCCACCTGTGTGTATGGGATGATAGGGCTGGCTTTCAGCCTCAACAGGCTTTTGTGCATCTGCCATTAGGCGTCCTCTTGTCACGTCTCTTCATGTTAGGTCTATAAATTAGGAATGGAAGGAAAAAGTCACTTCTGCCACATCAGCATGCTTTGCTAAGGGGGAATTAATATAACAGCAGCCCCTGGCTGATAGGGTGTATATATTTCACTGCTGTTTTAGAGCCTGGAGAATTTTCCAGTCCCTTTCTCATTGTTCAGTTCTTCTTGTCCTGATTTTGTCTTTCTGACTTACTTGTGTTTTTTCACCCCATGTACTTCTATGTGTTATCATAGTTCCCAATGGGATTTCTTAAGGCCCAGCTGGCACACAGGAAGGTTCATTTTTTAAGTGGACTCCAGCTTTATTCTGAAATGGGAAGTAGCTTACATCAAGACTGAATAGGTGGGAGAAGGATTGATAGAAACTGTGCTCGAGCTTGTACATGTTTGTGGAGTTTTGGCTCTTGAGCTAGGGCTGCTTGTGCAGTAGACTGGCAGGGTAGACACTAGGGAGTGTATCTGCTAATCCCAGGACCAGAAAGTCTCCTTCCATGTATATATTTTTAATCAGTTGTCGGGGATACCAGTTGGCATCATATGGTAGTTAAATCGGACAGCCTTGTTGCACAGTCAGTCCCTCTTGCTCTTTTTATGTGTATTAATCTCTTGAAATCTCCTATCTTCCAAACTTCCATTTTCACAGCCTATGTTTTGTCAAGAAAGCATGGACAAGTGGTGGATGTGGAGGGAGAGGGGCTGTTCTTTTACACCTTGTATTATTTCCCATGTCATAGTGCTTAGCAACATTTCTCCAGCACATGTTCAGACTCCTTTGGTATTCTGTGGTTTCTAGGAGTCTGGGTTATTTGATGCATACGGCTGACGTAGACCAGATGTCCCTCTCCTGGAATTGTTCTGGCAGATCATGCAGACATTTACCTGGCATACTGGAGAGTTCCTGTGAACAAGAGATGTTTGAATTCATTGAACCAGGATAAGGGGAAATTTTGACCACACAGAATACTTGGAATCATTTCCAGTCTGTGCTTTGGATTGTCAAAATATTAATTGTCTAGGACACCTATTTTCACATAGATATGTTAGCTCTCTGCCCACAGTTGTATGTACCAAATTCACAAAGAATAGAGGGTTACAAATTGATCAATTCCAAAAATCTATATCAACTCACACAAGAAAAATAGGGAAGTTGTACAGTCCATAACCTTTTGCATAAATAATCTTCTGATAGAATACGGTCTAAGTCCTGTTGCTCTACTGTCAAGTTTTGTTGAGTATACTGTAAAGAAATTATTCAATGTGTATATAGATTCTTCAGTAGTATTGAAAAATGAGGCAGACTCTCTAATTCACTTTTTTTTGTAAATAACATGGAATTGCTACCAAAATCCGATAAGGGAAATGTGAAGAATTAACATAGTTTAATCTCTTGATGATATCAAGTCTAGTATCTTTAAAAAATATTAGCACACCGAATTACCAATTTATCAAAAGGATAATCCATTAAGACAACAATCATACTCCAGGAGTGCAAGATTGGTTTAACACAAGAAACATTTAAAACTCAGTAGAAAGCTTGACATGAACCAAATAAAAGAGAAAATGATACGATTTCCCCAATACATGAAGAATAAGAATATTCAATAAAATATAACACCACAAATCCAGGAGAACTCCTTGATAAAATTGCACATCAATTCCTGCCATAAAATTCTTACTAAGGGATAAATAAAAGAGTCCTTCCTTCATTCAATAGTTGGTAGTAGAAAAAAACTAGCTAACATCACACATAAATTGAAACCTTGAAAGCACTGCATGTGAAGTAGAGAACAAGGCAAGGAAGCCAACTGTCACCACTTTAATGGTGCGTTTGCAGCACACTTAGGAGGAAAATAAAACAAAACATTAAAACTTGGGCAAGTAAAACGCGGAAGTCACAGATGATATGATTATCAGTTTAGAAAATCTAGGAACATTGATTATTACACTTAATGAGAGAGTTGGGAAATATTACTGCATATAAATATTTATTAGAGAAACAATTCTATATCTGTATACAAGAAAGTAGAAAATGAAATTTTAGAAGAGTTACAAAAACATTAGACAGATCATGTTACCAATTCCATGCCTACTAAAGGATCCTGAGACACTTTGTGGGCAAAATTATTAACCATTGTTGAGAGTTGGAGAAGAAGATATAAATGAATGAATAGCAATCTGTGGAAGACCTGGAGATGTTCTATTCCCATGAAAAGCCAAATAAGAGTTCTTGTGGGTGTCAGAATATTGACAAGTTGACTGCAAAAGCCAAGGAGAGTCAGGCCAGTCTTGAAAAATGAAGTGGGGACATTTGCTCTAACTTATATCTAGGTTTTTTTTTTTTAGCCACAACAATTTAGACAAGTGGGTCTCACTGCAGACATAGATAAACACACAGGAATGGAATGTTGAGCTCATACTGAGGTGCAGAGAAAGGAGGGGCTTTTCACAAGTGGTGTTAAGACCATTAACCATAGAGAAAGATAAAATTGAAATCTACCTCATATCACACAGAGAATCAACCCCAGGTAGATGGAGACTTCAATGGGCAAGGTCAAACAAGCTTTTTTTTTTTAAATCACCTAATATAGATTATTTAATGAACTCAGAATAATGAAAGATTTTAAAAATAAAAGATAAATGCAGAACCAAAAATGACAACTATACCCTATTTGCATGAAACAAACCAATAACTTAATTTCACCAGAAACATTACAAAGGAGCGAAAAATGGGGAGGATATGTACACACGTAACCATCAACAGTGTAGTATTTAACTATATAAAGAGCTCCTAAACAAATATGTAAAAGACCGGCAGTTCTATGAAAATTAGGCAAAACTTGAACAGTGACACCACAGAAGAGCAAACCACAGAAGGACCAAAGTGATCACAAAGATTCCTCACCTTGTGTGTCATCAGGACCATGCAAGAGACAGCACAGGGGGTGTAGCCTTACTGCCACTAGGTTTCCTAGAGTTGACAACCCTGAGATGGGCAAGGGGGTGGATCCTCAGGAAGTGTCCTTCACTGCAGGTGAGATCGTGGCCTGCACCAAGGTGAGGGAAAGGGTCTGGCTTCATCGAGGAAGGGTGAGGACTGCATGACTCCACAGCTCTGGTCCCAGAGGAGGTGGACATGGGAGAAGCCATTCCCAGTATCTCTCTGGGAGCAGCACACACAGCTCAGGGGCAGAGTGTAGACATAAATTGTGTCCTTCGTTGTTGAGAAGGCAGGAGAGCTTCTCTAGGCCGCACAGCTGGTGCGCAGCCTGGAGAAGTTTCCTGTCTTCCTGCCTCCCTGTTGAGTGGCTCTTTCGTTGGTGCTGCATCTTCACTTAGATGGTATCTTTGACTCCATGTGTCCTTCCCTCCCTGCCTGTCCCCAGAGCCCTCGGTGGTGTTTGCCAAGGAACAGACGGCACACAATGAAGTACAGGCTGTGGCAGGGGCCAGTGCCATGCTGAGCTGCGAGGTGGCCCAGGCCCAGACGGAGGTGACGTGGTACAAGGATGGCAAGAAGCTGAGCTCCAGCTCCAAAGTGCATGTCGAGGCCACGGGCCGCACCCGGAGGCTGGTGGTGCAGCAGGCGGGCAAGGCGGACGCCGGGGAGTACAGCTGCGAGGCCGGGGGCCAGAAGATCTCCTTCCACCTGGACGTCACAGGTCAGTTCTTGAGGATACTAAGTCCACCTGTGTGTACGGGATGACAGGACTGGCTTACAGCCTCTACAGGCTTTTGTGCAACTGCTGTTAGGCGTCCTCTCATCACATCTCTTCATTGTAGGTCTATAAATTAGAAATGGATGGAAAAAGTCACTTCTGCCACTTCAGCATGCTTTGCTAATGGGGAATTGACATAAAGCAGCCCCTGGCTGGAAGGGACTATATATTTCACTGCTGGTTTAGAGCCTGGAGAATTTTCCAGTCCCTTTCTCATTGTTCAGTTTTTCTTGTCCTGATTTTGTTTCTGATTTTGTTGTGTTTTTTCACCGCATGCACTTCTATGTGTTATCATAGTTCCCAATGGGATTTCTTAAGGGTCAGCTGGCACACAGGAAAGGTTCATTTTTTTAGGTGGACTGAAGTTTTATTCTGAAATGGGAGGTAGGTTATATCAAGACTGAACAGGTAGGGGAAGGATGGAAAGAAATTGTGGTTGAGCTTGAATGTGTTTGTGGAGTTATGGCTCTTTGGCTGTGGCTGCTTGTGTATCAGGCTGGCAAGATAGACATTAGCGAGTGTATCTGCTAATCCCAGAAAGTCTCCTTACATGTATATATTTTTCACTGGTTATCGGGATTTCCAAATTGGCTTTATTTGGTAGTGAGAATGGGACAGCCTTATTGTGCAGTCAGATCCTGGTGCTCCTTTTATGTGTATTAATATCATAAACCTCCTCTATTCCAAGGTTTCATTTTTTGGCCAGTGTTTGGTCAAGTAAGCATGGATGAGTGGTGGATATAGAGGGAGAGGGGCTGTTCTTTTACACCTTGTATTATTTTTCGTGTCATAATGCTTAGTCGCATTATCACAGCACATGTTCAGACTCCATTGGTCTTCCTTGATTTCTAGGAGTGTGGCTTATTTGATGCATAGGGCTGATGTAGAGCAGATGTTCCTCTCCTGGAATTGTTCTGGAAGATCAAGTAGATATTTACCTGACACACTGGAGAGTTCCTGTGAACAACAGATGTTTGAATTTATTGAACCAGTTAAGGGGAAGTTTTGACCACACATAATACTTTGAATCATGTCCATTCTGTACTTTGGATTGTCATAGTGTTAATTGTCTGAGACAGCTATTTTCACATAGTTATGGAAGCTCTCTGCACACAGATGTGTGTACCAAATTCAGAAGGAGTAGAGGATTACAAATTGATCAATTCCAAAAATCTATATCAACTCACACAAGGAAAATAGCCACTTTAGAATAAATGGAACCATAATAAATAATCTTGTCACAGAATAATATCTAAGTCCAGTGGCTCTACTCTTAAATTGTGCTGAGTATTCTATAAAGAAACCATTCCATGTTCATATAGATTTTCTGTAGTATTTAGAAATGAGTTACACTAATTCATTTTTTTGTAGATAGCATATAATTCCTAACGAAATCAAATAAGGTGAATGGGAGGAATTAATGCAGGTTAATCTCTTGATGATGTCAAGAATAATATATTTAAAAAATATTAGCACACTGAATTTAGCAATTTATCAAAAGGGTTATCCACTATGACAATAGTCAGACTTCAGGAGTGCAAGGTTGGTTTAACACAAGAAACATTAGAAACTCAATAGAAAGCTTGACATTAACAGAATAAAAAAGAACAATGATACAATTTCTCCAATTTAAATGCAGAATAAAACAACTCAATAAAATATAACACCATAAATCCAGGAGATGTACTTGATAAAATTTAACAACAATTCTTGCTGTAATAACTTCTCCAAGGTATAAATAAATGGTTGTTCCTTCATTTAATAATTGGTAGTGGAAAATAAACCAGCTAGAATCACACATAAAGTGAAAGCTTGACGGTATCGCATATGAAGTAGGGAACAAGACAAGGAAGCCAACTGGCACCACTTTAATGCTACATTTACAGCACACTTAGGGGGGAAATAAAATGAAAGATGACAACTTGGTAAAATAAAACATGTTTTTGCAGATGATATGATTATCAATTTAGAAAATCTAGGAACATGAATTACTACACTTGATGAGACAGTTGAGAAATACTACTGCATATAAATATTAATACAGAGAAACAATTCTCTAGCTATATACAAGAAACAAGAAAGTAGAAAATGAAATTTGAGAAGAGTTACAATAACACTAGATATATCATGTCACTAATTCCAAATCTAAGACAGGGTCTTAGGACTCTTTGTAGGCAAAATTATTAAGTATTCTTGAGAGGCAGAGGAAAAGATATAAATAAATGGATAAAAATCTGTGGAATATCCAGAGGTGTTCGACCCCCAGCAAAAACCAAAAAACCCAAATCACAGTTCTCTTGGGTGTGAGACTAGTGACAAGTTAATTGCAAAGGCCAAGGAGATTCAAGCCAGTCTTGAAGGACATAGCAGGGACATTTGCTGTAACCTATGTCAGGACTTCATTTTTTATTAACACTACAGCAATTTAGACAAGTGGGTCTCAATGTAGAGATAGGCAAACAACACAAAGAAATGGAATGTTGAGCTCACATCGTGCTGTAGAGAAAGGAGGGGCTTTTCCTAATTGGTCTTAAGAACATTAACTATACAGAAAAATAAAATTGAAATCTACCTCATACCACACGAAGAATCAACCCTGCGCAGGTTAGAGACCTCCGTCCTCCGTGGGAATGGTAAAACAAGTTTGTGTAATCAGGTAATATAGATTATTTAATGATCTCAGAATAATGAAAGATTTTAAAACAGAAGATAAAAGCAGAAACCACAAAGACAACTTGACTTATTTGCCTGCAGTATGCCTGCAATTGATAACTTAATTTCACCAGAAATATTACAAAGGAGCAAAAAGCACAAAAATGGGGACGATATATACACATGTAACCATCTGTCATTTAATTATGTAAAAAAAACTGAATATGGAAAAGACGGGCAATGCTATTGAAACTGGGGCAAAACTTGAACAGTGACAACACAGAAGAGCAAACCACAGAAGGACCAAAATGATCACAAAGATTTCTCACCCAGTGAGTCATCAGGACCGTGCAAGAGACAGCACAGGGGGTGTAGCCTCACTGCCACTAGGTTGACAACCCTGAGATGGGCAAGGGGGTGGATCCTCAGGAAGTGTCCTTCAGTACAGGTGAGAACGTGGCCCGCACCAAGGTGAGGGAAAGGGTCTGGCCTCATCGAGGAAGGGTGAGGACTGCATGACTCCACAGCTCCGGTCCCAGAGGAGGTGTGCATGGGAGAAGCCATTCCCAATGTCTTTCTGGAGCAGCACGCACAGCCCAGGGACAGAGTGTAGACATAAATTGTGTCCTTCATTAAGAAGGTGGGAGAGCTTCTCTAGGCCGCACAGCTGGTGCGCAGCCTGGAGAAGTTTCCTGTCTTCCTGCCTCCCTGTTGAGTGGCTCTTTTGCTGGTGCTGCATCTTCACTTAGATGGTGTCTTTGACTCCTTGTGTCCCTCCCTCCCTGCCTGTCCCCAGAGCCCTCGGTGGTGTTTGCCAAGGAACAGACGGCACACAGTGAAGTGCAGGCTGTGGCGGGGGCCAGTGCCACGCTGAGCTGCGAGGTGGCCCAGGCCCAGACGGAGGTGACGTGGTACAAGGACGGCAAGAAGCTGAGCTCCAGCTCGAAAGTGCGTGTGGAGGCCGCGGGCCGCACCCGGAGGCTGGTGGTGCAGCAGGCGGGCAAGGCGGACGCCGGGGAGTACAGCTGCGAGGCCGGGGGCCAGAAGATCTCCTTCCACCTGGGGGTCACAGGTCAGTCCTTGAGGATACTAAGTCCATCTGTGTTTACGGGATGATAGGACTGGCTTACAGCCTCTACAGGCTTTTGTGCACCTGCCTTTAGACATCTCTCTTCAAGTTAGGTCTATGAAGTAGGAATGGAAGGAAAAAGGTCACTTCTGCCACATCAGCATGCTTTGCTAATGGGGAATTAACATAACAGCAGCCCCTGGCTGGAAGGGACTATATATTTCACTGCTGGTTTAGAGCCTGGAGAATTTTCCAGTCCCTTTCTCACTATTCACTGCTTCTTATCCTGATTTTGTTTCTGACTGTTTTGTGTTTTTTCACCCTGTGTACTTCTATGTGTTATCATAGTTCCCAATGGGATTTCTTAAGGGTCAGCTGGTACACAGGGAAGGTTCATTTTTTTAGGTGGACTGAAGTTTTATTCTGAAATGGGAGGTAGCTTATATCAAGACTGAACAGGTAGGGGAAGGATGGAAAGAAACTGTAGTTGAGCTTGAACGTGTTTGTGGAGTTATGGCTGTTTGGCTGTGGCTGCTTGTATATTAGGCTGGCAAGGTAGACACTAGCGAATGTATCTGCTAATCTCAGGACCAGAAAGTCTCCTTCCATGTATATATTTTTCATCAGTTATTGGAGATTCCGAATTGGCATTTTTTGGTAGTGAGAATGGGACAGCCTTATTGTGCAGTCAGACCCTGGTGCTCCTTTTATGTGTATCAATTTCTTGAAATCTCCTATATTCCAACCTTCCATTTACGGCCAATGTGTGGTCAAGAAAGCATGGATGAGTGGTGGATGTGGAGGGAGAGGGGCTGTTCTTTTACACCATGTACTGTTTTCCATGTCATAGTGCTTAGTCACATGTTCAGACTGCATTGGTGTTCCTTGGTTTCTACATTTATATACTAGTGACAAATAGTTTAAAAGTGAGCTTTGAAAATGTTATAAAAGCATTAGAGGTATCATGTTTCTAATTCCAAATATAATACAAGGTGCTAAATGCCTTGGTGGGGGAAATTAGATCATGACATAGATTGCCTAAAAACTTCAGGAAGTGAAGAGATTTCTGTCACAGAACACAAATAGACTAAACACCATGGAACAAGAGTGACAAATTTGAACTCTTTAAAACTAAAACTTTCATTAGGTTCATTAGAAGTCACATTTAGTGACACAGCAAGTGACACAAATGTGAAAGAGAAAGGCACTATCATGCAAATAGAGTTTACAAAGGTGAATATGAAAAAGACAGATGATGCTACTGAAAATCAGGCAAAATTCTTGAACAGTTACAACACAGAAGAGCAAATAGTGATGACCAATAAGATTGGTGAAGTTGCTCTATGTTGTGAATCATCAGAACCATCAAGAGACAGCCAACAGGAGGTATGACTTCACTCCCACCAGACTGACGGCAGTTGACACACTGAGAGTAGCCAAGAGCATGAAGCCTCAGGAACTGTCATGCATCTTAGGTGAGAACGTTCCCTGCACAGTTGAGCAGGAAAGACTCTGGCGTCATCCAGGAAAGTTGAGGTGTGCATACATCATGACCCCCACCAGATCCATTGTGCTCAAAAGTCTTTCACAATGTCCTCACTTGGAACATCCCACTTGGAGCAGTAGTCAAATGTATAGATAAATTGTGTCACTATTGCTGGGAAGGTGTAGGGCTTCTCTAGGCCCCATAGCTGGTGCAACGCCTGGAGGAGTTTCCAGCCTTCCTGTTTAGTCCTTCTTTCCCCAGTACTGCCTTCCTGTCTTCGATGATGTCTTTGACCCTGTGTTTCCCTCTCTGTTCCCAGAGCCCATAGCTCTGTTTGCCAAGGAGCAGCTGTGGTGTGCAGTGAAAGACAGACTAGGGTTGGGAGGAGTGGCATGCCAAGCTACAAGGTAGCCCAGGCCCAGAGGGAGGTGACATGGTTCAAGGACGAGAAGAAGCTGAGTGCAAGCTCAAAAGTGCATGTAGAGGCCAAGGGCTATACTCGGCAGCTGGCGGTGCCTCCAGCAGGGAAAGTGGACACAGGGGAGTATGGGAGTACAGATGTGACGCTGGGGCCAGAGAGTCTCCTTCTGCATGAACGTCACGGGTCAGTTACTTGGGGGTTCTAACTGAGACCATTTGGAGGAGATGATGGGATTGATAACAGACCCACCAGACCCCAGGGCTCTTTGCATTAGACTTTATCTCTTAAGTCTCCCAACCTTCTACTTCCTACCCTTATTCCTGTGGCTGAGTTAAGGGAGTCTGGATTGGAAGGCTGTGTGTGGAAGGGAGTGGGGCCATTCTTGAGTAGTGTTTCCATGGAGTAACACTTAATCACATGTCCCAACTGCTGCACAGAATGTTCCCTGGTGCAGAGGACTCTGTGGTACTTGAGATTTGAGGTTGACCAGATGTCTCTTTTACCCAGGCCTATGTGACTATCCTTCTGCTGAATGTTTAGACTGTTCCCACGTCCCTCACCTAACACCACACGCGCATTCTTGGAAAGATTACCATGTGAAAAATCAATATGCAGAAAACCTTTTTACTTTAGTTTTATTTATATGTTGTATACTAGCAACACAGTTGGAAGATGAAATTTTAAAAGATTTAAAATAGTGTGAAAAGTACCATGTTTCCAATTCCAAGTATAATAAAGATGTTTAAGACCTCAGTGGGGGAAAATTGTTGAACATTTTGAGGGTAAAAAAAAAATCTAAAAAGTGGGTAGAAATCTATGGAAGGCTCAAACGTCTTCACATCCAATCAAAATCAAACAAATGTGTTTTCTTTGGAGGGTTGAAAATTGAGAAGCAGATTCCAAAGGCCAAGATTCCATGGCCAACATACTCTTGAAGAAGAGAAGTATCATAAAGCAACAGTAATAAAGATAATGGGGTCACAATGCAGGGACAGTTATCAGATCAAAGGAACAGAATAGTGAGCTCACAGTCAGACCAGTGAATAAATGAACTTCCCACTCCTCGCCTTTTTTTTTTTCACCATTGAAACTGTGTAGGCAAGGGAGAAAGGATAGTCTTTTCAATATGGTGTTTTCAACATTTAATCATATAAAAATTGCATAGGTAACTCAAATGACACTTCAAAAGGTACTCCAGGTGGGTGAGGGGCCACAGTGTGAAGGAAAATCATAAATCCTCAGTTGATGACATAAATTATTTAGTGACTTCAGGGTAAGGACAGATTTCTGAAACAGAAAAATGGAACAACATCCCATATTTGACAATGTTAAAACTAAAACTTTGATCCATCCTGAGATACCACATGAGTGAAAAGGCAAGTTAAACAGATGGATGTGATATTTACAAACCATGTAAGTGTCACATCTCTAGCACTTAAACGTATAAAGAGATCCAGAAAATGAATAAGGAGGAGACAGACAATGCTATTGAAAACTGGGCAAAACACTTGAAGAGTGAAACCACAGAAGAGCAAACAGTAATGGCCAAAAGAATAAAAAAGTTACTCCACTTTGTGAGTCATCAGGACCATGCAAAAGACAGCCACTGGGGTATAACTTCACTCCTGCCAGATTGCAAGCAGTTCACGAAACTTAAGAGTAGGTGAGAACATGGAGCTGCAAGATCTCTCCCGCACTGTGAGTGAGAACCCTTCCTGTGCAATCATGTAAAAAGACTTTGCATCATCTGGGAAGGTTGAAGAAACCAAGCCTCATGACCCTGAAGTTCCTCTCCCAGACTAGTATGTACACAGAAGTCTGTTACGTTTTCACCTGGAACAAAATGCATGGATCAGTGGTAGAATGTATAGATAAATTTGGGTTCCTTGCTGAGAAGGAGGTGGGGCTTTTCTAAGCCACACAGCTAGCCAGCGTCTTGAGAAATTCCCAGTCCTCCTGCTTCACCATTTAATCCTTCTTCCCCAGTGCTTCATCCTGACTTAGATAGTGTTTTTGACCCTGTGTGTTCGTCTTTGTTCCCAGAGCCCTTGGCAGTGTTTGCCAAAGAGCAGCCAGTGCACAGTGAGATGCAGGCCGTGGCGGGGGCCAATGCCACGCTGAGTTGCAAGGTGGCCCAGGCCCAGACGGAGGTGACGTGGTACAAGGATGGGAAGAAGTTGAGTGCAAGCTCGAAAGTGCACATCGAGGCCAAGGGTTGCACCCGGCAGCTGGTGGTGCAGCAGGCGGGGAAGGCGGACGCCGGCGAGTACAGCTGCGAGGCTGGGGGCGAGAAGGTCTCCTTCTGCCTGGATGTTGCAGGTCAGTTATTTGATAAGGGTGCTAAATTAGCTCCTTTTGGCGGTGATGTGACTGGCTTATAGCCATGGCAGACCCAGTGGTCTTTCCAAATTAGCTCCATTTGGCGGTGATGTGACTGGCTTATAGCCATGGCAGACCCAGTGGTCTTTCCATTATACTTAATCTCTTCACATCTTCCAACTTCTCACCTCGCACTTTCATGTCCATGCCTGGGCCCAGGGAGACTGGGTGGGAAGAGTGTGTATGGAAGGAAGAAGGGCCCCTTTTGTGCACCACGAGTCATGTTTCCATATTATAATGCTCCTGGTGATCTTCAGTGTCCAGGACTTTGGCTCCATTTATCCTTTGGGATCTCAAATAGACCAGATGTCTCTTACCGTGGGATATGAGAATACACTTTTGGGTGTTCTAGCAGCATCCAGATTCCCTCACCCAGCACCACATGAGGATTCTCCCTAGTCAGAGATGTTTGTGTTTCTTTGAGCCTGATAAGGGGAAGTTCCAACCACAGAATCATCCTTGACATTACCTCAAGACTGAATTTTGGATCAGCAAAGTTTTAGTTGTTCTGGGACACTCCTCCTTCCTTGCACATGGCTGCAGAAGTTATCTGTGCACCCACGTGTCACAAAGCCTGGGCTCCTGTTTGGTCTGCAGTGTTTAAAGTAGACCAAGAGAAGAGGGTTGGTAGATATGCACCTTTGATACACACCTCTGAGATATGGAATATTCTTTTAAAAGTAAATTTCGGTTTCCTCTTGTCTTCAACTAGTACGTCCTGTATCAGTGTTCCCTTTGAGTTTGATTATAAATTTAGAAATGGAAAGTAATAAGGAGCTTTTCCTATACCAGCATGCTTTGTGAAGGGTAAGGTACTGTAGTAGCAGCCACTGATTGGTAAACTAGTATTTATTTCATAGCATTTCCTAGTGATTCAAGTGTATGTCTGTCCCTCCTGAACTGGTTCACAGAGATGTCTGTGAACTAACTGTAGTTTCCTTTTGTTAAGGGAGGTTAACCTCAAGTAGAGATGGGCTGTGGTCCCATGTTGACTCCTAAGTGCCACCACATAACAATTTGATATTGTATCAGTATAAAATGATTCATAGGTGTGTATATATATATATATATGTATATATATATATATATATATATATATATATATATATATATCAAGAAACCTGCTATGAATCATTCTGACATGTTGTTATAATAGAATATATTATTTACACAAATAAATTTGAAAAATTTTGAAATATTGGCCAATTCTTAGAAAACGATATCAAAACTTACCCAAGAAGAAATAAACAACTTGAACAGTCATATAACCTTTTAAATAAATGGAACCATGATAAAAAAGTCTTCTCATAGAACAAGATTAAGCTTAGTAGCTTTACTGGTAAATTATGTAAAATGTTCTGGAACAAAATTTTTCTGTACTGATGGAGTTCTTTAAGAGAATAGAAAAGAGATATATACTCTTTAACTCATTTTATGTAGCTAGCATAGCATTGATACCAAAGTCTGACAAGGAAAGTATAAAAAAATTAAAATTACAGGCCAATCTTTTATGAATGTCAGTATCCAAGTCCTAAACAAAATGCTGGCAAACTGAATGGAGCAGTACATGAAGAGCATAATATACTCAGATCTTAATCCAGGAATGCAAGGTTGGTTCAACAGCAGAACATTAGAAAATCAATATACTCAAAACATTAAGAAACTAAAAGAGAAAAGACATGTTTTTACCTAAAAAAAAAATGCAGACTAAAAGTGCTTGATAAAACTTTTACATCATATCCAGAATAAAAGTTTTATAAAATTTAGCATATATTCATGTTAATAAAGTTCTTAATAAACTAGCAATAAAAGGACAGCTCCTTAATCTGATACAGGGTACTGAAGAAAACAGCAAAAATTGCACTTAAAGGGAAACCTTGAGAGCCTTTCCTTTTAATTGGAGCATTTCAAGTGACTCCACTGTCACAACTTGTGTCCAATATTGTATAGCCTATAAGGGGGAATATAAAATAAAGTAATAAAATTTAGATAAAGCAAAAGTGTACTTAACAATGCAGAAAACAGAAAAAGGTAAATTTTCAGAGTTAGTAAGAAAGCTGAGAAAGATCACCAACATACAAAATACACAGAAAACACATCTATTTTGATGTACCAGCAACAGAGAGTCAGAAAATTACACCAGCATTAAAAGTATCATTCTTCTAATTCCATGTCTAATAAAATATGTTTAAGGCTTCTGAGGGGGAATATTATTAAATATTTTAGGGAGACAGTGGGGGAAATCTCAATGAATGGGGAGGTGTTGTCCATTCCTAATGAGAATCCAAGGAAAAGTTCTCTTGTGGGTGCATCAAAATTGACAAGTTGATTCCGAGGACCAAGTGGAACCAAAGCACTTATAAAGAAGAACAAAGGGAGAGCATTTGATCTGCCAGGTCTCAAACATATAAAGCTACAGCAATGAAGACAGCTGGATTTCAAAGCAGGGCTAAATACCTAGAGCAAAGGAACAGAGTAGTGAGCTCCAAAACAGACTGGCACATAAACAGACTTCCCATTCTTTTTCTGATTTTTCACCCTGCAGTGCTAGCGTGTGGTATAGAGAAAGGGGGGTCTTTTCATAAATGGTGCCAATACCATGTAACTATATACACATATCTCTCTTCTTATATCTCCATTTCTCTGTATTAAAAATGGACGTCTCCCTCACAGCACACACAAACATCAACTCTAGGTGGGTTAGAGACTCCAATGCGAAACATAAAACAAGCTCTTAGCAGATAATATAGATTATTTAATGACCTCAGGGTAATCAAAGATTTCTTAAACAGGATATAAATGCATTAACCACGAAGGACAAATTGACATACTTGCCTGTATTAAAACTAAGAACTTTAAATCAACAGAAGATACATAAAAGATGAAAAAGCAACTGACAAAGATGGAGATATTTACACACCTGTAATTGTCAAAGCTCTAATATAAAAATATAAAGAGCTCTTGAAAATGAATAAGGAAAAGACAGACAGTGCTACTGAGAACTGGACAGAAGCCTTGCAATGACACTACAGAAGAGCAAACACCAAAAGCCAAAAAGATCAGAAATGGTGCTGCATTTTGTAAATCGTCAGGGCCGTGCGAAAGAATGCCCAGGAAGTTCAGCTGCACGCCCCGAGATTGCCGATAGTTGACAGCACTGAGGGTAGACAGCATGGAGCCTCAGGGACTGTCATGCACTGTGAGTGAGGATGCTCTTTGCACAATCATGTGGGAAAGACTGCACCATCTAAGAAGGTTGAGATGTGCATGCCTCATGATCCCACAGTTCCTTTCCTAAAGGAATATGTGCAGAGGTGAAATCTTTCACAAAGTCACTACTTGGAACACCATGCAGAGATCAGTGGTGGAATGTGTAGATCCATTATGGGTCCTTGTTGCACAACTAGCACAGAACCTGGAGAACTTTCTAGTCCCCCTGCCCATCTGTCCATAGGCCTTCCTTCCCTAGTGCTCTGCCTTCCCGACTCAGTTGGTGTCATTGACCCCCCCTGGATCCCTGCATCCCTCCAGAACCTATGATGATGTTTGCCAAGGAGCAGCCAGTGTGCAGGGAGGTACAGGCCAAGGCAGGAGCCAGTGCCACGCTGAGCTGCGAGGTCGCCCAGGCCCAGACGGACGTGACGTGGTACAAGGACGAGAAGAAACTGAATGCAAGCTCAAAAATGTGCATGGAGGCCGTGGGCCACACCCGGAGGCTGGTGGTGCAGCAGGTGGGGAAGGCGGATGCTGGGGAGTACAGCTGCGAGGCCGGGGGCCAGAGGGTCTCCTTCCGCCTGGGCGTCACAGGTATGTGCCAGGCTGGGTGGAGGGGATGAGTGCCTGACAAACTGGGGGCAATTAGTACATCTCCAGCAGATTGGGGGACCTGTGTGTTGGGCCTGTGCTGGGTTCTCCTCTGATGCAGTCACCCCAGGGCTCTGTCCACTGGCGAGGTCCTTGAGTTGCTTGTCACAGCCCCTAGTCTAGGACATTCTTGGCATCTGCTGCCCCAGGTCCCTGCACCTCTCCACCACATCCCCACCTTTCCCAGCATGAAGCCTGCCACAGAGGCTCCCTCTGTCGTCTGCAGGTTGCTAAGGCCTGTGGTCTGTGGGAAAGGCCATTCGCTGTCTGTGGTTGGCAAGGGGGCCCTAGTCCCCTGGGAGGCTTCCTGGGCAGCTCTGGAGCTCAGCCCAGCTCTGGGGAGCCTCTGGCCTTGGATGCCCTGCCCCCATTGGGTCTGGAGTCCCTGTCTCTGGCCGTGGGGTCCTGATCATCCAGTTACCTTTAGGTCAGTCCATTACGTTGCCCTCTGCTCAGATGCCTACCCTGGCCTGAGCCTGGGCCAAGCCAATGTGCTGCCTGCTCCTGAGCCTCCCACCCCTTCTGGCTGCTGATGACATTGCTGGGTTATGGCCTTCTGAGCTGGCCGGAGCTGTCCCTGTCCCCAGCTGTGGCCCTTGCCCACCTGTCCACAATCCTGCAGCCAGCGTGGTCTTTCCAGGTGCTCCTCTAGGTCAGCCCTCCCAGGGCCTTCACCCGCCCCCTTCTCTTTCTTGGCTTTGCCTCCATGCTTGGCTGCTGGAGGCACGGAGGCTGCTTCCCACCTCTCAGTCTGTGCCGGAATCCCCTCTACCCAGTGCATCTCACAGGGGTTCCTTCACCCAGACTGTCCTCCTCCACCTCCCTTCCTGGCCCTGCTCCCCATTGCTCATCTAGAATGCCAGCCCCAGGAAGTGGTAGGGGCACTGCGAACTGCCTGTCCCCGCTTTCCCTGTATTGTGTTCCCTGGGGGAAGGGGGCAGGGGGCAGGTATCCTAGACTCTCAGCTCTTAATCGAGCAGAGCTTGGGGCCCCCAGGCCTGTGGTCCCAAGTGGTTCCTCCTGGCTGCCCGCACTGCCCCTGTGAGCCTGGGTGGTGGCTGGCAGGTGGGGTCTGGCCCTGCTGCCTTGACTCTCTGGCTTGCTCAGCAGAGAGGAAGCGGTGGAGAGCTGGACAGCCGGGGCTTTTTCATTACAAGTCTTCTCCCACCATGTGGTCTGGAGGGGGGACGAGGCCCAGGCCAGGGGTGCTAGGGCCCTTCTCTCTAATGCTCATTGACCACCATCCCCTCAGAGCCAGAGCTTGAGCCCCCAGCCCCGGAGAGACCCAGCCGCAGGGAACCTCTGGTGGTCAGGGAACACGAGGACATCGTCCTGACCGCCACGTTGGCCACACCCTCTGTGGCTGCGGTGACCTGGCTCAAGGACGGTGTGGAGATTCGCCGCAGCAAGCGGCACGAGACAGCCAGCCTGGGGAACACCCACACCCTGACGGTGCGTGGCGCGCAGACCATGGACAGCGCAGTCTACAGCTGTCGCACTGGGTTAGAGGGGCAGGACTTCCCCGTGCAGGTGGAAGGTGAGCAGGGCCACCGGGGCGGTGCTCTGGGAACCCCCTGCCTGCGGTGTCCTGGAGTGGAGCTGGGGACGGGGCTCCAGGCTGGTGCTCGCGGCCCCAGCCCCACCAGGCTGACGTCCCCTCCCCTCCCCCAGAGGTGGCCGCCAAGTTCTGCCGGCCCCTGGAGCCCGTGAGCGGGGAGCTGGGCAGCACGGTGACGCTGACCTGCGAGCTGAGCCCGGCGCAGGCCGCGGTGGTGTGGCGCTGCGGGAACACGCAGCTCCGGGCCGGCAAGCGCTTCCAGATGGCGGCCTCAGGGCTCCTGCGCTCCCTCACGGTGTCCGGCCTGCGGGCGGAGGACGCGGGCGAGTACGTGTGCGAGAGCCGCGATGACCGCACCAGCGCCAAGCTCACCGTTAGCGGTACGCCCACTGCCGGGCTGGGTCGCCCGGGCGGGCGGGCGGCTGGGCGGCGCATTCCCGGGCGGCTTCCTGGAAGACGTGTCCTTCCGTGGCGGCGTCTACAGGGTGGGGGGTCCCCGCCCCTCCTGTCCGTTTCTCAAGTGGAGTTCCTGTCCGCAGTCCCCCGCGTGGTCAAGTTTACGTCGGGGCTGAGCACCGTGGTCGCCGAGGAGGGCTGCGAGGCCACCTTCCAGTGCGTGGTGGCCCCCAGCGATGTGGCGATCACGTGGTTCCGGGATGGCGCCCAGCTACGGCCCAGCAAGAAGTTTCTCATATCGCAGACGGGCGGCAGCCACAGCCTGACCATCGTGGGGGTGGCCCTGGAGGACGCCGGCCAGATCACCGCAGAGGCGGAGGGCGTCACGTCCGCGGCTGCCCTCCGGGTTCGAGGTGCGCATGTGGGGCGGCAGGGAGGGCACACCCGTTCCTCCCAGCGGGCACCTTCTAATGGGCTGGTCGCAGGGCGGTATCCTGCTGTTGTCCTGTGTCCAGCTCGCCTGACTGACCTCAGGAGACACGGGGTTTGCCAGCTGATGAGAGAAGCCTAGGGTGGGGCGGAGGAACCAGGCACCTGCTCCCAAGGGGAGATAGTGAACTCCTGCACTGCACACCTGGCCAGGAAGTGGGCAGGGGTTCAGATGCTGGAGGGGGGAGTCTTCCTAGAGGAAACAACCCCTGCTGAGCCCAAAGGATGGCGAGGGTTGGGAGAGAGGGGAGTTGGCAGCCATTGCAAGCAGATGCAGGAGGTGAGGACGTACTTTACTTGCTGAAGCCGCACTGTGTGGGGGAGGGTCAGAACTTTACCTGAGGGTAAGTGGGAACCAAGCCATTGCAGGTTCTTGAGTAAGGGAGTAACGTGGGCAGGTTCATTTCTGGGGAGATCATGGCACAGCCTGAGGCTGGGAGGCCCACTCCAGCATTTTCTCTTCCTTAGCGTAGTGTGATCAGGGCCTAGTTAAAGTCTAGAGACCTAGTTAAAGAGAGCCGGTCTGGGGGCTCAGAGCCTGCCTGTCTCAACAGCTCCCCGTGTCCTGATGTGGCTGGTCGCTGGCCACACTTAGGCGTTCTGGGCTCTGGTGGGGCGTGGCAGGAGGTTGTTCAGGGTGGGGAGCAGGTGGTGGGCCGGGGACTGGGGAAGGAGAACCCCCCTGAGCCTCGGTTTCCTTCCATAAAGTCGTACCTGTGTAGGTGTGCAGCTGGCCCTGCCTAGCTTGGAGTTGGAATGTGCTGGAGGGCAGCTCCGCCCCAGGCTAGGGGTCGGGACGGGGTCTCTCTGTGCCCTGCCTTCCTGAGAGTGACAATGGCTGTAGTGACCTCCCTGTCCTGTTACTCCAGAGGCTCCAGTGTTGTTCAAAAAGAAGCTGGAACCACAGACCGTGGAGGAGAGGAGCTCAGTGACCATGGAGGTGGAGCTGACGCGGCAGTGGCCGGATGTCAAGTGGACACGTAACGCCGTGGCCCTGGTGCCAGGGAAGAAAGTGGAGATCCACGCCGAGGGTTCTAGTCACCGTTTGGTCCTCCACAGTGTGGGTTTTGCTGACCGAGGCTTCTATGGCTGCGAGACACCAGATGATAAGACACAGGCCAAGTTGACAGTGGAAAGTGAGCAGCTTGGGGGCTCGGCATCCAGGAGGTGGCAGGGAGGGGAATGAACCTCCCCCTGGGGGCAGGGCCCTGCAGAAGGGGAGAAAGGGAGGGAGGGAGGGACGAGGGAACAGATCTTCACTCGCAGCGCAGCCTGAGGAGGGTGGGCAGGGAAAGAAGGAGGGGCAGACTTCCACCTGCAGGGGCAGACCTCTGCCTCCAGGGGAAGTGATCGGGGGAGGCCTGAGGGCCAGGGTCTTGCTGCAATGGCTCATCCGCCCTCACGCTTGTCCCTTAGCGCGCCAGGTCCAGCTAGTGCGAGGCCTGCAGGCAGTGGAGGCTCAGGAGCAGGGCACAGCTACCATGGACGTGGAGCTGTCCCACGCCGACGTGGAGGGCACCTGGACTCGCGACGGCCTACGGCTCCAGCCGGGACCCACGTGCCAGCTGGCAGTGCACGGCCCCACCCACACCCTCACGCTGTCCCGGCTGCAGCAACAGGACAGCGGCCTGGTCGCCTTCAGGGCGGAGGGTGTGCACACGTCAGCGAGGCTGGTGGTCACTGGTGCGTAGGCATAGGTGGGGCGGGACTCACTGCAGAGCACCTGCCCATGCGCCAAGGTGGCCCAAGGAGGCAGGTGGGGGCAGGCATGTGGAATCCTGGGAGAGGGGAGTCATTCCTAGAACCAGCCGAGGGATTCCTTTCCCCACCCGGAGGCTCTGCTTCCCATCACCCTGTTCCTGTCTCCCCAGAGCTGCCTGTGACGTTCAGCCGCCTGCTGCAGGACGTGGTGGCCACAGAAAAGGACAAGGTGGTCCTGGACTGTGAGCTGTCGCGCCCCAACGTGGATGTGTGCTGGTTAAAGGTGCCTCCAAACCCGGACTCCTTGCCCCCTGTCGCCTTTCACCGTGGGTGGGCAGGAGTGGGACCACATTGCTAGGCAGTCCTAGCACCTGACCTGGCTTCGTTCCTCCACAGGACGGTGTGGAGCTGCGAGCGAGCAAGACATTGGGCCTGGTAGCCCAGGGGGCCTGCAGGAGTCTCGTCATTTACCGCTGTGAGCGTGGGGACCAGGGCACATATGTGTGTGATGCCCACGATGCTCAAAGCTCAGCCTCCCTGAAGGTGCAAGGTGAGGGCTGGCCAGAGTGATGCGTCAGGGCTGGCTGGGTTGGCGGGGCAAGAACCTCCTGACCACCCTGCATCCACCAGCAAGTGCTTGGCCCTCTGGCTCTGCCTTTGCCTCGCGCCTCCTGTACCAGCTCAGCAGGCTGGGGAGTGGCAGGCAGACAGCTCTGTACGTCAGGGTGTGGCAGAACCTCCTTGCTGTTCCAGGCCGAAACATCCAGATCGTGAGGCCCCTGGAGGATGTGGAAGTAATGGAGAAGGAGGGTGCCACCTTCTCCTGTGAGGTCTCCCACGACGAGGTGCCTGCCCAGTGGTTCCAGGAGGGCAGTAAGCTTCGGCCCAGCGACAACGTGCGCATCCGCCAGGAAGGTGCGAGGAGGACAGTGGGTGGGCTTCAGGAGGGCTCCCCCGCCTTTGTGCCCCCAGGCCGCCCCTCCTTTTAGTCCTGAATGACCTTTGTTCCTAGGAAGGACATACACTCTCATCTATCGGAGAGTCCTGGTGGAAGATGCAGGGGAAATCAAATTTGTAGCTGAAAATGCAGAATCACGAGCCCAGCTCCGAGTAAAAGGTGATGGGGGATCGGGGCAGGGTGTGGGCTGCAGTGTGTGCGTGTGTGTGCGTGTGTGTGAACAGGTACGTGTGCTGGGCCTTGCAGGACTGAGAGGCCAGCTGTGTCGGGGCCCCTCCTGGGGTGAGGACAGCAGTGACCCAGGAAGCGGAAAAGGGGGTGCCCCCTCCTTGGCTAAAAGAAAGTGGTTTGGGGGAGTCTGCCTTGGGGTCTCTTCCTTTGTTTAAAATGGAGGTACCAGTGGACCCTCCCTCCTGAGACTGCAGCAAGTGTCAGAGAGAAAGGGTGTGGGGGAGCGTAGAAGGCTTTTACCTGGTGGCCTTGGTGACAGTCAAAGTGGCTATGGGGCAGGAGCGAGAAAGGGTCTGGGAACAGGTGGGGGGCAGAGGGGAAAACCTGGATGCACAGGGTGAGGGTGGGGTGTGTTGAGAAGACGGACGGGGTGGAGGGGTGGGGGGTGGCGGGCATGCGTATGGCGAGGGCCTACTGGATGGTAGCGGGCATGCATGTGCGCCCACCTTCCTCGTGGTCAGATGTGAGCAGCCAGTGCCAGACCAGCCTGAGGGTGACACTCAGCCTGGCCACCTGCTGGCTGTGGTGGTGGGAGGGCCCGCATGGGCAGCTTAGCCAGAGCATGAAGTCCCAGTCCGGCTGGTTGGAGGCTGGACTGTCAGAGCGGCCAGTCCTAGGGGTTTGGGATCACTGTGCACCTGCCCTGACCCCCCTGGGTGTGTGCCCACAGAGCTGCCAGTGACCATTCTACGCCCGCTGAGAGACAAGATCGCGATGGAGAAGCACCGCGGCGTGCTCGAGTGCCAGATGTCCAGGGCCAGTGCCCGGGTGCGGTGGTTCAAGGGCAGCGTGGAGCTGCAGCCTGGAGACAAGTATGAGATGGTCAGTGACGGCCTCTACCGCAAGCTAATCATCGACTCCGTCCAGCCTGAGGACGAGGACACCTACACCTGTGATGCTGGCGACGTTAAGACCAGTGCCCAGTTCTTTGTAGAAGGTGCGGGCAGGGCTGGGTGGGCAGAAGTTCCTTTTTTTTTTCCCTCTGGGGGAAGGGACTCCAGCCTATATCATTTGCGGTGGCACTTGGAGTCGGCCAGGTCTGAGAAGGACCTGGACCTGACTGGAGGCATCGGGGGTACCGGCGTGGGGGGAGATGCGAGCATGCCTGGGAGGGTTTGTTCCCAGGGAGGAACGCGGAGCCTGCAGGAGGGGCAGCTGGCGAGCCGCCACAGGACTGCCCCGGTGACCGGCTCCTCACCCCCAGAGCAATCCATCACCATCGTGCGGGGCCTGCAGGACGTGACCGTGATGGAGCCAGCCCCTGCCTGGTTCGAGTGTGAGACCTCCATCCCCTCGGTGAGGCCACCCAAGTGGCTCCTGGGGAAGACAGTGCTGCAGGCTGGGGCTGACGTGGGGATTGAGCAGGAGGGCACAGTGCACCGGCTGACGCTGCGACGGACGTGCTCTACCATGACGGGGCCGGTGCATTTCACCATCGGCAAGTCGCGCTCTACTGCCAGCCTGGTCGTCTCAGGTGAGAGAGTGCGGCCTGGCGGGTGGGCTGCGGGCAGAGCCGCTGCAGGGCAGGGCGCGGGCGTGTGTTCCGGCCAGTGATCTGGCCTGCTTTCCGCAGCACTCTCCTCTCTTCTCCCACCGCAGACATCCCCATGGTGCTCACACGGCCACTGGAGCCCAAGGTGGGGCGGGAGCTACAGTCGGTGGTCCTGTCTTGTGACTTCAAGCCACCCCCCAAGGCTGTGCAGTGGTACAAGGAGGAGACGCCCCTGGCACCATCTCACAAATTCAAGATGAGGCTGGAGGGCCACATGGCGGAACTGCGCATCCTGCGGCTCACGCCCTCGGACGCTGGCATCTACCGGTGCCAGGCTGGCAGCGCCCAGAGTAGCGCTGAAGTCACCGTGGAAGGTATAGAGTGAGGGTGCGCAGGGCCACCAGAGGGAGTCTAGGGGAGGTGGTGGTGGCGGTCACACTGAGCTGTCCCATGTGCTCCTGGCAGTGCGGGAGGTGACGGTGAAGCAGCCGCTGCAGGACTTGGAGGTCACGGAGGAGGGCTCTGCCTGCTTCTCCTGCGAGCTGTCGCACGAGGACGAAGAGGTGGAGTGGTCGCTCAATGGGACGCCACTGTATAATGACAGCTTCCACGAGATTACCCACGAGGGCCGCCGCCACACACTGGTGCTGAAGCGGGTCCGGCGGGTTGACACGGGCACCGTGTGTGCCTCCTCCCCCAAGGTTACGGCCTCGGCTCGCCTGAAGGTCAAAGGTGAGGTGTCCCTGTGGGATCTCTGCCGACCCCTGGGACATGTGCCTGGTCCCCCCGCCCCCGCCCCAGGCCAGAAGTGGCAGCGTTCCCTCAGCCACCCACATCCTCCCTACAGGGAAGCCGGTGGTATTCCTAAAGGCACTGGATGACGTGTCTGCGGAGGAGCGGGGCACACTGGCCTTGCAGTGTGAGGTCTCTGACCACCAGGCCAGTGTGGTGTGGCGAAAGGATGGCGTGGAGCTGGGCCCCAGTGACAAGTATGACTTCCTGCATACGGCGGGCACACGGGGACTCGTGGTGCACGACCTGAGCCAGGACGATGCTGGCCTGTACACCTGCGACGTAGGCACTGACGAGACTCACGCCCAGGTCAGCGTGCACGGTGCGTGGCTGCAGCTGGCTCCAGAGGGAGGGGCCAGGGTACTGGAGGCATGGGGGTGCCTCCATCTGGGGGACCTACCTACTCTTGGGGGCCAGGGGCTGCCCTGCTGAGTCTGGAGAGGTCAGGGCAGACTCCTGAAAGAGTGGGTCTGACAGGGTGTTAGGGGGCCCAGGTGTAGGCAGGCAGATCAGGGGTGATGGGCAATGGAGCAAAGTGTGGGAGACTGGACTCACCCTGCTTGATAGAGTCCCACGGTATGAGAGATTCAATAGAGGCTGGAGGCGTTCACTCTGTGCCAGGGGGTGTGTGTAGGCAGGCACAGGGACCACAGAGGGGTGCTCAGGAGAGCCTCTGGGAGTTGGGGGGTGGGAGAGGTTGAGATGTTAAGCAGAGGATGCCCTGAAAGGGCTCCCAGGCTCCGAAGGTGGCTGCAGGCAGGCCAGATTCCTTCCACTTGCCCCTCTCAAGCCTGGGCCCGGTGCCCCGGCCACAGGGCAGATGCCTGGTGTCCTGTGTGCGTCATTGTGCTGGCCCTGCTCCCACAGTCCTCCTCTCTCCTGCATGCATGGCAGGCCTGCTCCCTCATGACCCCATAGTCCCTTGGTTGGTCTCTGATGATCTGGTCAGTTTGTGATGAGACTTGAAAGGGGAGGGTGGTGTGGCGAGTTGGTTCTAGAGCTGGATCCCCCCTCATTTTGGGTATCTGTCCTTCTGGACCATACAAGCATGGCTCCATGGCCACTGTGAAGGCAGCCGCCACCATCACAGCTCACAGCTCTCGGCCATCCAAACACCAGAGCATGGACAGCTGGTGGCCAGGAGACGTTTGCTGAGAGGGGCAGCAGGCCCTCTGGGAGTGGGGCTAGGGAGGGTGGGTGTGCAGGCTCCGTGGCGGGTCTCGGCCCTCCTGGGTCTGGCCTGGGACTGGGACAGGATTGACGCACCTGTCTTGAGGGGCAGCCTCCCTTGGGCCTGGCTGCTGTGACAGCTGTCTCCCATGACCCACAGACCTGCACGTGGGCATCACCAAGAGGCTGAAGACCGTGGAGGTGCTGGAGGGCGACAGCTGCCGCTTCGAGTGCATCCTGTCCCATGAGAACGCTGGCGATGCGGCCGTGTGGACAGTTGGTGGGAAAACAGTGGGCAGCTCCGGCCGCTTCCGGGCTACACGCCAGGGCCGCAAGTACACTCTGGCAATCCAAGATGCAGCGCCGTGTGACGCTGGGGAGGTGGTCTTTTCCGTCCGGGACCTCACCTCCAAGGCCTCACTCGTTGTCAGAGGTGGGTGATGGCGGCAGTGGGACCTGACGGGGGCAGGTCGGGGGTCTCTCTCCAGGGTCGGGGCCTCCCAGGCAGCCGCGGGCACCATGGGGGGTACTTCTGGGTATTGCTTCCCAGCCCCTCGTTGGGGCCCAGAGGCATCTTTTGTGGGTACTGGGGAATCGTGGTCACCCAGGGGTTTAGTTTGTAGGACAAGGTTCTGGAGCCTTGGGCACGAGCAGGGCTTCTGATCTCCAATCTGTAGTTGGACTGCCTTGGTACCCCCAGGCTGCATGACTCATGGAGCTGGTGAAATTACCATTGGCATTTCTGAGCTGTCACTTACAGCATAAATGCCTGGTGCTCATAGCACGGGCTTGTGGCCATGGTTTGAGTTGCAGGGCATCTGAGAGATGCTGAGAACGTAAGATTCTGTGGCTGAATACCTCTCTCCCCCAGGGTCCCCGCCTGGCATTCCAGAGCTCTGAGGTCCCAGAGTTTAAAGTTTTGGAGCCGTAGGTTCTGTGGTCTCGGCTTCCCGGGTCAGAGGTTCCTGAATGCCTGCCCTGCCCTCACCCCAGGCGTGATGAGGGCCGTGGCCGTGGGTGGACCTGTGGCCATGCCTCATGGGCCGCCGTCTCTGCTGCTTTCAGAGAGGCCGGTTGACATCATGAAGCCGTTGGAGGACCAACAGGCTGTGCTGGGCGAGGATGTGATGTTGAGGTGTGAGCTTTCACGGGTGGGTACCCCGGTGCGCTGGCTGAAGGATGGCAAGGCCATTCGGAAGAGTCAGAAGTATGAGCTGCTCACCGAGGGCACTCAGGCCACGCTCATCGTCCACGCGGCCTCACTCAAAGATTCGGGCAACTACACCTGTGAGACAGACACCTCCAAAAGCACAGCCAGTCTCCGCGTGGAAGGTAACCCCCACGAGAGAGCCTGGGACAGCCCCTGTGGCTTTTGTCCCTGCGTGTGACTGCCCCCTTGAGGCCCGAGCCGCTCTGTCCCAGGCAGGAACGGAGGAGCGCCCAGCAAGGAAGGCGCTTTCCCAGGCCCTTGGGGTTCTGCGGGTGGGCCAGGAGAATTCCCTGTGGTGGGACTGACTTCCCGCCCTGCATGGGGTCTGCACAGGCCTCACCCTCCCACCCACTGTTGCCCCCTTCCTCCAGAAAAGCCAAACCGGTTCACGGAGGAGCTAGCCGACCTGCAGGTGGAGGAGAAGGGCACGGCCGTGTTTGTCTGTAAGACGGAGCGCCCTGCGGCTACGGTGACCTGGCGCAAGGGCCTCACGGAGCTGCCAGCCTCGGGGAAGCACGTGCCCAGCCAGGAGGGCCTGACCCTGAAGCTCACCATCAGCGCCCTGGAGAAGGTGGACAGTGACACTTACACCTGCGACATCGGCCAGGCCCAGTCCCAGGCCCGGCTCCTCGTGCAAGGTGAGGCCCCGGGCGCTGCAATGTCGCTCTCCTTTGTGCACCAGATTTCACAGCCCTCGGGGTGCTCAGGTGTAAGCTTGGTTTCGGGTAGACTTGGAGGTGGTCAGAGATCAGAGCACTGCCTGGCCCTGGGCAAACTCAGCTTCGGTCTCCCTGTCTCTGATGGGGGGTTGCTGTGGGTGGTCTTGTCCTGAGTCCCTCCCAGCTGGGCCTTGTATAAAGGAGTCAGCAGCCCTCATTTATCTGGGCATTCATTTGCGCAGTGAGTGTTTCTGGAGCCCGTCCAGTGTGTGCCCCGCCCCACCCCACCCCCTATTTTCTGCATGTTCTTATCATTCTCCCTTTCCACTGATGAGGAAACTGGGGCCATTACTTGGGGTTGTTGGCTGGCCCAGGGTCGTAGGGCCGGTAGGTCAGGGTTCAGCCCAGTCCTCCTGACCCCAGGGCCGTTGTCCAGGGTGAAATCAGCGGGAGATCCTTCCCGGGGTCTTTCCACTGGAAGAAACAAAAGGAATAGCAAAGAAGCCTCACTTTTGATTTTTTTTCTCTTTTTCAATGAAATACAGTGAATCCACTGAATTCAGTGAGAGCATTTTGTTAGCGCAGTCGAAGCGCAACTGTCTAATAAAATGGATATCTATGCTTTAAAAAAGTCAGTTAAAGTGAATGTCATCTCAATAGATGCAGAAGAAGCATTTGATAAAATGCAACACCCATTTATGATAAAAACTCTCACGAAAGTGGGCATAGAGGGAACACATCTCAACATGATAAAAGCTATATATGACAAACCTACAGCCAGCATAGCACTCAATGGTGAAAAACTCAAAAGCTTCCCACTAAAATCTGGGACAAGACAAGGATGCCCACTATCACCACTCCTATTCAACATAGTCCTGGAAGTCCTAGCCACAGCAGTCAGGCAAGAGAAAGAAATAAAAGGGATCCAAATTGGAAAAGAAGAGGTAAAAGTGTCATTATATGCTGATGACATGTTACTATATATAGAAAACCCTAAAAGGTCCACACAAAAGCTACTAGAGCTGATTGAAGAATTCAGCAAGGAAGCAGGTTACAAAATTAATGTACAAAAATCAGTTGCATTTCTTTACACTAATGTCACATAATAACAAAACGTGCTCTTTAAAAAATGTAAGACACACAGACTTGTGCCTGTCTGCTGCTGTCAGCCAGAGCTGTTTCTTTGTGTGTCAGTTCACAAATCAGAATTCCTTCTCTCCTTTGCATTCATCGCCCTCCCAAAGTGCCATCTATGCTTTTCCGGTGACCAGTAGCTTCAAGACAACTGTGGATGCAGAAGGAATCTGGAAGCCAATCCATTTCTATTTTTATGACTTCTTTCTAAGTTTTCACCATACCTAAGACAGCAGCAGAAATAACAAAACAAAACAAAAAAACCCACCAGCTTTTTTTCCCTAGGAATTCCCGCTGTCAGTCCTCCAAAGCATCTGATTTAAATTTTATCGTAGCCTACCATCTTTTTGTCACACTCCCCTTTCTTCTGTTAATACGAGATTTAGTTGTGTTGTGGCTTCTATGACAGGCACACCTGGCATGGACAGGTTAGGGGGCACAACTTGATGGGGGGGGCGCTCCCCTTGTGTGCTCTGCAGAAGGACCCCAGAGTTGGGTTGGGGAACAGTTGGCAGGCCTAAAGCAAATCCTTTTGGACAGTTCAGTCTGGATCCACTTACTGTCTTCTGAGTTTTGTCACCCTGAGACTGTTACGATCATTTGCTGGCTTCCTGCCCTGAGCCTCCCCCAGGTCTTGGGGAGCATCTGTTTCCCTTGGCAGCTGGCCCCGGGTCCCTGACACGCCCGTGTGTGCCCCTGCAGGCCAGAGAGTGCTCATCACGGAGGACCTGGAGGATGTGGAGGTGCAGGAGGGCTGCCCGGCCACCTTCTGCTGCCGCATCTCTCCCGCTGACTACAAGCCCGTCCACTGGTTCTTGGACAAGACCCCCCTGTACGCCAACGAACTCAACCAGATCGAGGCCCAGCCGGGCGGCTACCATGTGCTGACCCTGAGGCAGCTAGCGCTCAAGGACTCAGGCACTGTCCACTTTGAGGCAGGTGACCAGCGGGCCTCGGCCACCCTGCGGGTCACAGGTAGGCCACATGCCCAGTGTCTGGTGTCATTCAGGGGGCCGGTCCAAGGCTAAGGGTGCAACCTCAAAGCAGTGGTTTGGCCACACACCGAATGTGGCCCAGGGCTCACAGAGAAGGCACCGTGGGCTCCCCGTGGGCTGGGCGGGGCCTTAATCCCAGGGAGCGGGGCTTGGGAGGCTGAGTGGCGCTGTCTCAAGATGTGTTGTTGCACGTGGTGTGCAAAAGCGAACTCAGGATCAGTGTCGTTTGGGCTGGGCCCCACCCCTATGGAGTGCGGAGCCACAAGAAGCCTGTCCTGTTCCCTCCTGAGCGATGTTTGCAGCCCAGGCTGAGGGGGACAGGTGGACACTGACCAGCGGTGCTGCCTGGTCTACAGCAAGACCTGGGGCTTCTCCTTCAAGAACCTCCAAACATCCTATGCTTTCCTCTCTGTCTCCAGAGAAGCCGAGCGTCTTCTCCCAGGAGCTCACAGACGCCACGGTCATGGAAGGGGAGGACCTGACCCTGGTCTGTGAGACTGCTGCCTCAGACAGCTCCGTGTACTGGACCAAGGATGGGAAGGCCCTGCGGCCTTCAGCCCGGTGCCGGCTGACCTATGAGGGTCGCCAGGCCCAACTGGTCATCACTGGCACCACCCTGCAAGACAGTGGGCGTTACAAGTGTGAGGCCGGGGGTGCCTGGAGCAGCTCCATAGTCAGGGTCCATGGTGAGCACCTGGGGGGCACCGGGCAGCCTCCAGCCACACTCGGGGCACCTGTGTCTTTCATCTTGCTAAGGTCTCGGGGGGACCCCAGGACTCCATCCAACTCCTCTCTCCATCTCCGCCCCCTGTGTGTGTGTTTGAGTCTGGGTGGGGGTGTTCTGAGGCTCCCTCTGTCCACCTATGTCTTTTCAACAGTTGGTCCCTCTAGCGTTGCTCCTTAACCCCCATCTCTGGGTCTCTGCTGCTTCCAGTAGCCTCCCTCAGCCACTCTTGGTCTCTTGACCAGCCGTGTCTTTTTTTACTTCATTCCTTACTTTGTCTTGTGTTCTGACATCTCCGTATCATCCTTCTCTTGGCTTGGTTCATCTACATTTATACCTCAGTCAGCTCGGGCTGCGTAACAAATAGCACAAGCTGAGTGGCTTAAGCAACAGACATTTAGTATCTCCCAGTCCTGGAAACCAGCAGTCTCAGATCAAGGTGTCGGCAGGCCTGGTTTCTCCTTGGCATGTAGATGGCCGACTTCTCCCCGTGTTCTTCCATGGTCATCCCCCTGTGTGTGTCTGTCTCCTAATCTCCTTTTCTTGGTGTTGTAACACCAATAATATGAGATCAAGGCCCACCCTAAAGATCTGATTTTACCTTGATCATCTCTTTAAAGACCCCCATCTCTAAATATAGTTTTATTCTGAGTCCTGAAGGTAGAACAGGGCTCAACAGCTGAATCTGGGGGACACAGTATAGCCCACAACACTCCACTCTTCTCTGTTACCTGTTGTTTTGTTCATCCTCCTGGATGAACAGAGGTCTTGGGATCACTGTCACTAGCCGGCAGTGTAGACAGTGAGGTAGACCTGCCTGCACCCTGCCCTCAGCCATCCTCAACTATAGTTGGGGGACCCCTGTGGGAGACAGTGTGGTGAGGGCTGAGCTGACCTCATGCCTGTCCCACAGCTCGGCCAGTGCAGTTCCGAGAGGGGCTGAAGGACATGGAGGTGCTGGAGGGTGGTGCAGCTACACTGCGCTGCACGCTGTCATCGGTAGCCATGCCTGTGGAGTGGCGCTGCGGAGATGAGGTCCTGAGGTCTGGAGGCAAGTACACCCTGAGGCAGGAGGGTACCATGCTGGAGCTGGTGGTCCGGGACCTGCGGCCCCAGGACAGCGGGCAATACTCCTGCTGCGTCGGAGACCAGACAACGTCAGCCAGGCTCTCCGTAAAGGGTAAGCATCCTTACCCACTCTGGTCATATGACCCCACGCGGGTCCAGGCAGCCCCTTTCATCCTTTGTGGGAGAATGAAGGTGTTGTTCTGTGTCCATTGGACCTTGTTACAGCCCAGCCTGCTGAGTTCCTCGGAGGACTGAGAAGCAAGGAGGCCATGGAAGGGACCACAGCCACACTGCGTTGTGAGCTGAGCAAAGAGGCCCCTGTGGAGTGGAGGAAGGGGCCCAAGACCCTCAGAACCGGGGACAGAGTGAGCCTGAGGCAGGACGGGGCCGTGTGTGAGCTGGAGATCCGTGGCCTGACCGTGGCGGATGCTGGGGAGTACTCGTGCGTGTGTGGGCAGGAGAGAACCTCGGCCACGCTCACCGTCAAGGGTAAGGAACATGTGTGGCCAAGCAAAGTTCTGTTTTGGTGTCCAATTATTGACTTGATGGTATCCCACTGCATTCATCCCACCTTCCCTCCTCATCTCAGTGTCACCCTCTTCTCTTAGCTCCATGGAATTCCTCCCACCTTCCTGGGCTGTTGTGTGAACCAGGAGAAACCAGCATCTGAGCTACTTCCCTTGCAGCATGTCACTGCTGGTTCTGTGCTGCTGGCTTATTGGTCTCTGTCTTTTCCTCTGTCATGTCATATCCTGTCTCCAAAGTTCTCTCAAGACTCTGATGTTCCATGTCTGACCCTCCCCAGCCCTGCCTGCTGAGTTCATAAGAAGACTGCGAAGCAAGGAGGCCACAGAAGGGACCACAGCCACGCTGCACTGTGAGCTGAGCAAGGAGGCCCCCGTGGAGTGGAGGAAGGGGCCAGAGACCCTCAGAACCGGGGACAGAGTGAGCCTGAGGCAGGACGGGGCCGTGTGTGAGCTGGAGATCCATGGCCTGACCGTGGCGGACGCTGGGGAGTACTCGTGCGTGTGCGGGCAGGAGAGAACCTCGGCCACGCTCACTGTCCAAGGTAAAGACTGTGTGTGGCCACGTGGAGCAGCGGCTTCATGTCTGAGGGTTTGACACGTCCTCTAGCTCTGCCCCGTCTGTGTAGGGTTTTTCACTTCCCTGTGTGTCTCCTGCGCTCCTGCCACATGCGTCTCCCAGCACCTACTCCTGTGAGGCCCATCTCAGATAAAGAGCAGAGAATAAGGTCCTCCCTGCCCTCAGGGGTCCATGTCTTGGGGAGGGGATGAGGGCAGCCACACAGAGAGAGGAATTAGGGTCCTCATGAGGGGGCCTGTCAGGAGAGAAGCTGGGAAGAAGGTCAAAGCAAGGCCCTCAAGGGTGGAATGTCAAAGGGGCATCCGGGGAGGGAAGCGGGGCGTGTGTTCTGAGCCATGGGAGAACCCCGATGGGAGGTCCTCAGATCTGCTGTCCAGCATCTGGGTGTTGGGGGAAGTGAGGTCTGGATGGAGATGAGGTGTGTGGAGATGAGGTGGAGGTGAGGTCTGGGTGTGGACTGTGCTTGACTGTGAAAGCAGAGGAGGAGGTTGACAGAAGAGCCACACTGAGGAGCAGAGTCAGACCCAGGAAGGGCAGGTGGGCACCCATGCCAGGGTGGGAGGGCGATGTCTGGAGTCTTGGGCAGATGGGGGCTGGCTCTTGGCAGCAGCCATAGAGAGGGGTCTGTTAGGGCATGGCAGGGCAGCCTATGACTGGGACATGGGATGAAAGGGGACAGTCTGAGGGGAGGGGGCACAGTCAGCTGGAGCAGGAGGGCTGGCCCATGGGCTTAGGGGCAGACAGGGCCACTTCCTGTGTGGGGTGGATGATGGCCAGGTGGATGGGCTCCCATGAGGGGGGACAGTGGGGGCTCCTTTGCACCCGAGCAGCCCACTGTGGGCATTTTGTCTGGTCGTCTGGGCTCCCGCTTCCAGCAGGTGCCTGTGTTGCCAATGTGGTGTCTGTGGCCTTGTCTGCAAGCTCCAGAGTCCAGTGGTCTGTGTGTCTATCTGACCCTCCCCAGCCCTGAGCACCCAATTCACAAAAGTTATGGAGCCCAAGCAGGCCGCGAGAGAGGCCACGCTCACATCCATGCTGTGCTGTGAGCTGAGCAAGGCAGCCGCCTGCAGTGGTGGAAGGGACCATGAAAGATACGGGGAGGACATCCTTTTTGGTTACTGTCTCTTTCCATCATTCCTGTGGGTGCTGTAGCCATTTCCATGTGCCTGTCCATGTCCTGAGGTCCTCACTGAGGATTCCAGATCCTCCATTTCTTGCTGATCTGTACCTGATTGGGCTCAGCCAGTCCATCCTCTGCCCCCAGGGCACAGCTGCCCACCCATGCGTCTGTGGGCCCACGCTTTTGTTTCTTATTTACTCCAAAGTGTGAGTGTTTCATTGTCTAATGTCCACATCCTGAATCCCCCTAAATTCTCCAAAGAGTCTGACGTTCTCCGTGTCACTCTGACCCTCCCCAGCCCTCCCCACCAAGTTCACAAAGGGCCTGAGAAATGAGGAGGCCATGGAAGGGACCACAGCCACACTGCACTGTGAGCTGAGCAAGGAGGCCCCTGTGGAGTGGAGGAAGGGGCCTGAGATCCTCAGAGCCGGGGACAGAGTGAGCCTGAGGCAGGACGGGGCCGTGTGTGAGCTGGAGATCCATGGCCTGGCTGTAGTGGACGCTGGGGAATCCTCGTGTGTATGCAGGCAAGGGAGAACCTCGGCCACGCTCCCTGTCGGAGTAAAGACCACGTGTGGCCAAGCAGAGCTGTGTTTGGTGTCCAGTTGCTGACTTTATGACATCTCTGTATATTCATTCTACATTCGTTTCCTGTCTCAGTGTCATCCTCTTTCCATAACTCCATGGGATCCCTTCTGCTTTCCTGGGCTGCTGGATGAACCAGAAGAAACCAGCACTTAAGCCACCTCCCACCCCTTGTGTGACTGCCAGTACTGTCTTGTTTTCCTGTCAGAGTCTCTGTCTTTTTCTCCATCCTGTCATGTCCTGCCTCCCCGCCAAATTCTCCAGAGAACCTGATGGTCTCTGTGGCATTCTGACCCTCCCCAGTCCTGCTTTCCAGATTCATGTAAAGTTTGAGGCCTGAAATGTCCACAGAAAGGGCTGGGCTGAGGGAAGCCTCAATCCACAGTGTGTCCTTGGCATATGTCCCGGGTCTCCCTGGCTTTTGTGTTTCCTCTGTGCTGTTCAAACCTGTCTCTTCTGTGCGCTCACAGAGCGTGACTGTGTGTGTGTGTCTTTCCAACGCCCTAGCCCTGCCCACCAAGTTCACAAAGGGTCTGAGGAATGAAGAAGCCGTGGAAGGGGCCACAGCTACCCTACACTGTGAGCTGAGCAAGGCGGCCCCTGTGGAGTGGAGGAAGGGGCCCAAGACCCTCCAATCTGGGGACAAAGTCAACATGAGGCAGGACGGAGTCGTATGTGAGCTGGAGATTCGTGACCTGACCAAGGCAGATGCTGGGGAGTACTCATGCGTGTGTGGGCAGGAGAGAACCTCAGCCACGCTCACCATCAAGGGTAAAGACCACGTGTGGCCAAGCAAAGTTCTGTTTTGGTGTCCAATTATTGACTTGATGGCATCTCCCTGAACTCATCCCACCTTCCCTCCTCATCTCAGTGTCACCCCGTTCTTATAACTCTGTGGAATTCCTTCCACCTTCCTGGGCTGTTGTATGAACCATGAGAAACCAGCATCTGAGCTTCTTCTCTCCCAGCGTGTCACTGTGGTTCTGGCCTGTTGTCCTGTTGGTCTCTGTCTGTTCCTCTGTCATGTCATGTCCTCTCTCCGAAGTTCCTCTGAAACTCTGATGTTCTATGTCTGTGTGACCCTCCCTAGCCCTGCCTGCCAAGTTCATTAAGGACCTGAAGAAGGAAGAGGCCACAGAAGGGGCCACAGTGATGCTGTGTTGTGAGCTGAGCAAGGAGGCCCCCGTGGAGTGGAAGAAGGGGCCTGAGACCCTCAAATCTGAAGACAGAGTGAGCCTGAGGCAGGACGGTGTCCTCTGTGAACTGCAGATCCGTGGCCTGACTATGGCAGACGCTGGGGAGTACTCGTGCGTGTGTGGGCAGGAGAGAACCTCGGCCACGCTCACCGTCAAGGGTAAAGATCATGTGTGGCCAAGCTGAGCTGTGTTTGGTGTCCAATTGTTGACTTGATGGTATTCCACTGCATTCATCCAAACTTCCTTCCTCATCTGAGTATCACCCTCTTCTCTCAGCTCCATGGAATTCCTTCCACCTTTCTGGGCTGTTCTGTGAACCATGAGAAACCAGCATCTGATCTACTTCCCCCTCAGTGTGTCACTGCTGGTTCTGTCCTGTTGTCCTGTTTGTGTCTTTTCCTCTGTCATGTCGTGTCCTGTCTCCAAAGTTCTCCTGAGACTCTGATGTTCTATGTCTGCTGACCCTCCCCAGCCCTGCCTGCCAAGTTCATAAAGGGCCTGAGGAAGGAAGAGGCCACAGAAGGAGCCAGAGCTATACTGTGCTGTGAGCTGAGCAAAGAGGCGCCCGTGGAGTGGAGGAAAGGGCCCAAGACCCTAAAATCAGAGGACAGAGTGACCCTGAGGCAGGAAGGAGTCATGTGTGAGCTGGAGATCCGTGGCCTGACCATGGCAGATGCTGGGGAGTACTCGTGCGTGTGTGGGCAGGAGAGAACCTCGGCCACGCTCACCATCAAGGGTAAACACCACATGCGGCCGCGCAGAGCTCTGTTGGTGTCCAATTATTGACTTGATGGCATCTCTCTGCACTCATCCCACCTTCCCTCCTCACTTCAGTGTCAGCCACTTCCCAGAGCTCCATGGAATTCCTTCCACCTTCCTGGGCTGTTGTGTGAACCTGGACAGACCAGCATCTGAGCTGCTTCCCACGCAGCATGTCACTGCTGGTTCTGTCCTGTTGTCCCGTCAGAGTCTGTGTCCTTTCCTCTGACCTGTCCTGTTGTGTCCCACAATGATCTCTGGAGAATCTGATGTTCTCCACACCTTCCAACAGGCTCCAGCCCTGCCCACCAAGTTCACATGAAACATGAGGCCCGAGGAGTCCAGGGAAAGGGCCACAACCACAGCTTGAGCAGGGAGGGCTGAGGAAAGCCACAGTCCTCAGCGTTGCCTGGCACAGCCAGCATGTGGCCCCTGTCCATTTGGGCTTTGTGTCTTCTCTGTGATGTCCACGTCCTGCCTTATCTGTGTGCTCAGGGGGTGTGGTCATGCTCATCTCTCTCCATCCTTCCCAGCCCTGCCCATCAAGTTCACAAAGGGACTGAAGAAGGAAGAGGCCAAGGAAGGGGCAACAGTTACACTGCGCTGTGAGCTGAGCAAGGAGGCCCCTGTGGAGTGGAGGAAGGGGCCCAAGACCCTCCAGTCTGGGGACAGAGTCAACCTGAGGCAGGAAGGAGTTGTATGTGAGCTGGAGATCCGTGGCCTGACCGTGGCAGATGCTGGGGAGTACTCGTGCATGTGTGGGCAGGAGAGAACCATGGCCATGCTGACCATCATGGGTAAAGACCACGTGTGGCCAAGCAGAGCTGTGTTTTGGCGTCCAGTTATTGACTTGATGGCATCCTGCTGAATTCATCCCACCTTCCTGGGCTGTTGTATGAACCATGAGAAACCATCATCTGAGCTTCTTCTCTCCCAGTGTGTCACTGCTGGTTCTGTCCTGTTGTCCTGTTGGTCTCTGTCTTTTCCTCTGTCATGTCATGTCCTGTCTCTGAAGGTCTCCTGAGACTCTGATGTTCTATTCCTGTCTGACCCTCCCCAGCCCTGCCTGCCAAGTTCACAAAGGGCCTGAAGAAGGAAGAGGCCACAGAAGGGGCCACAGTCACGCTACACTGTGAGCTGAGCAAGGAGGCCCCTGTGGAGTGGAGGAAGGGGCCAGAGGTCCTGAAATCTGGGGACAGAGTGAGCCTGAGGAAGGATGGAGTTGTGTGTGAGCTGGAGATCCGTGGCCTGACCATGGCAGATGCTGGGGAGTACTCGTGCGTGTGTGGGCAGGAGAGAACCTCAGCCACACTCAACATCAAGGGTAAAGACCATGTGTGGTCACCTGAGTGGCTTCTCTCTGACACCTGTTCTCTGCTTTCCCAATGTCACTGCTGTCTCAGAGTCACGATCACCATCTGTCTGATCCATCCCACAAACACACTGGCCAGCCCTGTCTAGAATCAGTGGGTGATGGAAAGACCCTCTAGGGAGGCACCAGCAGACAGATGTCATGGTCCAGGAGAGCTGCCCAGGGCCACTGGCATGTGACTGGGGCTCTGGATATTGGGCTCTGGAACCCAGGCGTGGGGTTGGGGGCATTCATGGGATTGGCAGATATGCACAGGAGGGCTGAAGTACAGCATTGGGGGGTTCAGAGAGGAGGTGGTCAGACAGGCCAGGCCCGCTTGTCCGTGGTGACAGCATTTGATTGAGCTTGGAAATTGTGTGGAACCTCTGAAGAGCTCTGTCTCAGACAGCTTGGCTGAATAACAACAATCACAGACAGGTGACTTATGGCATACATTTATCGTTTTATAGTCCTGGAGGCTGGAAGTCTAAGATCAAGGTGTCTGCAGGGTTGTTTCTTAGGAAGCCTCTCTCCTTGGCTGGTAGACAGCCATCTCTCCCTTTGCCTTCACCTTAGTCATTCTTCTCTGTGGATCTGTGTTCTAATCTCCTCTTCTTATAAGTCAGGTTAGATTAGGGCCCACCCCAGTGACCTCATTTGACCTCAATTACCTCTAAAAGACCTTATCTCCAAATAAGTTCGCATTCTGAGTTCTTGGGGGTTCAGACTTAACATATGTATTTGCAGGGAGATGTGAGTCAGTCCACACTATTCTATCCTCTTGCCCCCCAAAATACATGTCCTTTTCATTTGCAGAGTACATTTACCCCATCCCCCACACCCAAAAGTCTGAACCCATTCCAGTGTCAGGCTAAGCCCAAGGTCTCACCTAATCGAATGTGGGTGAGATGGGAGGTAAGGTTCATCCTGAGGCAAGACTTCTCTCCAGCTGTAAAACTATAAAATCAGATGAGTTATGCACTTTTCCAAAATACATCAGTGAGACAGGCATGGCATAGATAATTCACATTCCAAAAGAGAGGAAACAGGAAAGAAGAAAGAGGCCACTGGTCCCATGGAAATCCAACACTTCGTAGGACAAGTTCTGTTCGATTTTAGCTGGAGGATGGTCCCCTGGCTCAGTGCTCTGTCTCCTGGTCCAGAGTGGTGACCTCACCTCCTTGGCCCTGGGCAAAGGTGGCCTGACCCTCTGGGACCATGGATGCAGTGGCAGCCCTGCTGACCTCCGAATTGCCATTGGGGTTATTCTTCCCAACTTTGAAGGGTAACACTTGTTCCCAGCTGGATGGCTCTACTGGGCCATGCTGTAGAAACCGCAGCGTCTGAAAGCTTCCATCACTTTGTGCCTTCTGTGCCTGACTCATGGCTAACAGTCTTTCTGCTGGCATAAAATTCTCAAAAGCCTTGTTGGTCTTCCGTACAGTTCGCAGGATTCCAAGCCATCAGAGCAGAGCACATTCCACACATCCTTCCTGAATAATTCCATCTCTACTGCTGGCTTTGTTGAGATGGCTAATTGGCTCCAGGAGTCACACTCATAATCTCTTTACCAAATGATTTTTCAGGCACACCGTTGGCATTCTCTCCAGAAGAGGCTTTCTCATTTTTCTTTTTTGCAATTTCAGTGGGCTGAAAAATTTCTAAATCTTCAACTTTTGGGTTCCCTTTGCTTAAATACTTCCTTCTTTGACATGGCTCTTTTTTTCCCCTCACATTTTATCATAAGCAGCATGGAGGGATCAGTCTGTGCCTTCAGTGTTTGGCTTAGGAATCCCCTTAGCTAAATAATCAAGTTCGCTTGTAAGTTCTACCTTCCACAGAACTCTGGGATGCAATTCAGCCAAATTCTTCACCACTTTATAAAAGAATTGCCTTTCTTCCAGTTTCCAATAACACATTTCTCATTTCCATCTGAGGCCTCACCATAAGCACCTTTGGCATCCGTATTTCTACCAGTAATCTCTTCAAGGTAATCTACATTTATTTAACATTGCACCTTAGAACTCTTCCAGCTTCCACCCATCACCCAGTTCCAAAGCCATTTCCATAATAGTGTATTTGTTACAGTAGCGACCCACTCCTGGGATCAAAATCTGAATGGTTTAACAACGTAACAGTGACTTAAACATTAGAAAAATTTTTCCTACCAGTTCTGGAAGCTGGAAGTCTGAGATCAAGGTGTAGGCAGGGCTGGTTTCTCCCAAGACCTCTATTCTAGGCATGTAGATGGCTATCTTCTCCCTGTGTCATCACGGTCATTCTTCTGTGTGTATCTGTGCCCCAAACTTCTCTGCTTATAAGGACACCAGTCATGTTGGGTTAGGTCGCACCCCAGTGACCTCATTTTACCTTAATCACCTCTTTAAAGACCACATTTCCAATACATCTTTATTCTGTGCCCTGGGGATGTGGCTCCAACATACGAATTTTGAAGGACACGATTCATCCCACAACAGGGATTCATCCCATAACCAGGGTGGGCCCTGGTCGTCTGGAACTTGTGAAGCTCACACTCTGCCTGGAGTTGGGAGGGAGGAGAGGACAGATGGCAGGGTGGAAGGCCAGGGGTTCCAATGGGGTCTAGAAGATCTGAGCCTGGAGAATGGAAGTCCAGTGGGGTCAAAAAGGGAATGTGTGAGGTGGAGGAGGTGGGGCCTGTTATGGGGAGGGAAGGCATGCAGTGGGTCCAGGGGTGGGCAGTGCTGGACTGACACCCTACCTTGGATGGGGAGCACAAGTGAGGGGTGTCAGTGGGGCGCTGGGTGTCATGTCTAGAAGGTGCCTCTCAGGGGTTCTCCCAAGACAGATGTCAAATGCATGGTTGCACGTGTGGGCTGTGAGCTGGAAGGACGTGGCTTGGACTCTAGGTGCAGGTGAGGTTAGGGCTTAGTCTGTATGAAAAGATAGAAGCAGGACAGATGTCCACTGAGAAGCTGAGAGAACTGGATGGAGCCAGTCCCCTGCTGCTCTGCACCACTGTCAGCAAGGTGCAGGAAGGTCTCACTGTCAAGCATGCAATGATCTGCTGCTTCCCACATCCTCCACCCTTCCTGCTTCTGTTCCCATCCTGAATGTGCAGGTCATACCCCCAAATCCTACAGAAGATTGATGGCTTCTGTACAACTAATTCTCCGCAGCCCTGCCTGCTCGGTTCACGGAAGATCTGAAGACCAAGGAGGCCACAGAAGGGGCCACAGCCACACTGCACTGTAAGCTGAGCAAGGAGGCCCCCGTGGAGTGGAGGAAGGGGCCGGAGACCCTCAGAGCTGGGGGCAGAGTGAGCCTGAGGCAGGACGGGGCCATGTGTGAGCTGGAGATCCGTGGACTGACCATGGCGGATGCTGGGGAGTACTCGTGCGTGTGTGGGCAGGAGAGAACCTCAGCCACGCTCACCGTCAAGGGTAAAGAACATGTGTGGCCAAGCAAAGTTCTGTTTTGGTGTCCAATTATTGACTTGATGGCATCTCCCTGAACTCATCCCACCTTCCCTCCTCATCTCAGTGTCACCCTGTTCTTATAACACTGTGGAATTCCTTCCACCTTCCTGTGCTGTTGTATGAACCACGAGAAACCAGCTTCTGAGCTACTTCCCACCCCTTGTGTCACTGTGGTTCTGGCCTGTTGTTCTGTTGGTCTCTGTCTTTTCCTCTGTCATGTCATGTCCTGTCTCCGAAGTTCCCCTGAAACTCTGATGTTCTATGTCTGTGTGACCCTCCCTAGCCCTGCCTGCCAAGTTCATAAAGGACCTGAGGAAGGAAGAGGCCACAGAAGGGGCCACAGTGATGCTGTGTTGTGAGCTGAGCAAGGAAGCCCCCGTGGAGTGGAAGAAGGGGCCTGAGACCCTCAAATCTGAAGACAGAGTGAGCCTGAGGCAGGACGGGGTCCTCTGTGAACTGCAGATCTGTGGCCTGACCATGGCAGATGCTGGGGAGTACTCGTGCGTGTGTGGGCAGGAGAGAACCTCGGCCACGCTCACCATCAAGGGTAAAGACCACATGTGGCCGCGCAGAGCTCTGTTGGTGTCCAATTATTGACTTGATGGCATCTCTCTGCACTCATCCCACCTTCCCTCCTCACTTCAGTGTCAGCCGCTTCCCAGAGCTCCATGGAATTCCTTCCACCTTCCTGGGCTGTTGTGTGAACCTGGACAGACCAACCTCTGAGCTGCTTCCCATGCAGCATGTCACTGCTGGTTCTGTCCTGTTGTCCTGTCAGAGTCTGTGTCTTTTCCTTTCTCTTATCCTGTCCTGTCCCACAATGATCTCTGGAGAATCTGATGTTCTCCACACCTTCCAACAGGCTCCAGCCCTGCCCACCAGATGCACACGAAACATGAGGCCTGAGGGGTCCAGGGAAGGGGCCACAACCACAACTTAAGCAGGGAAGGCTGAGGAAAGCCATAGTCCTCAGTGTTGCCTGGCACAGCCAGCATGTGGCCCCTGTCCATTTGGGCTTTGTGTCTTCTCTGTGGTGTCCACGTCCTGCCTTATCTGTGTGCTCAGGGGGTGTGGTCATGCTCATCTCTCTCCATCCTTCCCAGCCCTGCCCATCAAGTTCACAAAGGGACTGAAGAAGGAAGAGGCCAAGGAAGGAGCAACAATCATGCTGCGCTGTGAGCTAAGCAAGGAGGCCCCCGTGGAGTGGAGGAAGGGGCCAGAGATCCTCCAATCTAGGGACAGAGTCAACATGAGGCAGGACGGAGTCGTATGTGAGCTGGAGATCCATGGCGTGACTGTGGCAGATGCTGGGGAATATTCGTGCATGTGTGGGCAGGAGAGAACCACGGCCATGCTGACCGTCAGGGGTAAAGACAACATGTGGCCAAGCAGAGCTGTGTTTGGTGTCCAATTATTGACTTGATGGCATATTCCTGCACTCGTCCCACCTTCCCTCCTCATTTCAGTGTCACCCCATTGTTATAACTCCATGGAATTCCTTCTGCCTTTCTGTGCTGCTGTGTGAACCAGGAGAAACCAGTGTCTGAGCTACTTCCCACCCAGCGTGTCACTGCTCATTCTGTCCCTTTGGCTGTTGTTCTCTGTCTTTTCCTCTGTCATGTCATGTCCTGTCTCCAAAATTCTCCTGAGACTCTCATGTTCTATGCCTGTCTGACCCTCTCCAGCCCTACCTGTCAAGTTCATAAAGGGACTGAAGAAGGAAGAGGCCAAAGAAGGGGCAATGGTCACGCTACACTGTGAGCTGAGCAAGGAGGCCCCTGTTGAGTGGAGGAAGGGGCCAGAGATCCTCAAATCTGGGGACAGAGTCAACATGAGGCAGGACAGAGTCGTATGTGAGCTGGAGATCCATGCCCTGACCATGGCGGATGCTGGGGAATATTCATGCATCTGTGGGCAGGAGAGAACTTCAGCCATGCTGACCATCATGGGTAAAGACCACGTGTGGCCAAGCAGAGTTGTGTTTTGGTGTCCAATTATTGATTTTATGGTATCCCACTGCATTCATCCCACCTTCCCTACTCATCTCAGTATCACCCTCTTCTCTTAGCTCCATGGATTTCCTCCCACCTTCCTGGCTGTTGTATGAACCATGAGAAACCAGCTTCTGAGCTACTTCCCTCCCAGTGTATCACTGCTGGTTCTGTCCTGTTGTCCTGTTTTCCTGTTGGTCTCGGTCTTTTCCTCTGTCATGTCCAGTCTTGTCTCTAAAGTTCTCCTGAGACTCTGATGTTCTATGTCTGTCTGACCCTCCCCAGCCCTGCCTGCCAAGTTCACAAAGGACCTGAAGAAGGAAGAGGCCAAGGAAGGGGCAACGGTCATGCTACACTGTGAGCTGAGCAAGGAGGCTCCCGTGGAGTGGAGAAAGGGGCCAGAGATCCTCAGACCTGGGGACAGAGTCAACATGAGGCAGAATGGAGTCGTGTGTGAGCTGGAGATCCGTGACCTGACCACGGCAGATGCTGGGGAGTACTCATGCGTGTGTGGGCAGGAGAGAACCTCGGCCATGCTCACTGTCAAGGGTAAAGACCATGTGTGGCCAAGCAGAGATGTGTTTGGTGTCCAATTATTGACTTGATGGCATCTACCTGGATTCATCCCACCCTCCCTCCTCATCTCAGTGTCACCCCATTCTTGTAACTCCATGGAATTCCTTCCATCTTCCTTTGCTGTTGTGTGAATCATGAGAAACCAGCATCTGAGCTACTTCCCACCCAGGATGTCACTGCTGGTTCAGTGCCATTGGCCTGCTGGTCTCTGTCTTTTCCTCTGTCATGTCATGTCTTGTCTTCAAAGTTCTTCTGAGACTCTGATGTTCTATGTCTGTCTGACCCTTCCCAGCCCTACCTGCCAAATTCATTAGGGACCTGAAGAAGGAAGAGGCCACAGAAGGGGCCACAGTGATGCTGTGTTGTGAGCTGAGCAAGGAGGCCCCCGTGGAGTGGAGGAAGGGGCTGGAGACCCTCAGAACTGGGGACAGAGTGAGCCTGAAGCAGGACGGGGTCCTCTGTGAGCTGAAGATCCGTGGCCTGACTATGGCAGACGCTGGGGAGTACTCGTGCGTGTGTGGGCAGGAGAGAACCTTGGCCACACTCATCGTCAAGGGTAAAGACCATGTATGGCCAAGCAGAGCTCTGTTTTGGTGTCCAATTATTCACTTGATGGCATCTACCTGGATTCATCCCAATTACCTTCATCTCAGTGTCACCCTGTTCTTGTAACTCCATGGAATTCCCTCCATCTTCCTGGGTTATTGTGTGAACCAGGAGAAACCAACATCTGAGCTACCCCAATCCTTGTGTCACTGCTGGTTCTGTCCTGCTGTTCTGTAAGAATCTGTATCTTTTCCACTGTCCTGAGCTGTCCTTTCCCACAATGATCTCTGGAGAATCTGATGTTCTCCACACCTTCCAACCTTCTCCAACCCTGCCCCCAGATTCACATGAAACATGAGGCCCGAGGAGTCCAGGGAAGGGGCCACAACCACAGCTTGAGCAGGGAGGGCTGAGGAAAGCCACAGTCCTCAGCGTTGACTGGCACAGCCAGCATGTGGCCCCTGTCCATTTGGGCTTTGTGTCTTCTCTGTGGTGTGCACGTCCTGCCTCATCTGTGTGCTCAGGGAGTGTGATCATGCTCATGTCTCCATCCTTCCCAGCCCTGCCCATCAAGTTCACAAAGGGCCTGAAGAAGGAAGAGGCCAAGGAAGGGGCAACAGTTACACTGCGCTGTGAGCTGAGCAAGGAGGCCCCTGTGGAGTGGAGGAAGGGGACAGAGATCCTCAGACCTGGGGACAGAGTCAACATGAGGCAGGACGGGGCCATGTGTGAGCTGGAGATCCGTGACCTGACCATGGCAGACGCTGGGGAGTACTCGTGCGTGTGTGGGCAGGAGAGAACCTCAGCCACGCTCAACGTCAAGGGTAAAGACTACGTGTGGCCAAACATAGCTGTGTTTGGTGTCCAGTTGTTGACTTGATGGCATCTCCCTGCATTCATGCCACCTTCCCTCCTCATCTCAGTGTCAACCCCTTCTCATAGCTCCATGGAATTCCTCCCACCTTCCTGGGCTTTTGTGTGAACCAGGAGAAACCAGCATCTGAGCTACTTCCCACCCAGGATGTCACTGCTGGTTCAGTGCCATTGGCCTGCTGGTCTCTGTCTTATCCTCTGTCGTGTCATGTCCTGTCTCCAAAGTTCTCCTGAGACTCTGAAGTTTTATGTCTGTCTGACCCTCCCCAGCCCTACCTGCCAAGTTCATAAAGGGCCTGATGAAGGAAGAGGCCACAGAAGGAGCCAGAGCTGTACTGTGCTGTGAGCTGAACAAGGAGGCCCCCGTGGAGTGGAGGAAGGGGCCCAAGACCCTCAAATCTGAGGACAGACTGACGCTGAGGCATGACGGTGCTGTGTGTGAGCTGGAGATCCGTGGCCTGACCATGGCGGATGCTGGAGAGTACTCGTGCGTGTGTGGGCAGGAGAGAACCTTGGGCACACTCATCGTCAAGGGTAAAGACCACATGTGGCCAAGCAGAGATGTGTTTGCTGTCTAATTGTTGACTTGATGGTTTCTCCCTGCACTCATCCCACCTTCCCACCCATCTCAGCATCACCTTCTTCTCTTAGCTCCATGGAATTCCTTCCACCTTCCTGGGCTGTTGTGTGAACCAGGAGAAACCAGCATCTGAGCTACTTCCCACCCGTCATGTCAGTGCTGGTTCTGTGCCGTTGGCCTGCTGGTCTCTGTCTTTTCCTCTGTCGTGTCATGTCCTGTCTCCAAAGTTCTGTCACGACTGTGATGTTCTGTGTCTGTATGACCCTTTCCAGCCCTGCCTGCTGAGTTCATAGGCAGAATGAGAAGCAAGGAAGCCACAGAAGGGGCCACGGCCACCCTGTACTGTGAGCTGAACAAGGAGGCCCCTGTGGAGTGGAAAAAGGGGCTTGAGACCCTCAGAGCTGGGGACAGAGTGAGCCTGAAGCAGGACGGGGCCGTGTGTGAGCTGGAGATCCGTGACCTGACCATGGCAGATGCTGGGGAGTACTCGTGCGTGTGTGGGCAGGAGAGAACCTCGGCCACGCTCACCGTCAAGGGTAAAGATCATGTGTGGCCACACGGACTGCTGTTTGGTGTCTGCCCATTCCTTCTCTGCTCTCATTTTCCTTTTCTACCCTGCTCTCTCAGTGTGTCCTGGTCTTCCTTTCCTAATTATATCATTGTCCCTGTCTGGCTCCCTGGCTGTTCTGTGGCACATGTATAGGTTGGATCTTTTAAAGTCACAGTCCCGGGAGTGTGCTGGGTGCACCCATCAAGTGGTCTGTGTCCTCCTGACTTGTGTGTCTTCTGTGTACTGTCCATAACCTGGTTTTTCTGTGTGTTCAGGAGCATGAGAGTGTTTGTTTGTGTCTTTCTGACCATCTCTAGCCCTGCCTGCCAAGTTCACAAAGGACCTGAGGAAGGAAGAGGCCACAGAAGGAACCACAGCTACACTGTGCTGTGAGCTGAGCAAGGAGGCCCCCGTGGAGTGGAGGAAGGGGCCCAAGACCCTCAAATCTGAGGACAGAGTGACCCTGAGGCAGGACGGGGCCATGTGTGAGCTGGAGATCCGTGGCCTGACCATGGCGGATGCTGGGGAGTACTCGTGCATGTGTGGGCAGGAGAGAACCTCAGCCACGCTCACCGTCAAGGGTAAAGACCATGTGTGGTCCAGCAGAGCTCTGTTTTGGTGTCCAGTTATTGACTTGATGGCATCTCTCTGTACTCATCCCACCTCCCCTCCTCACTTCAGTGTCAGCCTCTTCCCAGAGCTCCATGGAATTCCTTCCACCTTCCTGGGCTGTTGTGTGAACCTGGACAGACCAGCATCTGAGCTACTTCCCACCCCGCATGTCACTGCTGCTTCTGTCCTGTTGTCCCGTCAAAGTCTGTGTCCTTTCCTCTGACCTGTCCTGTTGTGTCCCACAATGATCTCTGGAGAATCTGATGTTCTCCACACCTTCCAACCTTCTCCAACCCTGCCCCCCAGATTCACATGAAACATGAGGCCCAGGGAAGGAGCCACAACCACAAGTTGAGCAGGGAGGGCTGAGGAAAGCCACAGTCCTCAGTGTTGACTGGCACAGCCAGCATGTGGCCCCTGTCCATTTGGGCTTTGTGTCTTCTCTGTGATGTCCACGTCCTGCCTTATCTGTGTGCTCAGGGGGTGTGGTCATGCTCATCTCTCTCCATCCTTCCCAGCCCTGCCCATCAAGTTCACAAAGGGCCTGAAGAAGGAAGAGGCCAAGGAAGGGGCAACAGTTACACTGCAATGTGAGCTGAGCAAGGAGGCTCCTGTGGAGTGGAGGAAGGGGCCAGAGGTCCTCCAATCTGGGGACAGAGTCAACCTGAGGCAGGACGGAGTTGTGTGTGAGCTGGAGATCCGTGGCCTGACCGTGGCAGATGCTGGGGAGTACTCGTGCGTGTGTGGGCAGGAGAGAACCTCAGCCATGCTGACCATCATGGGTAAAGACCGTGTGGCCAAGCAGAGCTGTGTTTGGTGTCCAATTATTGACTTGATGGCATCTCCCTGCACTCATCCCGCCTTCCGTTCTCATGTCAGTGTCACCCCATTGTTATAATTCCATGGAATTCCTTCTGCCTTTCCGTGCTGCTGTGTGAACCAGGAAAAACCAGTGTGTGAGCTACTTCCCACCCAGCATGTCACTGCTGCTTCTGTCCCTTTGGCTGTTAGTCTCTGTCTTTTCCTCTGTCGTGTGATGTCCTGTCTCCAAAGTTCTCCTGAGACTTTCATGTTCTATGTCTGTCTGACCCTCCCCAGCCCTGCCTGCCAAGTTCATAAAGGACCTGAGGAAGGAAGAGGCCACAGAAGGGGCCACAGTGATGCTGTGTTGTGAGCTGAGCAAGGAGGCCCCCGTGGAGTGGAAGAAGGGGCCGGAGACCCTCAGAACTGGGGACAGAGTGACCCTGAGGCAGGACGGGGCCATGTGTGAGCTGGAGATCCGTGGCCTGACTATGGCAGACGCTGGGGAGTACTCGTGCGTGTGTGGGCAGGAGAGAACCTCGGCCACGCTCACCGTCAGGGGTAAACAGCATGCATGTGTCCACGTGGACTGTGGGCTGGTGTCTGTACATTATCTTCGTATCATTTCCTTGGCTCATCAGAGCCCTTATGTCGGTTTGGTCATTCCAACTGGCATCCCCTTGGCATCTCCTGGCAGCCATCTCATTCAGAATTTGTGCTGATGTTCAGGTCCAGTCTGTGTGTCTGTCCCTCCCAGCCCATTTGCCTCATCAGCTGTGCATTTGTTCCTGTTCAGGCCTTGGCCTTTTGCAGTTTGTGTGGTTGCATGAAACTGTCTTGTGCAGTTTCCCCCTGTCTCCTGTGTGCGTACCTGTCACAGCGTTGTTCAGTATCCCACTGTCTGTGTCCGGATCTCCATCCATATGTCCCCACTTGGCCTGCCCTTGTGGTAGGGGTGTAATTCCCACCGTATTCCCCTCCCTCTCCCACCCTCATGCACTCAGCTCTCCTCCATGCTCTGCAGCCTCTAGTTAGGATCTGAAGGTCATGGCCCTGCCCTAGAGGTACCAGGAGATCCCCCGTCCCCTCAGCCCTGATGACCTGGAGGAATACAGCGCTGCCTGTGGGCTTCCTGGGTGGAGGTCAGCATGAGAGCAGCAAGGTCAGATCCAGAAGTCCTCTCATTGCTCCCACTTCAGTCTTTCCTTCCCCCTAAAGTGAACCCAGGCCTGTGGCCCCATTCCCACCCCCAGCCTCCAGGAGCCCATGGCAGGGGGTCCTACAGGCAGATCAGGCAGCGGGGGTGAAGCCACGGGTCACACCCGGCCTGTGCCCTTAGTGGGGCTGACTGGGTGCTAAGGTGTCAGTCTACTGGCTGGGTGCCTGGGCACGTCTTGGGGGTGACCCTCTGTCTCCCCTCACCCCACCTCACCTGGCAGCCCCGCAGGTGGTGTTCAGGGAGCCACTGCAGAGCCTGCAGGCTGAGGAAGGCGCGTCAGCCACCTTGCAGTGTGAGCTGTCGGAGCCCAGTGTCGCTGTGGTCTGGAGTAAGGGTGGCCTGGAGCTGCAGGCTGACGGGCGCCGGGAGACACGGCAGCGGGGCCGCGTGGCAGAGCTGCTGCTGCGGGACTTGCGTCGGGAGGATGCTGGGGAATACACCTGCGCCTGCGGCTCCCAGGCCACCAGCGCCACCCTCACCGTCACAGGTGGGCCCTGCCCTCTTTCCCGGATCCACATGCCATGGGGGATGCTCGGGGCTGCAGCTCCAGCCTGGAAGTCTCATCTGAGGTGACACGGGGGCTCGCACACGGCGAGGCCGACCTGGCCTGAAGCTCTTCCCTGCCTCCCACTAGCTGCTCGCCTGTGGTCCTCCCGCCCCCCACCCCCCACAGCCGCTCTGGTACCTGCCCTCATGCTTCCCCCCATCCCCTGCAGCTGCACCCGTGAGGTTCCTTCGGGAGCTGCAGGCCCAGGAGGTAGACGAGGGCGCGACGGCACGCCTGCGCTGCGAGCTGAGCCGGGCAGGTGGCAGCGTGGAGTGGCGCAAGGGCTCCCTGCAGCTCTTCCCCTGCGCCAAGTACCAGATGGGGCTGGACGGCACAACCGCTGAGCTGCTGGTGCACGGCGCCGAGCAGGAGGACGCCGGCCACTACACCTGCGACACGGGCCACGCCCAGAGCACCGCCAGGCTCTCTGTCCGCGGTGAGTTCCTGCTGGACCCCCTGGCCTCCCCGGGCCCCTCAGTTCCCCGTGGAGCAGGCAGGCGCCTTGCTCAGCAGCCCTAAGTGGCCCTTCTCGGCCCGGCAGCCCCCAGGCCTGTGTTTAAGACGGAGCTGCAGAGTGCAGAGCAGGAGGTGGGCGGTGTGGCCCGGCTGTGCTGCCAGCTGAACGACTCGGAGCCTGGGGCCCCCGTGCTGTGGCTCAAGGAGGGTTTGGAACTGCAAGTGAGTCCCAAGTATGAGATGCGGCGCCAGGGGGCCACATGCGAGCTGCTGATCCATGGGCTTGAGGCCAAGGACACCGGGGAGTACACCTGCATGGTGGGCAGCCAGAAAACCTTGGCCTCCCTCAAAGTCAAAGGTGAGCCCTCCCTGCCACATGCATTCCCCTTAGAGCTGCCCTGGGGGCACACTTTTGCCGGGTGCTGTGCCAGGGGTGCCCCGAGGGCCGCTGGTGTGTGAGCTTTCTCTGCTGATTTCTATACCACTGTGGTGCTGATGGCCCAGAGAAGAGTTTTGACAGGGAGGAAACCGAACCTATAGCCCCTGAGCACTGCCCCGCCTCCCACCTCCATCCAGCCCGTGTGGCAGCCCGGCCTGGGCCACCCTCACTGAGCTCTTGCCAGTCTGTCCCGAAGGTCTTGCCTCCCTGACATCCCGGCCAGAGCAGGGCTGGCCACAAGGTGGGAAGGAACAAAAGCAGCCCACCATCCCACAATCTCTTACCTGCTTCCTCTAAACAGAGCTGCCTCCGCCCAGCCTCTGCCTCCAGCCACTCAGTGTCATGGGAGGGAGCTGAGTTTGTGAGCAAATTGTGAGCAGTGTCATGCGGGGCAGATAGAGGCTGTGGCTGGAGAAGATCGTGAGAGTATCTAGGAGGGCTTCCTGGAGGTGGGTTGGGGGTGGGGAGGCGTGGGAGCTTGGCCCAGGTGCTCTGACCTGGCTGGTAAAGGCCCCCCTCGCCCACACCGCAGAGCCCGAGGTGACCATTGTGCGGGGCCTGGTTGACATCGAGGCACAGGCCGACGGGGAAGCAGAGTTCAGCTGCGAGGTGTCTCGGGCTGGGGCCGTGGACGTGGAGTGGCGCCTCCAGGGCCTGCCACTGCAGAGCAACGAGGTGACGGAGGTGGGCGTGCGGGGTGGCTGCACCCACACACTGAGGCTGAAGGGCGTGACTCCCGAGGACGCAGGCACTGTCTCCTTCCACGTGGGCCTCCACACATCCTCTGCCCAGCTCACCGTGCGAGGTAGTGGGAACCGGGCCTCCCTGCTCACTGCGCTTGGGGTCGGAACATCCTGGCCCTCCTTGGACCAGGCCCTGTCCAGGGACTGTGGCTGACAGCAAGGCTTCTTGCCTTTGTGGGACGGGGGACTGGCAGTGATTCTGGGGTGGCCCGAGATGTTGGGGTAGAGTGGTGCCTAGTGTGCTTGACTTCAAGAGTTGGGGCTGGGGTATCAGGTGCACCTCCCTGCTGGTGGGGAGGGGGGCATCCCAGCCACGGAGGCTGACGCCACGCCTTCACCTCACTCCCACCCTGTGCAGTCCCTGAAGTGACCATCTTGGAGCCCCTGCAGGACGTGCAGCTCAGCGAGGGCCAGGACGCCCACTTCCAGTGCCGGCTGTCCAGGGCCGTGGGCCAGGAGGCCCACTGGGCCCTGGGAGGGGTGCCCCTGCAGGCCAACGAGATGAACGACATCGCAGTGGAGCACGGCACACTCCACCTGCTCACCCTGCACAAGGTGGGGTTCCCCGGACCTGCCCGGGTCACACGGTGCTCCCATGGGGCCGTCCTCCCACCCCAGGGAGGAAGGGGAAAGATTCCAACTCCAGTCAAATTGGGCTGGAGACTTGCAAGCAGAGATGGTCAGAGTGGTGCTGCCAGGCTCACAGCCCCATCTCTGCTCCCACAGGTGACCCATGAAGATGCCGGAACCATCAGTTTCCAAGTGGGTTCCTGTAGTTCAGAGGCTCAGCTGAAGGTCACAGGTGGGCAGCCCCCTCCTCCACCCAGTCCCATTGCTTCTAAATGTCTGTGCTTCCTTACCCAAGGGGCTGTTGGCAGGTGGTGAGGCCAGAACCCTGGGCCATCTAGCAGCGAAAGTACCTTGGGGTGGCAACTTGCCACCCTTGACTAAAGTCACTGGGGGTGGGCCAGTCAAATCAGCTTGACAAATTCTGGTGTGTGGGACCAGCGCTGTCTGTAGGAGGGGTCCGGGGAGTCTGGCTGCTGGGGACCTCGGCCCTGGAGGGGAAGCAGGGCCTTGTGGACTTCTGCCCTCCACACAGCCGCCCCTGTGACACAGGTCCCTGTGTTCCCGTCCACGCTGACACACACCTGCATGCCTGGCAGGCTTCCAGCTACCGATACAACAGCACACCGGCGACATGTGAATTGTTTGTGGCATACTTTACATGGCCCCAGACTTGCAAATAGGATTTAAGCACCTTCCATTTGGGTTCGTCCCCGGAGTTGGTCATCTCTGAGTCCCTGGTCCTGAGAGACCCTCCCCTGGTGTCCTACTCCTGGTTCTCATGCTAGTTCCATCCATCCATCCATCCATCCATCAATCCATCATCCACCATCTACCCATCCATTTATCTATGCATACATGCATCCATCCATACCTCTGTTCCATCCATCCATTCATCTAGCATTCATCTATTCAACTATCCATTTATCTACCATCCATCCATCTGCCCAACCACCATCTATTCATCCACCATCCCTACATTTATCCATCCATCATCTACCCATCCATCTACCATCCATCATCCACCTGCCATCCATCCATATAACCACTGTCCTACTACCATCCATTCGTATGTTTATCCATCCAACCATCTATCCATTCATCACTCATCTATCCGTTCATCCTCCCATCCATCCATCCATTTATCCATCCACCATCCATTCACCCACCATGTACCCATCCATCCACCGTCCATCCATTCATCCATCCACCATACATTAATCTGTCATTCCACCATACATTTACCCATCTACTGATCCACCCATCCATCTATTATCCATCCATCCACCAGCCACCCATATATCTATATATCCATCTACCATTCATCCGTCATCCATCACTTATCCACCATCAATTCATTCACCCATCCATCTATTTATCCACCATCCATCCATCTATCTATCCACCATCCATTCACCTTTCCATCTGCCCACTGTCTATCCATCATCATCTATTTACTATCCACCTTGAGAGGGAACAGATGCAGCTCTGCCCTGAGGGAGTCCCCAGCCCGCTGGGAGAGTTGTACATAAAGACAGAGTATGTCCTGAGTCCCAGGCCCCCCCCCCGCCACCCCTAGTCCTCACATGACCAGCTCTGTGGCCTGTGGGGTTGAGAAGGCTCCAGAGCGTAGTGCCCTCAGGGAGTGGGGAGGGAAGCAGCTCAGGGGTAGAGCGCATGCTTAGCATGCACGAGGTCCTGGGTTCAGTCACCAGTACCTCCATTAAAAGAAGGAAAATAAATAAATAAATAAGCAAGCCCATAACCCAAATATAAAGTAAACTTTGGGGGGAAAAAGAGTGCAGTGCCATCAAGTTGAGTGATAGGAGGGGGACAGTGTCCTGGGTGCCCTGAGCTGGGCCAGCCCAGGGGAGCCTCATGTGTGTGTCAGAGTGCACATCTGTGAGGGGGAAGCCTTGCAGATCCCACTGAGGGCTGTGCCTTGGCCCCTCCCAGCCAGGTGTCCCCAGTTGGGGCAAGCTGGTTCTTGTACAGAGCTTCACGGGCAGAGCCACGAGGATGGGGTTGTGAGACTGGGTGACCTGGCAGGTGGCATATATACGAGCAAGCTTGGGAACTGTGCTGGAGATGCAGATGGGGAGCTGGCGGAGCAGGCTGGGGATGCAGTTAGATGTGCACACTCGGGAGAGTGTGGAGCAGCTGGTGAGGGGCTGGGACTGGGGTGTTGCTGGTGCACGCCTAGGAGGGGCGTGGAGGGCTTCTGAGGCAGGTACAGGGGCACACAACAGGCGTCTGGGAAGCCCCCTGCTGTGTGACAGGTCAGGGAGACGTTGCCATTCTGCATTAGTGTCCCAGAGTCTTAGGGCCAGAGGGACCTCAGGGGACATCTGGGCAAATGGCCATCTGGAAATGGGAGAAGCGTCTGCTTCCACATCGCCAGGGAAGAAGGGTTCACGTCCCAAGGCAGATCCCCTCCCTCTCAGAGAGGTAGACCCCATGGCTCTCCTCTCTAGCCCACACCCAACCCCACGTGGGACTTGGGGCTTGTCAGTTCTGCCTTCTGAAAAGGGTGTCGATGCAGGTCATTGGTCTCCTTTGGTGAAACTGAACATTTTCTGAAGGGGGCTGTGGGGTGCAGGGGAGCTGAACTGGTTCAGCTATGGGTGGTCTCCATGTCTCATTCTGTGAGCAGGGGGAGCCAGCTGGCCTGGGTGGATCTCTAGATTCCAGCCCCCCCAGCATGGTGGACCCCAGGGTGGCCCTTGCAGACTTGAGGTTGCCCCCAAATGGTGGACCCCACCGTGGCCCCACAGACCCAGGGCACCCCAGCTTCCCTCCTTTTGCCCTCTTGCACAGAGGCAGCGCGGTGCCTGGTACGTGGCTTACAGAACGTGGACGTCTTTGCGGGGGAGGTGGCCACGTTCTCCTGTGAGGTGTCCCGTGCAGGTGGGCCGGAGGCCCGCTGGTGGCTGGATGGGACCCTGCTGCAGGACGGCCCCCAGAGTGCCATCTCCGTGCGTGATGGGACCTTCCACTCCCTCACGCTCTCAGGCCTGGGGGTTGCCGACTCGGGCACCATCACCTACCGCGCAGGGCCCCTGGTCTCCACGGCCAAGTTGTTGGTCAAAGGTACCAGCCGATAGAACCCGGCCCCACGCTGGCGCTTCTGCCCTGCTGCCCCTGCACGCTTCCTGCGGGCTCCCAGGGCGGGGATTCAGGGACTGGCCCCCAGGAGGCAGACTGGGCACTTGCCCACGGGTGCCAGGAGTGGGCACTGTGGGCGGGCTGCAGTCCCATCTTATGGATGAGAAAGAAGGCCGGACTCAGAGCAGTGAAGCTGCAGGCCGACCCCGTGCCCATCTGCTCACAGGGCCCTGGGCACTGCTGCCTGCCGGGCCGCCACTCTGCCGCTGCACCTCCCTCAGGCACACACCAGAGAGCAGCTTGGAGGCGAAGGCAGCTTTCCCGGCCCCCGGCATGGCCTGCACTGTCCTGGCTTGTAGCTGCTTCCCCTGCTGCGGGCTTGGTCAGGGTCTTGTGCCCTTTGGGAAGAGCTAGCCATTGGGGTGGGTAGTGGGCTGCCAGGGACCCCCATCCTCAGTCCCCTCGCAGTGGGGTTACCGAGCACTCCTGGAACATTGGCCAGCTGGCCTCCTCCGTGCTCTTGCAGAGTGAATGTGGGTGGTTGCGCAGATCCGAGGGGCAAATCACGTGTTGAGTAGGATTTCAGCAGGAGGAAATGGGATGGGGGCCCCGAGATCGTGGAAGCGGCCCCTGGAGAAGGGAGAAGTTGGGCTGGGGGTACCAGGTGCCCAGTGGAGCTGTGGATGCTAAGTGGGCCCAAGAGCTTGTGTCCAGCTGGGGCAACATGTACCCTGGGCCAGCGGAGGTGGGGTCTCTAGGGGCAACAGTGGTTGGACGGAGCCCAGTGGATGGAGGCCGAGCCAATGGTGCCATCTGCCATGGGTGGGGGGGTGTGGGGGCAAGGTTTGCCCCATGTGGGGAGCCCTGGGCCCCCGTGGTGGGGCCCCTTTCTACCACAGCCCTGCTTTTGCTTGCCTCGGAGTCGCTGGCGCTGACTGCAGGGTGGGGGCGGGCTGCAGCCACACCGCTCCAGCTGACGCGTGCCTGGCCTGTCGGCCAACAGATCCCACAGTGGAGGTGGTCAGTGCCATGCAGGACCTGGCAGTGGAGGAGGGTGGCCTGGCCGAGCTCCTCTGCCAGTACTCACGGCCCGTGCAGGCCACATGGAAGATGGACGAGCAGGAGGTGTGCGCCGACGGGCGCCGAGTCGTCATAGAGCAGGACTGGACCGTGGCCAGGCTGTCCTTCAGGCCGGCCTTGCCCTGTGACAGCGGCATCTATTCTTGTGAGGCCGCGGGCACCCGCGTGGTGGCCCTGCTCCAAGTGCAAGGTGAGGCCGCCTGGCGGGCAGCCCCAGGCCCCCGCAGCTGCGGTGCAGCTCATGTGGAGCCACGATGGTGGAATCGCTGGCTGGCTAGAAAGATGGGATCCCAGCGGGCAGATCCTGGGCCCTGAGCCCACCCAGACCCTCTCTCCTCCCCCAAGCAGCCTGACAGGACAGGATGGCTGGAAAACCGGGGCAGAGGCTGCACGTGAAGAATCTGCATCCAGAGCACCTGGGGGGAGGGGTCGAGGTGGAGGTTGGCAGGGAAGCAGCCTCTAGGCAGGCAGGTGGGTGGGCAGGGCTGAGGGCTGGGAGGCCCTAGGCGGGGCTGTGTCCTCGGAGGAGGAGGGCCTCAGGGCAGGCCTCCCTGAAGAGCTGGTTCTGATCCCAGCTCTGCCCCTTCCCAGGCTGTTCATTCAAAGGGTCCTCTGATCCCCACGTTCCCTTCTGCAGCAGAAAGGATGCGCTGTGAGGGGGCAGGGAGGGGAGACGGTGGGCTGCAGCCGTGCAGGGGAGGAGGTGGCATTCGCTGCAGCCTCTTCCTATTTGGGAAAATCTGAAATGTTCTCGGAGACGAGTTAGCCGTTGTCAGGCAGTTATGAAGGGGCCCGTCCAAGCTGGGATGAGCAGGTGGGACCTGGTTTGGGCTGCTGGCCGCCTGAGGTCACTCACACTCATTCACACACCAGTTCAACAATTAAGTTTTTTAAACACTTTTTTGGGCCCCTGGGGGCATAATAGCGAACGAACAAAAATCCTTCCTTTCCAGGGTGACAGACATCCCTGTGGGAAGTGAAGGAAGACGTGGTAGGAGTAATGGGTGGGTGGGGGGAGCTGCAGTGTGCACCTGGGCCTGAAGGAGGCGGCGGGGGGGGGGGGGGCTGTTGACATCTGGCGCAGAACATTCAGGGCCTCAGGCTGGGAGTAGAGAACAGAATGCAGAGAAGTAGCTGACGGCAGGCGGGAGGCCTCAGAGGCTCACTTCTGCTTTAAAATCTGGGATTTTATTGAGACAAAGCGGTCTTGATCCTTGAATGGGAGCTAAGGAGGGCGAGCTCCAGCAGTGACTGCAGGCCCAGCCTCCCCCCGCACCCCACCCGTCCCATCACGGCCAAGAGCAGCCGCAGCCCTGATCTGACGGGCTGGTTGCCACCCCCCCAGGCACACGGAGATGTGGGGTGCACTCCCAAGCCCCTGTAGGCTCTGTCAGTCCTGACTCGGGGAGGAGAGGAGCAGGGATGTCGGAGAGTCTAGGGTATGAGCTGACCTGGGCCAGGAGGGCGGCGAGGAGAGGGATGTGGATGGGCCCTGTGGGTCCTCTGCTCTGAGATGCCCTTCCCGCTTAACTCCCCGGGAGACCTCCGTCCAGAGGGAACACCGCTGCTTGAGGAGGGTGTGGCCTCTGTGGACAAGCTGGGAGGGAGCATCAGAGCTTTGTGCTGGTTCCATTTAGGGCGCACACCCCTGACGGCAGGTGGGGTTGTGGGCCTGGAGCTCAGGCCAGGCTACCACCACTCTCAGTGACCGCAGTGGCTCCTTGTTACTGCGTGGGTCAAGGCCAGACTTCCCCAGCGTCCTGGACAGCCCTGGGTCACCTGGTACCCCTTCCTGCCTGGCTTTACCCCTGCCTGTTGCCCCCAGTCTGGCTTTGTCCCCTCTTGTCACTCCTCCTGCCTGGACACCTCCACCACCTGGCTCAGCCATGCCCGGCCTCACAGATCCACCTGATCCAGGAAGCTCCCCCTGGACTTTGAAGCTCATTGGCGTTGCCTTCAGTATAGGCAGCCTGTTGTGGGAATGGGCCGTTCAAAGTGGCTAGTCCCCCGTGGGGACCAGGCACTGAGCTGGGGCTGGGGCCTGGCATACCTAGTCCTGACCTCATGGCTTCCACGAATAATGTGTAGAGTTACTACTTATTATATACTGGCTGCATGTACACGAGAATTAGGGCAGAGGTCTGTCTGGTCCACTGGAGTGCAGGGAGCAGCCCGGCAGGTCTGGGGCTGAAAAAGAAGGGGAGCCTCACTGTGGCCTCCAGTGAGTTTTCAGTCTGAACATCTGTGCGGCGTCTTGCCTGTGAGCTGGGGAGGAACGCCCCCTCCCCAGCCACAGGCCTGGTGACAGGGTAGGGGTGGGCGGGGCCCCAGGAGGTCCCTGTGTGGCTACTCCAGGTGGACACGCAGCCGCCCCCCACCTGGCTGCCCTCTGTTAGGCCCTTGGTCCTGGGCATTGGCGGAGGGGGCGTGTCTCCCACCTGACTGTTGGGGGTGCTGGTCCGCGGGAGCCCCCAGCATGTCTTGAGCCGCCCCCCTCTCTCCACAGCGAAGAACACGGTGGTCAAGGGCCTGGAGAATGTGGAGGCACCCGAGGGCGGCGAGGCGCTGTTTGAGTGCCACTTGTCCCGGCCAGAGGTGGCCGCCCACACCTGGCTGCTGGACGACGAGCCGGTGCACACCTCCGAGAACGTCGAGGTGGTCTACTTCGACAACGGCCTGCGGCACCTGCTGCTGCTCAAAAACCTGCGGCCGCAGGACAGTTGCCGGGTGACCTTCCTGGCGGGGGACATGGTGACTTCTGCATTCCTCACAGTCAGAGGTTAGGGATGTGGGCCGCGGGGAGGCGAGCATAGGTCGCTGCAACCCCCTCCCCCAATGCCCCACTGCAAGGGGGGGACTGGTCCTGAGACCCCTCCTACGGGGTACCCTGCTTCAAGGGGGAGGCGCTGAGGCCACAGGGCAGGGCGTGGGTCTCTCAGGCTTCTCCAGACGCCCCACTGCGGGGGCGGGGGCCTCTTAGACCCCCCCACCGGATGTCACGTGAGGTGGTGGTCCCAGTGGGGCACAGGGTACCGAGACCTCTCTCACCAGATGTTTGGTGGTGGGAGTTGGGGAGGAGTGGGGCGGAAGTGGGGGGTAGGTTTCTGACACTCCCCTCAGTGGGTGCTGGGCAGCTCGGCCCTGAGGGGAGCCTGGGGCTTCGGAGAAGGGAATCGGTTTTGAGACTGACCCCCGGAGCCTGGGGCCACCAGTGTGGGGTGGCAGTGTTGGGGACACGGATCTCTGAGACCGCTCCCACCGGAGGCTAGGCCCCCTCCTCTGTGTGAGGGTGATGGGAGCGGGCAGTGTGGGTGTTTCTGAGCCCCCTCAGCCCCGGTGCTCACGCTGCCACCCCATCCTGCCCCTAGGCTGGCGCTTGGAGATCTTGGAGCACCCCCGGGACGTGACCGTGCGAACCGGGGAGAAAGCCAGCTTCAGCTGCACGCTCAGCGAGGCGGTGCTGGTGGGCGAAGCGACCTGGTACATCAATGGGGCTGCCGTGCAGCCGGACGATGCCGACTGGACAGTCACCGCCGACGGCAGCCACCACTCCCTGCTGCTGCACCAGGCCCAGCTGCGCCACGCCGGCGAGGTCACCTTTGCCGCCCGGGATGCCGTGGCCTCGGCACGGCTCACTGTGCTGGGTGGGTGATGGGGGCCTGCCTGCTGCAGCTTGGGTCCGGGGCTGTCCGGGAGATGGGTGGGGGGACAGGAGGTTCCAGCCCCAGAGGCTGCGGGGAGCTCTCGGGGGTCCCCAGTGCTAGGTGGGCTTCGGGCACTCAGTCTCTTCAAACACATGCTCCTCGCCACCTCAGAAAGTCTGGGCTGTGGGGCACAGTGACGCACAGGACTCCGGGTTAGGGGGGTGGCCCACACTGCACCCTGAGCAGACCCCAGGGTGAGCAGGGCTGGGTGTGCCGACTGGGTGCCGCTGCGCTGACCATGGGGCCGCACTCCCCCTGCCTCTGCAGGCCTCCCCGACCCCCCTGAAGATGCGGAGGTGGTGGGGCACAGAGGCAGCTCCGTGACGTTGTCTTGGGTGGCGCCCACCAGCGACGGTGGGGGCGGCCTCTGTGGCTATCGGGTAGAGATGAAGGCCGCGGCCACAGGAGCGTGGCAGCTGTGCCACGAGCTGGTACCTGGCCCCGAGTGCGTGGTGGATGGCCTGGCCCCAGGGGAGGCCTACCGCTTCCGCGTGGCCGCAGTGGGCCCCGCGGGGGCCGGGGAGCCCGTGTACCTGCCCCAGACAGTGAGGCTGGGTGAGTTGCCGCTTTAGTCCTGGCTGGTGAGGGAGGGAGTCCCAAGCTGGGGGAGCTCCCTCCTACACCCTTGCTGAGGCACCCTCCCTGGTTGCTGTTCGCAGAAGAGCCCCAGGAGCCCACATCTGTGCCCCCTGCACCCGAGAGCCGGCAGGTGGCAGTCGGGGAGGACGTTTGTCTAGAGTGCGAGGTGGCCGAGGCTGGCGAGGTCGTCTGGCTGAAGGGAACAGAGCGCATCCAGCCCAGTGGGCGCTTCCAGGTTCTCTGCCAGGGCCAGCGGCAGATGCTGGTGATCCGGGGCTTCTCAGCGGAGGACCAGGGAGAGTACCGCTGCGGCCCGGTCCAGGACCCGGCCTCTGTGGCAGCTGCTGCCTTCCAGGGTATGTCTTCCAGGGCCCAGCGTGCAGGAGACAGGGGAGCCCTGGGGCATGGAGTGGGCCAGCCATCTTCCTCACCAGCTCTGTCTCTCGGGGAACTTCAGGGAGTTCTCCTGAGGAGACTGTCTCCCACCAAGAAAGACTGGGGCCAGGGTAGGGAGATGCGCAAACCCTGTGTAGCTCAGCCTCCCTCAGAACCCGTGTCACTGACATCTGAGGCCAGAACTCTTTCTGAGTACGATGCTGGCCATGTCAGCCCTTCGTACCCACTGCTGGTTCCTTAAACCCTTGGGCCCCTGCTCTTTGAACCCCCTGCACTCTGAGCCCCTCTGCACTTGCACTGATCCTGGCCTGGTGCTCGGGAGACTGAGGCCTGGCTTGATCAGGGGAAGCTGAAGCCCTGAGAGAGCCATTCAGAGCCTCTAAAACCTTGTAAAAATTGTGCATCTCTGGGGGCCCAGGCAGGCAGCAGAGTCCTATTGTGGGGACCCGAAGTCAGCAGCCAAGGCCAGCTTGGGATCGTGGCTCTGTCCCCACCTGGCTGATCAGTCTCCTGCCCTTCTCAGTGGTACTGACCCCAGAATCTGGGGACGAGGTCCCGGCGCAGCCCAGCCTGCCCCCTGAGGCGGCCCAGGAAGGGGACCTGCACCTGCTGTGGGAGGCCCTGGCCCGGAAGCGCCGCATGAGCCGCGAGCCGACGCTGGACTCCATCAGCGAGCTCCCCGAGGAGGACGGACGCCCGCAGAGCCTACGGCACGAGGTGGAGGAGGTGGCTCCCGACCTCTCTGAGGACTACTCCACGGCCGACGAGCTGGCACGCACTGGCGAGGCCGACCTCTCGCACACCAGCTCTGATGACGAGTCCCGGGCGGGCACTCCTTCCCTGGTCACCTACCTCAAGAAGGCTGGGAGGCCCGGTGCCTCACCACTGGCCACCAAGGTGCGTCTCCAGCCTTCCCTGCCAGGAGAGGCCTTGGCCTTTCAGATCTTCGCCGCTCCATCATTCATTCACACGCCATCCATCCACTATCTGTCCATCTGTCCATTCACTGTCCATTGATCCATCCATCCACTGATTCACCCATCCATCCATCCACCGTCTGCCCATCTATCGGTCGTGCACCTGCCCATCCATCCATTCACAAGCCATCTATCCATCCATCCACCTGGCTGTTCAAATTTTCTGAAGAGCTGGAGGCAGCGTCTTCGTGGTGTTCCTCACAGCTCTGTCCCACTTTCAGGAAAACAGTTTCAAGGAGGGTGGGCTTGCTCTTTGGCAACAATAGAAGCCATCGGGCATCTGGCGTCATGAAGGCAGTACGGTTGCCAGCAGCCAGCAGGCAGGAGGCATGCGAGATGTGGAGCTGGGCTAGCAGACCTGGGCTCATTTCCCTCTGCCCTCTGTGTGTCCCTGCACCATCATTTCCCTATCCGAGGCCTCAGGTGCCCTCCCTTACCTGTGCACACAGGTTGAGGCTCCAGCAGCCCCCTCTGGGAAGCCACAGAAGCAGCAGGAGAAGCCAGCTGCAGAGCGCCAACCGCTAGGGGACCTGAGTGCCAAGGACCAGGGTGACCTGTCCATGGACAAGGCAGCTGTGAAGATCCAGGCTGCCTTCAAGGGTTACAAGGTTCGGAAGGAGATGCAGCAGCAGGAGGGGCCTGTGTTTTGCCGCACGTTTGGGGACACTGTGGCACAGGTGGGGGATGTCCTGCACCTGGAGTGCGTCGTGTCCAGCAAGACAGATGTGCGTGCCCACTGGCTGAAGGATGGCGTGGAGCTGACCGATGGCCGGCACCACCACATTGACCAGCTTGGGGATGGCACCTGCTCTCTGCTGGTCACCAGCCTGGGCCGGGCCGATGCTGGCCGCTATACCTGTCAGGTGAGCAACAAGTTCGGCCACGTGACCCACAGTGCCTGTGTGGTGGTCAGTGGGACGGAGAGCGAGACCGAGAGTTCCTCCGGGGGTGAACTGGATGACACCTTCCGCCGGGCAGCCCGGCGGCTGCACCGCCTCTTCCGCACCAAGGGCCCAGCAGACGTTTCAGACGAGGAGATCTTCTTCAGTGCTGACGAGGGCAAGGCAGAGCCCGAGGAACCTGGGGACTGGCAGACGTACCGTGAAGACGAGAACTTCGTCTGCATCCGCTTCGAGACACTTGCCGAGGCCCACCGGGCGGCCACCTGCTTCCAGGAGATGTTCAGCTCCCAGGGCATCGGAGTGGACGTCAGTCTGTTGGAGCAGGGGCTGCAGGGGGTGGAGATGCGCATTGGCAAGGGGGCCCCCACCCCGGCAGCCCCTCCGGAGCCAGGGCTGACCTCAGAGGCTGGTGAGTCTGCAAGCTACCTGGGTCAGGGGGTGGGCGGAGAAGAGGACCAAAGCCAGTGGCGGTGACCAGGGTCAGCTGAAAAGTTAAGGAGGTGGCTGAGCTTTCGCTTCTGGCCGTTTGCAGATGCAGCCCACTGAGCTGGGAAGAGCCCTGACTTCGGGCTTAGACAGAGCTCAGTTTACATCCCAGCTCTGCCTGTAATTAGCTAGCTTCTTTGAGCCTCAGCATCCTATTCTGTGAAATGGACTTGGGAATACTGACTTCCTAGAGTTTAGGACCTTTTTCCCACCATGAGGGCTTGAGATGTAATCTGTATAAAAGATGGGGTCCCATATAGTCCAGTCTGAACCCCATTTCCACTCTACAATTAAAAGTAATTAAAAAGCCATTTCACTGTTTACTTGCATCTCCCTAGGAACAGCAAAGACGGTATCATTAATAACCCCCAGCATCATCCCTCTTCAATTCTGAGTCACTCGAATGCCTGCACTCTCAGACAACAAGTCTTGGTTTTCTCTTTATTTTCCCTTCCTCCCCGTTTCCTGTGTGCTGTCTCTCTGGCCTCTCATGGTAGCTTGAGAGCCAGGATGCAAAGAGAGGATTCCTCCGGAGAATGGGGAGGAGGGAAGAGCTCAGCTGGCAGAGACAGATCTCTGTTTGGCCGCCAGTCTGAGCACTCAGGTGGATGGGTGCCATGCAGATCACGCACATCAAATGGCTGGCAGCTGGGGCAACTGGGAGGAGTCCGGGGCTAACGTGCTGTGTGTCCTGTTTGTCCCTCCCAGCCCCGGTGTTCCTGACTGAGCTGCAGAATCAGGAAGTGCTGGATGGGTACCCTGTGAGCTTTGACTGTGTGGTGACAGGCCAACCCATGCCCACTGTGCGCTGGTTCAAGGACGGGAGGGTGCTGGAGGAGGACGACCACTACATGATCAGCGAGGACCAGCAGGGCGGCCACCAGCTCATCATCACGGCTGTGGTGCCGGCCGACATGGGTGTCTACCGCTGCCTGGCCGAGAACAGCGTGGGTGTGTCCTCCACCAAGGCAGAGCTCCGTGTGGACTGTGAGTGCCCGCTGGGGTTTGATGGTCCAGGGTGGGGCTCTGGCAGGCAGAGGCAGTGCTGAGCTGGAGGATGACCTGGAGAGCACTGGTCCTAGACCAGGCAGGCTTTGGGGCTGCAATGTCTTGTGGCACATGGAGAGTTCTCCGGTAGACCCCTGAATGGGGTGGGGGTGGGGTCTGATCTCTTTAAGAAGTGATTGGACTGGGGAGGGACCTGGAAAGGTTTGGAGGTGGCCCCGTGGGCACAATGGGTGATTAATGGCACTGAGATGCAATAAGAAATATATATTTGAGCTTTGTCCCTGATTCCTGGAGAGCCTCCAGATAACTTCAGTACGAGCATATCCATCTGATTTTTGACAAAAATGCAAAAGCAATTAAATGGAGCAAGGATAGAATTTCAAATTCAAAGATGGGATTTCAAATGGTACTCGAGTAATTTGGACATTCGTATGCCATAAAATGAACCTCAACCTTATGAAAATTAGCTCAGAATGGATTAGATTCTTAAATGGAAAATATGAACCTATAAAACTTTCAGAAAAAAAATAGGTGGAAATCTTCAGGGCCTTGGGCTAGGAATAGACTGCTTAGACTTGACCCATAACAGGAACAATTGGTAAACTGGACTTCCTTGGAGTTAAAAATTTTTACTCTGAGGAAAACCAGGTGTTGAGGATGAAATGCTACAGGCTGGGAGAAAAAAAAATCTGCAAATCATGTATCTTATAAAAGACTAAAAATACGTAAAGAAAGCTCAAAAGTAAACAGTAAAAAAAATCCACTTTGAGTAGGAGTGAAAGACATGTCCATACATTGAATGGAGAGGATGTACAGGAGGCGAATAAGCATATGGAAAATGTTCAACATCATAAACGATCAGGGAAATAGAAGTAAAAGCCCCAGTGAGATACCACTGAACACATCCCAGGATGGCCAAAGGCAGGTAAGCATGCAGAGAAATGGGATCTCTCATATGTTGCTGGTGAGAACGTTAAAGGGGAGAAACTACTCTGGAAAACAATTTTCTGGAAAACAATTTGCAGTTGCTCATAAAACTATGTAGCTATCATATGATCCAACAATTGCCTTTTTTGGTATTTATCACAGATAAATAAAAACTCAAATTCGTGATAAAACCTGTACCAGAATACTCATAGAAGCTTTAGTCCCAATAGCCCCAAACTGGTAATGACCCACCTGTCCTTCAGAGGATGAATGGTTAAACTATGATATGGCTAGTCTATGGAATACTACTCGGCAAGGAAAAGGAAAACATTATTGATGTGCAACCTCTATGATAATATTCATTTTGTTGCATCAAATTAATGTACATGCACTCAATGGAGTTCATGTGAAACTTTTGAAATCTGGACAAGGTCAAGGCATCATATCAATGTCACCTTTTATAGTTAAGAGAGAAATAAACATTGCTGGACACAGTAAAGAGTAAATGGGATCTCTGTATTATTTCTTAGAAAAGCGTGAGAATCTACAATTCTTTCAAAATAAAAAGGAAAAATGACTTAAAAAAAACACACACTACAATAACAAGTCAATTATCTTAAGACAAGATCTTACATATTTACCCAAGTACTTTAATTTCCAAGCTCTTTATTCTGCTATGTGGATCTAGATTTCCATCTGGTAACACTGTCTTTCTGCCTGAAGGACATCTTTTAACATTTTTTGTAGTGGGTATATCTGAAAAAAAAAAGTCTTTATTTTGCTTTTCTTTAGGATATTTTTCTAGGACAGTTTTTTCTTTTCATATTTTAAAGATTTATTCCATCGTCTACTAGCGTGCATTGTTTCCAGTGAGAAATGTGATGCCATTCTTGTCTTTGTTTCTCTGTACATAACTTATCTTTTCTATTGGGATTTTAAAATTTTTAGATATTTGCACACCATAAAATTCGCCATTTAAAAATGCACAACTCAGTGGTTTTTAATATATTCACAAGGCTGTGCTACCATCTAATTCCAGAACATTTTCATCATTCCAGAAAGAAACCCCACACCCATTGGCTGTCACTTCCCATTCCCCTCCCCCAGCCCTTGGCAACTATTAATCTACTTTCTGTCTCTGTCAGTTTGCCTATTCAGGACTTTTCATATAAATGGAATGATACATTCTATGTCCTTTTGTTGTTTGGTTTTTTAACTTTTAGGAGCCAAACTATTTCCCACAGTGGCTACACCGTTTTACATTCCCGCCAGCAATGTACAAGGGTTCCAGTTTCCCCACATCTTTGCCAGTGCTTGTTATTATTCATCTTCTCAATAATAGCCATCCTAATGGGTGTGAAATGGTACCTCATTGTGGTTTTAATTTGTGTTTCCCTACTAACTAACGATGTTAAGCATCTTTTCGTGTGCTTACTGGCCATTTGTGTATCTTTTTTTTTTTTTTTTTGGAGAAATGCCAATGCATATCCTTTGTCTGTTTTAAAATTGGGTTATTTGTCCTTTTGAGTTGTAAGAGGTCTTCATATATTCTGGATACTAGATCCTTATCAGATATGTGATTTTCAAATCTCTTCTCCCATTCTATGTGTTGTCTTGTCAGTCCCTTGATACTGTTCTTTGATGCACAAAAGTTTTAAATTTTGATGGAGCACAGTTTAGCTACATTTTCTTTGGTTTCTTGTGCTTTACTTGTCGTATCTAAGAAATCATTGTCTAATCCAAAGTCATAAAGATTTACACCTATGCTTTCTTCTCTTATATTTAGATTTTTGGTCCATTTTGAGTTCATTTTTGTATATAGTGCGAGGTAGGGGTCCCGATTCATTCTTTTCATGTGGGAATCCAGCTGTTCCAGCACCATCTGTTGAAAGGACTATTTTCCCGACAAAATTGACTTGGAACTCTTGTCATAAGTGAATTTCCATTAAACGTAGAAGGTTTCTGACTTTCATTTCTTTTCCATTGATCCACATGTCTGTCATTATGCCATTATCACACTGTTTTGACTATTGTAGCTTTGTATTAAGTTTTGAAATCAACAAGTGTGACTCTTCCAACTTGGTTCTTGTTCAAGATTGTTTTGACCAGCCTGGGTCTCTTGCATTTTTAAATGAATTTTCGGATCAGCTTGTCAATTTCTGCCAAAAGGGTCTCTGGATACTTTTTAAGATTTTCTTTTTATCACTGGTTTTGAGTAATTTGATTATATTCTTTGGTGCACTTCTCTTCATATTCCTTGTGCTTGCAGTTAATTGAACTTCTCTAGAATTGGGGGTTAATAGTTTTCATTTAGTTTGAAATTGGGGGGGCATTATTTCTTCAAATATTTTTCCTTTCCCCCTTCATTTGGGGACTTCAGTTGCATATATCAAGCCAGTTGAAGTTGTACTTCTTTGCAGTTTTTAAAATTCTTTTTTCTCTGTGCATTTTATTTTGCATACTTTCTACTGCTGTGCTTTCACATTCACTATTCTTTTCTTCTGTGGCAGCTAATATGCTATCAATCCCATCCATTGTATTTTTTATCTCTGAAAGTTCTACTTGAGTCTTTTTTATGTGTTCTGTGTCTCTACTTAGCTTTCCGAAACACGTAGAATACAGTTCTAATATCTGCGTGTTACCTTTGTGCTTTCTGTTCTAACATCTGTATCAGTTCTGAGTTGGTTTCGACTTGTTGATTATTCTACACAGTATAGGTTGTGTTTTCCTGCCTTCTTGCCTATCTGACAATCTTTGACGGGATGGCTGACAGTGTGAATTTTACCATTGTTATTGAAGGAGATGGGGGAGTGAGAGAATGGATGATCATGTCCCAGCTCTCGGGCAAGCTCCTGGAATGGGCCACCAAGTGAGGGTCCTTGGCTTTGTGCAGGAAAGAATTCGAGAGTGAGACAAAGTAAAGTGAAAGCAGGTTTATTTAGAGAGATACACATTACACAGAATGCCAGCCATCTCAGAAAGTGAGAGTGGCCCCAGGGGATGGGGTTGTTCATTTTTATGGGCTGAGTAATTTCATAGGCCAACAAGTAGGAGAATTATTCCAACTATTTTGGGGAGGGGGTGGGGATTTCAAAGAACTGGGCCCCTGCCCACTTTTTGGTGTTTTACGGTCAGCGCTGGAACTGTCATGGCACCTGCGGGTGTCATTTGGCACTCCAGTGTATTACAGTGAGCCTGTACTGAGGCTCCAGGTCGACCAGAAGTCAAATCTTCCACCATCTTGGACCTAGTTGGCTTTAATCAGTTTTTGTCCTGTTCTGTTCTTCCCAGTGGTTGTGTCATTCTTTTAACGGTTGTGCCCTGCCCTCTACCTTCCTGTCTCATTGGGTGCTGGATATCCTGTGTTTCTACAGATCTTCTTGAGCTTTGTTCTGGAATGCAGTGAGTTACCTGCAATCAATTTGATCCCTTTGAGTCTGGCTTGTGTAATTTGTTAGGTGGGCGAAGGCAGTGCTCAGTCCAGGGCTGAGCATCTCCCTCTAGAGAAGTGAGAGCGTCCTTGAGTACTCTGCCTCACACCCTGTGAATTGTGAAAGTTTCCAGTCTGACCGTGAACAGACATATTCTAGTCTTTGTGCTGCCCTGGTGCCGTCTCCTCTGGTCCTTTCAGATGGTTCCTTCCTAGCGTGCCAGTCGGTGCTCTGCTGAATCTTCAGGGGAGGGGGCCCTCTCTCTCTGCAGCTTTCTCTTTGGTTTTCTGTTCTGTGGACACCGGCTGCCTTTGTCTCTCAGGACATGAGCTCTGTCTCCTCAGCTCAGAAGCTGCCTGGCCCTGCCTCAGTTTCCCCTCCATGGAAACTTAAGGCAGGAAGCTGAGGCAATTCTAGGGCTCACTGTTATTTTTCACCTCTAGCAGATGACTGTCCTCCACTTGCTTAATGCCTAGGCACTTGGAAACCATGCTGATAATTCTGTACCCAATTCCAGCGTGTGGGGATTTTTCCCCACAAAAAGGCTCTGTGACACTAGTTGAGTGTCCTGCCATCCAACTCAATTCTGACACCTGGAAATAGCACCTGATCCTACAGGTAAAAGGCTCAGTCCCACAGGTCTGCTTCCCCCACCCACTTCAGACACCAATTACAAGTCCAGGTTGTCACTTGTGCTTCTGGCCAACGAGCTGTACATTCCAGGCTCCAGGGCCGCCTTCCTTAGGTTTAATTAATTTGCTAGGGAGGTTCACAGAACTCAGAGAAACATTTTACTTACTAGATTTGCAGTTTATTATAAAAAGAAATAACTCAAGAACAGCCAGATGGAAGAGATGTACAGGCAAGGCGTGTGGGAAGGGGCGGGCTAGTCTCACCGAATCCCTGCGTGTTCACCAACTGGGAAGCTCTCTGAACTCTGTCCTTTTGGGGTTTTAGGGAGGCTTCATTACACAGGCACGACTGATTACACCATTGACCACTGGTGATCAGTGATCAACTCACTCTCTAGCCCCTCTCCCCTCCCTGGAGGTCAGAGGGGTCCCAAACTTCTAATCACTTGGTTGGTTACCCTGGCAACCAGCCCTCATCCTTAAGGTCTTTCAGAAAATCACCTCATTAGCATAACAAAAGCCACTTCTGTGGCTCTCCTCATTTAGGAAATTCCAAGGGTTTAGGGGCGCTGAGTCAGGAACAGGAGGAAGGCCAAATGTATATTTCTTATAAATCGTGACATCACGACCATTGTTTTAGGCACTGTATTTGTTTTTCTTTGGTTGTTTCAGTGGGGAGAGAGTCTTAGTTCAGGCTTGGAACAAAGTGCCATAGACGGGGCCGCTTAAATGATAGAAATTTATTGCTCGAAGTTATGGAGACTGGAAGTCTGAAATCAGGGGGCCAGAGTGGCTGGGTTCTGGTGAGGGCCCTCTTCTGAGCTGCCGGCAGCCGTCTTCGTGCTGTTCCTCACATGAGGAAAGGGACAAGGGGTCTCTTCTTGGAAGGGCACTAATTCCATTCATGAGGCCGCACCCTCATGACCTCAACTAAGCCTGATCATCTCCCTAAGGTCTCATCTTCAAACACCACCATGCTGGGGGTTAGGATTTCAACATACGAATTTTGGGGGGACAGAGCAGAGGGTAGATCCAGTCCCTCTTCTCCCTTGTGGCTAGAAGTGGAAGCCCCTCGCTGTTGGTTTTGAGACAGATCTATGTCCCCACCTTGTTCCTTAATTGGGTGGAACTGGAGGGTGCCATATTGCCACTGCCTGCTATTTATGATGCCCAGTATTTATAATTTGTTGGGTAGTGTAGTTGGTGACAGGCCTGGAAACATGGGCTGGTGACAGCTGGGGGCAGGGCTGGGCCCCAGGGTAGCCATGTCCCCCGCAACTCCTGACTTGGATGTGAGTGGCTCCCAGGGATGGCTGCGCAGTAAGAACCAGGAAGAGTCTGGGGTGGGTGGGGCCTGTGCCCAGGCGGGCGGTGTGCCAGGCCTCATTTCAGCTCCGCCCTTCATCCCCAGTGACCAGCACGGACTATGACACTGCTGCGGATGCCACGGAGACCTCGTCTTATTTCAGCGCCCAAGGCTACCTGTCCAGGTAGAGGGCTGTGCAGAAACGTGCGGTGCCCAGCAGGCGGGCGGGCCCAAGCCCTTTGTGGGGGTGGCCATGCTGGCCTGGACTCACAGGATCTGTATCCTGGAGCCTTCAACCAGGCCACAGTGGTCTCGGCCCAGCTAAAAGGAGACCTCAGAAACCACCCCCACCCCCGACCCTGGGCCTCCCCAACCTGGGCCCCTCGCCGGTCCACCTCATGGTCTGCCCCTCCTTTGTTCTCCCCGCCAGCCGGGAACAAGAGGGCACAGAGTCGACCTCAGAGGAGGGGCAGCTGCCCCAGGTGGTGGAGGAGTTGACAGACCTGCAGGTGGCCCCTGGCACACGCCTGGCCAAGTTCCAGCTCAAGGTGAAAGGTGAGGGGGAGAGAGGTGAAGGGCAAGGTGCTGCCTCCCGCCAGCAGAGGCTGGGCGATCACCCGCCCCCCAGAGGTCTCTGAGGGCCTGAGGAGGGCATGGTGCCCCCTGGGCAGTGGCCCTGTGCTAACCACGCCCCGCTGCGGCCCCAGGCTACCCCACGCCCCGACTGTACTGGTTCAAAGACGGGCAGCCCCTGACCGCGTCTGCGCACATCCGCATGGCTGACAAGAAGATGCTGCACACCCTGGAGGTTGTCTCGGTCACCAGGGAGGATGCCGGCCAGTACTCCGCCTACGTCAGTAACTCCGTGGGCGCTGCCTACTCATCTGCTCGGCTGCGGGTCCGAGGTGCGTGCGGGGGGGCCCAGCAGAGCCTGGCGTCCACACCTGGTCTGAGTCCCACCTGTAAGCCTAGGAGCTAGGGTCACTGCCCCTGTGTGCAGAAGTCACAGGTGGCCAGAAGCTGATCCCCAGGGAGCCCCTTGTGGGTCGTGGGGCCCGTGAACACTGACCAGCAGGCAGGCCAGCTAGCTGGTGGACTAGACCCTGGCGGGCGTGGGGCCCCTGGCAGACTGTGCGGAACAAGAGGCAGGTGATAACTTTGGAAGTAGAAGTCTGAGCTTCCTTATTTTCCAGAGTTCTGAGCACTGCAAGGTAATTCCAAGTCATGTCCAAATCTGCCCTGGCCTAGGGACCCAGTACTGCCCTTGGCTTCACTTCTGTGTGACGTTTTGTGGACAAGCATCCGCGTGTTGATTTCAGGGCAATGACCCAGACTCCTGGGTGGGCGTAGGTGACATTGCATCTGATCCATGGGGCCTGAGTGTGAATTCCATGACTGCATGGCCAGGTTTAGGAAAGGTGCTGCATGTGTAGGACTGGGCAGGGCCACCCCTGGGACTCCCACCCGGCTGGGCAGGCCCAGCCAGTAGAGAGGCACCTTGGTGCTGTAGGTCTGACTTCTGTGCCTCTTTCAGGCCCCAACGAACCAGAAGAGAAGCCAGCATCAGGTGAGCTGACTCCAGAGGGCAGAGGGATGGAGGGTGGGGTGGGCACTGGGGACAGGTTCAGTGAGGGTGTGTGAGGGGGACAGCCACGTGGAAATGGGGCTCCGCATTGTTCACCACCAGCTGCTCCATGTCTCTCCAGATACACATCAACAGCTGGTACCACCCCGATTCCTGGAGAAGTTCACCTCAAAGAAGGTGAAGAAGGGCTCCAGCATCACCTTCTCAGTGAAGGTTGAAGGTAGGATGTCCTTCCTCCCTGTCCCACTCAGATCACCTTCCCCTCTGGGAGGCTCAGAGTAGGCTCCCTCCCTGCCCTCACTCAGGACTGCTCCCAGGGAGGCTCAGAGGAGACCCCTACTTCCCAGGGCCACCCTCCTGGCGTTGGGTAGGACTGTTCACCATGCAATTCTGCTGGCAGGACACCCGCCCCCAGCGGTGCATTGGCTGCGGGAGGAGGCTGAGCAAGGTGTGCTGTGGATCGGCCGCCAGACGCCGGGCTACACTGTGGCCAGCTCTGCCCAGCAGCACAGCCTGGTGCTGCTGGATGTGGATCGACAGCACCAGGGCACCTACACCTGCATCGCCACCAATGCTGCTGGCCAGGCCCTCTGTTCTGCCAGCCTGCACGTCTCTGGCCGTGAGTGGGCATGGGTGACCCTAGCTCCCACCCCCTGCCCTGTGGGGGCTCTGCTCAGCTGGCTGAGACCCTCCTAGAAGCCCCCGGCTGCCCTGAGCTGTTGCTTCCTGGGACCCCCCTCAGCTTCTACCACTGGTGGGGTGATTGTGGGCCAGGTCAGGACACTGGGCACAGCCTTCCTCAGAGCTCCGGAAGACAGGACCAAGTCCCCTGGGGGTGGGGTCCAGACATCCCCAGCGGGGGTCCCGACCAGAATCAGTTCAGGGGTGTGAGGTGTCATTTTGGTGGCTCACCCCGCTCTCCTGATAGTACCTAAGGAGGCACAGGCAGCAGAAGAACAGACGGTGGTGAAGGAGGCCCTCATCTCTACCTTCCTGCAGGGGTGAGTGAGGGGCTGCTCGAGAGCCAGAGGGGCCAGGAGCCAGGTCCTGGGAGTGCGGGTCCTGGCCGTGGGGGTGGCGCTGCTGCTGGGGAGGAAGCCCTCATCCTGGACCCCAGCTTGGCTCTGCCCCTCTTGGGCCATGTGGCTTGGGCCCGCAGTCCCTCCTCGTAAAGGGAAGACTTCCCCAGGGCCCTGTCTGTGGCTTCCAGGTCCACTGTCCCCAGACCCTCTTTTCTGTCAGGCCTCTCAGGACACCTCCTTCCCCTTTAGGACCCAAGCTGTTTCTGCACAGATGTCGGAAACTGCAGGTTTCACCGACCTTGCCGGGCAGAGGAAAGGTATGGGCCGGGTGGGCACACATCCGCACGGGGTGGGCGGCAGGAGGTGTGGAGGACGCTGCCCGGCTGAGAGGCCCCAGCCCTTCGAGGCTGCTCTGGACTGTGTGGCCCCAGGAACGCATGTTTGCCTGGGCTTGGGCTCCCTGGCCTCTTGTGGGCCTGAGTCTGAGCTTTGGTTGGTCCTGAGTCTGAGCTTTGGTTGGTCCCCAGGCCATTTCCGACCCTCGCTAGACGATGTCAGGGGCCCCTGGGCTGAGCCACCCCTTGGCTCAGAGCTCATGTCCAGCGGGCTGTGTGGACACCTAGGTGCAGGGGGCTGGGGTGAGGGCAGTGCAGGGAGATGGGTGCTGGCAAGTCCCCTGCTTTATTGGGGATTCTCCCCCTGCCCCTAAACTGGGTCCTCTCCCTCCCAGCCTCTAAGTGTGCGCCCCTCACCAGCATGTCCAGCCACTTTCTGGCCACCTGCACAGGCCCCAACATCTTAGCATATTTTAAACTTTTTTTTTTATGGAAAATATTGAGTCTGCACAGAAGTAGAGAGAAAGGAGTCATGTACCCCGTGTGCCTGTTGCCCCGCCTTTGGGGTCACTTCTCCATGGGCCTGCCTTGTTAATTTACATGCCTCTCCCTTCCCTGTGCTGCCCCCACCCCAGGCCACCCTCACTCACTCTTAACCTCAAGAGTCCCTCCCCCGCAAAGGATCCCACTTCCAGCAAGTTTGACCCGAAGCCATCAAATCACAGCTGCCAGTGGTCTGGACCCCCAGCCCTCAGGCCGCAATATGGGGTCCTGCCCCCTACCTTCAGTGTCCAGAACCTGCCCCTATGTCCTACTGCCTGACTGAGGTCCTTGTGACCTCCGCCCCTCTTAAGCCCCTTCCCAGACCAGCGTCCAAGTGGCCAGAGGAATCGGGGTGGCACAAACTTCACTGGGCCCCCACAGCGCCAAGCTCCAACCCCAGCCTGGCCACTGGGTCTGGTCTTTACCCGGCTTTGCCCTCAGCTGCCTTCACCCTCCGCCCTGCAGCCATGCTGGCTGCCTGCTGTCCCCTGACTGCCCACTGTCCCCTAGCCACCTGCTGTCCCTGCTGCCCAGACCCTGCTTCCCTGAGTTTGTGGTCCCCTCGGTCATACCTTGGCTCAGGTGCCCTCGAGCCTAAGCGATCCCTAGTTGTGGTCAGCCTTCCCTGCTTCTGGCAGTGCTGGCCCAAGTCCGTGCGTTCCTTGGCGCCTCTGTCCCGCGAGCCCAGGATGGGCCTGGAATTGGTGTTTAGGCATGTCTGTGGAGTGCATGGCCAGCTGAGCTAGGGTCTGACCCTCAGGAGAGCTTCTGGCGGCAGAGTCCCCTGGCCACTTGTCCTTGGCTGAGGTGGGCACGGAGGAGTTCCTGAAGAAGCTCACTTCGCAGATCACAGAGATGGTGTCAGCCAAGATCACGCAGGGTGAGGGCGGCAGGCCATAGAGCGGGGTCCAGGGGGTGGCTGCGACTGAGCCTCCGGGGCTGGGGCCACTCCTCGTCTGCATGCCCTGGGGACCCACAGGGAGGGGGCATGGCGGGCAGGCCCTTCCCAGGCATCATGTGCCCTGTGCCACGCCCCCAGCCACGCTGCAGGTGCCCGGAGTTGACAGTGACGAGGAGTCCAAGACGCCATCGGCGTCCCCCCGGCATGGCCGTTCCCGCCCCTCCTCCAGCGTCCAGGAGTCGTCCTCAGAGTCAGAGGATGGAGACTCCCGGGGCGAAGTGCGTGGGCAGGCAGTGGGTGGGGCGGGGTGGGCAAGTGGGTGTGAGGGCGTGGGGGACAGGGTGAAGGCGGGGCTGGCTGTGCGGGGACAGGGGGAACTGGGGCAGAGGAGGTGTGAGGCACACACCTGAACAGCCAGCATCCCCGCCATGACCCAGGGTACCCCCAGCACCCCAGAGGCTCCCCCTTGTCCCTTTAGTGTTGGCCACCAAGCCCCCCCAGTAGCATTTCCATTAGCAGAGAGGGGTTGGGCCTGTTTTAGAACATCATGGAATTTTAGGATGGCTTTTTCTTCTCTACTTAATTCCACGGGCCTTGTAGCCTGGGGCCTCGGGGTGCCCACTGGCCCCTCTCTGGGTCCCCCTCCCCTCTGGGGTCTTGAGGGGGCTGCTGTAGCCTTGGGGGGCCCGGCTGGCCCTGCCTGGGTCCGACTCAGTGACTCCCCCCACCCCAGATCTTTGACATCTACGTGGTCACGGCTGACTACCTGCCCCTCGGGGCTGAGCAGGACGCCATCCTGCTGCGAGAGGGCCAGTACGTGGAGGTGCTGGACTCGGCCCACCCGCTGCGCTGGCTTGTGCGCACCAAGCCCACCAAGTCCAGCCCCTCCCGGCAAGGCTGGGTGTCCCCTGCCTACCTGGACAAGCGGCTCAAGGTACCTGGATGGCTGGTGGGGTGGTCCTGCAGTTGTACCCCGGACCCCAGAAGGGCAGGCCAGCGCTCAGGCTGCATGTGACCCTTCCCTGCTCCTCACCAGCTGTCACCTGAGTGGGGGCCAGCTGAGGCTCCTGAGTTCCCCGGGGAGGCCCTGTCGGAAGATGAGTACAAGACAAGGCTGAGGTGAGGGGCCGTGGGGAAATTGGGGTCCTGTGGGGGCCTCTGGGATGCTAATTCCACACAAGTCCCCTGGGACCGGCCTCTAGCAGGCAGGACCTTGCCTGGCAACTTCATGTGGTGGGTCCCCCTTGTGTGTGTGTGGAGGGGGGTGCCCTCCTTCTGCCATCTTGCCTGGTCCATTCTGAATGCAGGCAGCAGGGTGCACGTGGCTCAGAGTGCTCTGTCGAGGAGCTAAGCTCCTGGGTGCCCCCATCATGGCTGTCTCCCTACCCAGCTCCATCATCCGGGAGCTGCTGAGCTCGGAGCAGGCCTTCATGGGCGAGCTGCAATTCCTGCAGAGCCACCACATGCAGTACCTGGACCACTGCCCCCACGTGCCCACGGCCGTGGCCAGCCAGAAGGCAGTCATTTTCCGAAACGTGGAGGACATCAGCCACTTCCACAGCAGGTGGGCGGGCAGGGCGGGCCTTAAGGCTTCTCCCTGGTCTGTGCGTGTGTGTGTATGGGGGTGTGTGTGTGTGTACGTGCATATAAACATGCACATGCTTAGACACACACTTGGACACACAATCCACATGTGTAGATACATGTGTGCACTTACCAGTAGTGCATATGGAAGACACATTCGTGGACACACACTATATGTGCACACACATATGGATGCTCACTCACACGTGCACATGAATGTACCCCCAGGGCCGTGCCTCGGGGGAGTGGGCAGGAGCTGAGAAGACAGAGAACCTTTGATGACTTGATTCACCCACTGACACACCACACCCCTACCCAAGGACACACATGTCGCCAGGACCACAGGCACGTGTACCTGGCTTACCCATGGAATGTGCCTACAGCACATCTACCCACTGCAGCCCAAGTACACAGGCACATGCCAGAAATGTGCAGACACGTGTACATGTGCATACCTGCACACACACACACACCCTTTCATGTGTGGGTGGGCGTGCATGCACATACCACACCCATGAAGGCATGTACATCCATATAGACATGCACTCCCAAACACACACACATACACACACAGCACACGTGCACGTAAGGGTCTGCCCTCAAACTCCACACGTGCGTGGCCCCCACGGCCCAGAGCACTCACTCTCATTCATAGGAACCCGGGCCCGTGCAGGCACAGTTTTTTCCCAAACCTGAGGGCTTGAGGCTGGGTTGTGGCTTGTGGGTAGGGGTCCTGGTGTCAGCCCTCAACCTGACCGCTGTCCGCCTCCATGGCAGCTTCTTGAAGGAGCTGCGTGGCTGCGACACGGATGACGATGTGGCCATGTGCTTCATCAAGAACCAGGCGGCCTTTGAGAAGTATCTGGAGTTCCTGGTGGGCCGAGTGCAGGCCGAGTCGGTGATGGTCAGCACAGCCGTGCAGGAGTTCTACAAGGTGCCCCCCTCCCCCGCGCATCAGCCCCGCCTCTGCCCCCCAGCCTCTGTGCTAGCAGCCCACTCTGAGATCACTTTCCCTGACCCTGCCCAGGCACCTCCCCCTCCACCAACCTGCCCTGGCCCCCTGGGCCGTGGCTTAGAAAAGCAGCGAGGGTCCCCCCAACCCAAGCTCTGCTTGTCTGTCAGACAGTGACAATGGCCATCACTGGGGCGGGAGTGAGGCCCACCTGGGAAGGAGGGTCTGTGTGTGTGCGCATGTGTGCACCCTGGGACTCTGACCCGCTAGCTTTTGGGCTCTGGGGACACGGCTCATCTGGAGGCTGCGCCCTCCTGCCTTGAAGCCAGCCCTGTGTCTCCCCCAGAAATACACAGAGGAGGTGCTGTCAGCCGCAGACCCCTCGCAGCCACCCCCACCGCCGCTGCAGCATTTCCTGGAGCAGCCAGTGGAGAGGGTCCAGCAGTACCAGGCGTTGCTCAAGGTAGGTGCGGCTGGCCAGGGGGCTGCGGGGCCATCCCCTTGCCCAGACACCCCAGGCCTCGCCCTGACGCACAGTCTCCCACAGGAGCTGATCCGCAACAAGGCGCGGAACGGGCAGAACTGTGCGCTGCTGGAGCAAGCGTACGCCGTGGTGTCGGCCCTGCCGCAGCGCGCCGAGAACCAGCTGCACGTGTCCCTGATGGAGAACTACCCGGGCACCCTGGAGGCCCTGGGCGAGCCCATCCGCCAGGTCTGGGGCTGGGAGTCCGCTGGCGGGCCTGGGCAGGTGGCCGAGCGGTGGGGGCTTGCGGAGGGCCGGACCCCCGGCTGGGCCTGGCTGACCACAGGCTGACTGCTCCCCCAGGGCCACTTCATTGTGTGGGAGGGGGCGCCAGGCGCTCGGATGCCGTGGAAGGGCCACCACCGGCACGTCTTCCTGTTCCGCCACCACCTGGTGGTCTGCAAGCCCAAGCGGGACTCGCGCACCGACACCTTCAGCTACGTCTTTCGGAACATGATGAAGGTTGGCAGGGTGCCGGCAGGGCTTGGGTGGGGGGCAAAGGGAGGCCCTGCAGGACGGGCAGGTGGGTGGAGGCCAGTCCTGGGTGACCGTGGCTCGCCCCGCATCTGGGTGATCAGCCTTCGTTCTCCCCCCAACAGCTGAGCAACATCGACCTGAATGACCAGGTGGAGGGCGATGACCGTGCCTTCGAGATCTGGCACGAGAGGGAGGACTCCGTGCGCAAGTACCTGCTACAGGCTCGGACGGTCATCACCAAGAACTCTTGGGTGAAGGAGATTTGTGGCATTCAGCAGCGCCTGGCCCTGCCCGTCTGGCGTGAGTGCCTGAACTCATGCGGCAAGGCCAAATGGGGGGCAGCTGAACCTTTCAGTCTGGCCGTCTGGTTTGGGAGCGTCCAGGTCGGCAGGTCCTGAGCCCTGGCCCCTTGCTCACACCTAGGCAGGCAGAAGGGAAGGGGCTCGATTCCAGGGCAAGTGGCTCGTTCTGCCCTTGGTCAGCTCAGACTCTGAGAAGCTCTGAGCCAGAGTGTAGGAATGGCCCTGACCAGAATTAGAGGGAACCTCGGGGTTCACTTGGGGCTCCCCAGCACAGGACAGGTGTCCAGACTGTGTTAGGGATGTGAAGGGCCCAGAAGTCCTGGGTCTGCTTCCTCAGTTGGAATGGGAGGGAGGCTCCATTTCAACATACTGTCCTTTTCCACAGTCCCCTCCACTCCCCAATACACACCCAGCCTGCGTCCCTTACTCTGATTCCCGCCCAGGCCTGAGTGTGGTGCTACGGACAAAAGCTCACAAGGGGAAGTCTCTGTTGCAGTCACATTCCTGGTCATGGGGCTTCTGGCCCTGCCAAGGATGCACTCGAGGGCTTGGGTAAGTGCCCAGTGCCCTGTGCGTGTGTCCCCAGGTGCCCCGGATTTCGAAGAGGAGCTCGCTGACTGCACAGCCGAGCTGGGTGAGACAGTCAAGCTGGCCTGCCGTGTGACGGGCACACCCAAACCCATTGTCAGCTGGTACAAAGGTAGGCCTCCGGGGTCCAGGGGGTACTGATCCTACAGTAAGCAAGAGCTGGCACAGGGCCGGGGGCCCAGGGCGGGGCCTGGGTGGAGGGCTGGACCCAAGACATAAGTCTCAGGTTCCAGTTGCCTGCTCCTGAATCAAAGACAGCCTGGCCAGTGTGCACAGGTGGACGAGGAGGGACGGGCAGAGGCTGCTCAGATGTGATGTGTGCAGCATGTTTCTGACACAGTGACTCTGCCCGATGCTGAATCTTGCTCATTAGCTCTCTTGTTTGCCACTCATTTGTGCTGAGTGCCAGGTACCATTCCAGGTACAGGGGAGACAGCAGTGTACAGTCAGGCTCACCCTGTCCAAGGGCGCTGATCCTCTAGGGGAGGAGATAGATGACAGGCAGATAGGCAAATATGTCTATGGAGTCAGAGTGATGGGGCCAGCCAGAGAAATAAGGCAGAGCAAGGGGCAGAGAGAAGCCATCAGGCAGACATTTTGGAGGAACTCCAACTGGGCAGCAAGGCTCCAGGAGGGCAGGGGAGAGGGGAGGCACTCAGACGGGCGAGGCAGGGACTGAGACTGGGGAGTGCTGGACCTTGAGGGCCGCTGTGTGGCTCTCAGATCTGACTCTTGTGTATAGTGGGAGCTGCGAAGTTCAGGGGGTCCCCAGGAGCAGCGTTACTTTTGACACCAAGTTCAGGGTCCCCAGACCATTCTCATTTGTCACCAACCACAAGGTTGGTGGTGCGGGGGTGTGTGTCCCACGACCACCTTTGGGTTCACAGCTCACAGAAGACTCACAGAACCCAGCAGAGCAATTCCACCCAGGGCTCTGATTTACTGCAGTGAAGAGGATGAGGCACATGGGGTGGGGTCCAGCTGGGGGATCCAGGTGTGGCCCAGGTGCTCCCCCCAGCCATGGAGTTGTGTGGATCGTGTTTCTCTCAGCAGTGATGTGTGCCAGCTCACGGAGCGTGGCCAACCAGGGACACTCACTTGTCGAGCCTTGTCGTCCAGGATTTCTGTTGGGGTTGCTCACGTGGGCTGACCACCTGCATGGCTGACTTCAGTTTCTGGCCCCTTGAGGTCAGGCCGATATTGTGTGCCCTAAAGCTCCCACCCTATATTCTAATGTAACGTGGACCATCTGGCGTGGTCCGAGGTCCTGGGTAAACCAAGATGCTCGTATTAAGGCTCACTGGGCTGACAGGTCCCTCTGAGTCCCTGGTTCAGTACCAACAGCCAAGTCCAGTCCTGGCTTTGGAGGCGCTGTCCCAGGGAAGTCCTGTTCTACTTGTCCACAGCCAGCATGTGTCCACCCATGAATGGCTAAGAATGGGGCAGGAGAGGGCACACAGAGGGATTTTGTAGGGACATGAAAGAGGGGCCATTCCTGTGTCCCGTGGTCAGAGCCTCAGGGCAGAGTTGGTGGATGGGGCAACTGGTTCCCTGCAACATCCTGGGGGTCCTCCTTCTGGAGGGAGGGTCACTGTCCCCATGTCCTGGGGTCTGTGGAGTTCCCTTCCCAACTGCCTCACAGAACCCACGCAGTGCAGCTCGCCCCACCATCCCTCCTCACAGCCAGACCTTCGCCTGTGAGAGCAGGTTTAGGGAGACAAAGCCATTCCATGAAAATTATTCAGAATTAAGAAGAGCCCCTCAGCCTCCTCCTTTCAGCCAGGCTGCCCCCAGAAGGGTGTGCTGGCCAGGCTGTGCCATGCCCAGGAACAGTCAGAGGGGATTCCCAGGTTCCCGGCTCTGCTTAGACCGGCCATCATCCCCTTCATCCTGACCATTAACCTGCTGTCTGGGGACAGCTGTGTCCAGTGAGTAGAGGAGGCAAGGGGCAGCTCGATGATCAGCTCATGTTGAGCAACAACTGTGACAGATGACAGGTTCTCAGACTGCAGGTGGTCCAGGCAGCACACACAGCCATGTGGTGTGGCCAGAGCTGGTGGTTTACTGACCCAAAGCAGCATCACATTTGGAAACACCACAGATGGCCCCGAGAGGCACCCATCTGCCAGGTGGGGGTCCACCCCACGTGATGTGCACCCCTCAACTTAGAGCGTCTGTCTCGGCAGTCCTGTCTGGCCCTGGAGCTCAGCGCCACGTGTGATGCAGTGGCTCCACACAGAGACCCTGGTGGTCTGGGTGTGGCCCCGATCAGTGGCCTCACTTTGCCTCCACAGTTCATGGCCCCAAGGAGGGGTGTCATCCTGCCCGTCTACAGTCTGTTAAGCATCAAACCAAACAGCCAGGGCATTCACAACATCTCAGGGTTAGTGAGCACATAATAACCTTTGCCGGGAAAAGTAGCAGCGGGCAGAAGTCAGACTCACCAGCCAGCAGAATGCCATTCATACAGCGGAAGCCTGCGTATCGGGGCAGAGGGCCAGGTCGTGACCCACCACCAGGGGCAGCTGGCAGGGAGCGGGGACACTAGCGATGGGTGTTAGAGACTGTGCCACGCGAATGCAGAGTGGCCTTGATCCCTGCATGCCAGCAGGGCGGAAAAGCAGGTGGCTGCAATGCCCAAGACTCCTGGTGGGGGCTGTTAGCCTGTACAGCAGACCGCATCTCAGCCACCCTGCGGCCGCAGGAGCAGCGACTGGACTGGGCTGGTGACAGTCAGCCGCCGGTCACCACCCTCTCTGGCTGTACAAGGCTGTTGATTTTGGACTCGGCCTCTCTCGTCACTTTGGCTGTGTTCACATCACCCAGGAGGGCTGGGACGTCCTTCTCCTCCTGGGGTTCTGTTGGCCATCTTGGGAAGGGACGGGGCTCTGGCCAGAGCTCCCACGGAGAGTGTCCCCTCCCCTTGTGTGGGGCAGGGGATTCCAAACACAGCAAACCTCAGGGTCCAGAGGTAGAAGCCTTAGTCACAGCACCCTAACTTGGCCCCAAGGTGACATGACCTTTCACGTTCTCTGGGAACCCTGCCAGATCCCATCAGTGGATCCCGGTGCCTGTATCCAGCCAAGCCATCAGAGTCTCAGTTTTCCCCTAGCCTGACGTCCGTGGCGTATCAGACGGGCATGGAGGGCCTCTGGTCCCTCTGGGCACAGGGAGACGAAGTTCTACTAATTTTTTTTTCTCTTAAAGCAGAGGAGGTTGGAGCGGAGGAGGCAGAAAGGGGACTAGGGATGGGATGAGACACACTTCCATAGCTCAGTAACATCCAATGTTTTGGGCTCACTCAAAGCCCAAAATGGGGCCGCAAGATTGTCACCTCTGATCCCATCTGTTTTAGCTTCAGGGACTCCTTGACCTAACGGCCACATCACACTGTTCTCAGGGCTTCTGTACCCCTTGCCTGGCTGGGGTTTAACTTTCATGGTGACCTTTTGGATAAGGTCCACTTAGCAGGGGTGTCCACTGGCCCAGAGCCATAGTGACATTTCCCATCCTCTTTCTGGGTCTTCCCATAAGGACTGAATGAGGTTTCCAAGGAGGCAGAAAGCGCTTACATCCCTTTGGGTCACTTCTCTGGTGTGCCCACTTCTCTGGAATGCTGCCCATTCTAGACACTAACCAGATGCCTTGAGCCCATGTGCCAGCCACTGATGGTTCCCCATGGAGGTTTATCTGTGTCAGGGACTTGTCCCGAGCCAGGACTCAACAGCAGATGCTGGCATCCTTTACTGTTACATCTAAAAGAATCTCACGTGTGTTGGGTGCCCGTGCCTCTCATCCCTCAGTTCGAGCCCTGCTCCTGCCTTCAACCCATCAGAACTGGTGATGCCCCCACCTTTTGCACCCAGCGTTGGTGTCTGTTTCTGTGACTGGGGTCTGAAGGGCATGGAGCCCTCCTTGTACTCAGCATGGGTTCTCATGTTTGCTGGGAAATGAGACTGACCTGAGGCTGAGCCAGCAATGTCCCAGCTCCAAGGAGAGCTGGTCAACCAGGGTACCATCCAGGTGGTCCTGTCTTTGAACCTACTTCTTGATGCTCAGATTGCAGCCACCTGCCCAGTTTCTCGCCATTCACAGTCAACAAATGAGCTATCTGTTTACTGCCCAGCTGACCATGAAGTTTGGTCAGCATGTCCTCCACTGATTTCCATGAACCGCCCTCAGGCCCTGTTAAGTGGCCCATGAGCCACCTTCTTTCTCTTGGAATGCTATGTCTGACACTGTCCCTTCCTTGTGGCCAAAATTATAAATCATAAACCGTGAAGGGTCTGAGATGGTTCCTGGCTTGCAAACTAACAAGCTAGCCTGCCAGCCAGATACAAACAGAAGACACGAGACCCCACGTCAGAGGCAAAGGCTGTTTGTCACAGCAAAAGTAACAGCGTGTTGCAGGGTTGCCCACGCCTGCATCTCCACATGCAGGGGCCAGCTGTCAGCTGCACGCCACGGCTTGTACCACAAGAGAGAAACCCCGAGTGTTAGATGTTGCGCTTGTATGGGGCTGCTGACACATCTGCCCATCCTTCCCTCCAGGGAGAGAAGTGACTTACGGCCCCGGAAGGCAGGCGAATGCGTCACAGGGAAGGAAGCAGAGGGCTTTGTCTCTGCTGCCCTGGTTGGCCCCTGGGGTGTCGGTGCTCGCTGCAGGTGTCTTTGCCCAGAGGATCCAACTGTGCAGGACTGCCAGAAGTCCATGGAGAATTGTTTTCTGACAGCACAATGAAGACTGAGAATTGACCACAGATTGGTAGCCTTGCCAAGAGCTGTTTTGTGGGCGAGGCGGAAGCCAAGAGGGTGTGGGTTCAAGGAAGGGTAGAAAGGGCAGTGTCTGGAGACAGAGAGTGAGGACAGCTCTTCCCTGGACTTACAACACAGGGGCACAGAGAAATGGGGCGGCAGCTGGAAGCCTTTTTTTGGAGGGGTATATTTTTAAATTGTTTCTTTTTTAAAATTTTATTTTACTGAGTTATAGTCAGTTTACAATGTTGTGTCAATTTCCAGCTTCAATTTTCAGTTACACATGAACATACATATATTCATTGTCAAACGTTCTTTTTCACCGTGAGCTACCACAAGAATCTAGTATATATTTCCCAGTGCTATACAGTATAACCTTGTTTATCTATTCTATATATACCTGTCAGTATCTACAAATTTCGAACTCCCAGTTCATCCCTTCCCACCCTCCTTCCCTCTGGCTACCACAAGTTTGACACCTGCACCCCAATGTTCATAGCAGCACTATTTACAATAGCCAAGACATGAAAACAGCCTAAATGTCCATTGACAGATGACTGGATAAAGACGATGTGATATATTTATACAATGGGATACTATTAAGCCATAAAAAACGACAACGTAATGCCATTTGCAGCAACATGGATGTCCCTGGAATATGTCATTCTAAGTGAAGTAAGCCAGAAAGAGAAAGAAAAATACCATATGAGATCCCTCATATGTGGAATCTAAATTTAAAAAAAAAAGAAAAACACAAATGAACATAAATATAAAACAGAAACAGACTCATAGACATACAATTTAAATTTTCTTAAGGTTCCCTGTGAATCAAAAGTCACAATGCTTTTTATGAACCGTTATACTTTAAACAACCTTATTCAGAACACACAGAGCTACTGAAAAGTGTTCATCTATGAAGTTTTACACATTTCTGGAGGAAAGAATTCTTTGTAATGAAAGATGCACATCTCCCCATCCCTCGCCCAGGAGAGAAATGTGTTGCAGCTGAAGATCTTAGGTCGGGGGGGCATTTAGACGAGGGTGATTAAAGAGACAGGCGGTGTCCAAGCTTGTCTGCTAGGAGGGGTCAGTACCGTGGAGGCCCCTGAAGAGTTGCACAATCATTGATGAGGTAATTGAGGGTCTAGTTATCAGAAGGGGAGTCCTCTGTGGGGTTTGGGTCCCCTAGCTGGCCCCTGCCTCCAGCTAAGAGCCTGCCTTTCAGAGGCCACGCCGTGTGCAATGACATCTGGGGAAGTGGACAGTGTGGGTCAGCAACACCTCTCCATCCAGGGCTCCAGGTCAGCTTGGCCAGCCGGCCCCCCCAGCAGGGAGCCCACACTGGCTCTCGTGCTCCAGGGATGGCCCCCCCATCAACCCCCTGTGACTGTGACCCCCAGACAGGCCCAGCCTCTTGTGTCCCTGCTGGGGTCACCTCTGTGATGGCCCTCCCCTCCATTCCAGATGGGAAGCCAGTGGAGGTGGACCCTCACCACATCCTCATCGAAGACCCTGATGGCTCGTGCACCCTCATCCTGGACAACCTGACTGGTGTCGACTCTGGCCAGTACATGTGCTTTGCAGCCAGTGCTGCTGGCAATGCCAGCACTCTGGGCAAGATCCTGGTGCAAGGTGAGCCCTGGGAGGGAGGCCACGCTATGGGTATCATGAAGGTCTCAGCCCTCATGGGAGAGCATGGGCCTGTGGGTGGGGCTGGCAGGGGGTGGGCGTGAACATCTGCCTGGGGTCTGGGGGACTCTGGTGGGGGTGGGGCCCTGCTCCATCATGGCGTCTGTCTCTGTCTTGTTCTCTCTCTGTATCTCTGTGTCTCTATCTTCCTGCCTGTCTCTGTCTCTGCCTCCATCTGTCACTTTCTGTCTCTTTCTCTGTTTCTCTGTCTCTGTCTCTCTCCCTGTCTCTGTCTCTCCCTCTCACTGTGTCTATTTCTCTCTGTCTCTGTTTCTTTCTCTCTGTCTGTCTATGTCTATCTCTGCGTCTCCCTCTGTGTCACTTTCTCCGTCTCTCCATCTCTCTCTCTCTTCCTCTCTCCCCACTTCCCCGACCCCCCAGTCCCTCCTCGGTTTGTGAACAAGGTCCGGGCAGTGCCCTTTGCAGAGGGAGAGGATGCCCAGATCACCTGCACCATTGAAGGTGCCCCGCACCCTCAGATCAGGTGGGCTGGGCAGCTTGGGGCCGGGGTGGAGGAGAGCAGGTGGGCCTGCCCCCAGGGTTATCTTGCCTGCCCGAAAAATGAGGGTGGTCAGTCCGTTTACTAGATCAGGGGTGGGCTGGACAGAGAATCTCAGCCTCTCTGGTGAGACGGGGGCATGTTGGGGCTGCAGCACGTTCCAAACGTGACTTCAGCTGCAGTGAGGAGGTTATAGGCCTGGTTGGACATTGGGTGGGTGGCGTCCAAGGGGGTGGGCTCTGTAAGGGTACCTGGATCTGTGGGGCAGGTGAAGGGAGGGTCCTGAGCACGGGAGACCTGGAAAGGCCCCACCTGACCACCCCTGGGGTTGGCTTCAGGTGGTACAAGGATGGGGCTCTGCTGACCCCTGGAGGCAAGTACCGGGTCCTGAGCGAGCCCCGCAGTGGCCTGCTGGTGCTGGAGGTCCGGGCAGCCAGCAAGGAGGACCTGGGCTTCTACGAGTGTGAGGTAAGGTGGGTGGGCCTTGGGGAGGGGGTTGGGGGTCTTAACCTTGGGGATCTTGCCTCATCACTGCCATCCATGACCCATGATGGAAAAGGGGACGGCAGGTCCTCTGTCATCACCCCGTATCTGTGTTGAGAGGACAGGGACTCAGGAGGGGAGCCCTGGGTGGAGTCCCCTCAGTCCTCCATGGCCAGAGGGGCCAGCAGTGGTCGGGGGAAGCTGTGTGCTGGCTCTGGCTCTTCCTGGCTGCCAGCCTGCTCCATGCTGCTACTGCTGCCGGCAGCCTGCAGAGGGGCTGCATGGTACCTGCCCTCTATGGCAACTCCCAGGGAAGCAAATGGACCCTGGTCAGCTCTGGACCTGCGCTCTTCACTTTAGTCATTACTGTCCACACCCGGTGATTTAAATTTAAATCAGTTCAGGTTAACTCTAGGTAAAGATTCACTCCCACTTCGAGTGCTCAGGGCCCACATGGGCACTGCACTGGGCAGAGCAGATAATGAGTGTTCCCACCATCATAGGAAGCTCTCAGTCGGTGCTGGTGCCCCATGGGGACATGGTGTCTGGCCTGGGACCCTTCTCCTCTGGTCAGGCTCTGCAGCTCTGGGAATAGCTGGTATTCTCTGGGAATAGCTGTGGTCAGCCCCTCATGCAACAGCTGGCCTGAACAGCCTCAAAGAGATGGCCCAGGCCCCCTGGGGAGCCACGGGCTCTAAGTGAGCCTCTGCCATCTGTCCCCCAGTTGGTGAACCGGCTGGGCTCCAAGCGGGGCGGTGCAGAGCTGTTCATGCAGAGCCCGGCGCTGCAGGCCCGAGATCAGCACCGCAGGGAGCAGCTTGCTGCCGTGGAAGGTAAGTGCCTGTGCGGCCAGCCTCCGCCTGGGCTGGCCCCTCCACGTGCCTGGGCAGGGCCAGGTAGGGTGAAACCCATCGGCCCCTCCAATCAGAGCACACTTTCTGGAGGGGGTTAAGCAAGGGCTGAGGAGGGGCTGAGGAGGTCTAGAGGCAAGCACTGGTTCCCAGTCCCTGACTGGAGCGGGGCTGGGGGGGCAGGGGGAGGGTGGGCTGTGAACCCAGAGCCTGGGAAAGGCTGGAGGGGCAGTCCTGGGGAGTGGAGGGCCTCCAAGCCCTGCTTACCATCCCTGGGGGCAGTAATGAGTGCATATAAAGGCCAGACGTGGGCCCGGAGCAGCCCGCCAGGCAGTGGTCAGAGAGGTCGCATCGGAGGGTGACAGGGACTGTCGGAGGGGTGGTTCCACAGAAGCAGCCTGCTGGGTCCCAGCTTGACCCCTGGGGGAAGGAGCAGGTGTCAGGGCCTGACCCCTCCACACCAGGCAGGGCTGGCTGTAGAAAGGACAGAAAACTGTGGCTTGGCCTCCCTGGCCTGGCCTGGCCTGAGCCAGGCTGGGAGGGGTCTGGGCTGCAGAATGGCCTCATTCGGGAGCAGCGTGCTCCTGGGCAGGAGGTGAAGTGTGGTAAGATGTGCGACGCCTCCACTCACACTTGGGTCCAGAGTCCCAGCGGAGCCCAGGCCAGGATGGCCAGGATGGAGGGGAAGGCACCTGGTGTCCGTCCTGGTCCTGCTCAGTCCTGAGAGCAGCCTTACAGGCCTTGCAGGGCAGGCTGCAGCCCCAGGGAGAGTTTCTCCCAGTCTGAACTGCCTCACCCAGCAAAGGGCTGCGAGACAAATAGTGAGCCTCCCATCCTTGGGAGCATGCAAGCAGAAGCTGCGCCAAAGCCTGGTGGAGCTGCACCTCTTACAGTAGGATGGGTTGGGATGTGCGTCCTCCCGAGTCCCTGAAAGTTGGCTTCCGTGATGCCGTGAGCCACCGGAACCAGTCCCTCCCAGGGTCCAACGTCCAGGAGCTGTTGTCCGTCTAGACCCTTGCAGAGCTGGCTATCCGGCGCCAGGAGCTTGGCCTCGGGGCCTTTGATGCCTTCTAGGGCACGGGTCTTGTTCCTCACCACCCAGGGGGCGCGGGTCGAGCTGGTTCCCACCAGAGGCTCCCATGACATCTGCCAAAACTGTTTGCTTCCTGCCACGTGGCATCTTACGTCGGGCACAGCAGGGCCCTGCCAGCACCTCGGCACTCCCTCCTGGCTGGTGACAAAACACCCTTCAGAGCCATTCAATTCGTTGTCACGATGGGTCTCTGTCAACGTCCTGTGGCTGTAGGATCTGGAGGAGGGGCAGCCCACCCATGCCGGAAGTGGCGTCTGTGCCCCGCGAGGCCAGAAGTCCAGTCCTCACAGACGCCGAAATTTGGAGCCTGCCGCCTCCTGCTTCCTAACCCTACCCTGCCGCTTCCTCTTTAACCCCGTGGCTCTACAGCCGGAATGGGCCCTGGCTGGCCCTGTGGGACGGGGCGCTGCCCCCTTGCTTGTGAGACTGCGCAGGGCCAGGCGCCCCGCTTTGCACGACTGCACCCCTTCCATGATTGCCAGTACTCAGCAGGGTCCTGAGGTCAGGAGCAAAGGTGCCAGGGGTGTAGCAGCCCTACAGGTGCCCTGGCCACCACCCTCAGAAGCAACAGAATGAGGCCCCCCATCATGGAAGATACAGGAAAGGATACAGGAAACTCGGCCTCTGGACCCAAGTTAGCCAACACACAAGACATTTAGGCTGGAGCCCATTCTCTCTCCCAGTGGGCTCCTCTCTCTCCAGGAGGCAGCTTGCACAAGCACACTCACACATGTGCACGCACACATACAGACCCATGGGTGCACATATGCATGCACACACATGCTCAGTAAATGGGGTTCCCAGGCGCCATACAGACACGTTTGGTACATTTCATTTATGTGCACCTCATCGGAGACAAGGTTAAAAGACTCATGATCATCTAGGGAAATCCTTTATGTGGCACTGCCACAAAGCAGAAAAATCCCACAGACCAGAAACTAGGAGGCTGTGTGCCCTAGGCCATGCCACTTGACTTTTCTGAGCTTCACACCGCACCCCCCCTTCCCAATTTTCCCTACAGGATGGTGAGAAGGGTTGTTGAGATGTCTGTGTGCTGGTAGCTGGTGGGCTGCCTGCTGTCCAGCTGGGCAGGCTGAGAGGGACATCTCTGTGCCCAGCCCGACCCTGTCCAGAAGCTGCAGGGGAAGAGGCCTCGAGATGGTGGGAGTAGGTTCTCCCAGGTCTGGGATGAGTCCCGTCCTGTCTCTGGGATGTGGGTCCCCTATCAGCAAATGGGAGCCGCAGGACCTATCCTGCTGGCTCCAGGGTGCTCCTAACAGACCTAGGTTTCCCAGCTCACTCAGAGCTCAGGACCCTGCTCCGGCATCCTCCGATTGCTCCCAGAGGGACTTCCGTGGCCTCATGCCACAGAACTCAGATGCGCTGCCCCCAGGACTCAGGGTCATTCTCCCCTGGAGAGATGCCCTTTGGTCTTTAGAATTGTTCTGTGAAATAGGCATTAGCCATCCCGGTCCCAGCTTGGCGGCCAGCGTACCATGCAGCCACAGGCCATTGCTTTCCCCTCTCTAGGCCGTGTTCCTACGACAAGGGGAACTTCAGGCCTAACAAATTCACAGGGCCCCCTGGGCACACAGGCTGATGGAAAGGCTGGGATTTCTCTGTGGGCAGCTTAGACAGGGCCCTTATTCTCCCCAAAGCTCCTGTAGGACCCTCAAGAGGGACAGGGGTTCTACCCTCCCATGGGACGCATTGTTGCCACCATCCCTTATCCCCCAAGCCATTCAGTGTTGTCACTTCCATTTCGAAGAGGAGAGACCTGGGACTCTAAGCTGAGATGTTCCTCCCAGGGGCACACAGTCAGGCACGGCTTGATCCAGCGCCCTATACTGAGCAGGCTCCTACACTGCCATGCCACTCAGAGTGCTCAGCCCCTGAGCACTGGCTGGTCTGTAACCCTCGCTATTCCAACTGTTTTCTTTGTAGTCACTGAGCAGGAGACTAAAGTCCCCAAGAAAACCGTCATCATGTAAGTGCAGGCGTGTTCCTAACTTCCCTTCTGACTGCAGTGCCCCCCTGCATGCCCCACTAACCTGCCTGCACCTTGCCTGTGTAGCCTGGCCACTTGGCTTGTCTGACTGCTTGCCCACATGACCTTTGCTCACTACGCAGACTGCCAGCACCTTTCAGACACGCCCAGGGAATCCACCTCCCTCTGGGACCTTGGCTCCCTTCACACTTCAAAGCTGTCTCTTCCAGAGTCTAGGTACCCTGTCCATGGCCCCGCTGCCCCAGCAGCATAGACCTACACTGTGCGCTTCACAGTGGCTCACCCTGGGCTCGGACCCAGGGTCGCACCAGTTAGGGGGAGCTGGGGTTAAAAGCTGCTTTCCGCAGCATGCTAGAGGCAGCACGCGGTCCTTCAGCACTCTAGGATCCAGGGCACTGTCCCAGAGAACTTTCTGTGCTGATGGAAATAATCTACATTCACACTGCTCGCTACAGCAGCCACTAGCTGCATGTGGCCATTGAGCATTTAGATGGGTCCAGTGTGACCCAAGAACTAAATTTGTCAATTTATTTAATTTTTGTTCATTTGAATTTAATTAAAATAGTGTACCATAATGAACAGCACAGCCCTAGGACCGTAGGACGTCCCCAGGCCCAGCCGTCATGTTAGGAAGATGGGAAAACTGAGATTCCGAGAAGAGACGAGGCTGGCTCAGGGTGGCTCACAGCCGAAGCCAGCCGAGAACTCCTTTTCCTGTGCCATATTCCCTGTGCCATTCTTCATCCATCAGTACCCTCAAGTCTGAGGAAAAGCCACACAGGTAGTTGATAATTAAATGCAAGAGGTCCGGAGAGCTAGGTGAACCCAGAGGAGGAGAGAGGATTGGTTTTGACCTGGGTCATCTGGAAGGCTTTTCCCATAGGCAATGTGTGCAGGTGGGTGGGTAGAGAATCCTATTTCCAGACGAGTTGATGAGATCCTGGGTTCGCCCTCCTGTGGCTTTCTCCATTCTCCCACCCAGAGCAGACCGCTACCCCACCATACATGGGGCTACCTGGGACAGAAGTGTGTGCCAGCGCTGGAGATATGCCACCCTGCCAGAGCCTTTACACAGATCAGCCCCACATTTCAGCCATGAAGGGAGCATTGTCATTATCTACATTTTATGGAGGAGAATGGAGGAGCAGAGGTGGGGCCAGGCCAGCCGCACTGCGGAGGCATTAGAGAGCATCACGCTTGTGGGCAGCTGGACCAGGTCCCTCATGAGGCTTCCTGAAATGCCGTCTATGCCAGGCTTAGAGAGGTAGCCAGGAAGAGTGTACTCCCTCCCCTTGAGGAACAGAGAGAGGCAGCTGCCTGGCCCAGCATCCCTGCCAAGGGCACACCACACAATGAGAGGCTGTGGGGAGCCAAGGGGTACCAGAAGGAAACAGGACTTGGAGAGAGACCCCTGCCCGTTGTCTCAGGGCACAATGTCTACGCACCCTCATGAGGCCAGCATAGCCCAGCATCAGGGTGCATTTAGGAGATGCGATGCAGCTGCCCATTTGCACTGGATTCACTGTCCTGCCTCAGCAAATTAGTCCTCATGGGGCCACCAGATGGGGCCATGCCCAGGTTCCCCTGATGTTTGTGCAGTCTCTGAGCCAGGGACAAGCCTAATGCCACTGAGCCTTGTGTGAAGCAGGAAGGCAGGCCCGCGGCCCTGAGTAGGCTACGTCTCCAAGCCTCAGCTTCCCCGTCAGTTAAGTGGGCACAGCATTTCCCCTTTACCAGGTGAGGACCAGAGGAGGCAGGGTCTGTAACTGCCGTGTACCCTGAGGTGCGGCCATACATCTCTGGGCCCGTGCCTGAGATTAACTACTCCCCAGTGGAGCCGTGAGTCAGACAGAAGCAAAGCTGAACAGGACAGAGACAAAGTCCAAGTCATTTCAGGCAGCTGGTGACAGCACTGAGTTGCCTGCCAGGTCTCTCGGCCTGAGCCCAAGGGGAAATACAGGTCCTGGGGCCCAGGAAAGCTGTGTGTTACTCAGGGGCTGTTTGTTACTCAGTGCATTCCTGCTCCCTGCCTATTACTCATTTCACCCTCAATACCTGGCAAGGTTAGGGTCTCTGGTTGGCAGAGTGGCAGGCTTCTGACTCTTGGCTCTGGGCACGTTTCAGGTCCTTTTCAGCCTTGTTGTCCATACCTGGATTGCTGCAAGGTCCCTGGCCAGCACCCCATGCATGCTCACGTGCAAATGGCCTTGAGTTCTGTCTCCTCTCCCCCTTCCATTCCCCTCTCGTTTGGGGAAATGGAGCCCAAGGAAGAGAAGGGCTTGTCTGAGGTCACGCAGCCCATGATGGCTGAGCCATGCCCAGAGCCAGGTGTCCTTGAAGGGCCTCACACCCCCAGACCGAGAGGCCAGGAACACAGACCACAGGTCAAGATCCCAGCCATCCTCCTGCACCTGCACCAGCAGCATCGGCTGCCCAGCCTGTCCCTAACCAAGGATCACTGAGGTGCCTGCCCTCTGAGCGCTCCCAGTGCTAACCACTGCCCCACCATCCTCCCGCCATGATACAAAGCACAAAACCCTAGTAGGATCAACCAGGAGGGCCGTGTCCCTGCACCCCTGTCCGTTAGCTCTGTAACGAGGGCTGGTGCCTTCAAAATGAGACAGCCGCGGACAGGGCGGGGAGACTGGCCCCGTCTGGGGTTTGGAGGCACCTGTGTGATGCAGCACGGGCCTCCTCCAGCACCATGACTCTCGTATTGAGATCCGTGCACCCAGAGCCCGATGTTGGCCAGATGAGGCTTTGTGCTTTGTTTCTTTGGCTGGCGATCCTGGGGATCAGGCTCAAGCACGCATAGACGTTTGTTTATGCAATGTCACCACGCGCTTGCTGGTACACTAAACCCGATCTCTTGCGCTGGCCCCCGGCACGTGCTGTGCCCATCTCCTCTCGGCCCTCTCCCCACAGAGAGGAGACCATTACCACTGTGGTGAAGAGCCCCCGTGGCCGACGCCAGTCCCCCAGCAAGTCTCCCTCCCGCCCCTGTCACCCTGCCAGCCTGCCCAGGCCGGGCCTCCTGGCCCCTGAGCTGCTGCAGTCGCCGGCTGCCAGCCAGCCCTGCCGGCCCGAGGCAGAGGCAGGCTGGAGGCCCACCGTGCCCGCGCTGTACGTGACGGAGCCCGAGGCCCAGGCGCCGGCCCTGCGCGGGAGCGCCGGGCCCCAGCCCAAGTGGGTGGAGGTCGAAGAGACGATCGAAGTCCGGGTGAAGAAGACGGGCCCAAGGGGTGCGTCTCTGGCCAGAGAGACACCTGGCAGCTCGGAGGGGCTTCATTTCACACTGCCGGGCAGGATGCCTGGAGAAGACCCCAACACAAACAACTCCAACAACAAGCAGGTGGCGCAGGACACCCCGGCCACGGTCGATGTTGGTGAGCCCCTAGTCTTCCACGTGGAAACAGGGCCAGAGACCCCTGGGCTGTCCCCTCCCTGGGCCACTGAGGAGGAGGACCCCCTGGAGGAGAAGGAGGGAAGGAGTACCTACCAAATGGAGGAGCCCCTGGGTGCCGATGGCCTTCAGGGCCGTGACCCCAAGATCCTCACACACCACGGCCGTGTGCTCACATTGGCTGACCTGGAGGATTACGTGCCGCAGGAAGGGGAGACCTTTGGCTGCAGCGGTCCCGTGTCCAGTGCTCCTGATGACCCGCCCTGTGAGATCTCAGTGCTTCAGAGAGAGATCAGCGAGCCCACTGTGGGGCAGCCCATCCTGCTCAATGTGGGGCGCCCTCCAGGCTCCCAAGGCTCTCCCGGCTTCTTCAGCCGCGTGCCCAGGCCCCCGGAGGCATCTCCATCGGGGCCGCAGGTCCTCGGCCCTGCGGGCATCTCCTTCTGCTTGCGGGAAACCCGGGCTGGAGGTGCCACGTCCCGGAAGCCGTCCTTCTGCACTCACGTCCAGCGCTCTGTGGACAGTGGCCAGAGCAGCTTCAAAACAGAGGTTTCCACCCAGACTGTCGGCTTTGGGACGGTAGGGGAGACTGTCACCTTGCACATTTGCCCAGATGGGGACGAGGCCCCCGGCCCCTCCCAGGGCTGAGGCAGAGACCCTCAGGAGCTGGGTGGCCGAGGCTGAGATGAGAGACTCTTGAGGCTGGGACACCCCTGACGCGGCTGTCATGGTCGCACGGGGGCAGCAGAAAGAAGGAAGTGGCTTTGGGTCTAGGACCCTGCCTAGCACCAGCGCCACCTTGCCTTGCAGCTGCCCTGGGTTTTCAGCTCAGGAGAGTCCCAAAGCCTGCACCCCTCGGACACGTGTGCTCTGACCCTCCCCCAGCTCTCCAACAACTCAGGGCTTGAGCCCACGCTGGGCACTTCCTACCTCACAGGACTTGATCTTCCGCTGAGGACATTACACACACGTCTGTGATCTCGGAGTGTACTGAGGCCGCTCCGCGAGCACAGGCTGGAGCGACTCGCAGACCACAGCTTGGGTTCGGGGTTCCAGACACAAGGAAGGCACTTGGGCAGCTGTCCTGCACCATTCGCGAGGTGGTGGAGGCCATGTGGGCCCTGCCTGCCCCGGCTCAGGCCCCAGTCCCAGCGGTCAGTGCCAGCCCAGCCCTGCCTCTCACCCAGGCTGGGGGTCCCTGGCTGTCTCTCGGTGGGGGGCTTCCCCCAAGCCACATCTTACCCATGAACATTTTTCTTGGCCTCCAGGAGGCCCGTATGGGGCTCAGCTCTGCAGACCCTCCTGGGCCTTCTCTACAGGGTGGACCAGGGTCTCTGTGTGGGAACATCCCCCATCAGTCAACCCTGATGATAATAATAAAGCGGTTCCTTGCACTGCCTTCACTTTGCTCTTTTTTGCTTCTCTGCCTGGTGGCCCTGGCGACTTGGGAGACAGGGGCCCCTCCAGGCCTGGCCCTTAAGACTGAGTGGGCAGCCGAGGCCCCCTCCACTGGCAACCCAGCATTGACCTTGTGGGGTCTGGCCAGTCCTGGGGCTCCTGGGTGGAGGCGTGACAGTTCGCCTGCCCAGCTTGCTCCCGCATGGGCGGAGGGGCTGGTCACAGGTGCACACGGCGTGATCAGGACAGCCCACAGTGACTGGTCCCTGTCTGCCTGGGACCGACAGGCCTTCCTGCCTCTTGTGCCACCAGGTCCTTTGTCAGGACAGGTGGAGGGGTGACGTGTCAGGGGTCCTGATGACCTGCTTGGAGAGGGTAAGGACAGGATGGTTGCCCCAGCGCCATAGAGGGCAGACAAACAGCAGCCTACCCAGTTGCCTCTGCAGCCTGGAGGACCCAAGCATACTGAAGATCAACAAGAGGGTCTGGAGCAGGGGAGGGCTCCAGAAAGAGGGACCTGAGAAATGGAATTGCGGGCATCCCTGCTTGGCCACACAGGAGCTGGCAGCCAGGTGGAGAAGGGGGCTGCATTAGGGACTGAGGGCAAGCGCCAGGTGAGGGTGCAGTGGTCTGGGTCAGACCAAGTGGCTCATGGAGGGGAAAAGGCTGCTGGGAGGGGCGACAAGGGTTGCCCTGGGGGACCAGGAAAAAACCCCAACTTCTGACCATCTATTGGCCCCTGATTTGGCATCAGAGTGTCTCTAGCTTCCCTAGATTGTGGGACTGGGTTCACGTGGGCCTGGGCGGCCCAGCACACTGAGCTCCAGAGCAGGCTGCAGGGGAAGGCCAGCCCCAGAATAAAGGGATGGGACTAGCTGAGACGGAGGGTCAGACCAGAGTGGAGAGAGGGTGTCCAGCCCCAGCTGCCCCTAGAGGCATCGACATTCTCACGAGGGCATCTGGGTGCCACCCTGGGAGAGGAACAGTCCTGGGCTTCCTGCTTAGAGTGCCACGTCTCCTGGCTCAGTCTCTGGACCCTTTTTTCTCCCAGGGGTCTCCACCTCCAGTACCTCCTGAACCCAGTGGGTGGCTGCGGGGAGGAAAGTGGGAAGGGTGGCTCGGGGTTGGCGCATATGGGCAGTCTCCCACTCCCTGGGACCAGGCCAGCTCTCACTCCTACACTTTGACCTGCCTCCCCCACAGATGCTACTGTCCCACCCCCAGCTGCTCTGGAGCAAGCAGACCAGGAGACCACATCCATCCAGAGGACGCTGGTGTGCCCGGAGTCTCCAGGACCCTCCGCAGGGGACCAGCCCAGCCCTGGCCCCAGACCCGGAGGCCCACCTGAAGTCCAGGAGGCCGGCCCGAAGCCCCCAGGCACAGAGGCTGCAGAAGCACCTGGTGAGGCAGTGGCAGCAGGCTGAAGGCAAAGTACTACCTGTTTCCAGGACCACCCCCCTTCCCCTAACTGCCCCTCTGTTCTGACACCAACCTTGGTCACTGTGGGCGCCCATTTTGGGTGAACTGGCAGAGCCCTGGGGACCCCCAACATTCTGATGGTTCCACACACTGGGAGGCGGGGGCTGGACAAGGCCCACCCCTCGCACAGCCTATGAAGCCAGGCAAGAGTATGGGTTCTGGGGGGGATGGAGGGTCCTTCCCCACCCCGAGCATGTCTGTCCCCAGAGCCAGAGGCCTACTGTGGTCGGCCCTCAGCAGACAGCTTGGGTACCCTATGTTCCTGGGAAGGTGATGGGCAGGGGGAGGAGGAGAGGGGACAGATGGAGTGGGAGAGGAGGGTTGTGAGGTTGGGGAGAAGAAGTGGGAGGAAGGAGAGTGGGGAGGAAGAAGAGGCGGAGGAGGGGAGAGAGAAGGGAAAGATGGGGAGAAGGGAAAGGGAAAGAGAAGGCAGAAATAGGTGGGGGGAGGAGGAGAAAAAAGATGCAGAATAGGAGAAGGGGGAGGCAGGTAGGAAGGAGCAGCAGGGAGCTGCCAGTGCCCCAGGCAGACCAGGCCCCTGGGGATGCTGCTGTGGGCCGCTCCTCCTAGGCCCAGGGGGCCGAGGTGCATGTGCATGATGCGGACCCTGTGCACCTGAGGCCCCGGCGCTACATGGTCCCGCTCTCTGAGCTCTGAAGGTCGATGCAGTGACATATCTTGAGGGACAGTCCCCAGGCTCCATCTCACTGGGCCCCTTGCCTCCCCCTAGGCGAGCCCCAGGCGGTGCCGCGAGCTCTCCCCAGTAAGGGCCTGGAGCAGGACTCACGGGCCCACACTGAGGCCCAGGAACGCATTGTGCCCATCCGGTAACTTCCCCAGCTCGCTGGGGGATGAGGGGTCATCCCGGGGGGCAGGAGAGTAAGGGGTGGGGTCACAGCACGCCTGCACTCTCCTTGCCAGCCCAAGGGCAGGGCAAGGAGGAGAGGCCACCCTTGGGGCAAGCACCCTCTTCATCCAGCACTGGGGGCCCCTGTCTGTACATCCCCTCTGAAAGAGTCTGCTGCAGTCCCCTGGGTGGAGGCAGGGCAAGACCCCTATCTTATCATGAAGCTCTGCCACCCTCGCTCCAAAAGTGGAAGGTAGGGGCAGACGGCTAATTCCGCTCCGTGGTCCCAGGATGGAGGGCGCTGCCTGGCCCCCGGCAGGTGCAACAGAGCTCTGGGACATCCACAGCCACGTGTTCACAGAGACCACGCACAGGACTTTTGTGTACCAGGCCAGCGATACGGGTGCCGCAAGTAGGTGGGGGCGCAGCAGGTTAGAGTGTGCCTGCTCTGTCCTGGGCTAGGGGGACATTTGCATGCAGGGGCCTGCACAGCCACCTGGCATGTCCCAACCTCACTGTGGCCAGGGCCCCTGCTGCTGCTTGCACTGTGTCCCCTGTCCCCTCAGAGGGCATCACTGATAGGGGAGAGGCCGACCTTGATGCCGGATCCCTTTTCCCCACTCATGGTTGCATGTTCTGTGTAGCCTGCCATCAGAGAGCCAAGGTTGAAGCAGGAGAGACAGAGGTTAGACTGAAGGAAGCACTTCCTAACCGTCAGGGGCCTGGGGGGAGTCAGGAAGGGGTTGCCTTCACTTGGGAGGCAGGTGAGCTCTTTCACCCTGGGGCGTATCTCAGGGGCTCCCTGCCCACCTAGGGCACCAGGACACAGCTGGGGTGCTGCCAGCCCACCCGGAGCTGGGTCTTTGTGACTGCAGGCCGGGGATGGAAGACTTCAACACGGGACAGGCTGTGGTGGGGCACAGCCTGGCCTCTTCCCATGGGCTCCTTCCCCCACCCCCAGGGCCCCCATCCATGCAGGTCACCATTGAGGATGTACAGGCCCAGAGGGGTGGCACAGCGCAGTTCCAGGCTGTCATTGAGGGCAGCCCGCAGCCCACGGTGACCTGGTACAAGGTAGGGACAGGCCTGGGGTGGGGGCCTGCCTGAGGGGGTAGGGAGCATGTGAAACTCCCACTGCACTGGGCACAGCGCCCACTGAAGGTCAGGCTGGGCCGTCATTCTGGGGTCCCCCACGGTGGGCTGACAGCCTCCCTGCCCTCCTATGTCTCCAGGACAGCGTCCAGCTGGTGGATAATCCCCGACTCAGACAGCAACAGGAAGGGACCACATACTCTCTGGTGCTAAGGGACGTAGCCCAGCATGACGCTGGTGTCTACACATGCCTGGCCCGCAACGCTGGTGGCCAGGTCCTGTGCAAGGCAGAGCTGCTGGTCCATGGGGGTGAGTGGGGGACCCCCCTTCCGGGACCTGTCTCGGCTTCATGCAGGCCTGTAGGGCCATGGGTATAGGTGTTTCATGAGCTTGCACAGGGAGTTGCCCCAACAGACACTATAAAGTTGTCAGACAGGGTGACAAGGCAGTCATCTTTGCTCACACCTACAGCTACCTCCTCCCTGGCTACAGGGGACAGTGAGCAAAGCTATCGGAGGAAACTGCACTCCTTCTACGAGGTCAAGGAGGAAATTGGAAGGTATTCCTCCCCCTATTCCAGGCCCAGGAGCGCCGACCCTCCTGGAGCGCTGCCCCCTGGGGCCCACCATGCTCCCAGAGTCCCCAGAGCTCCCAGCCCCCTGCACCCCTACAATCTCCCCACCCTGGAGTGCCTGACTTCAGCACTCGCTCCCCCCCCCCCCCCAAGGAGAACTTGCCTCCCCTACCCTCGCCGTCTGGAGCCCCTGCCTCCTGCGAAACTCCACCTCTCAGCAGCCCCTTCCCCCAGAGTATCCACTGCCTTCCAGGAACTTCAGCCCCACCAGGACCCCGCCTCCCCCACTCCCAGCTCTGGCTCTTCCAGAGCCTTCCCTCTCAGGAACCCCGCCCCACGGGAGCCGTATCCCCCAGGAGCCCGGCCCGAGGACCCCAGCCCTCTCCCCCTCCCCGGAGCCCCGACGCTCGTGCCCAGTGTGGGCTCCCCTCCTCCCAGGGGCGTGTTCGGCTTCGTGAAGAGGGTGCAGCACAAGGGCAACCAGATGTCCTGCGCCGCCAAGTTCATTCCCCTGCGGAGCAGGACGCGTGCCCAGGCCTATCGGGAGCGGGACATCCTAGTAGGGCTGAGTCACCCGCTGGTCACGGCGCTGCTGGACCAGTTTGAGACCCGCAAGACCCTGATCCTCATTCTGGAACTGTATCCCGCCACCCACTGAGAGTGCAGGGGGCGGGGCCGGGGCGGGGCCGGGGCGGGGCGCACGCCCTGGGCGGTCAGGGCTCCGGAGGGCTGCGGGGGGCTTGTGGTTCTGGTGATCCCAGGCCCGACCGCCTCGCGGGCGCAGCCAGCCTGGCTTCCGTGCTCCACCTTGCTGATGCTTCGTGACTAACGCTGCCCACCCCACCCCGCGCCGCACCCACTCACACACACACACACATACACACACACACACTGCACAGTCCTCACAGGTCCCAGTCCTGTGGGCCAGGAATTAGGGCAGGGCTGTGTCCAGAAGGTCCAAGACGTGCCTCCACGGTCTCCTCGCGCTCTCCCGCTCTCCACGGGGCCTTTCCAGCAAGGAGGCTGGCCGTCTTATTTAGTTTCTGAGGCTCCTTAGGATGCCTGCCAGGCTCCAGGGAGGGGGACACACGCTACCTGATCCCTCTGGGTCTCACCGCACTACTCGCTTTCCCGCTGAAGGGCTCTGAATGTCACGTGTTCTCGCCTCATCCCCACCTCCTCAGTTAGTGTCCCCTGAGGGGGGAGCGGGGCCTGTGGTCTTTGATGAGAAGAGAGGATGCCTCCACTCCCCCTGTGCTGCTGCCCACTGGCCTCAGCCCCTCTCCTTGGGGTCTCTTGTCCCTCCCATCCTCCTCAGTTGCAAGCAGTAGCCTCCCCAGCGTGGCCCCCCACCTTCACCCCGACATAAGACTCCCCCCAGGTGATGTGAGGCCGAGAGTGTTCCAGACCCTACAGCTTTCCTTAACGGGATCCCAGATGCTCATCGGAGGAGCTGCTGGACCGCCTGTTCAAGAAGAGCGTGGTGACAGAGGCTGAGGTGACCATGCCTCCTGGGCTGCGTGCATGCCCCGCCAGGCTCCCTGCTCCCTCTGCCCAGACCACCTCTCCCTCAAACTAGCTCCCCGACGCAGCGCTTCTCCACTTAGAGACCTTCTAGGATACCCCAGGGTCTCATGGGGTGTTGCATCTCCTTAGTCAGGCTCTCAGAGCCCCCCGCCCCCCCGTGTCCTGGGCTCACTGCTTCCCCATCCCATACAGCGCTGGGCCAGCTGGCCAGTCCTCGCCTGCTCCCCCGGGCCCCTCCTGCTTTGCTCAGGCTGCTCCACACACCTAAACCTGCCCCGCCTCGGATCCCCCAGCTGCAGGGGTCTATGAGGCTTTGCATGTCACCTCCCCTGCTGGACCACCATCCCAGGCTCACATCTGGAGGGAAGTGGAGGCACTGTAGGTGGGAGCAGAGCAGAGAAGTAAGTGGAGAGGGAGGTCGAGGCTGGCTCTCTCACCTGAGCACCAGCCTTTGCTGCAGGTCAAGGTCTACATCCAGCAGCTGGTGGAGGGGTTGCACTATCTGCACAGCCATGGCATCCTCCACCTGGACATAAAGGTATGTGGCATCCTGGTGCCCCCAGGGCTCAGTGAGGGGCAGGTGGGAGCCTGGGCCCTGTAGGCTGAGAGACTGCAGACCCAACACTTCCAGCTTCCTTGTTAGGACTTCCTTACCTCTGGGGACAGGGAGCTCACTACCTACAGCAGCCCCTTCAGGTGGGGTGTGACTTTGATGGAACAGAAGCCAACCCCAGATGGCGCAGAAACCTGCCCATGGGGCTGCCCACTGCCCAATCCTGGTCTCACCCTCAAAGACCCCCAGGTGTCCTCCCCGAGCCCAGCAGTCCTGGGAGTCATTTCCTTAGGGCATGCACTCACGCACTCCTGACTCTGCCCAACAGCCCCCCAACATCCTGATGGTGCATCCTGCTCGAGAAGACATTAAAATCTGTGATTTTGGCTTTGCCCAAAAAATCACCCCGACAGAGCCACAGTACAGCAAGTATGGCTCCCCTGAGTTTGTGGCTCCTGAGATCATTGAGCAGACCCCTGTGAGCGAGGCCTCCGACATCTGGTGAGTGGGGCCCACCCACACCCCCACCCCCGCCCACTCTCTGCCTCCTCCTCCTCCCCAGCAAGCAAGGCCTAGGTGACTAACGGCTGCGGTTTTGTTCCCGCAGGGCCATGGGGGTCATCTCCTACCTCAGGTGAGCAGACCCCTGCTCCTGTCAGCCGGCTCCTCCAGTGCCAACCCAGCCCCTCCTCAGCAGGCCTCCGGGAAGCTGTTGAACTGCTGACTGCTCCTCAGATCAGAGATCTGAGGCCCAGGGGGCAACTATCTTGGGAACATACAGTCAGCCAACTCTGATAAGGGGTTTCTGCCAAGTGCTTTTCACACACACCCTGTCACAGAGGATCTCTGCTGGGTCACGGGGAAGAGCACTGAGCTGTTTCTCTAAAGGGTCTAGGTGATTTGTCCAGAGGCCCCTTGTAAGAGTTACTGCTGCCCTGAGGATGCTGGCGGTGTAGCCTGAGCCTGGATCTCCTCTGCAGGTGGTGCCCTGATCCCTACCTCAGTCTAAGGCCAGGTGCCCTCTTGAGACTGATCCTTGATCCTTGCTTCAAGCTGAGCCTGGATCTCTGGGCAAATCTGAGCCACGCTGGAATTCTCAGGGCTGGATGAGAGTGGTGCTAAGGGGCATCTCCAGTCAGGGCTGCGGGCCCCCCAGGCCCCACCATCCCCATAAGACCCAGCACTCCCTGTCCTGGCAACCTGCCTCCCATGGACCCTGAAATTCGGGTCACAACTGAAAGCTAGTCATGTCTCTGCTTTCAGCCTGACCTGCTCGTCCCCGTTTGCTGGCGAGAGTGACCGAGCAACACTCCTGAATGTCCTGGAGGGGCGGGTGTCCTGGAGCAGCCCCATGGCTGCCCATCTGAGTGAGGATGCCCAAGACTTCATCAAGGCTGCCCTGCAGAGGGCCGCAGAGTGAGTGCGCACGCCCTTCCCCCTGCCCGGGGTCCTCATGCTTGCCCCAGGGACCAGCTGACCACCTGGCCTGACCCTGTCCTTCCTCTCCCCCAGGGCTCGGCCCAGCGCTGCCAAGTGCCTTGCCCACCCCTGGTTCCTGGTAAGTAGGTTGAACCTGGGCTGGCCTGGCTCACAAGGAGGGAAACTGAGGATAAGAGGAGTGGGGGGCCTGTCTGGGCCACAGGGTGCACCAGGGTGTCTCCACAATGTGTCTCTCTCACCTGGGCTCCCCCCAGAAGTCTGTGCCCGCGGAGGAGGCCCACTTCATCAACACCAAGCAGCTGAAGTTCCTCCTGGCCCGCAGCCGCTGGCAGGTGAGCTGCGCTGCCTTGAGGAGGGAGTGAGAGAATGAGGGAGAGAGGGCAGGTGGCCAGAGAGGGAAAGGAGGCCCGGAGGGCTTGCTGAGTGCCCCTTCTGGGTCTGGGGGAGCAGGGAAATGGGGCTGGGCATCTTTTATTTGGGGACTTGGCTCCCTGAGCCACCAGGATGGGGAGGAGCACGTGCAACGTCCCTGCCGGGCAGGGGCAAAATGACAGAGCCTGGAACTGGAGTCCAGCTCTTTTCATGTTCCCCATATCCTGAGCACCCCTCTGGGCCCACTAAGCACCGGGAAGGCAGCGGGCACCTGGCTGACGACGCCCTGTCCTCCACACCCCCAGCGCTCCCTGATGAGCTACAAGTCCATTTTGGTGATGCGCTCCATCCCAGAGCTGCTCCAGGGCCCGCCTGACAGCCCATCTCTTGGGGTGGCCCGGCACCTGCACAGCCACGCCAGCGCCTCCTCCAGCAGCTCCTCCTCCTCCGACAATGAGCTGGCGCCGTTTGCCCGGGCCAAGTCACTGCCGCCCTCCCCGGTGACCCACTCCCCGCTGCTGCACCCCCGGGGCTTCCTGCGGCCCTCAGCCAGCCTGCCTGAAGAGGCCGAGGCCTGCCTACCAGCCGCAGCTGCTCCTGTGCCCGCATCACCCCAGGGTGCAGAGCCACCGGCTGCGCTGGGCTGTGTGCCCCGGCAGAGCATCATCCGCAGCCTTTTCTACCAGCAGGTGGGTGAGGGCCCAGAGCTCGGGTGCCCGGCTGCGGGCAGCAGGCGGCACCCGGCCCGGCGGCGGCACCTGCTCAAGGGCGGCTACTTCTCCGGAGCCCTGCCCGGCCTTCGAGAGCCACTGCTGGAACACCGCGCGCTGGAGGAGGAGGCCGCCAGGGAGGAGCAGGCTGCCCTGATGGCCAGAACACCCTCCTTTGAGACCACCCAGCAGATGCCTGCTGCAGGCACCCACAAGGCCTCCAGCCGCAGCCGCTCCCTGGACCTCGACCGGCCAAACACTGCCAGCCCCTCCACCAAGACCTGCAGCAAGGGGCAGTGTCCAGCTCCGGCCTCCTCCAGCCTGCAGGGGGCCCGAGGAGAGAGCATGCCTGGAGGCGACGCGTGTGCCAGGAGGATGGAGCGACCGGGGGCGTCCCTGCAGGGACTGAGACTGTCTCCATCCACCGGTGGTGATGAGTGCTCCACTCAGCAAGGGGGGCCGTTCCAGGACAGCTCTGGAGGGCAGGCCACCCCTTCCTTTCAACCCCAGTGGAGTCCTGCCCCCCAGGAGGGCTGTGGCCCCCCTGGTGTGGTTGTACCGCGACCTCCTGGCTCCTTCCCTCCAGGACACGACACAGAGGCCCTCGTGACACCCCTGAGCCCTTTCATCTCAGGAGAGCCGAAGGCTTCCTCCTCCCCATCCCCAGCAAGCTCCCAGGCAGATTCTAAGATGGGGCTGAAGGGCAGCCCTCTTCCCAGGAGGCCTGGTACCCCCAGCTCCCCAGGGTCAGCTTCCCCAAAGGGCACGGAGCCCAGCCCCTCCCTGGACGCTGAAGGCCTGGCTCAGGAGACGGAGGACCTGTCCCAGTCTTCGCCCGGCCCACAGCGGCCTCAGGAGCAGGCGACCACACGGAAGTTCTCCTTGGGAGGCCGTGGGGGCTATGCGGGGGTGGCGGGCTACGGCACCTTTGCCTTTGGTGGGGATGCTGGTGGCATGCTGGGGCAGGGCCCCATGTGGGCCAAGATGGCCTGGGCTGCCTCTCAGTCCTCGGAGGAGCAGGACGAAGCAGGGGCCCAGAGCCCATCCCCGCAGGCGAGCACAGTGCCGCTCCCTGAGGGTGACAGGGTCCCCCTGAGAGCCTCCCAGGAGTTGGGCTTATGGGAAGACTTAAGTGAGGGTTCCCAGGTGTCACTTGTACAGATCCGGGACCTGTCCAGGGACCCAGAGGCGGCTGACACTGTGTCACTGGACATCTCGGAGGTGGATCCTGCCTACCTCAACCTGTCTGACTTGTACGACATCAAATACCTCCCGTTTGAGTTCATGATCTTCAGGAAGGTCCCCAAGCCTGTGAAGGCAGAGCTGCAGTCCTCCCCTGAGTCTGAGGCTGAAGAGGAGCTGGCTGAGCTCCCGGAGGCCGCGTGGCCCTGGGCAGGCACGCTGGGCCCGCCCACCAGCCTGGAGATCACAGAGGAGCCAGAGGACATGGGGGCCCTGCTCGGGGAGGCTGCCGGTGGCCGGAAGCGGAAGTGGTCACCCCCCTCCAGAAGCTTCTTCCACTTCCCGGGGAGGCACTTGCTGCTAGAGGAGCCAGCAGAGCTGGGGCTACGCCGGAGGGTGAGGGCCTCGGTGGCCCACATCTCCCGCCTCCTGAGGGGCAGGCCTGAAGGTTACTATCCCCACCCTGTCCCAGGACTGAGCACATCCATGATCCCCCCTCTGCACCTTGGGGCTCCTTGCGTCCCATGCCCTAAAACACAGCTCAGGAACTTGCCTGGGTGATGCAGGAAGCCCCCATCCTATGCTCCCCTCCCCTGTCACGGTGCCACCCACACCTCCAGTGACACAGTGGCTTGTTTTTGAGGTCAGGTTTGCAGACTCGATCCCTCCCCATGTGCATCTGAGGCCCAGTTTTGGGTGTAATGCAACTGTGTTATACCCTTGCAGACAGGACAGGAACTGGGCCAGTCCTCCCTGACCCCCGACCCTGGGCCTCTCCCCCTCCCCGCCGCCGATCCCTGACCCCACACTCTCACTAACCCAGACCCTCCCTGATTCAGACCATCCCTGACCCCCGGGGACCACCCTGACCCCAGAGCTCTCAGCCAGGCCTCCTCAGGCACCTGTGGCCCCTGAGCTGCTGGCCGTATCTGCCCGTGGTGCCCCAGCCCGGGATGCACCGATGCTGATGGGGCAGGGAAGAGGGTGCCCTCTGCAGCAGATTTAGCTCATTTCCAGGAAGAGTCCCTGGGATCTAGGCTTTTCTGCCACATGGGAATCTGACAGGTGGCCCCAGAGTCTTCCTCCCACGCTCGCAGAGGAGCCAGGCCCCTCAGGTGTGACCTCCCGTGGCTACTTCCTCCCTGCAGGTGTGGAGAAGGAGAGCCCCCCCAGGAAGAAGGCCGGCCTGGCTTCCTTCCGGCTGTCAGGCCTGAAGAGCAAGGACCGAGGTGGGTGCACTGCCCAGGGGCTGGGTCTCCATGCAGCCTGAGGGACCCGACTGGGGGGGAGGGCCGCCCCCTCCGCGGTGCCAAGACCAGTGCACGGGCTGGCGGGGAGGCGCACACAAACGGGTGTTTGAGCACATAGAGTGGGGCTCCAGCGCCCCAGCCGTCGGGGCCCAGCCGTCCCTGAAACCTTTCTGGAGTAGACGCCAGTGTCTTAAGTGAGCTGGGTGGGGGGGCGGGGCACATCTCTCCTATCCCCATGGCGACGTCCAGGCTTGGGGTCACCTCTGAAGGCTCACCTCGCCTCGCTTCCCTAGCGCCATCATTCCTGAGGGAGCTGTCGGACGAGGTGGTGGTCCTGGGCCAGTCTGTGACTCTGGCCTGCCAAGTGTCAGCCCAGCCCGCTGCACAGGCCACGTGGAGTAAAGGTAAAGAGGCCCTGGCCCGAGGCTGGGGTCAGGGAGCAGGGCGTGCTCCGCGAGGGCATCGCTCTCACTGTACGGAGGAAAACCAGGGGCCAGAGAGGGTGTGAGCCCCAGGTGCAGCCACGAGGCAGGGCCCACACCGTCCTGTTGCAGACGGGGCTCCTCTCGAGAGCAGCAGCCGCCTCCTCATATCCTCCACGCTCAAGAACTTCCAGCTTCTGACCATCTTAGTGGTGACAGCTGAGGACCTGGGGGTGTACACGTGCAGTGTGCGCAATGCTCTGGGGACGGTGGCCACCACGGCTGTCCTCCGGAAGGCAGGTGAGTAGCCAGGCAGGGCCCTCTCCGCAGGGATGGGGAGGGGGTCACCCCCCACCATTGCCTCCTCCTGGAGGTGTCTGTCCCGGAACGGGGCCTGTGCATGGACCTGCCATGAAGGCTAGGGGTATTTGGCTGCCCCGAACGGGTGGTTTCGAGGGCGCCTGGAGACCACCTCTCACTTTGTCAGCTGGTTTATCCCAGCGCCCTCCACTGAGAGGGACCAGGAAATGTGATGCCCACTACCCAGGGCATCCACATCCTGGCACTGCCAGGGCCTGGAGGGGCCACAGAAGGCACGAGCTGGCTCTGCAGACCAGGACCCCCAAGAGGGGACACACGAGCCAGGCCCTCTTCCTGACTCTCCTTTGGGGGCCCTTCTTCTTGCGTTTCCCATGGTACCTCCCTCCCTGTCACTCCAAAAGATGCAGGGGCTGCTTCCCACTTGGTATCTCTATTACAGTCAAACCATGATCTCAAAACACAGTGCTGGGGTGTGTTTCTAGGGGAGCTGCAGACCTAGCTCTCAGACCTCTGGCCTGATCCCCAGAGGGGGCCAACTCCCACGTGCCCTGCACCGCAGGCTGGCAAAACTGAGGCCACTTTGACTGGAGCCTGGGATGGATGGGAGGCTGTGAGCAAGGCATTCCTTGGGGTTTCTGGGTGGGCACCAGTGGGAGGGGAGCCTGGTGGGGTTGGGTAGGGCAGACACCTCCTCAAGGCCCGTTGAAGGAGAGGCACTGGGGAAGGGACCTCCTACTAGTCGACATTGGGAGGGACCCCCAGATGAACTGGACCAGGTGAGAGTGGGCTCAGGGGCCTGGCAGCAGTGTGGGGCACAGGAGGGTGAGGAGGGCTGGCTGGGGCTCCGAGCTTCATCGGACAGCCCTTGGGAGTTGGGAGCCTGCCTCAGACTGCTGACCACGGGCTCCGCAGAGCGCCCCTCCTCCTCCCCGCGCCCGGACATTGGGGAGGTCTATGCCGATGGGGTGCTGCTGGTCTGGAAGCCTGTGGAGTCGTGTGGCCCTGTGACCTACATCGTGCAGTGCAGCCTGGAAGGTATGGAGTCACTCCTGAACCTCATCTCCTGGGGTGGCGGGGGTGCCCAGCTCACTGTGGGGTGGCCTCGAGGAAGTGCCTGGCTGCTCTGTGCCCCTGAGCAACCTCCCTCAAGGACCCAGGGACTCTCCACCCTGACTGTGGACTGGGAAGGCCTCAGGCTGCCTCTCATCTGCTCCCATGTGACCCAGGCGGCAGCTGGAGCACGCTGGCCTCGGACATCTTTGACTGCTGCTACCTCACCGGCAAGCTTTCTCGGGGCGGGGTGTACACCTTCCGGACAGCCTGTGTCAGCAAGGCGGGCATGGGCCCCTACAGCAGCCCCTCGGAGCAGGTCCTCCTGGGAGGGCCCAGCCACCTGGGTGAGCCACTCTGCCTTCCCCCTGCGGAACGCGCCCTGCAGCTTCAGTGAGTCACACATACTCACTCTTGACGGTCCGTTCTGCCCACTAGGCTCCCCACCCACAAAGGGCCTGAGGAATGAGAGGTCAGAGTGTTCAAGGGTTCAGAGAAGGGCCCCTTGTCCGGGTGTCTGGGAAGGAGTGATTGGAGAAAAGGTTGGGGGAGATGGGGCCACAGGGGTGCCTTCTCCCAGTCATCGGCTTCCCTTTGCCACAGCCTCGGAAGAGGAGAGCGGTGCCGCAGGGCCAGCCCAGCCCCTCCCCAGCACGCAGACCTTCGCCTTCCAGACACAGATCCGAAGGTGCGGGGCATCTGGGAATGGTGGGCGGCGGTGTCGTGGCCTCCTCCACACCACCAGCTCTTCGTACTAGCCGGCTCAGCCCCAGCCTCCCTCCCCGCTGATCATGTCCACCCACTCTTGCCTCAGAGCATCTGCCACCTGCTTCTCCACCTCCCCGCTGTGCTTGCTTCTCAGAGACTGGGAAGGAGAGAGAGAGCGGGGGCCAGCAGGGGCCCCCCAGGCGGGAGGGCTCCTCACCAGCCCAGCCCGTGCTCCCTTGCCAGGGGCCGCTTCAGCGTGGTGCGCCAGTGCCGGGAGAAGGCCAGTGGGCGCGTGCTGGCTGCCAAGATTGTGCCCTACCGCCCCGAGGACAGGACGGCCGTGCTGGGAGAGTACGAGGCCCTCAAGAGCCTGCGGCACCCGCACCTGGCGCAGCTGCAGGCCGCCTACCTCAGCCCGCGGCACCTGGTCCTCATCCTGGAGCTGTGCTCCGGGCCTGAGCTGCTCCCCTGCCTGGCTGAGAGGTGAGGGGCGTGGGGGCCGGCCCGGATCCGGGGCTCAGGGCCCGGTGGGGCACACTGTGACCCGACTCCCGACCCGCCACCCCAACCCCGGTGGGCCCCGCCTTCACTGACCCGACCACCAAGGTGGCTCAGGAGAGCTGGGGCTCCCCTGTGGCCGCACTGCTGTGGACAGAGCCTGGGGGCCCCTCCCTGTTGCCTCCTAAGCGGCCCCCTGTCCCCAGGGCCTCCTACTCGGAGTCAGAGGTGAAGGACTACCTGTGGCAGATGCTGAGTGCCGCCCAGTACCTGCACGCCCAGGGCATCCTGCACTTAGACCTCAGGTCTGAGAACATGATCGTCACCGAGTACAACCTGCTGAAGGTCATCGACTTAGGAAACGCCCAGAGCTTCGCCCAGCAGAGGGCGCTGCCCTCAGAGAGGTTCAAGGACTACGTAGAAACCATGGGTGCGCAGGGCGCGGTCACCGGGCCAGACCTGGAAGAGGGGGGTGCCAGGAGCAAGCCCCGCCCCAGCCCTGTCTCCCTGCCCGCTCCACTGCAAACACCCAGCCCTTCATCTGTCCCCCCCGTACCCCGTGCCGTCCCCAGCTCCGGAGCTCCTAGAGGGTCAGGGTGCCGTCCCGCAGACCGACATCTGGGCCATAGGCGTCACAGCCTTCATCATGTGAGTTCTCCACGTGCCCTGGCGGGGTGACGGGGTCAGCCTGGGGTCCATCGAGGGTGACTCCAGACTCTCGTGTTTGCCTAACCATTGAGCGTGATCCAGGTCCCCGTGACCCTCATCCACTGAGGGTCACCTCAGTCACATGACCCCCACCCCCACCCCCCCGACGCACGCAGGCTGAGCGCCGAGTACCCAGTGAGCAGCGAGGGGACGCGCGACCTGCAGAAATCCTTGCGCAAGGGGCTCATCCAGCTGGGCCGCTGCTACGCGGGGCTGTCCGGGGGCGCTGTGGCCTTCCTGCGCAGCACGCTGTGCGCACACCCCTGGTAGGCATCCCCACCGACCCTGCCGGCTCCATCCCCTTATGTCCTGGCCTGTGCAGCCTCAGCGCCGGGAGCCCAGGAGCGCGGCTAATGCCGCCCTCCCGCGCTCCAGGGGCCGGCCGTGTGCGTCCAGCTGCCTGCAGTGCCCGTGGCTGACGGAGGAGGGTCCGGCGCGCTCCCCGCCCGCGGCCGTGACCTTCCCCACTGCGCGTCTGCGCGCCTTCGTGGGAGAGCGCGAGAAGAGGCGGGCCCTGCTGTACAAAAAGCACAACCTGGCCCAGGTGCGCTGAACGCTGGGCCACATCCCTCCGTCTCCCAGGACTCGCTGCATCTGCACAGACATGTCAATAAAAAGCAGAATTGGCTGAGGCGTCCTCTGTTTTATTTCGTTTGGGGGAGGGGGTGAGGACCGTGCCACCTTCCTGTTGTTCGGGGGAGGGCAGATCTGCCCTTCCCTGTCCTGGGCTGCGAGCCAGGGGTCCTTAGGACTAGAGTCCGCTGAACCAGCCCAGTGCGTGCTCTTGCAGGCAGCTGTGCGCGTGTCTCCTAACTGCATCAGACATGGACACATGCCCAAAAACCTAATTGTAGGCGCATAGCTTGTTCCCATATCAAGGATTCCGATTTGTTCCCCCACAGCACTGTCCCCTGGGGGTCGCAGGCTGGAGCGTTTGGACAGCAGGCGCTGACCTCTTGGTTCTCAGTGAGTCTCATGGACCTGGTGACTGAGACATGCTGGTGAAGCCAGCCCTCCTGGCTTTCCTCATCTCCAGACCACCGTGTCCCCACACTGGACACCTACTCCTTAGCTCTTACCTGAACCCAAGACACCTCAGCTGGAAACTGAACATCAAAATTGAACTGACATCCCCCACCCCCAAACACAGGGCACAGACACATAACTTTCCCTCTCTCCTGCTGTGCAAGCTCAGTCAAGACCTGGCCACTCAACTCAACCAATCTTAAGCCCAGTGGCCTGGGTCCTAGGCATTGTGACCTTGCATTGCCCCGTCAGCTGCTCCCCACCTTCCTCCTCACTGGCTGACCTGGCAATGCAGGAAGGGAGGTGGGCACACGCTCTCGGCTCTCTTGGGCTGGTAGGGTCCTGCAGTGAGCAGAGTCTTCTTCCTTAGCCCTTCCCATCCCCATCCCTGCACATCAGCCCCTCACCAGCCCCATACCACTCTCCTTTCAAGCAGAGTGGTTTCGCTGCCTTAAAAATCCTCTGTGCTCTACCTATTCATCCTTCCCTCTCTCTTAACCCCTGGCAACCACTGAAAGGATCTTTTTACTGTCTCCATAGTTTTGCGTTTTCCAGAATCTCATATAGTTGGAATCATACAGTATTTAGACTTTTCAGATTGGCTTCTTTCACTTAGCAATAATTTAAAGTTCTTCCATGTCTTTTCATGGCTTGATAGATAATTCTTCAATTTGACTTTACAGCAATAACAAAATTTATCATCTTAAGTACTTTAAAGTGTACAGTTCCGTGGTTATATATTCATAATGCTTGCAACCATCACCAACACTCATCCCCAAAATTCTTTTCATCTTGTAAAACTGAAACCTTATACTGATTAAACACTAACTTCCCATTCTCCCCTGTCCCCAGCCCCTGGCACCCACCATTCTGCTTTCTGTCTCAATGAATTTAACTACCCTGGGTACCTCATGTAAGTAGCATCATATAGTATTGCCCTTTTGTGACTAGCTTATTCACTTAGCAACATGTCCATCCATGCTATAGAATATTGCAGAATTTCCCTCCTTTGAAGAATGAATAATATTACATATATATATATAATATTGTGTATATACACAGGAATTTTATAGTTTTAGGTCTTACACTTAATTCTTAGGTCCATTTTGAGTTAATTTTTGTATATGGTGTTAGGTAAGGGTTCAACTTCATTCTTTTGCATGAGGATGCCCAGTTTTCCCAGCACCATTGGCTGAAAAGACAGCCCTTCCCTCATTGAATGGTCTTGGCACCCTTGTCAAAAATCATTTGACCATATTTGCAAGAGTTTATTTCTGGGCCCTCTATTCTGTTCCACTGGCATGTGTGTCTGTCTTTATGCCAGTATCACACTGTTTTGATTACTCTAGTTTTGCAGTAAGTTTTGAAATCAGGGAGGTGTGAGTCCTTCAGCTTTGCTCCATTTCAAGATTGCTTTACCAATTGGGGTGCCTTCAGATTTCACTGGATTTTAGGATAGGTTTTTCTACGTCTGCAAAAAAAAAATGTCACTGGGAAACTGACAGGGATTGAATTGAAACTATAGATTGCTCTGGGTAGTATTGGCATTTTAACAATATTAAGTCTTGCAGTCGATGAACATGGGATATGTTTCCATTTATTTGTATCTTCTTTAATGTATTTCACCAATTTTTTTTTTTTTAGTTTTCATTGTACAATCTTTCACCTCCTTGGTAAAGTTTATTCCTAGGTATTTTATTCTTTTTGATGCTATTGTAAATTGAACTGTTTCCATAAATTCCTTTCCAGATTGTTCATTGTTACTGTATAGAAAAGCAACTGATTTTTGTGCGTTGACTTTGTATCCTGATCCGTGGCTGAATTCATGTATTAGTGCTAACAGATTTTTTTGTAGACTCTTTAGGGTTCTTTATATATAAGCTCTTATTAGGTTTCTTTACATGTAAGGTCTTATCATTTGGGAACAGAGATCGTTTTTTTTCTTTCCAACTTGGATTAATTTTATTATATTTTTCTTGCCTAATTGCCCTGGCTAGGACTTTCAGTACTACGTTGAATAGAAGTGATGAAAGTGTGTGTGAATCCTTGACTTGATCAGGAACAAGGAAAAGCTTTCAGTCTTTCATCATTTGAGTATGATGTTCACTGTGGGTTTTTAAAATATATCATTTTTATTATGTTGAGTTGGTTTCTTTCTGTTCCTAGTTTGTTGAGTATTTTTTTATCATAAAAAGGTGTTGAACTTTGTCAAACGCTTTTTCTGCATTAAGATGACCATGTGTTTTTCCCACCTACATTCTGTTTATTTAGGGATTGATGGATTTTTGAATGTTGAACCATCCTTGCATTTCAGGAATATGTCCCACTTGGTCAAAGTGTATAATCCTTTTAATGTTCTGCTGAATTCAGTTTGCTAGTATCTTGCTGAGGATTATTGCATCAGTATTCAGTATGAAGGCATACTATATTTGACATTAATGTAGCATAGCCACTCCTGGATTCCTTTGATTAATGGTTGAATAATACACCGTTCCCTATCCTTTCACTTTTAATTGGCCTTTATTGTTATGTTCAAATCGAGTTTCTTATAGACAGCATATAGTTGGGTCAAGTCTTCTAATCCACTCTGCCAAGTTCTGTCTTTTTGTTGTTGTACTTAGATTATCTACATTTAACGCAACATAAATATGTTAGAGCTTAAGTATGTCATGTTATTTTTTTGTTTGTTATTTCTGTTTTTGTTTCTCTTCTTTTCCATGCATTCCTGTGAGTTACTGGAACATTTTTAGAATTTTTAGTTTTGATCTCTGTAGTGTTTTTGAGTGTATGTCTTTGTCGGGGGAGGGTATAGCTCAGTGGTAAAGTGCACTGGGTTCAATCCCCAGTACCTCCATAAGTGAATAAATAAATGAACTTAATTACCCTCACCCCCACCCCCCAAAAAATAACACTGGTCTTGAGTGTATGTCTTTGTGTATGCTTGTTAGTGGTCCCTCTGGGCATATAACTTATCACTGTGTATTGGTATTGTAATCTTACCAATTCAAGTGACATTTAGAAAATTAATCTCCCTTTAGCCCCTTCTACCTCCCCTGTTTATAAATACAGTTGTCTCAGATATACTCTCTACATACATCCGGAACAATATTACAACTTTTGCACCAATCACCAAAGATAATTTAAGAAATTCAAGAAGAGTACGAAAGTTTATTGTATTTACCCATATTTTTACTCCGTTTTCTTTCTTCCTGATCTTCCAAATCTCTTCCATATATATTTTTTTTATTTTCTGTGTAGAGAATTTTATTAGCCATTCTTTTAAAGTAGATCTGCTAGTGACCCAGTTGTCCCAGTTTTCTTTCATCTGAGAATAATTTTTCCCTTCATTCCTGAAAAGTATTTCCTCCAGTGTAACAGGTCTTTCCTTTCAATATGTGAAAACATTTTTTCCATTTCCTTTTGGCATCTATGGTTTCTGATGAGAAATTATTGTCATTTGAATTGTTTATCTTGTGTAGATCAGGTATCATTTTTCTCTGCCTGATCTCAAGTGTTCTTCTTTTTCCCAATTTTCAGAAGTTTAATTATATTTCTTGGTGTGGACTTTGAGTTTATTCTGTTTGACGTTTGCTCAGCATCTTGAATTTGCAGGTTTACATCTCTTGCAAAATTGCAAAGTTTTCAGTCACTGCTTCTTTAAGTAGTTTTCAGCCCTTCTGTTTTTCTCCTTTTCTTCTAAGACTCTGGTGATTCCAATGCTAGATCTTTTGTAAGAGTCCCATAGGTCCCTGAGGCTGTTCATATTTTTTCACACTATTTTCTATATGCTTTTTACAGATTGGATAATTTCTATTGTTCTATCTTCAGGTTCACTTATGTTTTTCTCTGCCCCCTCCATTCTACTATTGAGTTTATCTTCTGGGCTCTTTATTTGGATTACTGTACTGTTCAGTTCTAAATTTCTATTTAATCATTTGTTACATCTTTATTCCTTGGCTGAGACATTCAATTTCTTTGCTGAACCGTTCTAGTTATTTGTTTCAAATGTGGTTGTAATTCTCTGAAGCATTTAATCATAGCTGCTTTGAAACCTTTGTCAGGTAATTCCAATATCTTTCTCATCTCAGTGTTGGTTTCTACTGTTTTTTTCACTCAGTTTGAGATCTTCCTGAGTTCTTGGTTATGACAAATTATTTTTTATGGAGATGACATTTTCCTTTCATTTTATAAGACTCTGATTCTTCTTTAAGTTTTAGCTGCTGTGGTATAATAAAAATATATATTTTTGGTCTTCATCCCAGTTTCCTGGCACAGAGCTCCCAAACTCTTGGAATTTTCTTCGTGATAGGAATGTCTTGTTAATCTTAAAGAACTCCTTTAGATCACACCTGAGTTTATGCTAATGAGGTGACTTAGTATGGGACCCTTAGGTGACCTCAGGATAAGGATGGTCACAAGCAGACCAAGTGATTAGAGAGCTGGAACTTTCAGCCTTACCCCGACCTCCAGGGAGGGGAAGGGTGCTGGAGATTAAGCACTATGAAAACTCTTGAACGGCAAGATTTAGAGAGCTTTCTGGGTTGCTGAACACGTCAACTTGCTGGGGGGGGTGGTGAGCCTAGAGAACATAAAATCTCCATCCCCATACCCCATACCTTGCTCCACGTGTCTCTTCCACCTGGATATTTCTGAGTTGTATCTTTTATAATAAACCAGTAAACATAAGTAAAGTGTTTCCTAAGTTCTGCAAGCCATTCTAGCAAATTATCAAACTGGAGGAGGGGGTTGTGAGAACCCATGATTTATAGTGGGTTGATCAGAAGTACAGGTGGCTTAGGACTTGCAACTGGCATCTGAAGTGGAGGCAGTCTTGTGGGGCTGAGTCTGAGTCCTTAACCTGCAGAATCTGACTCCAACTCCTGGTAGTTAGTGTCAAAACTGAATTGAACTGTTGGACACCCAGCAGGTGTCAGAGAGTTGTTTGTTGGTAACAGAAAACACTCCAGACTGGCTATCTCCACCATTACTCTGGCAGGCGAAGTGTTGACTCCACCTTGGTACTGCCAGGTAGAGGCAGAAGTTCAGATACCCCAATTAGCCTCCACTGGGTTGGGGATGTGGAGGTCCTTGTTACTGCAGAGCATAGGTGGGAGTTCCAGCTGCCCTCTGGTATCTTCTGATGCCCAGGAATTGAGCAGCAGTGTTGAAAGTCCAGCTGCCTACTTGGCCTTCTCAGACATCACCCCAGTGGAGGTGGGTTTGGCTCACCCCATTACCACTTGGAGAAAGCCACAGTCTAGAACATCCAGCGTTCAGATTGGAAAAGTATTTTCTGTCCTACCACGCTGCCCCTGTCCTAGTCCCATGGCTAGAGAGAGCAGGCATTTTTTGTCTGTGTCCATTGGTGTTTCTGAGTTGCTGGCCTATTTTGCCCCAAGTCTGAAATATATGAAGAAAAAGAGAAAACCTGGGGAGCTCACCATGGTGCTGCTTCTAGGGTCATGACTTCTCTGTCTGAGCCACCTTCTTGTACACACCTTTCAAGGCTGCTGTGAGCTGAACTGTGTCCCTCCAAATGCATACGTTCAAATTCTAACTGCCAGGCCCTCAGAATGTGACTATGTTTTGAGATGGGACCTTCAGATAGACCTCTATATATTCATTTTACTCAATCAACAAAGGTATATACTTGTATATGTAAATATGTTGATCGCATTTAAAATATTGACTAATATATGTTCAATTACATGTATCTATATTTATCTACCTATATCACTCTCTATATATCTATATCTACATAGCAATATAATTGTTACCGAATCCAAAGTCATTCTGCTCACCACAGGACAGGCCAATAAATCGGGAGACGAGGTGTTGGGGCAAGGAATAGCGACTTTATTTAGAAAGCCAGAAAACAGAGAAGACGGCAGACTAATGTCCTGGAGAATCATCTTCCTCAAGTCAGAATTCAGGCTCCTTTTATATTCAAAAGCCTGTTTCCTAGGCTTAGTCTTGCTGGTTCTGCACCTTTTGTAACACAATGTTGCCTTTGGCCTGAAATATTCAGGAGAGCCTATTCTCTGACCTTTAAGGATATGAATACTTTTGCACTCAAGTTGCAGAATAGAAAATAACGTTTGTTTTATAAGCGGTTTTACAGGGGTATCATGACCTGACCCACATGGACAGAACAAACGATTCCAAGAACAAAAAGTCCTACACCAAGAAGTCTGCAACAATCAAACACACACCCTCCCCTTTTTAGTAGAAAAGGAGCTTGCATTCTGACTTTGGGAAGATGGTTCTCCAGGACATTAGTCTGCCATCTTCTCGGTCAGCTGGCTTTCCAAATAGAATAAAGTAGCTATTCTTTGCCCCAACACCTCATCTCTCGATTTATTGGCCTGTTGTTCGGACTCGGTAACAGGCTCACAGGTGGCTCTGTGCCACCTCTCTCAGGAGCATGTAGGGTTCCAGAAGGGAGGTAGGAGGATGCAGGGAACCGCAAGGGGTGGGTGACTCGAAGCACACAGACCTCGGGGCTCAGAGGGGTGTGGAGTCCCACAGGCAGGACATGGAGGAGAAGGGTGCAGCGCAGATATGAAGGCCGTGGACGGCCTGCGGGTCATGGAGAGGCAGAGGGAGCAGGGGACGTGTAGGTGTGTGGGGCTGGAAAAGGGAGCATGGAGGGATGTGGGATGCACACGGAGGAGTGCTAGGCGCGAGTGGCGCAGGGGAAGGGGAGCTGCGGGCAGGAAGGGCGGCTGCGTGGGGGAGCGCAGGAGCTGGGGGTCCTAGGGAAGTGCGCGGGGAGCACGCACCTGGCAGTCGCACAGAGCTCGGATGGGACTGGGCGGTCCTAGGCCCTCGCAGCTCCCAGGGCCCGGGTGCAGCTGGCGCAGATACTACCTGGGGCGCCCTCAGAACAGCTGGCGGGGCGTAGTCTCAGGGCAGATACTGGGGGCACCGCTGCAGTAGGGCAGGGTGGCAGGCGTGGCCGAAGATAAGGGTTGCAGGGCGGGGAGCCTCGCCCTGCAGGTCGCCAGCCAGGTTCCGCTCTGGGAAGAATTCCAACGTCTGCCAAGGGTGATGGGATGTGCGGTGCTCTTTGCTCAACCAGAAGTTAATGACAATCACTGAACTGCACCTTTACGAGTCAAGTTGGAGGTACGACCTCAGTAAAGTTATTTAAGACAGCTCTGTTCCAGGTGAGGTAGCCCATCTCTCCTGTTGTCTCGGTGAGAAATGGGATGTTACCACACAGGCTTGCTGCTGATGCGATGGTGGTGAAGGAGGAATAGTAGAATGGCCGCACTTAGGCTAACTAACTCTTGGCTTTATGCTTGCTGCTTGCTTTTGGAACGGTCAGCAAGCCTGACCGACCAGACACTGCTCCCAGCCCCAGGCCCATCGTTAAAGCTGAAGTTACTGATTTTGCTGTTTCTCATTTTATTGTAGCAATTCAAATGTATAATCATGTTTGGCTTCTGAGTCGTTCTCCAGGAAGGTCATGGAACCGGAGTCCTGCAAGATAGGCTGATTTGTCAAAAAGAGAAACATGCCGCAGGTGTTTGCGAGATGAAAAGACTGGAAAAGTTACAACTACCAGTCTCTACAGAACTGTTGCCTGAGGACGTTCTGGCGCCAAGAAACCTTGTGACAAGAGAAATGATTTTGCTGATTATTGTTTTTGCTTGAGCTATGACTATATAATCACCCCACCCCATCCCCAAGGTGGGTTCACAGTTTTGAAGGCACCAGCCTGCTGTAAGTCCCCTTTGCCCAGCAAAGCAACAAAGCTGCCTCTTTCCTTCTAAGCTCCAAGAACTTGTCTCTGGATTATTCAGCTTGTCAGGGACAGGGGCCCATCTTTCAGCAACAGAGAAACAAGTGAAAGATTCTTTGTTTTTTTACCCAGTCTTGTGGATACATCACATGACCAGGAGTGGTACAGACGGGGACGCAAAGGGAGCTGACAGAGACTGACCACCCTCACAGCCCCAGGAGGGCTGTTTTCATTTTTCAAATATTATTTTTACAATCCTTACGGATGCCTTAAGTATGTAGTAGCCACTCCCTTCTCCTTCTGAGTTCTTCCTCATGCCATCCTGAATATTTTTTTTTTAGCACTGATCAACCCAGAATGCTCCTTTTTATCTTCACTTGCTTCTTTCCTGTCTCCCCATTGGTCTGCTGAGTCACCTGCGGGAAGCTGCTCTGGGCATCTTAAAACTTGGTAGGCAGTTCTTAAGGTCGTTTTGCAAGCCCTGGGAATGGCTGACCACATCCTGCACTGCCCTGGCTTACCCTACACCCCTCCAGAATGCTCATCAACTATCCAAGTGCGAGTTCACCAACTGACAGTGCATGAGCGCTCTGTGCCTGGAACACTGGGTGGGACCCCTGGGGATGCAGGAGTCAGCAGGCGTAACATCCGCAAAGCCGAGTTCAGGCTGTTTGTCAGCAGGTGTCACTGAAGCTCACTTCTTCTCTCGACTGGCGGAGGGTAGCAGAATGTCACCCCAAAATGTCTCATTTGCCATAAAGATCATTTTGAGCTGGAGGCCGTCGAGAAGCAGCAGATACAAGCTCCCTGCCCTTCCTCTTCTAAAAGCAGGACACACACGTACAGAGGTAGCCCTGTCTTCTCTCCACAGGAAAGGTCGGAGACAACTCTAGGCCTGTCCGTCTGATGGCACAGGAGGGGTCTACACGGAACAAACTTTACTCACCAGCCTTCGGTACCATTAGTTTATCTGCACGTTTTGCCGCCCTTGGTAGCCTACCTAAAGCTGCTTTCCCAGTCCTGTCGCTTCTCCACAGACTTTGTCCTTTGTCCTTTGTCGAAGCTGCGATGAAAACCAGAAATCTAAACTGCTGCTCTGAGTCACTCATCTTCCTGGGGTTTCTCTCATGTGTTCCTGAGTTAAAGATGTCAGCAAACTTGTTCCTCTTGTTTATCTTTTATTACAGGTCTCAGCCAAGAACTCGGAAGGGTTGAGGGAAAATGATTTCCCCTCCCCCACGCTCGTGTCCAGCTGTCCTAAAGCCTCGGCCGGAAGCATCCTGGTGTCCTGGGAGCAGCTGTGCGTTCATTGCCCGAGGCTGTCCCGCCAGGGGCCATGGTGGAAGGCCGCCTAACTCTTAAGGCCCCAATCTTGCTCCAGGCAGGAACCAGCCAGTAGGCTCAGATTCTCAAGAAGCCAAGCAGCGGGCCCGGTCCCCTGGGAAACCATATAGGCATACTTCCCCAGCCAGAAAAATGACCAGACCCCTGGCTCCACTGCGAGTGAGAAAAAACTTCTCCCTGTGCACATATGTGAAGAAACTGCTGTTAAAAATATTCAAAAGTGGTATATGTATAGTAACAATAACCAAAAAAAAAAAAAAGTCCAAGAATGGGAGAATGAATAAATAAATAATCAAGTCAGTGAAAAAGTACTGGCTACTGAACACAGTGGAACATGGGAAATGTTTATCAGGTTATCTGGAAGAAAACAAAAAAAGGAACAAATTCCCACGGTATTTGCACGAAATGAACACACGTGTTGCGCAGAGAACGCGGAGACCACATCTGGGAGCTGCCGTGCAGGTGTGGGCGGCGGTGCATCCCTGACTGTGCCAGTGAGCAGCCTGCTTCCGTATCCCCTCTCCCAGGGGCGACCCTCTGGAGGACTGCCCCACACCCCCCCCCCACCTTAAAGGTAAAGGGCCTACAGACAACTGTTAGTTTCTTTATTGTGAGAGTAGTCCTTACCATTAATAAAATCTAGCTTCTCTGCACCACACCTTCTTAAGAAGGGTGAAGAAGTTGCCGAAAGTTAAAGCAAAATGAAATCCTGGATTCTGTAAGCCAGGGCTCTCTGTGGCCTCACCCTTTGCCCCAGGCAGGGGTGAGACTCTGGGTTCTGAGCTCAGGGACAGCCCCAGGGGCCACTGAAGAGGCATTTGTGCAGGCCAAGCCAGCTGGCTGTTCTCAGCCCCGCTCAGATGGAAACCATGAGGTTGCATCATTTCTGAACCTTGCACTCACTTCCAGGCCCCCAGACCTCCCAGATCTGAACTTCTGCACTAGGGGCCAGGGAGGGAGCATTTTCCAGAAGCCCCAGATGGGCCACGCTCAGGGGGATTTGAGGGCGCCACTGAATAAAGGGGCGTTAATCAACCCCCTTTATTCAGTGACTTGCTCCCAGTTCCCTTCCTCTGGCCTTTCCCATGTCACCTGTCTCCTGAGGACTCTGCTGCACCCCACTTAATGGGAGTCAACCGCGTCCAGTTTTGCAGGACCAGACCCCAGGACAGGCTGGTAGGCTTGGAGCCACCTCTTGGCCAGCAGCCTCACAGGACAGCAGCTTTCCCGAGGTGCGGCCCCAGGGTTTTGGGGGCTCAAGTTGCAGCCTGAGAAAGTTCTGCAGGCCCTGGTGTCTCACCCCAGACTGAGGCTGGGCAGGGCAGGCTGGGAGGCTCCTGGAACCAGAGCTACCGGGGCCCCAGGCTCAGGGCTCTGCCAAGGGCTGTGGGTGACACATTGGCAAATGGGGTCTGGTCTCGGCACCTGCTGACCTTGGAGGGTCCCACCCCACACAGTCTTGCACACGGCTTCCTGGGAGCGGCAGCGACAGAGTTCAGTTCTGTGGCACATATCTGAGTGGCACTATGCGTGCTCGCCATAGCTCAGAGGACAAGTACCCTTCTCTCGGGTTTTCCAAGTGGCTTGAGGACTCAGAAGGCAGGACAAGGGGAGTGTTGAGAGGCCTGCTCACTGGGGAGCCAGCATGTCTCCAGGGCCACCTTTCAGCCTGCAGATGGTCATAGGGGTTGGGCTGCTGGACAGAGGTGAGAAGAGGGCCCGCAGCGTCCCCGAGAAAGGCGTCTCAGGGAAGGTATACAAGAGCGACCCATCGCTGGCGCTGTAGAAGGATAGATGTCCGGCCTCGTAGTCCAGAAAGATGCCCACGCGCCGAGGCGGGTCTCGGAGGGGGGCGAACGCCCGCTCGGAGGAGTTGTAGTAGCTCCCCAGGAACACGAGGAGCCAGAACCCGTTCCCCGCAAACAGCTCGCCCTTCTCCTTGCGGTTGGCGTCCTCCCTGCAGACGCCCAGCGCCCAGCTGGCCCGCTCCCCGACCTCCACCTCCCAGTAGTGGCGGCCCGACGTCAGGGGCTCCCGGCCCAGCACGCAAGGCCCAGGGTCGAACCGCTCGGGGCTGTCGGGCAGGGCCTGCCGCAGGTCCCCCCGCCGCACGCTCCTCCTGTCCTCCGACAGGATCAGCTCGGGGTTGGCGGTGTCAGGATCCAGGGTGATGTCCCCTGCAGACAGAGCCGTGGTCACTCCTTGGAGCTGTCTGCCCCAGACCCACGTACCCTTGCAGTGTGTGCCTGATCACAAGCTGACCACGCCCCCGCCCATCGCAAAGACCACCTAACCACATTTGGTAGCATCTTGAAATGTTCTAGAAAGCAATCCACACTTCTCTGTGATCCATCCTCCATTAGAGGACAAAAGGAAACCCTGAGTGCTTTCCGTGTCCCATTCTCTTAGCCCCCAGAGAGAGGTGTGTGCATTCCAGGCCAGCTTTCATCCCAGGCTCCCTGTGCCTGGGGTCAGCACGGGTCCTCTGGCAGCTGACTAACCCCAGGAGGGTAGTGTCACTCTGCTTTTCCTAAATGCGTCAGTGAACAGTTTGGGGCCTGGCCTTCCCCTGGCTGCTATCTCCTGTCTGATGGCCCCAACACTTCCTGGTTTCTCATCCATGAACTTGGAGCCTGCGTGCCATTCCTACCATGGATCCCAGCCCACCAGCAGGAGCTTGGAACTGGTACTCCCTCTGTGCTGGAGACAGTGGGTGGGATACCCCTGGCCTCTGCACACCACACCGTGCTCACCTCGAAACCTCCGCAAGGCCTCCACCAGCCCCGGGACCCTGCACACCGTCCGCATCTCCATGGGCACCACCTCAGGAGGCTGTAGCTTCACGTCCTGGACCCTGGAGGGGCAGCAACAGGTGTCACCCCTGCGGTGGGCCTGCCTTGAGCCCTGCCCACCGTCCCTGGGGAGACACCGAAGCTCCTACCTGCGCAGGGTGTCCCTAATGTCCTGTGGGAGAGACAGACACGGAGTCAGTGCCCATCCCCCGGTCCTGGGCCTCCCCTCACCCCAGCCCGGCCCCACACCAGTGTGCCCCCAAACCTGGCTTTGCTCCCCCACATCTCTCTGCTGGATGGACGAGCACACACACATTTGTGCAGTCAGGAACTGCCCTGGAGCTGTCATGAGTGTGGCTCAGACATGGGGACACTGGACAGAAGCTCCGGGCACCACCTGCCCTGCAGACCTGGCCCCATTCCGTCCACACACCTGGAGGGCACAGGGTACCTGGCTGCCAGCTCACTTACCTACATTGCCCTAAGCGCCCCTGGGTGCCAGGACAGGCAGGGTGGGGTCCCAGACTTCAGGGGTTGGTGGCTGCGTCCACCTTAGCCAGGATCCACACCTACATCGGCCCAGCACTTCCTGCCTCCCAGGCTCTGGGCACCCAGTTGTCCGGTGCCCATGGCCTCACCTGCTTCCATCTGCCCATCTGTCCTGCCCAGCCCGTGCCTGCTGCCCACCCTCAGGTCCCCACTCACGGCCTCCCTTCCTGGTGAGGCCTCTCTGCCTAGATGCGCCTCTCTCGTGATGATACACAAGAGCATTTTACTCAAGTGTCACGGGATGACTGTGTCCCCCTAAACCAACATATTGGAGCCTTAACGCCCATGGCCTCAGCATGGGGCTATGTTTGGAAATAGGGTCTTTAAAGAGGTTACCCTAGACCTGAAAATGCAGCCACGAGGATGGTAGCCTTATAAAAAGAGGTCAGGACACAGAAACACACAGAGGAGAGACTGTGGGAGGACACAGGGAGGTCATCTATACCCCAAGCAGAGAGACCTCAGGAGAAACCAACGCTGCGGATACTCTGATCTCAGACTTCCAGCCTCGGGGGCCGTGAGACTACAAATAAACGCCCATTGTTCGAGCCTTGCAGTCTCTGGTATTTGTCACACAGCCCGAGGTGACTCTCAGGATTTGGAACACTGGCTCCTGGCAGCAAGGGGTCAGGACTTTTGTCATTTTAGAGCAGCACCCAGTGCACAGCAGGGACCTGGCCCACACTGCCGACCCAATGAACCCTCCATGTGGTCATGCTAACTGCACTGCACCAGCTCCCAGACTAGACCCTGGGACGCAGGGGCAGATAAAGACACGCTGCCCAACGAGGGCTCCTCACACACACAGCGGTTGATTCTCTCTGAGGGGGAACAGAACACACTAGGCCTCAAAGGAAAAGGGAGACTTAGTGGGTTTCTGAAACCTGAGGAGAGCTCATCGGGAGACAAGGGAACACGGCACAGGCCTGGGGCACCAGGAGCCTGGTGTGGGCTGGATGCAAAGCAGGTAGCTCTTTTATCTGACTGATGGCACTGGGAAGTGGGTAATGTGGTCCTGGTTGTCACAAGGCCTGGCCAGCTCAGACACAGCTTGTGTGGGGGGACACAGGAGAGAAGGAGAGGGACAGAACAAGGCCCTCCCTGCCTGGTGGGGAGGGACGAGGGGGCGGGGGTCTCGAGGAGAGGGGCTTGACCTCTGTGGAGATCACCTGGCCACTCCAGGCAGTGGGGACTCGGACACATGTGCCTTTAGGAAAATGCTCTGGAGCCACGAAGGACAGGGGCAGGCCTGGAGGGCAGGCAGGATCCCAGACTGCCGCGACTAGGACTGTGAGGACGGGCTCCTCAGCCCTCCCAGACTCTAGGGGGCGCAGGCACAACCCTTACTTCTAGGTGCTGGGAACCAGGCGTGGAGCCTGGGTGCTCCCTGCAGCAGGCCTCCTGACCGAAACTGTGGGCAGGCTCCCTGCAGCAGGCCTCCTGACCGAAACTGTGGGCCGAGGGTACGAGGCCACCCGCCCACCCTTACTCACCCCAGGACACATGGCGCCGCCCAGGGCTGCTCTCCCGCATCCTCCACGCAGCAGACCCCATCCTCACCCAGCACAGGCCAGGGGAGCTCTGGGGCTGATCGTGGTGGGTGAAGAATGGTGGGTATGCTTCCAGCAGCCAGCCAGCCAGCCAGCCAGGGGAACGGAGATGTTGACAAGAGACCAGGGGCCAGCAGATACGAGCAGGGGGGTGGGGGAGCAGTGAGGAGAGTGGGGGGCAGGTGGAGAACAGGTAAGGGGCAGCTGGGGGGCAGTGAGGAGCACTGGGACCAGGCAGAGAAAGGTGGGGGCGGGTGGGAGCAGTAGGGGACAGTAGGGACAGGTAGCAGGGCAGGTGGGGACAAGTAGGGGGCCAGTGGTGAGCAGTGAGGGACAGGTGCAGGGCAATGGCATATTAAGGGGCAGGCACAGGACAGTGGAGGACAGGTAGCCTCTCAGTGGTATGAACTGCAGCCAGGCAGCCAAGACCACTCACCCACCGGGACATCTCAGCTGAGACCCCACAGCAAATTTCATGTAAATCTGCGGTTCTCATCTCACTTCCTGGGCTGACCCTTCCTCTTTCTAGAATCTCTGCTTCCTACAGCTTCTCCGGCACCATTCACTCACCCCTGAGGGCTGCCCCCATCACCTCCTAGCTGCCTGCCCACCCACCCCCCACTTTACGGACCACAGTCCACTTCTGCTGACTTCCCTCACCGGCCCCCCCGCCACGTACTCGCCTAGGATTCTTCCGGCTTCCCAGGCTTAAAGAAAAAAATCCCTTTGCTGATGGCTCAGCAAAGGCCAAAGGCCTAAGTTCAAGCCCCAGGGCAGCAACTAGGAGCCTCTTTCTGGTCATTGAAAGTCCATCCTAGGAGGGTCCCCTCCAGCAACAAGTCCCCCTGGCTGCACACGCAGCATCCTCCCTCCTGGCTGTGGGCACAAACTGCTGGGGCCAGGGGCCGAGCAGTTTCTCAGGAATCCTATGGGACACCTGCTGGCTTTTCCTCTCAGCCCAGCGGGCCCAGTGGTGACCCACTGGCCCCACATCCTGGAATGCCACCCATGCTGTGGTCCGGCCAGTCCCCAGGAGGGCTCCCCCAACAGGTGCTAACAGCAGTTATCCGTTCGGTTCAGCATTGGGGTTCACCCACCACGTTTTCAGAGGCAGACTAGCTGGTGAGGACAGGGGGGTCCAGACGAGCACCAAAGTCAGTCGGCCTGCTCTTTTCAATGCTTTCTCCGCTCTCTCGCTCTCTATCCCCCTGCCTGGCCTTCCCCAAAGCCCCTGACCTGCCCACCCCCCAGGGGTGGGTGCCAGCTCACCTGCAGCAGCCCGAGCGCGGGTAGCTGGCAGCGCCCCTCCAGCTCGCTGATGAGCTCGGCCAGCTGGGTGCTCTGCTGCCCGAGCTGGGCCGCGCTCTCCCGCAAGGGGGGCAGCACCTCCAGCTCCTCCTCCTCCAGCCTCTGCAGCAGCCGCTGCTCCTCCTCCACAAGCAGCCGGCGCAGTCTCTCAAACTCCGCCAGCACGTTCTGCCGCTGGCTCTCCACCATCTTCTGTGGGGGCCGGGGTGGGACAGCTGAGGGCCTGGGACCTGGAGCCACCCTGACCCCCAAATCTACCACCTGGGGCCCCTACATCATCCCTCCCTAACCCCTAAGTCAACCACTCAGGGCCCCTCATACCCATCCCTCCCTGACCCCCAAACCACTACATCCAGGGCCCCTCAACCCCCAGATCCGCCACCTGGGGCCCTCTAACACTTAGCACCTCCCCAATCCATGACCTTACCCCCCAAGGTTCCCCCTACACCCATCCCTCCTCAACCCCTAAACCCAACCCCAGGTGGGTTATACACGGTGTCTGGAGCAGGGGGGGTCACCCTATGAGAAACATGAGGCTGAGTGTAAACAGTGGTGTCCTGCAGTGGTGGCCCTCACGTCCCCTGCCCCTACATTGGGCACCTGGCCACCTGCCTGCCACAAGGAGTAGGTCTCCTCCGCCTGGGCCTGAAACAGCAATGCATCCTCCATTTGCTTCCGTAGATGCTCCAGGGATTTCTCCAGCTTGCCCTGCAGAGAGGTGAGGCCAGAGTGACCCCTGCCAGGCCAGGCCTCTGGGCTAGGCCTTATCCCTGGCTCCCACCTACCCAGCCCCAGCTAAGCCAGAACTCAGCCAGCAGGGACCGTGGTCATGGAAAACTGGGTCTGGACATGAATTGGTGGAGAGATGGAGCAAACTTGAATTTGCCAGGAAAAGGCCCTCTAACCAGCATGGACCCCCTGCCACCGCCCCTTGCCTGAATTTCCTTTCTCCTATCATTCCCACCCCTCCCTGGTCTCCGGGCAACTTTCCCATACCCAACTTCCCACTGCATCACCACCTTTTTTCTTCTAAGCCCCTTGACTTCTCTGTGCCTGTACTGGGCTTACTGGGTTTCAGCTAGCTGGACCAAACTGCAGGATGCGCACATGTGTATCCGGCAACCTGGTCCTAGTTTCAGGCCTCAGCCTGTTAACTTCAACCCATACTCTGTATCTGTTGACAACACACTAGGCACCTGGGAAAGCCAGGAGGCCTGGGATACACGAGGGCCTGAAGGACCATGACAAGAGCGACCGCAGCAGTGCTCGTGGGCACTCCACTGTCCTCTCCATCCACGTTCAAGACGCGCCAGGGCCCTGGGAGGCTGTGCTTTCTACAGCCAGCACTCCGGGCTGTGCAAATACCAGCCACAGCCCACTGATGGCAGGTGAGAGCAGTCTGTGGGGGTGACCCCAGCATTAAGACAAACTAAGCACTAGTCCAGTGAAGGGACTGGGACATGCCACCCCAAAATATGCCACTTTGGCAGCAAGATTAGCGCTAAAGGTGACCGAGAACCAGCAGAGCTCTCTGGCCTCCTCCTTTCACCTAAAGGCAGGGCATAAACTTTCCAAGAGGTTGCCTACTCTCTGTACCAGAAGGGGAGAACACTCATCACCCAGAGCCAAGCTGTAGACACTGAGATAAGTCTACCTAAACAAATCTTCTCCTATTAGTTCCCCCCAACATACTTCCTAGTTCCTTTCCCACAATGTATTGGCCCTAGAAGCCCTAATCCCTTTTCCTTTGTCTAGTCGCTTCTCCACAATTTATCCTCTTTTGTTAAAATGGAATATAAGGGGGGAGGGTATGGCTCAGTGGTAGAGTGCATGCTTAGAGCACACAAGGTCCTGGGTTCAATCCCCAATACCTCTGTCAAAGATAAATAAATTAAAAAACCTAACTGCCCCTCCCCCAAAATAAAAAGTCTAAAATATATCATATATTTATAAAAATATAAATATATTTATATATATAAATGGAATATAAGCCTGAGTCTAACCACTTCTTTGAGTTTTTCGCTTCTTTTCTGTCAAACCCTTGTGCCATGTACAATTTAAAAAATTGATCAAAGTATGTCTTTTCAACTGTTAATCTCTTCAGTCAGTTTAATTTGCAAGCCTCAGTCACAGAACATAACCTGGTAGAGACAAACTATGATAGAGAGGGTTAAGTGCTGCTCCATGAGACTCTATCAGGTCAGATTGGAGAGGCCTCTAGAGAGCTGCTGGTCATTCTCTGCTCTTTTGGTCACTTTCTACACCCGGATCGGGGTACCCAGTGACAGGAGAGACATTTGCTAGACCAACACAAGGAGTGGCTGTTCCTGTATGCAACATGTCATACCTCAAAGTGAGCAAAAACCAGAGGAACTGCGTTAGGTCACGCACACTGATGTGGATCGGGGTAGGGGTTTATCCTTGTGTACCAGAAGCTCGTTCTATGATAGAGACAGAGTACTGATTCTAACATTGACTAAACTGTGCACTTCGTGTGCCTCAGCAGATGGACACTACTGGACATAGAGCAAAATGCCAACCACAGTCCAAAAGTTTGAAAAACACCTCCAACATACTCAATACTTTGGGTTCCAGGAGCAAAATCCACCAGCAGGCCAGTGAGGAATGTAGTGGGCCGCCCATAAGGTGGGCCAGATGAGTGTTTGCCCTGATGCTCTCAGCAGAGGGGGGAGTGTTGGTTATCTATTTGGATTTTAAGGAAATACATTTCCAGAACAGAGAAATAAGGCATCTCAGGCTGGGTCAAAGCTGGGCTGAGGCCTGGCTTGTCAGCTGGCACAGTATCCCACTGGGAAAGTCTGGTGGGCCCTGGTGTCTGCCTCCCAGGACAATGGCTCTGTCCCTTCATCGATCCCAGTCTGGGGCTCTGCAGCGGCTTCCTGGCTGCCTTCCGCTGTCTCTTCTCACCAGGATTCCAGCACTCGTGTCCGCGGCACCGCCCTGCCCTGCCCACAACCCTCTGAGAAGCTGAGTCCTCATCCGTGCCCTTCCATCTGCGACCAGCCACCTCTGAGGTTCTCTTCTCTCTTTCTCCTGCTCCTGGCTCCATCCCTGCCAATGGTCAGTCAAACCTGCCCAGTCCCCGCCCCAGACAGCCCTCCCACCTACGCGGTGGGGACCTAGACCTCAGAGAACACGCCCCCTCCTACCAGATCCTCAGGCCAGCACCTCATTGGTGGGCGGTGCCCCAGCCCCAATAGGGTGCCAATTTCAGGCAGGGTGCACGCCGCCACACCCCCCGCCCCCAGACCTGGACCTGGGTGGGGCCTGAGCCCACGCCCTGGGCTCCCCCAACTTCAGGCCAGGCCACATGCCGCACAACCCGCGCGACAGGAACCCCTGCCAGGCCGTGCAGCGCGCCGGACCTGCCCGCACCTTGAGATCGTCGGCCGCGTCCTGCAGCGGGCGCACGCGGTGAGCCCAGTGCTCCCCCGAGCGCTCGCAGGCCGCGCACAGCAGGCGCAGCTCGTCGCCGCAGAAAGCAACCAGCGGCTCGCGGTGCGCGGCACACACGCCCTGCGGGACCGGCGACGGCGGATGCAGGCGCCGTGCCATCTCGGCCATCTTGGCGAGCGGGCGGTTGGGCCGCAGGTTCCTCTGCGGAGACAACTCGCGGCACTCGGGACAGGCGTACGGGCCCTCGGGCTGGCCCCAGCAGCGCCGGATGCACTCGCGGCAGAAATTGTGGCCGCAGTCGGTCATCACCGGGTCCGTGAAGTAGTCGAGGCAGATGGCGCAGGTGGCCTCCTCTTGGAGGTTGGTGGACAGGTCGGGGGCGGCCATGGCACCGGTGCAACGGAGGAAGGCAGCGTTCTGCGCCGGGTCGGGCGGTGGCCGGCCGCCGCCGGGACTTTGGGGAGCGCGCGGGGACGCGAGGCGCAGGGCACCGGGGGACTCGGGGGACTTCGGGTCGCGAGGGCTCCGGGGTCTGAGGCTGTGGGCTCCGGGGATGCGGAGCGCACTGGCTCCGGACTGAGGTGGCTCGGGGAACCTAGGGCCTACGGCTTCCGTACGCGGGCAGGAAGAGGTACCGGGGCGGAAGCAGGAAGCGCCTGGGTTTTTTCCCCCTTTGGAACAACCCGCTTTAGCTGCGGATTGGCCGCGGCCTATCACGCGGCCCGCAGGCCGGACTGAATTGGAGGCTGTTCACCGGCTGACCTTGCGTCGCCGCCGCCACCTGCGCGCGCAGGCGCGCGCTGCTGGCTCGGACCTGCGCTGGGGTCGCACTGCCCGGTGTCTCCTTCGGGGCTTGAGAAAGATGGAGCGTAGAGGGCAGGGGCCAGTGGGGTGCCCTGCACAGCCTTTGGGCTCTCAGCGCAGGGTAGAGGCCACGAGGACAAGGGAGGACGAGGCTGAGGCGGGGAGCCACAAGTCGTACCCCGTGCGCGCGCCCCACCCTCCGGCCGGAACCGTCCGAACTTACGGGGTGAGGGGCCTTGGGCCTTACTAGGGTAGGGGTACACTAACCGAAATCCTGGGGTGCTTGGCAGCTGTTAACTGATCTGAACGCGTTAATGCGTCTGAAACTGCGGGGATGGGAGGCTGGGCGGTGGAGAGCGGGCTGAAAGGAAAGGAAGGACCCTCTTTGATCCTTATTCTTTGAATTCTGCCCCTGCAACTTTGGTGGGGGTAGGAGGGATGGCGTGGGCAGCCCTGAGGCTTTTAGAAGTTGAGCTTGAAGTTTTTTCACTTTTTCATTTCCCTCCTGTGAAGGACCCAAATACGGGATTTGCAGACTACAAAGAAGGTGAACACCCGAGGGTTTGGCTCTACCTATAGAAACCTGAACCATGATTCTATTTTTAGGTTTTTGAGAAACCCCTGTCGTTTTCTGTGGTGGCTGCGCCGATTTACATTCCCACCAACAGTGTACAGAGGTTCCCTTTCCTCCTCATCCTTGAGACGTTTGTTACCTGTGTTCTTTTTGATGATGGCCATGCTGACAGGTGTGAGACGGTGTCTCACTGTGATTTTGATGTGCATTTCCCTGATACCAGTGATGTTGCGCAGCTTTTCCTGCTCCTGTTGGTCATCTGCATTTCCTGTTTTAGAAAAATGTCTATCCAGTTCTGCCCTTTTTTAAATGGGTTGTTTGTTCTTTTGCTTTTTAACTGAAAGATAGTTGATTTTAAATGTATTAGTTTCTGGTGTACGGCATGGGTGGACTTGAAGGGCACGATCCTAAGAGAAGTAAGTCAAAGACAAACACTGTAAGAGATCACTTACACGTGGAATCTAAAAAAACACAACAAACTAGTGAATATAACAGAAAAGGAAAACTCACAGATGTGGAGAAGGAGCGACTGGTTACCAGTGGGGAGGGGGAGGGGCAAGATGGAGGTGGAGGATTAAGCGGTACAAACTGTCAGGTTTAAGTAAGCTACAAGGATGTATCGTACAACATGAGGAATATAGCCAATATTTTATAATAACTATAAGTGGAACATAACTTTTAAAAATTGTGAACACTATATTGTATACTTGTCACATACAATATTATACATCGACTATACTTCAATTTAAAAAATATATTATAAAATAAATATTTAAAAAAAAAACCTGAACCACAGAAGAGCCAATGAATGGTTACATCCGTAAGTGGGAAGCGGGGGACATGGCTAAAGGAAAAGTGCACCATGCTGTACCTGGTACATATCTGTGTATTTTGATACTGATTCACTGTGAAACCTGCGGGCTTCTTAAAACATTCTCTATGAAACATCTGTAAATACAGTCTCTTAACGGTTAGCTGCTTTAATCATGATTGTATTTCCACATTGTGAAACTACCCTGCACAGCCAATGGCTCTCAAATGCTCCAGTATGAGCTGGGCAGGTGGCTCTTGCTGAGCTGGACCACCTCACCTCCTGGAGAAACCAGGGCTGCCCAGTCTCCCCCTGCCTGTCCCCCTATCCCTTCACCCACAGGGTCACTGTAGAGATGACCATCTGGCCCGATTTGGGGGCCCCAAGGCAGAAGAAGGGCTGCAGGGGGCCAGGGAAGGCAGGCTGGGAGTAGGTATGCAGGTGGGACCCATCATTTACATTGTAGAAGGACACCTCTCCGGCCTCGAAGTCCAGGAAGACGCCCATGTGGCTGGGAGGCTCAGTCAGCGTGATGGGGGTCGCAGAAGACGTAGCAGGTGCATACCTCTCTCCTTTGCATAGCTGTACCACCCAGAACCCATTTTCCGGGGACTTAGGGACCCTGCCCCTCCGGCTCACGTTGTCCCTGCACACGCCCAGGGCCCACAGTGCATCACCGGTGAGGTTTATGCCCACCTCCCAGTAGTGCCTCCCCGAGGAGAAGGTCTCTTGGCCCACCGCACAAGGGTAGGCCAGGAACCTGTCCTGGCCATGGGGTGCACCATCCAGCGGGATGCTCAGGTAGCGCCTCTGGCTGATCTCGTACAAGAGGAGGTAGGGGTAGGCTGTGGTCGGGTCTGGCACCACATCTTCTGGAGACAGGCCCAGGGCAGAGGGGAGAGGGGGGCTTTTCAGGGTCATGGTGGAGAGGGCAAGGACTCAGAGGGGTCCAGATAGTCCCCTGTTCACCCTAACCCCCACCCAGGCCTCTGGCTGAGTTCAGCTGTGAACGAGGAGCTACTGTACGATCCAGTGCCCCATCTATGGACATCGGTGATGCCAAGGAGGTGGGGTTGGGGGACCATTTGGGCATTGGGCCGTGCGGTTGAGTTCCTCCCATCCCCATCCCCCTCCATTGGTGACTTTTGCCTTGAGCGGCTAGGAGCAGGGCGGGGCATTACCCAGAACACCTGGGCCCTGGCTTACCTTGGAAACGCTTGAGCACCTCTATCTGCCCAGGGACCCTGCAGACTGTCCTCAGCATGGTGAGGGTGGCCTCTGGGTACTGCACACTCAGGCTGTCCTTCCTCCGATGGATACAGGTCTCACTGTCCCCTCTGACCCTACCTGCAGTCCTCCCTGCACCCATCACCGCCTCCACTGCAGGTGGCCACGTACCTGCTGAGAACGTGGTTCATATCCTTCAAAACACACAGAGGGGGAGGAAGAGAGATTGGCGAGGCCTCCCTGGGGACCTGGGGTGTTCCCAAGCCAGTAGAGCTAGAAGGGGTTTGTGATGTTTCCCCACGGCCCTGTTTCCAGAGCGTAACCCTGTCTTTGGGCTCTTGACACAGTAATCATGCATCTAACTCGCCCAGACCTCCTGCTTTTCTACATCACAGTGAGTGAGGACACAGGGAAGCAGTCCTGCTCATGACAGGTCCTGAAGGCACGGGAGCCCAAGCAGTGCTTTCGGCCTTGAGTGGGTCAGGAGTCAGTTTTGTGGCTTGCAAACAGATTGCTTTTTGATAGAAGACAAAGTTGGGGCGAGTGTATAGTCTGTCATCTATACCAGGACACTTAGTGCGAACAGAACCCCCAGGACGCTAGGGCAACAGGCATAAAACTGGGTCTGATCCAGGCATCCTGGGACGTACAGAGACCCTGTGTGTGGCATTTGCTTCAGTTGTATAAACAGACTTCTGTGAATGCGTGTGCAGTGATCTGCAGTGTGAAGTGTATTTTTTGCCGTGAATTCCATCACTCTGCATGCTTGATTAGTGTGGCCCACTTTTCAGCCCCACAACTGCCCCCTCCGGGGCCTTGGTGTGCAGGCCCGTCCCTGGCAGGCCAGCTGCACCTTCTCTCCACTTCCATAGCTGGCGGATGTGATCATAAGACTTGCTCCCACCTGTGAAGTCACGGGTGCCTATCTGGGCCAGTGTGTCTGTGCCTGCATCACTGTGTGGAAGACAGCTGCCCTCAGGCCACATCCCTAGGCGATGAAGGGAAGGAACACAGGTCACTAGGACTGGCACCTGTCATGGGCTGAACTGATTCCCTTTCCCCGCCAGATTCTTATGTTGTGAAACTAACCCTCGGTGCCTCAGAATGTGACTCTATTTGGAGATAGGGTCTTAAGGATGTGATTAAGATAAAATTAGGTCATTAGGGTGGGCCCTCACTCAATCTGACTGGTGTCTTTATAAGAAGAGATAGGGCACAGATGTACAGAGGGATGACCATGTGAGGACACAGGGAGAAGACAGCTGTCTGCAAGCCAAGGAAACAAGCCTTTGGAGAAACCAGCTCTGCCCACAACTGGATCTCAAGACTTCTAACCTCCAGGAGTGTGAGGAATAAATGTCTTGTTATTTAAACCAACTGGTTTGTGGCATTTGTTACCAGCCTGACCTGACTGAGACAGCCTTCCCTGTTGGCCTGTGTCTTTTTTGCCACAGGTCAGGCCCCTGACTAAACCTGAGCCAGAGTTCACGCGCCCATCTCCCACCCCAACCCCAGCCAGGTGAACAGGTGTGCCCACCCCACCTGCAGCATCTGGAACGGGGTGCGCTCATTCCTGTCCTCCAGCTGCAGCAGCAGCATCTCCAAGGAGTGACCCTGCTGCTCGAGCGAGGCCATGCTCTTTTGCAGCTTTGCCACTGTTTCCTCCTCCTCCTCCTTCAAGGCTTGGAGGAGGCGCTGCTTCGCCTCCATCAGGAAGAGGCCCGTCTTCTCAAACTCGACCACGATGCGCTCCCTCCGCTCCTTCACCTTCTCCTGCAGTGGTGGTGGCAGATCCTGGAGGTGAGGTGCTGCCTGGAGCACCCCACCACCCTGAGTGCCTGCTTTCAGACCTCACCCACTAACTGAACCCACCAGCTTGGAACAGCTGCTCTGGGGATACTGGCACATCTCCCCGGGGCCCCTGTGACCCACAGAAAACCAGGCCTGGCAGGTATGGGAGCCAGAAGCCACCCAGATGTCCCCTGCCCTGTCACTGTAGCATAATTTTACTCTGAGCCCCAAATGGCAACATCCAAGCATCCATGTGCCCTCGTTCCCTACTTCTCTGAAATGGCTCAGTCCTGATTCTTGCTGGAATTCTATGACCTGGGAAATCATTGCCTTTCTGGGGTCCCATATTCTCATCCATTCAGGACAGTGATTCCCACCTCAAGGAGTTCCGCAGGCTCGGGAGGCCCTGCGGGTGCTCCGGGGCCTAGCTTGGCCTCCCGACCCTGCTCGGCTGCTGTGGGAGGTCCCCAGCACCTGCCTGCCACTCGGCCAAGGTCTGTTCCTCCTTTGCCTGCAGCTTCCTGGTCTTCACCATCTCCTCTTGCAAGCACTCCATGTCTTCCTCCAGCTTCAACTGTGGGTCAGGATTTGGGGTCAGTGGGTCCCCTGCTTGCCCCACATCTAGACGATGCCCTCTGAAGCATCCCATCCATCCTAATAGGGTGCAGGGGTTGGAAATATGCCACCTGAAAATATGCCCCTTGGGCATGAGGATTATTTTGAACTGGAGACAACTGAGAATCAAAAGATAAAGAAAGATGCCTTTCCAGGATTCCCAGAAACCCGGGCCAAAAGCAGAAACTCCTGAGAAATGAGGACTGCTGTGAAACACCTTGCAGGGGAGGTGTTAATCCCAACGAAGAATACGGAAAGTTGGTACCAAGACAGACCTGCAATAATAACCCCGATTTTCCTTTAGTTTCCCCCAAATGTTTACATTCCACTATGTCCTGAATGTTTCAGTCCCCCTGCCCCCAATTCATATGTTAAAGCCTTTAAACCCCCAATGTGATGGCAGAGGTGGGGCCCCCACGAATGGGGTTAATTAGTGCCCTTATAAAAAGAGACCCCAGAGAGCTCCCTCACTCCTTCTTCATGTGAGGCACAGTGAGAAGCTGGCTGGCTGTGAACCAGGAAGGGGCTCTCACCTGACTGTGCTGGTACCCTGATCTCAGACTTCCAGCTGCCAACTGTGAGCAGTTAAGTTTCTCTTTATAAGCCACCCAGTCTGATACTCCGTTACAGCAGCCCAAGCGGACTGAGACACGGGCTCCCGGCCACAAAGCCTCAGGTGGATGGAGGAAAAAGGCTCCCCTCCCCGTGCCTAACAGGGTTGCCTGGCCTGCCCACAAAATTGGCTGCATGGAAACCAGGGAATGCGGATGGCTTCCGGTGGGGGGCTTTCTCAGCCTGGACTCCTGCAAAACCATAGATTATGTGATGGCCTGGCCACCAGCCTGCTTGGTTGTGGAGTGTGGGGACACTTCCACTGCATACAGGGCTGTTTGTTACAGCAGCTATCCTTCTGCCTAATATACTCCTTGACAGATGCACATACTTGGGACCCCTTGTCCCCATGCCCTGGCCCCCAGCCCGGGCCCACCTTGTACTCCTGCACAGCCTCCTCGATAGGAACCACCCTGTGGGGCCGGTGTTCCTGGGACTCCCTGCAGATGACGCAGATGGGTCTCTGGTCGTCCTCGCAAAAGAGTTTGAGCAGCTCCTGGTGCACCTGGCACAGGTCCCTGCGCCACAGGCTGGGCTGCTGCCGCGCCATCTCAGCCACCTTGGTCAGGAGACGGTTGGGCCGCAGGTTCCTCTGGGGGGACAGCTCGCGGCACTCAGGGCAGGGGAAGGAGCCCTTCTGCTTCCTCCTCCTTTTCTGGGCTTTGGTCTTCTCCCAGGTCAGCTGGATGCACTCCCGGCAGAAGTTGTGACCACAGTTAGTCATCACAGGATCTGTGAAGTAGTCGAGGCAGATGGAGCATGTGGCCTCCTCCTGCAGTTTTCTGGCAAGTTCCATGGCATCCATGGCTCCTAGGGAAGGAACAGAGTGTCCCACCACACCGTCTGCCTGGAGTTCTGGGCTCTCTCTCTCGGCATCCTTTTGCAGATGGAGTCTGAACACAGGGTTGTTAGGGCATCCTGACTTATCTCCAATAAGAGGCACAAATGCCTCCCTGGAAGCTGACAGAGATCCTCTCCTTAACCAAACCCAGTCAGGTTCCCCTGAGCTGGCAGCCTGTCTTTGGCTGGCCCCGCCCAGTTTTAGCGAGAACTTCAGTATTGCCATTGTGATATCTGACCTAATTCATAATCTGCCACCTTTCATGAATATATGTCCTTGACCCTCCTTGAACAAGAATGCCATTAAGCCAGTTTAGCAAGAAGCCCTCTCCTGTCACCTCTTAGTGATTTTCTGTCACTGACCGCCTTCACCCTGCTCCTTGGCTGCATCCAGAGATGACACCCATGTCTCTCCACTCTGGCAACAGTCTTGAATAAAGTCTTGTTCACCTTTTAAACAAGCACCATAGTAAGTGTCTCTTTAACAGAACACGGCAGAACAAAGGGAAAGGGGAGTTTAAGAGGAAAATCTCTCTTAGGGAGCAGGATTGACAAAGGTTCTCTCCTTGACCGAACTCAGGCTTCCTGAACTTTCCAGCCAGGCTTCGGGCTTCCATGTTTGTCTCCACATTGTCCAAGTTTAATAACAATCCTGTTAAGTGAGTTTAAGCAGACCCTCCACCCCCTCCTGCTATGATGTTTTCTGTTAGTAATTTCCCATCACTGACTCCCACCCTACTCCTTGGCTGTAAATCCTGACCCGTGGTGAATTCAGAATTGAGTTTTCAACGGGGTTCTATACAGAGTCCCAAGTTCTGTGCTGACCTCTTTCCCCCATTTCAATAATCCTGAGTCAAATCTCTTTTTACCCTCTAACTACCATCCAGCTCTGGTTTTCCTTGACACGGTGCAGTGCAGAAAAGACAAAGGAGGGCCATTGCATGCACACGTGCACACAGACAGGCACACAAACACACATGTACACATGTATGTTGCCCATGTTCATACATGCAACAAAGGCACACGCAGAGGCACCTACACACGTGCACACACAGTTGAACACACAAACACACGTACACACACACTTTGGGGCTGGAATATCCATGCCCTTATGGTAGAGATCCAAGTCTTCCCCTACGCACTTCACAGGGTGGTTGCTAGCGCTGAGTTAGAGACTGGATTTGAACATCATTTCCGAATTACAAGCACTGTCCAGGTTCCCTTTTCTACAGTCACCTGAAGCCATGGTGGCTGGATTCCACAGACCTCCAAGTCCCTGACATGGGTTCACTCTGTCTAGTGCTCCCTCTGTGAAGAGCCTTTAGTGTCAGTCTCTCCCCTGCTCTCAGCTGCCCTTCTGCCCAACTGCTGCCCATCCAACAGAAGTGGGTGAGAGGGGGCAGCCTGGTGGGCTGGGGATCTGGTGGGCCCAGATTCTGGAAGAAGCCACCCACAGGCTCTGGGTCAGTGCCGGTGAACAGGCCTTTCTTGGTCCCGGAATGTTCTCTGTAAATGCAGGGCTAAAACAGTTGCCCATCTGGTTCCAATATACAGCCAACTTCAAGGCTGGAACCCGCAGTCTACAAGGGCAGGGGATGCACGAGGTCCCAAGCTGAGCCTCAGCGCCCACGGGGTGCCCACTTGACCGCCCCCTCAAGGGGTTGGTACTCACTGGGGAAATGGGTGCCCGCTGCGCCTTGCCAGGCGACCCCAGCCACGTCTGCAAACGCCTCCCAGGAAAGCCTGCGTTTGCGCGATTGAGACCATCCGGGAGCTGGGGCTACGGGGCTTTGTGGCGTCAACAGGAGCAGGGACCCCCTTCTCCGGCCGGGGCAGGGGGCGGGGCCGGTTATCGGGGTAGGGGGCGGGGCGGTTTTGTTGATGTGAGGTTGTCAGCAGCCTGGAAATGGAGCCTCTAGACGGGGAAGGGGCGGGCTCAGAGCTGGCCAGAGGTCGGGGGGAGGGAAGCGTCCTGGGTGGGGCTGGGACGGAGCAGGGGTTGATGGTGACCCAGCAGGGAGGAGAAGGAGGTAAGGGGCATAGGCAAGTGGGGAGGCAGGGGTTGGACCCCGTGTTGGGGAGGGGACGTGAGAACAGAAGAGGCAGCAGGGGTCGGGCAGCCCTTTAAGGGAGATGAAGGGGGGTTGCTGGTCCGCAGGGGGCCCAAGGTCTCCCCAAGGCACCCCCTCCCTGCCCCCTGCCCATGGCAGCACCGAGTCCAGGGTCGGGGGCTGCGTCCGGATCCTGGATTAGGAGGGGGCAGACTGGGTTTGGAGAGGCACGGAGCTGGATAATCCCCTGGGATCGGGGTGGAGGCAGTCTTGCCAGCTCTAGAGGTGGTTTTCGTGGCACTGCTGCCCCTAGCCCTGATCTATCCATACCCAGTGGCTGCGTCCACCTCAGTCCTAGTCCTTGGGGAGCGGACATATGAGGAAACTGAGGCTCAGACCACCTCAGGAAGGCAAGGAAACAGAAGCCGTCATCTCCAGGAGGTGTTGGTGTAGGCAGCCTGGCTGCAAGTGTAGACAGCTGGCCTTCTCCTGCCTCCTCTCACCCCCTCCCCCTCACTGTGAGGTGGCTGAAGTGTACTTCTTGGGTGGTGTCTCTAGTAAAGTTTCTAGGACAGAGTCTGGTGTTTCAGCCCTGTGTGTGACTGGGCAGTGAGTGGGTGTGGGAACCAGACAGCTTGCTGAATGAGGGAACACTGGTTGCTCATTGGAATCCCCTGAAAGTCCCTAAGACCTCTCTTCTTGTAAGGTGATTATGGGCTGAGGGTTTTGTGAATGAAAAATCTTGCTGGCCATATCAGCGAACAAAGGATGCTGTGGCCATCAAGTCATCAACCATTGCAGCCACACCCAACCGTGCCCCCTGAGGGGGGACTCAAGATGGGGAAGAATAGGTTACTGGCCCTAGAGAGCTAAGGTGCATATCAAAGGAATGGTTTTAACGAGCCCAGATCTTTGCACCTTCCCAGACACAGAAAAGTGCTACATTCATTAACTTGAGATGTCTGAGTTTCTTCAGTAAACCGTAATCTTTTGATGTTCTGACTACCTGGTCTTTGTTGGAAGAACTCCTATATATCCTGGCTTCTCCTTTATCTCTTCAGAGCATTTCCCTCAGAGCTGTCTGAGAGGCTGCTTCCGGGCTTGAAGTCCTAGAAGGTCCACTGAATAAAACATAATTATCATCTTTTCGGTTGTGATTTTTTTTTCAATCAACAGCTTCTTTTAATTTAGAAAACAGAAACACAGAATTTTTAAAATATTAATAAAAAATTTCAAGAAAACACAGAGAACAGTGCAATGGACACCATATATAAATTGCCCAGATCAGCATTTTACAGTATTTGCTTCATCTGTCCTGTTGTTTTGTCTTGGCTGGAGAATCTGTCTTGAAGTGTCAACTTAAAAAAGATCTTCATCATGGAAAAAGAGGTTTCAGATGTGCCCTGATGGAAGCTGGAGGTCTGGGGAACTGGAGCAGCTGACTGACTAGAATTGGGGTGTCCTGGATTGTCACTAGAGAGAGCAGCCTAATGTCCTGCAAGTCTGACTTGCAGTGGGCTGGCTTCCTGGGCTGGTTCAAGTACATGGTATGTTGGTTTCCTGGACAGTTTACTATAGACTGAGCATATGCACCTAAAATTCAGCTGTTGAAACCTAACCCTTGGGAGGTGGTATTGCCCGTGGATGTGACAGGTGTTCCAGGTTCTCTTCCCAACCCAGAAAGAATTCAGAGACAAGACATAGTGGTTAAAAAAAGTAAAGTGAGAATTTATTAAGGTATGGCTAGTACACTCTCAAGGGGAGAGCAGGCAGGCTTAGGTGAGCATCCACCCTGTGTTTCTTTGACAAGTTAGTTACATAGGGTGTAAAAGTCAAAGGGCAGAATATTCACTGGGGAGCCAAGGGTCTGGAGTCGTAGTTCCTGATCATCATCCCAACTCCACCTTCCCAAAGGGAGGAGGGATTTTTGTCTTTATTTAGTCTGGATTGGAAGTGTCACAGTGTCAGTGCATGATGGGTACTTCTGATCTGCAAGGCTAATTTTGTTACTGAAATGACAGGCCAGCCAAGAAATAAGCACCACTCGGAGGGTTGGAGTACTACGACTGATTATGCCGGCAGGCTCAGAGGGGCTTCTGCTCCGAAGCTCTCAGCCCCTCCAAAACATGTGCATGAGGTTTTACAGGGTTAATTACAAACTTAGGATATTCGGCCAATAGGCATGGAACAGCTTTAGCAGCATCATTACCACAAAAGCAGAGGCAGGGAGGCAGCGAACCGACATTCCAGAGCCAGATATGTGTCTCTGAAAATTTAGCTGGCTAGCAAACAAAACAAAACAAAACAAAACAAAACACACAAACAAACAAACAAACAAACAAAAAAGCCTGAGCAGGGAATCAGCAAACTGACACTTACTAACTTAGATTTACCAGTTAGCCCAGCAGAGCTCAGATCGGTAATCCGACACTTGTTACACTTAGATTTACCAGTAGGGCCAGCCCGCTTTTCCTTCACAAGTTTATTGAAATGAGGGCATAATGACAAAAAGATTACATTTGGACACTGGAAATTCCTGCCTTTTCTCACTTTTCTTTGTTGATCTCCAGGACACTCATCACCCCAAAAGTTGTGACCACTTCTCAGCCCAAAGTTTCAGGCTTTTCTTTCTCAGTCCAGGGACCCCTGGTGCTGACATGATGTATGATTTCCTGTGTTTGGCCCCGTGTCCCTCCTTTCTGCCCAATTCCTGCCATCTGGTCTGTGTCCCCCTTTCTCTGCTCATATCTAGCTATCTACCTGCTCTCACAGTGGGACCTTTGGGAGGTGATTAGGTCAGAAGGGTGGAGTCCTCATGAATGGGATTAATGCCCTTAGAAAAGAGACTCCCCAGAGTTCCTTTGCCCCTTCTGCTAGGCGAGGACACAGCAAGAAGATGACTGCCTATAAACCGGGAAGCAGGCCCTCACCAGACACCAAGTCTGCTGGCCCCTTGATCTTGGGCTTCCATCCTCCAGCACTGTGAGAAATCAAGGTCTCCTGTTTTATAAGCCACCCAGTCTATGGTATTTCGTTATGGCGGTCCTAGCAGATTGAGACAAGACTCCTGCAAGCTGTGGGTCGAAGTTCTATTTTTATATATAGTCTGGCCATTGTGTGTGTGTTCGGTCTCCCACTGGAATGAAGCTGCTGTTAGATCAGACCTTGTCTGACCCTGGGAAACCCCATCTTCTCACCCTGGCGGTATCCAGAGGAACATTTTAAGGCAAATTTATCTTAAGGTAAACTTGGAAATAGTAGATACATAAGTTCTAGAGTGTAGTCATTAGGGTCAACAATTCTGTATTATAAACTTAAAGCTGCTAAAAGACTAAGTCTTAATTGTTCCTTCCACAAACAAGAACTGTATGATGTGTTCGAGGTGTTAGCTAATGCTCCGGTGATAATCGTATTGCAATATATAAATATACCTAATCAACATGCTGTATACCTTACATTTATGCATTGTTATATGTCAATTGTATCTCAGTAGATATAATTTTTTAAAAAGGTTCTATGAAGTCTCTTTGGAGTAAAAAGGAAGTGGCAGGTCATGACAGTGGGCAGCACGTAACTCAGGAGAAGGAGAACCTCAAATTTTGGCCCCAAACTTGGTTTGGAGGAGGGCTTCATGGTGTAAATCATGCCTGTTATTCTGTGACCTCGAGGTGCAAGCTCTGTGCAGGTGCAATGCAGAAGTGGTCTGTAAGAGCTCAGGGAGCCCTGCTAGCTGGGTAACCCCTGGTGACAGTAAGGGGAACTTTGATTTTTATTTTAAATAACTTCATAGTGTTGTCTGTTAAACATAAAACAGGGAAAGAAGGAACATCTGGAAAAGTAGACATTGGCCTTTTGTTTAAAAATGAACCTGGAAGACTGAACCAAGAAGAAATAGAAAATCTGAACAGACCAAATGCCAGTACTGAAATTGAATCAGTAATTTAAAAACTCGCAATGAACAAAAGTCCAGGACGAGATGGCTCCATGTGTGAATTCTACCAAACATTTAGAGAAGAATTAACACCTATCTTTCTGAAATGATTCCAAAAATTGCAGAGGAAGGAACACTTCTGAACTCATTCTATGAGGCCACCATCACCCCGATACCAACACCAGACAAAGCTATCACAAAAAAGGAAAATTATAGGCTAATATGACTGATGAACAGGGTTGCAAAAATCCTCAATAAAACACTAGCAAACAAAGTCCAACAATAGATTAAAAGGATCATACAGCATGATCAAGTGGGATTTATCCAAGGGGTGCAAGGATTTTTCAACTTCTGCAAATCAATCAATGTGATACACCACATTAACAAACTGAAGAATAAAAATCATATGATCATCTCAATAGGCATAGAAAAAGCTGTTGATAAAATTCAACATCCATTTATGATTAAAAAAAAAAAACTTTCCAGGAAGTGGGTACAGAGGGAACATACCTCAACATAATAAAGACCACAAACCCACAGCTAACATTATACTAAATGGTAAAAAACTGAAAACATTCCCTTTAAGATCAGAGAAAGACATGGATCCCCACTCTCACCACTTATATTCAACAGTTTTGGAAGTCCTAGGCACGGTAATTGGAGAAAAAAAAGAAAAAGGAATCCAAGTTGGAGAGGAAGAAGTAAAGCTGTCACTGTTTGCAGATACATAAAAAATTCTAAAGATGCCACGAGAAAATTAGTAGAACTCATCAATGAATTCGGTATAGTTGCAGGATAGAAAATTAATATACAGAAGTCTGTTGCATTTCTATACACTAACAACGAAATGTCAGAAAGAGAAATTAAGGAAACAATCCCCTTTACCATTGCCAAAAAGAATAAAATACCTAGAAATGAACCTATCCAAGGAGGCAAAAGACCTTTACTCTGAAAACTACAAGACACTGATGAAATTGAAGACAATACAAACAGATGGAAAGATATACTGTGTTCTTAGATTGGAGGAATCAATATTGTTAAGATGAGCATACTTCCCAAGGCAATATATAGATTCAATGCAATTCTTATCAAATTACCAATTGCATTTTTCACATAAATGGAACAAAAAAATTAAAATATGTATAGCAACACACAAAAAAAATCCCAAACAGCCAAAACAATCCCTAGAAAGAAGAATGGAGCAGGAGGAATCTCAGACTCCCTGACTTCAGACTATACTACAAAGCTACAGTAATCAAAACAGCATGGCACTGGCACAAAAGTAGACACGTACATCAATGGAACAGGGTTGAAAGCCCAGAATAAACCCACACATTTATAATCAACTAATCTACAACAAAGGAGGCAAGAATATGCAATGAGGAAAAGACAATGTCTCACCTCACATCAGTCAGCACGGACATTATCAAAATGTCTACAAACAATAAGTGCTAGAGACTGTGTGGAGAAAAGGGAACCCTCCTACACCATTAGTGGGAGTGAGAATTGGTGTAGCCACTATAGAAAGCAGTATGGAGTTTCCTCAAGAAACTAAAAGTAGAGTTACTATATGATCCAGCAGTCCCTCTCCTGGGCATACATCTGGAAAAGATAAAAACTCTAATTCAAAAACATATATTCACCCAAATGTTCATAGCAGCATTATTTACAATAGCCAAGACATGAAGCAACCTAAATGTCCATTGACAGATGAATGGATAAAGAGGATGTGGCGTGTGTGTTATACGTATGAATATATTATATATATAATAGAATATTACTCAGCCATAAAAAAGGATGAAATAATGTCATCTGCAGCAACATGAATGGACCTAGAGATTATCTTACTAAGTGAAGTAAGTCAGACAGAGAAAGACAAATATCATATGATATCATTTATATGTGAAATTTTAAAAAAATGATACACAGGAACTTATTTACAAAACAGAAATAGACTCACTGACATAGAAAACAAATTTATGGTTACCAAAGCAGAAAGGGGTTGGAGGAGGGATAAATTAGGAATCTGGGAGTAACAGATACACACTACTATGTATAAACTAGATACACAACAAAGATCCACTGTAGAGCACAGGGAACTATATTAAATATCTTGTAATAACCTATAGTGGAAAGGAATCTGGAAAAAATATATATATATATAATCAGTTTTATTTAGCTATAGATTTCAGTAATTTCAAATAATACTTATCTGTAACAGTGGAAATAAGACGTCTTGCAGAATTTACATTGCTGATGTTGCTTAAATTATTTTCAGAAATGCAAACATGGAAATGGTATAAAATCTAAGAATTCTGGAAGATTTATAGTGAAATTTGAGTCTCCCTGAATCGGGAGTTTCCTCAGCCTTTAATTCCCTTTTGAGATTCAATTTCTTCTCTACACTTCGAGAGGTGGGTATTCAATCATATAATTATTATTTTCATGGAAATGATGACATTGTGCATGCCATTCTACAACTTGCCTATTGTTAAACCTAACAATTTATCAGAACATGTCAGAGATCCCTGATTCTTCTCAATGACTTCATAATTTTCCCTTTTGCAGCTATTGTTTCCAATTAGTTTATTATGAAGTGATATATTTCTCAAATCAGTTAGCTGGGGCATCCAAACAGAGCATAAATAATGAATGTCTGGGACTGATGCAGCATTTTTACAAATACTTCTTGAATACCCCACATCACACTGGTATGGGGGCAACAGGCAGAGACCTGCTATAAAAGGGAAAACATAAATAAAAAAATAAGAGGCTTAAATTCACTCTGTTGAAATTAAGGGGACACTTCCCCTCTTCTTCCTTTCATAATTTCTTCCTCTGTCCTTTTCAAATGTATGTAAATCTGTTAAGTGGCTAAACTTGCCAGTCTTACATCCCAGGAATGTTTCCCCAAGAACCAAGAAGCCACCTCTGAAATGTAATTACAGGGGAGGAAAAAACTTTTCCTCTACCCTGTTAGATTCGGTATTGGGGACCTGCAAATTAACATGACAAAAGACAGATTAACTTGAAAAGGCATACAAATTTTGTTGATGTTAATATTTTTACATGCTTGGGAGACTCACAGAAAAGAAGTGAAAATCCAGGAAGTGGTTAAACTCAGAAACTTATACACCATTTTATCAAAAGGTGTTAAATTTTGGAAAGATGAGTAGATGTATGGTAGATAAATGTTGTATACTAAGGTTTGTGTGTGCATTCATCTTGGTGCTAACTTTCCATCTTCTTCATGACTGTAAAACTCCTCCAGAGAGGGGCTTTCTGGCAGTCCTAATTTCACAAAAGTCTCTGTTTTAGTTAGATAAGGGAAGCTCCAAGAAGGCTTCTTTCTGCATCTGCTGAGCCTCAATTGCCTCAGCTCAAAATAATCCATATGCCAAAGTGACATATTTTGGGGCGGCAAATTCTGATTCTCTTCATAATCATCAGTGAAGATCATATCCCATCTCCCAAGTTGCTGGGGGGACATGAGTCTAATTTCAGCTATCACCTGGCTGCAAATTGCAAAATGCACCAAATTGCAAAAACTATTGAATGAGTTGCATTCACTCAGCTCTGTAAAAGAGTGAGGTTTCTTTCTGTTTTTGCAATCTCTTAGCAGGTTGCCTGTGAAGCACATCACGTTCTGGTTTTGGTCTTCCTAAATATTAAAACTGTTTTCTTTCTCTTCTCACTTTCATTTTGTTTTTAACGATATTTCTCCAACAGGTGCAGGTGTGCATGTAGTCAGGGTGGACTCCTGGCATCACCACTGTCCTTCCTTTTATGGGTCCCTCCTGGCACTGGCCGCCAGGGCTTATTGTAATAAAGTTAGAATGCATTTTAAGTCCTTTATCTTCTATAGCTGTGAATCAATTAGTAGAGTAAACTAATTCAGTCACAGTATGTCGCAGAACTGTGTTATATTTCTTAGGACTCTAAGTTGAAAATGACAAACCACAATTCAAACTGTTTTTAAAAAGATGGCACGTTTATTAAAGGATATCAGGGAACAATGAGTTCATAGTCCCTAGCACCACCCTTCTCTGTCCTTTCTCTCCCACCTCTGCTGTTTCAGTGCCTGCTGTTTTATTCTGATTTTTTCCTTATGACAATAAATGCTGTGGCCAACATCTCCAGAGTCTCATGCTTTTCAGCTTTATCTACCTAAGCAAGAGTAAAGAATTTCTCTTTTGCCCCCAAATCCAAAATCCCACCACTGGGTGGGAGGGAGAGAACTAACTAAGACTAATATTAATTTTACTGTATTAGTCAGCTCAGGCTGTGTAACAAATACCACAGAAAGGGCAGGTCAAAAAACAGGCATTTATTGTCTCCCTGTCCTGGAGGCTGGAGGTCTGAGAGCAAAATATCAGCAACCCTGGTTTCTCCTGAGGCCTCTCTCCTTGGCGTGTAGATGGTAGTTGCTATGGTAAAAACACACTTCTGTGTGTTTTCTTTACTCTTAATTCTCTAGTTCACTTCTGATCACTAAATGTGTGTGTGTGTGTGTGTGTGTGTGTGTTTCCCCACACCACCAAGCAATCCTCGACACCAGCTAGTGTCCTACAATTCAACTCAATTCTGCTGCTATCCACCTGGAGATACTGTCATGCCACAGATTAAGGGCTTAGTCCTACAAAGCTTCTCCCATTTCAGACAGCAATTGAAAGTCCAAGTTGTCACCTGTGCTTCTGACCAATCAACTGTTACCTGGCCCTGTCCAGATTCCTGGACAGCAATACCAAAGAAATGAATATCGCCTCCATAAGACTCTTAGGCAAGCAAAGCTTTTTATTAAAAGAGATAGCCTGCGTTCAAGGAAGAAGGCGGAAAAAAAGTGCCAGCCCTCTGAGCAGAAGCTCTCTGAGTAGAAGAGGTCAGTTGTCTTTATAACAAAAGAAGTGAAGGTTTTTCTTATGATCAATGATGATTTCCAGAAATCAAACATCTTTGTACAGCAACAAGTGGCTCCATGGTGGCTACCAGGAAGAGACAGTATGTCTGTGAGGGGAAAGGGGTTCATGAGAATTTTCGCAAAAAAAAAGTACCAGAACAGATAATGTTAAAATTTATAGTTGAGCTTCTTGTCTTGTGGCAACTAGGTATACTTGTTAGTAAAACAAAGATAAAGTTCCTCTTTTACTCTTGTGAGCTTGGTTTTTGTCTCTGGGACTCAGCCCCCCAGGGCTTTGTTCTTCGGCTTCTAAGATCTGTTTTGCTCAAGGACGTTCCCAGGCACTTTTCAAAAATGGCTGTACTCTTGTTTTTCCTGTCTCATGGCTATAGATCAGAAATTCCCATGACCCCTCTTTGGGTTCAATTAATTTGTTAGAGTTGCTCACAGAACGCAGGAGACCCGTTTATTCACTGGATTACTGGTTCATTATAGAAGATGTTAAAGGCGATGAATCAACAGCCAGATAAGAGAGAGACACAGAGTGAGGTGTCAGAATGCAGGATCTTCTGTTCCCATGGACTTGTTTGCGGTGTACCACCCTCCTGGCACCTGTGTGAGTTCTTGTTAACCAATCTGGAACCTCGCCAGTTGTACTACAGAGATTCTTTTGGAAGCTTCATTACATAGGCACGATTGATTAAATTATTGGCTATTGATGGTTGAACTCAACCTCGTCATTCTCTGCTTCCTGAAGGTCAAAGGTGGGAATGAAAATTTCAAACCTCTCATTGCAAGGTTGGTTTCTCTGACAATCATTCCCAAAAATCACCTCATCAATATAAACTCTGTTGTGATCAAAGGGGCTTGTTATGAATAACAAAAGGCATCATTATCTCTCTAATCACTTAGGAAATTCCAAAGGCTTTAGGATCTTTGGGACAAATGGGGAGGAAAACATTTCTTACTGTAAATCACAATATTACAGCTGTCTACCTTTGTTCTCACATGGCTTTCTATGTGTCATAATCTCTTCTTAGAAGAATGCCAATCATATGAGGTTAGGGTCCACCTTCGTGACCTCATTTTAACTTGTTGACCTGAAACAAACTGGTATTTCTCCAGCAAAGATGGGTTTAGTCCAGATAAGCAGCGAATTCCAGTTCTGGCCCTGCAACTTCGGAGAATCATGTGCAAGTCTTCTACAAGGCAAGGGGAAAAGAGAATGCTTTTATAGAGAGGAAAAGGAAATTGGAAGGGCTATATTTTTAAAAGTCCATGTCTTTTCATTGGTTGAGTCCTTGTCAGGAAACATTAGCAGATAGAAGACTCCCCTTTAGGATGGGGAGCCCACAAAAGGTGAGTCCTTGCCTGCCGGCTGGAAAGAATTCACAACAGGCAGAAGGACAGAGGAAACAACTACTTTATTTACTTAAGGAAATGGAAAAAAAGGATACTCCAGTGGGGAAGCTGTAAGTCAGTCCAGGTGGCTTAACTGAGAGAAGTCCTGCCCTTTGGGTCTTTCGGTTGACTCCTCTTGAGGCTTCTTGTCTTCTTCTCATTGGCTGTCCTTTCCCCATCATTCAGCTCATTCTCCGTGGTGGAGCAAGCACTTTGCAGTAACAATATTAAGCAGGTGGGACCTTCAAACAATGTGGTCCAACAAGATTAAGCAGGCAGGACTTTCTGTTCCCTTAGGATAACTTTTTCTATTACTCAAGCAAAAGTATCGCCTCAGGCAGAGCTTAAATTTAACCTTTTAAAGGATTCTCTAGACAGTGAGTCTGCGTTCCCTTCCTCCTTCAGAAAGGAGTCTTTCTTTTACCCCTTAGGTTTTGCTATCATCTCAGGGCATGAGAGGTCCCCCTTCTTGTCTCCCAGTTCTATTTAACTGGGGTTTCTGTTTGTCTTTTTCATTACTACTTTTTGATCAGAATCTTGCCCTAAAAGCATCAGTGAATAAAAATCAGGTTTTCTAGTTTCAGTGACTTTTTGTCTCAGGAACGAACTCTCGTGGGTGTAGTGCCTCACATTGGGAAGAAAGTGTACAGATCTATTAAGGTCATATTTGAATATGAAGGAGGGGTAGGACGGAGAACTCTCAGAAACTTTTTATCTAAAGTCCCTATGTTCCCAAGATCATAGACATTGGAAATAACCTGTAGTATGTCACCACTAAAGCCTTAGTGACAAAATTCCAAAAGGCCTGATCTGGGCATCTTGGGAAGTCTTCAATTTCAATGCCATCTGCTTCATTCCAGGAAATCTTGTTTTCAGGTCACCGGATGATGTGCAGATCCAGTAGCTGTCTGGTGCTTTCTTTAGGTGTGTCATGTGAATTCAAGTCTATTCCTTGCAAGAGGAAGACTTCATAAAGCACAGAAAAAGCATGAAGTGCAGACTTGAATTTAAGAAGAGTCTAATGTTAAAAGTTAGAACTGACTTCAGAACCAGTACATAACTGTCCCTGGACACTCTTGGCTTTTTAGATGGTCCTTCAAGGACTTGTCACCCATTAACTTATATACACTATGAAGTTTAACAGACTATTTTCAACCTTTCAACTTCAAATCTTTAAAATAGTTTTGTGTACACTACTTTAATTGATGAAGATTTTGAATCTTAAACTCTCCTGGGTAAAAACCCACCCTTGCATACTAACATTGAGCTATCACCAAAGCACATTGCACAGTAACTGGCTTCTTACATACAGGCTTCCTTCACACAGCCGTAAGCACCTTGAAAACGCAGGCTGAGCCAGGACAGTAGGGGATGGAGTTTATCTGCTTGGTATGGCCAGTGCCTGGAAGTGCATGGCCTTTATGAACTTAATAAAACCTTAGAAGCTTCCAACCAGCACCAATGGAGGATCAAACAGTCCTTCCTTACACTCTTTCCCTCAAAGCCATGCTCAGGTTATCTCTACACAACTCTACCAGGAGTACGGGTTAACCACCCTGGCTGTAGAGTTCCACAGCAACTTATGCTTCTTTTAAGAGCTGGAAAACCTGTTGACAAGTGCACCCACATTGTCCAGCTATTCTAAAAACTACCTTGCAAAGCAAGATACCCTCTCTCAAGCACTATACTAGGGATTAATCAATGATTTCCTTAAGTTAAATCCTTTTAAGGGGACGGTGTTAGCACGCAACCACATAGCTCCCTGGTTAGCTTAAGACAGAAGGAGCTAACTACAATCAAGTTGTGCACAGCACCCTTGGAGAGCAGGCAGTGGCTCTGAAAAGAGCCTTTGGGGTGAGCACAGAAGCTGCGTGCACAGCGCTTAAGCACGCTCGCCACGGATACGCCTTGCCAACTGCATGTCTTTAGGCATGATGGTTACACGCTTGGCGTGGATGGCACACAAATTGGTGTCTTCAAAAAGACCCACCAGATAGGCCTCACACGCTTCCTGCAGCGCCATCACAGCTGAGGTCTGAAGACGCAGATCCGCTATGAAGTCGTGGGTAATCTCCCGTACCAGCCGCTGGAAGGGCAGCTTGCGGATGAGCAGCTCCGTGGACTTCTGGTAGCGGCGGATCTCGCGCAGCGTTACAGTGCCGGGCCGAAACCGGTGAGGCCTTTTCATGCCACAGGTAGCAGGCGCGCTCTTACGAGCCACCTTAGCGTCCAACTGCTTGCGTGGTGCCTTGCCGCCTGTAGACTTGCGCGCCGTCTGCTTCGTGCGAGCCATGGTTCCGCCACTCCCCGAGTGTCACCGCTGTCACCTTTCCACCGCCGTCAATTTCCACCGCCGTCAATCGCTGAGGCGGCGCACTGTGCCCGCTTTTATAGAGGCTGCCGCCTTCCCATTGGCCAGTTGTCAGGTGGCGTGATGGCAGGCTGAGCTCTGATTGGTCCGTGGGGCATTCCGCTCAGCTGCCTGCCCTTTATCTTCACTTTCCTGGGCTTGGCCTCACAGTCTCGTGTCTTGGAACTCACGGACCTGCTCACGGTCCTCTGTGTCGGAGCCCTCTCGCTGTGGGCGTCATCACTGGTGTTGCATTGCCGTGGATGTTGTATCTCTGTGCCCAGATCCCTTGTTTTTCCTCAGCAATCTCCTTTTCCTCCCCCATGGAGGGGGGGAAGGGGAGGGGCAGAAAGTTCCAGAAGCCTGCACTCCGCATTTGGCCCGTAAGTAGTGACGTTTGAATTTTCCTCACTAATGGTTAAAGGAATTCTCTCATCCCTTGTGCCCTGGAAAGAACCTTTCCCCCCATATGACTAAGATGAGACTCGTAATGTCCCCTTGTTGACCCATGATGGACCAAGCACAGACCTTGCAAATACCCATCCTTGCCTCATGCGTGATTACCTGAACCTCTTGTCCCGACTGATGGATCTGAACAAGTTGCTCATTTGCTCAACTTTGATTCAGTGTCTATCCTTCCCCTCGGCCCTGATCGTTGGCTCTTCCTGGGAACTGGCCAGCCTCAGGGTCAAGCCTCCCCTTGACCCACTGTCCCATTGGCCGCCCTGTTATCCCACTTCCCCACACCCAGTTCTTTCTAGTCTTTTCCACTTCCCCCTATAAGAGAGAATCCCCCTTTGCCTAACCCTGTGAGATACTTGCAGATCTTAAAGCCACAGCTGAAGGGTGGCAGAATGTGCCATCCCAAAATATGCCATTTCAGTGCAAGGGTTATTGTGAGTTAAAGGCACTTGAAAAACAGCAGATGTAAGAGCATTCTTTTTCTTCCTGAAAACAGAAGTTAAAACTCCCACATGAAAGATGCCTGCCCTATACCAGGATAAGAAACAGTCTTATCATCCAGGACAGGGAATTAAGATCAAAGCGGATTCTGCACAAATTGACCTTGCTGAAATAATTCTTATCTTCCTGTAGCTCCCCCATATATTTTATTTATTTTTTCACAATTGCCTCTCTTTGTTCCACCTAACATAAAAGCATTTAGGTTTTGCCATTTCTGTGAGTCTTCATTTATTATCAAAATATGTATACATTTGTCATGCAGTTATAAATATGCAAGTTTATCAGTGCATTAAATAGCACGTTCTACTTGGGGAAGACTTGTAAGTACTGTCATTTCAAAATGGTTATGGGTATTAAGGATTTTTAGAGATCTCTGTCATGGCTGTACTGTGATATGATTCCATGTCCTATCTATTTAGTAAACTAATTATGCCTCTCTTTAAACTTAAAAAAAAATGATTGCCCTAGAGTTTGAAATATAGATTTATAACCAGTGTAAGTCCACTTTCGAATCACACTATTTTGCTTCACAAGTAGTGCAAATAACTTATAAACAGGAATAACAGAGTATTACCATTTCTTCCCTCCCATGCCTTATAACATTGCTGTCATTATCATCCAATATATTGTTGCTGTTATTATTTGAAAAGTTATCAGATCATCTAAGAATAGAGAAATAAAGGATTTTGCTTTACTTTCACTTATTCCTTCTCTAATACTCTAATTTTCTTTATGTAGATCAGCATGTCTGACCTTCATCACTTCCCTTCTCTTTGAAGAACTCCTTTTAACATTTGCAAAGCAGGTCTACTGGTGAAATTCCATCCATTGTTGTTTGTCTGAGAAAGTCTTTATTTCTCCTTCCCTTTTGAAGAATAGCTTTGCTGGATACAGAATTTTAGGTTGGTGGGGGTTTTTATATCAGCATTTTACATTTTTCATGCCGCACTTTCTTGCTTGCATGATTTCTGAGAAGTCCAATGTAACTCTTCCCCTTATTTCTCGATAGGTAAGGTGTTCCCCCTCGCCCTGGTTCTTTCAAGGTTTTTTTCATCTTTGATTTTCTGTAGTTGAATATGATGTGCCTAGGTATGGGTTTTGTTTGTTTGTTTGTTTGTTTGTTTATCCTGCTTAGTGTTCCCTGAGCTTCCTGGATCTGTGGTTTAGTCTCCATCATTAATTTTGGAAAATTCTCAGGCATTAGTCAAAGATCTCTTCTATGCTCTCTTCTCTTCTCCTTCTGCTATTCTAATTGCATGTATGCTACACCTTTTGTAATTATCCCACGGTCCTTGAATATTCTGTTTTCTATTTTTTATTATTATTATTCCTTTTTCATTTTGGATTTCAGTTTGGGAGGTTTCTATTAACATTTCTTCAAGTTCACTGATTCTTTCCTATACCATAGACTGATGAGCCCATCAAAGGCGGTCTTCATTTCTGTTACAGTGTTTTCAATTTCTAGCATTTCCTTTTGATTCTTAGCATTTTCATCTTTCTACATACACTGCTCATGTGTTCCTGCATACTGTCTAAATTAGTCATCAGAGCCCTTTACATCTTAATCACAGTTTTAGATTTCTGCTCTGATAGATAATTCTAACACTCGTGTTATACCTGAGTCTGGTTCTATGCTTGTTTATCAATCTGGACTGTCTTTTTTGCCTTCTGGAATGTCTGGTATTTTTAGTTGAAAGCTTGACATGATGTGCTGATTAACTATAGTTAATTGGCTTTGAATGTGAGGATTTACGTTATTCTGGATTGCAGTTTGGCTGTGTTTACTGTTTATTGTAGCTCTCAGCACCAGAACCTTCAAATTCTCCTGAGGTCTTTATTTTCACCTGTCCTGTTGTCACGGAAAACACTCTAGGTGTATTTCACAGTGGTTGCCTTTCTCCTCCCTTGGCCAGAACCAGGAGATCTTTCTCTGATTTTCACAAAGAAAAATTGGTGAGATCCCTGAAAGGTAAAACCAATGACAGTGTGTGATCCTGTGATTTATTATAAAAAGTATAAATTTGGTCTATTTTTCCTGTTTCTGGCAAAGAGCTCCTAAAACACTTCGTATTTCCCATGGTAAGAACGCTAAAGGTGTCTTTTGATATCTTAATGAAGTGATTTTGGGAAGCCCCAAAGGATGGGGCTTCAGCCATGTGATTGCCAGGGGGACCAACCATGTGATTACAGAGTCCCACTCCCCACCTCCTCCCCGGAAGGGTTGGGGGTCGAATCAGTTGCCAGTGGCCAATGATTTAATCAAGCATGCCTAGTAATGAAGCCTCCATAAAACCCCAAAAGGACAGGCTTCCAGGAGCATCCAGGTTGGTGAACACATGGAGATTTGGGGAGGGTGATGGACCAGGAGGGTGCACGTGCCTCGCCCTATGCATGTCTTCTATCTGGCTGTTCCCGAGTTCTATTCTTTCATAATAAACTGGTAATCTGGTAAGTAAAATGTTCCCCTGAGCTCTGTCAGCTACTTTTGCCATTCATTAAACCTGAGAAGGGGGTCATGGAAACCTCTGATCTATAGCCAGTGAGTCAGAAGCACAGGTGACATCCGGAAATTGTGATTGGTGTCCCGAGAGAGAAGTCTTGTAGGAAAGCGCCCTTAACCTGGGGGAACTGAAGCTCTGTCTGGTAGGTAGTGTCAGAATTGATTTACTTGCTTGGTAGTAGGGAAGGATCCATGCCTTAGAATTGGAATTGGAATCCTAGTATCGGGCCTCCTAAGCCTGAGGGCCTTAGCGGCTATTTGCTCTCAAGGCAGGTAACATTTGGCCACCAGCATTCATCATAATGACCAAAGGGCTTCTTCCTGTTGTGGCTCCAGCTGCCTCTGCCCCAGGTAAACAGATCAAAGCTGTGACTTTCTGCATATTCCTGTTTCTCCTGATTTGGGGGAGGCCCTGAGACCTCAGTTCTCTGATGGGTCCAAAGAAGTCATTAACTTTCAGTTTGTTCAGCCTTTCTTGCAAGAATGGGAGGGATGACTCCAAGTTCTTTATGTGTGCAGCTGAAAGCTGAAACTTCTATAAGGAGACACAGAAATATCTGTGATTTTTCTGGGGGACAAACTCACAGATACTGTCAACATCAACCACCGCATGGCTTGGCCCTAGTTTATCAGGGAGGGAAATGCTACCCCATGGTTAGGCATTATTGAGCATATACACACAGCTTTCCCTAAAGGTCGAAGTTTGTGCGTCCCACTCCAGGCAATGACTCCATGCAACAGAGGACACTTTCTCCTCTTTGTCAACTTCCACCTTAAGGAAGACAACTGAGGCCCGACATTTGTACAAGGCTGAAGATGGTCAGGATGTATCGTGAAGCAGGGGATGGATTGGGGGTCACAGCTCCTAGCTCTGCTCATTGCAGGCCTCCGATCCTAGGAAAACTCAGAGAATACACAGACACCTCAGAAAATAAAGAAAAGCAGAAAGCATCTTATGATGATTAATTCATGTGTCACCTTGACTACATTACGGGGTGCCCAGACTAAACATTATTTTGGTGTGCCTGTGGAGTGTTTCTGGATGAGGTGCACTTGAATAGATGGAACTCAGTAAAGCAAATGGCCCTCCCCAAAGTGGATGGTATCCTCCAATCCCTCGAGGTTCTGAATAGAACAAAAGGTCCAAGAAGGAAGATTTCTCCCCTTTTGATTGACGGGCCAACTGGACACCCATCTTCTCCTGCCCTTGGTCCTCCTGGTTCTCAGGATTTCAGATTTGGACTGTGTTATGCCATCTGCTCTCCTGGGCCCCCAGCTTTTAGACAGCAGATCCTGGGATTTCTCAGTCTTTGTAATCACATGAGCCAATTCTTTATAATCAATCTCTTCCTACCAGTTCTGTTTCTCTGGACAACTCTGACAAATACACACCTTTTCAGAAGGAAAGAAAAGAAAAAGAAAAAAAGCAAAAGCCTCAAACACAGGGTCTGTGGTGTTTGAGAACATGTTAGATGAAATGAAGACAGCTGTCTTAGTGGCAGTGCTAGAGGTGTTAACTGGAGACAGATTTCAAGGCTGAGTGGTGAAGGAAACTTTTTGACAAGTTGGGGGCATTCAATTGGATCCTGTAGATTACTGGCATTCAAATTTGGAGGGGGGATGTATGTTATTAAATCTTTTTAAAGAGAGATGAATTCTTTTATGAATGACATCTCCTTTTGAGCACACTCCTGCCTGGTGTCACTTCCAGAAAGGTGCAGACAGCACACACCTGCTGCCGCCCACTGACCTGGCCAAGTACGCCATGTCTAAGGGCACCGAGGACACCAGGTCCAGGCAAGCATTGGAACCAATGGCCCTCTGCTATCAAGAGAAAAACTGCGGTACCCATCAAACTTCATTCCACTTTCTAGCAGGAAACGTATCAACATAGTATGTTGATTCAGAAAACAAGTTTAAAATTGAGTTGTTTGTCTAGGGCAGTGGCTCTCCAATGCTAACATTCATCCAAACACCTGAAGAGCTTTGCAAAGCAGGTGGCTGGCCTCATCCTGTGCCTGATTCAGCTGGTCTGGGGTGGACCCAAGAGTTTGTGTCCCTAACAAGTTTGCAAGTGACACTGATGATGCTGACCCATACCATACTTTGGATACACTGCTAGGGTTTCCAGGTATTAAATACTTTCAAATGCTTTGAAGTATATACCATTTGCCCCCCCAAAAAACCCCAAAACTTTGAAAAATCAAAAAACTAAATCTCTTTTTCTACATTCTCCAATAATTTAGAATAAAGACCTCCTTGTCAGTCAGGTAATCACCGTCATACCTCATGCTGGGCCTCTGGGAGCTACTTGTTTTATTAAGAAATCATGAATTGATTATTTTTTTTACTAAATATTTACTATTTACTCATGCATCAGGCGGCATTCCATCTTGGCAGGTAGAAACTCCAAGGGGCTGTAAGAAATGGAAGTCTTTTAAAAGCAGAAGGAAGTGGGACAAGGAAATTATTCTAGCAAAGAGCTGATCATTTCGAGCAAGGTCACCTTCCTTTGGAGGAAGCGGGTGGTCTATCAGGCAGATGACCTCACTAGCGCTGACTGGGTAATTCTACATAGATTGTTCAAAGGTCACATTTTTGGGAGAGGCTGAAACTGCATTTAGGTTAGGGAGTGAATTTTGGTTTGCTGACATGGGATTTAACACAATTGGGGCCTGCTATTTCTTTTTTTAACAGTAATGATCATGAACTTGTTTCATCTATCAACATCATGAGTCATATTTATAGATCTCCCCATGTTGAAAAGTCTCTGCTTTCCTGTGAGTAACCCAGCTTCATTGTGGTGACAAGAGTTCCAGGCAGAGGCGCCATCTGAAGGGCCTCTGGAAGTATCTGTGTTCTGATTGGTTGGCATCCCTAACTGTTTTATCCAATTAGAAAGCTGAACTGCTGATACTTATTTAAATGTTCTCTTTAATCTAATCAGATGTTCAATGTACCGTCCACCTTTTCAAGGACCTGTGTTGCCTCCACTGGAAGTACATTTCTGCACTTAGGGAGGCTTAGCGGTGAGACGGGACTGATGTGCAGAAGAAGGAATGCACAGGACCCAGTGACTTTGTATCCCAAGATGCTCAGATCTCTTCCAGTTTCACCAGCTGCAAAGGGGCTCTTATTTCTAAAGCAAATTCCAAGAGCCTCTCTATTAACCCAAACTCTCCTACCTTTCTTTAAAACAGACTTCATATTAGTTTTCTGTTGCTGCCGTAACAAATTACCTCCAATGTAGTGACTTAAAATCCATTTATTGCGAGCTTGTTTGGAGATTCTAGCAGGGGAGCGCAGCTACTCGTATACCCTTGACCGAGAACTATCAAGGATGGTCGTCCTCTTCCACCGAGCGAGCATCTTCCGGAGGGATGCACACAGAGTGGTGAGGGAGGAAGGGGACACCCGCCTAGCCAGCCAGATAAGACGAATCAACCCTGGCGATCAATGAGGTGACAGATGTCACAGCCAGCTCGCCCTCACATCTTTAAAACCCATTTATTATTCTGAGGTTCTGCAGGTTAGAAGTCAGGCATAGCTGGATCCTCTGTTGAGTCTCACCAGCTCAATTCAAGGTGTCTGCATGTTTCCCTTTGGGGGATAATTGCGCCCTCAGCCTCACTCAGAATGTTGGCAGTTCATTGTGAGTGTAGGGTGGGGTTTTTCCTCCCAGCACCCCGCTGGGGTGTCTTTTCCCCTAAAACCTGCCCGCACTCCTCCTCATGCTCTTCAGGTGATCCCTTCCACCAAGGGCAGGCCACGTCCTCTCCAACTTCCAATCTTTCTGACTTCCTTCCTATATCTTTCTTTACTCCAGCTGGAGAAAGTTCTCTGCCTTTAAGGGCTCTTGCAATTAAACTGAAAAGCCCAGAATAATCTTTTATCTTAAGGTCTATAACTTTAATGACAGCTGCAAAGTCCCATTGGCTATGTGACAGAACTTACTGACAGGTTCTGGGGACTAGGAGGTGGAGATCTTGGGAAGGTGGAAGTTACAGTCTGCTACCCCAGACTTCAAATTTCCCCTTAGGACCTATTTCTTTGCCCGTTATTCAAACCACTGAGGATATGTAGTAAAAAATGAAGCTCATTCCTTTACAGGTGGTAGGGTTCACATTCTCATCAGGGACATTCATAGATGGCTTAATAAAAGAGGGTATAATAAAGCTGGAAGTTTCTTTTGGAAAAAAAAACCACATGTTGAAACTGGGGTATGCCAGAGAACCCTAATGCAGAAGCAGAGGATACTATTATTTCTCTGAGTTTTTTGAGGGTAGGGGATTTTTGCCTGTTTGCATGAATGAATATGGCCATCACTGGAGACCTGTGGGAAGCTGGAGTGAGCAGATAGTATGGTGATATATGGATACAAAATGTGTTCAACTCATCTACTCTCAGTGCAAAGAAATGAGGACAATAACAAAATTATACCCTCCTTTGTGGGAAAAAAGGAACCCTCCTACACTCTTGGAGAGAATGTAATTGGTGCAGCCACTCTGGAGGACAGCATGGAGGTTCCTTAAAAAACTAAAAATAGAATTACCATGACCTAGCAATCCCACTCTTGGGCATATATCCAGAGAAAACTGTAATTCAAAAAGACATATACACCGCAATGTTCATAGCAGCACTATTTACAATAGCCAAGACATGGAAACAACCTGAATGTCCATCAACAGATGAATAGATAAAGAAGATATGATATACATATACAATGGAATATTACTCAGCCATAAAAAGAATGAAATAATGCCATTTGCAGCAATATGGATGAACCTAGAGATTATCATCTCAAATGAAGTAAGTACAATAGAGAAAGACAACTATCAAATGATGTAGCTTATATGTAGAATCTTAAAAAAAATACACATTTTATTTACCAGAAACCAGAAATAGACTCACAGACATAGAAAACAAACTGTGGTTACCAGGGGAGGGAAGGGGGGGTAATAGATTAGAAGTTTGGGATTTTATATACATTACTGTATATAAAACAGATAAACAACAAGGACTTACTGTGTAACAGGGAACTAAATTCAAGTAAGGAGCTATAATGGAAAAGCAACTGAAAAAGAAATATATATATATATAACTGAATCATTTTGCTATACACCTGAAACTAACATTGTAAATTGAGTATATATCAATAAAATTAAGAATTAAAAAAACCCCCAAAATTACATCCTCCTAGAATGTATGCTACACATATAAATAAACCATAACTTTGGTTATGACCATCTGATCAGGGTCAGGCCAAAAAAGTGACCTCAAAGTCTTTGTGGGTGAGAATCAAGGAGAACCAAAATAATGTATTAAATAACTGAGTTCTTTTCTTTTCTTAAAAAGAGAGAAATCTGAAACATATACAAAGATAGACAAAATAGTAAAACGAACTGAACTTCAGCAATCAGCCTCAGACCAATTTTGACTCATTTATATCTCTACCCTTCTCTCACTCATATTATTTTGAAAAAAAAAAACAACTGAAGTGTTGTATTATTTCACGTGTAAATATTTCCCTCAGTTCTTAGACCATCCCAGTGGACTGAAAGAATTTGGTTTAATATTTCAGGGATATAATCAATCACACTCATCAACAAATGACAACAAATGTCTTCCAGGTGTTTGTCACCAACAAAACTTCTCAAGAGTACCCTGCCCAGGGCTTATAAGCAATAGTAAAGCAATTTTATGAAACTGTTAGCTGGAGCAGAGTGTTTATCCAGAGTCTTGGGATATTAATTTACTAGGGCCAGCAAAACAAAGTACGACAGATTGGGTGGCTTAAACAATAAAAATTTATAGCCCCACAGCTCTGGAGACCAGAAGCTTGAGATCAAGGTGTGGGCAGGCCTGGTTTCTCCTGAGCCTTCTCTCCTTGGCATACAGACTCCATCTCCTCCCTGTGTCCTCCCGTGGCCGCCTCTCTGTAGGGGTCTGTGTCCTAATTTCCCCTTTTGCATAAGGACACCAGTCATACTGGACTAGCCCACCTTGATGACCTCAGACTTCCTTGATCCTGAACCTGCAACACCGACTCTTCCCTGGTCTCCAGCCTTCCCTGCAGATTTCAGACTTGCCAGCCTCACAGTCGTGTGAGTCAATTCCTTCTAATAAATCTCTCTTTATATATGTCATTGGTTCTGTTTCTCTGGAGAATCCTGACTGATCACACCTGGAATCAAGCCTTCTCTCTTTTCTCTTTCACCCCTAATTGTAAATGAGCCAAGTTCTTTTCTAAACCTATCTTTTTTTATTGGTAATACCTTATTGAATGCAGCTAACAATTTCCACTTGTGCTACTGTGAACACTGTATCAAAACAGGCAATGGTAATGCATTTGTCAAAGCCCATAGGATGTACAACATCCAGAGTGAACCCTAATGTAAACTATGGACTTTGGTTGATAATAATGTGTCCATGTTGGTTCATTGATTGTACCAAATGAGGGATGCCACTGATGAGGGATGCTGAGGGTAGGGGAGTATATATGTGTGGGTGGGGAGGGCTATGTGCAGACTCTGTATTTTCTGCTCAATTCTGCTGTGAACCTGACACTGCTATTAAAAAGTCTATTAAAAACAAACAAACAAAAGAACAGGCAGTGGTCTCACTCCAAAAGGACAAGTGCAGGTTTCTGGCCTCTGTGAAGTTTCCTACCATATGACGTGGGGACCACTTTCCCTGCTCAGCATTTCTTCTATAATAATGCCACGTAAACACAGCCTTGGTGACTTTCAGCAGCAAGCAAGCTCCAGGGCTGCTGGGTACCATGGCTGCTGGCTCCAGGTTACAGCTCCCATTCATTTTCTCTTTGGGCTGAGCAAGTCTCAGGGCGCAGGAGAGATGTGCAAGGCTAGTGGTAACTTTACTGCACCAGAAGCCCTTGTTCTGGAAATGGGCACCGTCCCTTCTACCCACCTACCGTCAGCCAGTGAGAGTCCACGGTGTGTTAGCTTCCTGAGGCTAACAAACCACCACAAATGGGGGTCTTCCCATAGGAATTTATCCTCCCAGTTTTCAAGGCCAGAAGTCTGAGATCAAGATTTTGACAGAGCCTCACCTCCTCCAGAAACTTGAGGGGTGGATCCTTCCTGCCTCTTCCAGCTCCTGGTGGCTCCAGGTGTCCCTTGGGCTCGTGGCTGCATCATTTATGTCTCTGCCTCCATCGTCACCTCCTCCCCTGTGTGTGGCAAAGCTCCCTCGGCCTCTCTCCTATAAAGACATACTTAGGGCCCACCTGGAGAATCCAGGATAAGCTCCTGCTTTCAAGGCCCTTTATTTACATCTTTTCTATGCAAGATAATATTTACAGACTCTGGGATGAAAAAGAAAGTATTTCATTGAGTGGCCACTTTTTGAACCACATGCGGCCCCAAGTAAGTTCATGGGGCAGAGGAATGTACCCCTGGGAGTGAGGAGAGGGGCACATGATTGGGGAATATTCATTAAACTCAAATTAGCACAAGCAGATTTAGTTCAGGGCAAATCTGCCTATTATGACTGGAAACTGAAAGAAGGAAACAGTACATTGGTGACTTTTCTTAAATGTGTGTTGCTAAATGGAGTAATTTGGATGGAAAAAAAATATGCATGTAACCCAGCTGGCTATGCCAAAGACAACAGCCATATAAGACTTATGCGGAAGAAAGGGATGTTCTCATCCTCAGTGGTGACACCAAAACCCACAGTTTTCCCCAGCATCAGTTCATGTTGGGTAAAGCCACGTAAATTGCAGAAAAACTGCCAAAGTTGCAGTGGTTTTCATGAAATAACACTAACATATTGTTTCCCTTGAATTTTTTTTTTTTGTTGTTATTCACGTGTGGAACCACTAGGCAGAGTCAAACCGGTGTTTTAAGAAGTATTTCTCCTTTGTTTCCACAATGTCCTCAGTGAGACAATCGAAGTCCTGGAAATTGTGCAGGACCACCAGTGATGACAACAGCTCTGAAGATCAAGCTGTCCCCACAGGATGGACACCTACCTCACCACTGAAATAGAGAACGGTGAATAAGAGAAATAAGATGGCTGAGTCCCAGCTCTCCACGCAGACTAAACAGAAGCATTTGGTCCCCTTCCCCTGCAGCTTCCATGAGGTGTGCATCCAGCTCTTCAATTCTGTCTGTAATGCTCATTTTCGTAAAAAGCAAAGCAAATTATCCAAGGCTTGAGTGCAAACAAAACCAAAAACAAAATAGTTGAATCCATGTCTTATGTCAAAAAAAAAAAAATCCAATGTGTGTTTGCCAAAGTCACCAAGCAGTTCTCCAGTTCTCAGGGGACACCAAGTGTCCCACAAATTAAACTCAGTTCTGACATCACCTACCTGGTGATAGTGTCAGACCCCACAGGTTAGGGCTCAGTCCTACAAGACTGAAAATGAAAAAAAAAATTTATCAATAGTCAATCTAAGAAAGAAATAGAGAATTTTATTTGAACGAGTCTGAGGATTATAACCTGGGGAGAGTCCCTCAGGAAGCCCCGAGGCCCATTCCACCTGTTAGAGATCAGAGCACAATTATGTAAGTTTTTGAGACAAAGTGTTACACATCAAAGGGTTGTATGTCAAAGTAATATACTGACAGTTTATATGGTTCAACCAGGTGAGCAGTGGTTCCTCCTGACTCCTTATAGGATTAAGGAAGGAATGTTATCTCCTAAGGGACTACCATGCTGGCACTAGGAGGAAACTGGCCTTTTTTGTTTCTTTTGGGGTTTTGTTTTTCTTTTGGCGAGTGGGCATTCCTGTGTCTTCTCAGGGGATCTAGTTAGTGTATAATGCAGATGCACAATGCACACTAAAGGGGAGAGAACTGTAGCTCAAATGGTAGAGAAGTTTTTGAGTTAAAATGTTCTTGTCCCGCCTTAAAATAATTTTGTTTCATCACTACCCTCATGTCAAAAGCCAGTTGCAAGGCCAGGATGTCACCTGTGCCTCTGACTGACTGATCAGAGGTTCCAATGGTTAGAGCAGGCAGACAGCTAGGTATGAGCAGAGAAAAGGGGGCACAAGCCAAATGGCAGGAATTGGGCAGAAAGGAGGGGCACGGGGCCAAATACAGGAAACCCTACACCATGAAAGCACCAGGGGTCCCCGGGCAGAGAAAGAAAAGCAGGAACCTTTGGGCTGATTAGTGGTCACACCTTTAGGGGTGATGGGCGGCCTGGAGGCTAACAAAGAAATGTGGGAAAAGGCAGGAATCTCCAGTGTCTGAGTGTAACCTTTTGCTCATTATGCCTTCTTCACAATAAAATTAGCCTTGCAGATTAGAAGAACCCATCATGCACTGCTGCCATGACACTTCCGATCTGGACTAAATAGGGACAAAAATCCCTCCTCCCTTCAGGAAGGTGGAGTTGGGATGAAAATCAGGGAATATGACCCCAAGGAATATTCTGCCCATTCATTTTTATACTCTATGTAACCAACTTGCCAAAGAAATTTAGGGCAGCTGCTCACCTGAGTCTGCCCGCTCTCTCCTTGATAGTATACTATCCACCCCTTAATAAACCCTCATTTTACTTTCTTAACCTCCGTGTCTTGTCTCTAAATTCTTTCTGGGATGGGACAAGAACCTGGACACTGGCTACCTCTACCGGCAACACAATGACCCTCTCCTTGGGTTTGATTAATTTGCTAGAGTGGCTTGCAGAACTCAGAGAAACACTTGAGTTACTAGATTACTGGTTTATTATTAAAGGATGTAACTCAGGAACAGCCAGATGGAAGAGATGCACAGGGCAAGGCATGTAGGAAAAGGCACAGAGCTTCCCATGCCCTCTCTGGGCACGCCACTCTCTCCAAACTTCCACGTATTCACCAACCTGGAAGATCTCAGAACTCATCCTCTTTTTTTATGAAGGCTCCATTCCTAGGCATGATTGATTAATTCATTGGCCATTGGCAACTGAGTCAACATCCAGCCTCTCTCCCCTCCCTGGAGGCTGGGAAGGGAGCTGGAAATTCCAACCCTCTCATCACTTGCTTGGTTCTGCTGGCAACCAGCCCCCATTATCAATACTTTCCAAAAAGTCACCTTATTAACGTAACTAAAGACATCTTTATGGCTCTCATCACAGGAAATTCTAACCATTTTAGGAGTTCCTGTGCCAGGAACAGGTATAAAGACCAAATACATAATTTCTTACTATAAGTCATAATATTACACAACACAAAACAAAACCCAAATCAAAATTCTGTGATGGAACCAAAATAACTTCTTGTCAGAAACAAAGATGCTTTCAACAATGTCAGGGGCTAAGCTTAAAGGACAACATAGTCAATTTATTTTAAAGGGCCTCCCCACAGCAACAGTTGAGAATTTGAGAATCACACAACAAAAATAAATAAATAATAAATAAAAATAATAAATAAATAAACAATAATAAATTAATTAGAATATGTTTAATTTATAAAAGAATAGAAGATCATATACGCAGTTACAACCTTAGGACAATTAAAAGATGTAAATAATACTGTTGAGTTTGTATAGATTTTGATAAATAAAGCCACTGACATATATACAAGTATTTGGTCTTAAGCATATGTCTAACATTTACATGTCGGCCTGTGTGTACCTCTTTAAGAGGGGAAGAAAGACCGACAAAAATGTGAGACAGCCCAGAACAGAGATGGCTTGGGCGCCAAGAGGAGGGGAGGCGGATGCACTTGGGATAGCAGGAGGGGAGAGAGGGCTTTGCTGGCGGTACTTCCTGGGGGGACTTGGGGTGTCCCATCCGGGCGCGCACAGAACAACGTTGTCAAGTAAACTACCACCAGACAAGGGAGAAAGGGCTTCCTTTTCAGGAAGAACACGCCGCCGTAGCCTTGATATTTCGGGACTGAGCAACCCCGTGACAAATCGGTTACATCAGAGAGCGGCCGAGATTCTGAGCCCAGGGAAGGAAAAGCGAGCGTGGGGGGTGGTCGCTGGGCGCAGGACAGCTGCCGCAGCAGGAGGCCAAGGGGGCGGATGCACGACCAACGCGGTCAGGCCGACAGCCTTTGAGCTGAGCGACTAGGAAACGCTCCCAAATGCAAACAAGGGCAGTAAAGGCTTCGGGGTTTCAAGCTTCGAGTCCCCTGCACGGCGCGCAAGAGTCAGAGGCTGCAAATCCACCCTCCTCCCCACCTCGCGCGCTAGATTGCGCCTGCGCCCTCCGCTGCCTGCGCAGCGGTACCTCCACCACTCCCACCCCTACTCTTGCACTCCTGCATGCCCGCCCATTGTGACCCGCACACTAGCATCCCTGGGCCCTCTATCCCCTTCTCGGTACCCCCGTACCCCTGCATTCCCCGCGTCCATATAATTCCGCCCCCTGTACCCACGCATCTCTGCACCCCCATGCTCCTGTATGCCGCACTCATTTGCCTCTGCACCTCTGCACTCCTGCGTCCATGCTCCCCCGAGCCCCGCCTCCCCTCGGAGTCAGCCGACCCTCCCTGTCACGCGTTGCCTCCTAGCGCCCTCAGCGTCCCACCACCTAGAACCCAAAGGCCGAGCCCCGCTGCTGTGGCGCCGCAGGAGGGGCTTCTGCAGTCACCCGGCGTGTACGCCACCCAGCCCGGCTTGTCCCCGTCACGCCCAAGGATCCCCAGCTTAAGCGTCGCATCCGTGGGGAGCCGGCCGGAAACGGCGACCCGAGCTCCCAATGACATCAAGCCCACGTCCCTTTTTACGTTTCAATAAAAACAGCTCTCTCCCGGGATGGTCTCTAAACAGGCCGCTCCTTCGAAGTCCCTGCAGGAGAGTGGCCCTCATCCTTGGGTGTCTAATTTCCTCCCAACCAAACCGGGAGTCGGCTCAATGGCTGTTGTGGAAAAGGATCCAGTGCGGCAGCAGGTGGCGCCCAGCGGGGGACCGGCGCGCCCCCACTCTGGCTACGTGTCTTTTGGAGCTCAATTTCATTCTTTCTCTGCCTCCACTGGCTAGTGAGAAGAACACCCCCCCCATCCATCACTTAGCACCTACGGTGTGCCTGGCAGAGCTCTGAGCACGTGGGAGGACAATGCCTTCCTGGAGCTTACGTCTAGTTGGGAGAGGCGATGCTCAGTAAAAATGAGAGCGCGTCGTAGAGGTTTACACGCTGAGCAGAAATAGCGCACCACTGGCTTCAGGCATTGTTGCCCAAGACCGGGGAGACTTGAGTGGAAACTTGGGAGGCTGTCGGAGTGGGGAGCCTGCTGCTCTGGGGACAGTGGGACGCCTGGGTTTGGAGGGACGGAGACTAGCAGAGGGTGGCGGGAGCTGGCCCAGGGAAGGCTGCGTCCTCGGAGGTAAATGGCTCCTACTGCGCGCTGCAAGATTGGGGCTTTCACGTTGAGGGCACCACGCAGACCCTGCAGGGCCTGCCAGAGTGATTGCCTTCAAGGGCTTTGCGACCTGTAGCTAAGGCTTCTCAGGCCACACGTGTGATGTTTAAAGGTGGAATTTTACAGATAAGAAGGTGGTGAGTGTATCACACGCAGTGTTCATTAGTCATCAGACTCGAGGAGCTAGGTGCCCAACACGTATGGACACTGGCTGGGCTGCGCCATTCCAAGTGTGCAGGTGTCCTTGGGAGTCAGGCCACCCACGGTTTCTCCTGTCCTATGGGAGCTTGGCTTGAGTGTCACCACCAATATGCAGCGGTAAGGGGAAGAAACGGAGCTGTTCCATGGAAAGTACTGTGGCCAGCTCACCTGCTTGGGGTAACCTTCCACATCCCTAAGATACTGGAGACAAACATACCCTCCAAGTTCACTACCGATAATGGTGCAGAAGGGCTCACAGGCTACATTAGAAAGTTCAAACTACATAGTTAATACATTAAATTGATTTAAAACAGGTAGCAAGAAATAAGGGGGAAGAGATGGGGTGAGCTGACAAACTTAGGGCACACGTGGTCATGTGTGTCCTGTGGCTCTCTGCTTCCTGGCTTCCCTGCTGATGGTAAGGTTATGAGGAACAGGGCCCAGGTGATGCCAGGGCTCCTGGACCAATGTGTACAGGTGCAGCCACACAGGGACAGCCAGCAGAGGCTGATTAAGATCTATGAAAACTGCCTCAGGGGTTCTGATGCTTCGTACCTACTGTATACTTAGTGAATATTTAAAGCTTCTTGTATACTTAACGATCACAAATATTTAGCGCTCAGAGGCCTCACATTTACTTAGCCTGTGTCTCAGCCCTCCCACCCCACTGATCAATTTGGGGAGAATTGGCATCTCTGCTACATTGAGTCTTCCATGAACACGGTATGTTTCTCCATTTATTTAGATCATCTTTGATTTCTTTCATCATCATTTTTAATGATCAGCAGCATGCCCTGTACCCAGATTTATACCTGGATTTCATTTTCTTTAGAGTAATTTTATACAGAACTGTGCCTCTAATTTCAGTTTTCACATGCTCGTTGTCTATATATAGAAATGCAATTGATTTTTGTGTTGATCTTGTATCCTGAGGTTGAACTCAGTGATCAGTTTTAGACAGAGCCCTTGGGATGTTCTGTGTAGACAATCATGTCATTTGCAATTAGTCGTCTTTTTTCTGTTCTAATCTGTATGCCTCTTCCTTCCTTCCCCTCTCTCCCTCTCCCTCCTCTCTTTCTTTTCTTTTCCTTTCTTTTCTCCTTTTCTTCCTTCCTTCCTCCCTCCTTCCCTCCCTCTTCTCCTCTCTCTTCTTTCCTTCCCCCCACCCCTTTTGTTCTTTCTCTCCTTCTTTCTGTTTCTTTCTGGCTTTATTGCACCAGCTAGAACTTCCAACACTACACTGAGTGAGTGGTTAGGCAGGCATCCTTTCCTTATTCTGATCTTAGAGGGAACGCATTCAGTCTTTCAACCATTAATGATACTGTTATCTGTCAAATGCTTTTTCTATGCTTTTTCTGCATCAGTGGAGATGATCACATGATTTTTCTCCTCCTATTCCTTCTTTTGTTTCTCCTACCTGTCGATATGGTGGATTCCATTGAGTGGCTTTTGGTAGATTTTAGCCTCAAGGAAAGAAACTGAAGTTTTGAGCCTCCCACTTATGTTGTAGTTTGGGTAGTGGGAGATTAATTAGTATGGAGGCCACTGAAGTAGTGCAGGTGAGGAATGATGGTTCCTGTAGCTGCAGTTGACAGATTAGCACAAGCTGGGGGATGGGGTGTGCTGTAACAACAGAAGTGTTTTTCCTCCCAGTTCTGGAGGCCAAAGGTCCAAGGTCCAGGTGTCAGCAGGGCTGTGCTCCCTCTGGAAGAGGCAGGAAGGGGAGGGTCCTTCCTGCTTCTTCTAGCTCCTGGTGCCCCAGGTATCCCTAGGCTTGGGGCCACTTAACCCCAACCTCTGCCTCTGTTGTCACATGGCCATCTCCCTGTGTCTCTGTGTTTTTTCTCCAGGACTAGGAAGGTAGCAGCTGATACGGAGAGAAAGATCTGCCTCCCTGACGTTTACCAGCTTGCTGCTTCATGTGGGTAACCATGGAAACGAATGAATCAAAGGCAGCCTTTATCTGTCTATTAATTTTACTTGAATCACCAGAGGATGGTGGGACCATCTATCCAACTGGAGAATAATGGAGAAGGTGGGAGTGTGTGTGTAGGGGGAGGGTTGTCAGGTGCAAAATGCAGTCCAACCACCACGAGTGGGTGGAAATCTCAAGCCGGAGTGTGGGAGCCTCTGGGAAGACATCTGCCATCAATGGTGTGTGCACCTCACTGAAGCCTGACCTAGATGAGATGGTGAGCAAAGAGGAAACCTCTGGTTGAACCATGGAACCTGTAGTGGAGGGCAACGTGGCCACTGCTGCTCCTGGACTGGAGAGTGGAGGCTGTTGGTCCACACATGGGGTCCAGCAGGCCTTGTGATTTGCTCTGATCATCAGATTGGGGCATGAGTGAGTGTCCAGGCCTCAGGGGTCCTGAGCACTCTTGTTTTCTTGGGACTGTGTAAGGTAGCTTGAATTAGTCACAAAGACAGACTGAGAAGAACCAAAGTGCCCAGATGTGAAAGAGGCTGCCAGACCAGCGCCTTCCCAGGGGCCTCCCCCCAGCACTGACCCATGACTTGTCCACTAGCTGGCTCCCCAACAGGCCCCGAATGTCTATGAGCCAGCCTTTGGCATGTCCACTCACCACCAGCTTTCTTGGGGAGCCCAACCCAAACTGCTGATCCACAGACCCACTAGAACTTTGGGGCTGCTGCCATCCTGCAGGAGAGAACTGAATGTGACCCCCGAAGGGCTGCGTGTGGCTAGCAGTGAGCTGAGGACAGGGCAGAGGGAGACAGAGGTGGCCTGGAGGCTCAAGGGCAGTGCTCAGAGAGGGGGCTGCCAGGTCCAAAGTTGAGAGAGGAGGGAAGCCCCAGGACCTGATGCTCCCAGAGAGCTGTGTAGGAGGCAGTAGGACCCAGCTAACCAGGAGAGAGGGAGGGGAGTGGGCAGAGAAAAGGACGTGGTTTTAGAGCTTTTACTTGGCATGCACTGGAGAAAAGGAAAGCCTTCGTGAGACTCTGTGAGCAATGCATGGAAACAGGACCTTGGTACGGGTCGAGGGAGCATTAGGCAGATTCTGATGACCAGGATTGGGGCACCCATGTAACAGGGTGACATATGGGGAGAACAGCTCAGCTCAGCTCAGCCCAGATCTGATAGCACTGGGAGCCGTGTGACCCGGTCCTCCAAAAGATGGGTCACCTAATGTTCGAATCCAGAGTCTGAGGGAGCACAGAAACTCAAGCAGGGTTTGTGTGTGTGTGTGGGCGGGGAGGGGGGGGCGGTCCATTTGCTTTTTCACTTAGATGATTCTCGAACACGTTGGTGAGTGTATGGAAACTGATGCAGCAGTTTGGAGTGACCAGATGTGCAGCAGGGCCTGAGAACAGGCTACCTGCCCAGGAGAGGGATGAGGTGGGCTGTGGGACTAAGCTGAGAGTCCCGGAAACTGGCAACACTACCTGCAGTGGGCATGGAGGCTTCTGAGGCTGCCCAGAGGGCATTCTTCCTCTGGGACCTCCCACCTCCTTCCCCATCTTTCTCAATAAAGTACCCACTGAGGCAGGCAGAGGGAGAGGCTGTGGCCACCCAAAGGGACTCCAGACCCCTTTTCGCACATGGTCTCCAAGGGATGTTACTGTGGAGCCAGGCCAGCCCCTGTCCACCCCATCCTCCACCTACTGGATAAAAGTGTGGAGACACCCAGTCTCCTCCTCCTCTTCTTTTTGGTGCATATCCATGTATTAGGGTCACATTTCGTTTTAAATAAAGTTGAAATTCACATAAACATAAAACCATCCTAAGGTGAATAATTCAGTGACATTTAGTGCATTCACCATCATCTCTTTCTAGCTTTGAAATATTTTCATCTCGCCAATAGGAAACTGTCACTCCGCATTCCTCCCTCTACCCCAGGCCACTAATCTGCTTTCTGTCTCTATGGATCTGCCTGTTCTGGATGTTTCATATAAATGGGATCATACAATACATGACTGTTTGTGTTTGGCTTCTTCAGTCGGCACAAAATTTTCCAGGTGTGGATGTCAGTACTTCATTCCTTTTATGGCTGAAAAGTATTCCACTGTATAGATAGACCACATTTTTGTTTATCTATTCGTCTGTTATGGACATTTGGACTGTGTCCCACCTTTGGGATGTTATGAATAATGCTGTTGTGAACGTGATGTGGGTGCATGGGTATTTGAGTCCTCGCATATACCACGGGGTGGAACTGATGGGCCATGAGGACTTCCTTCTTTAAGCATGAGTTTGACGAGCTTTCTCTTGCAGAGCAGGCAGCTCTGAATATTTTCTCATGTTTTTGAACTTGATAAGCCCGACAGATGATCAAACTTTAAACTAGAGCTGCCCAATAGAACTTTCTGTAATAATGGAGATGTTCTCTATCTGTTCTGTCCAACGTGGTGGCCATTGGCCACGAGTGTCTTGAGTGACTGAGAAACTGCATCTTTGTATTTAACTTCAATTAATTGCAAGTTAAATAGGTCCTGCAGCGTATAAGCTCATTAGAGATGACAAATGAAGGACTGCCCCTTGCAGCACCTCCCACCTCGCCTCAGCTTGTAACACCCCCGTTGACCCCCGTTGAAGAATTAAGTCTGGAGCTCCGTGGTGATCCTTGGAACACCCAAGCCTCCTGCTCCTGAAAAACCTTTTTTCTTGAATACCACTTAAGGGGTTGAAGATACGCAACGAATAGCAACACTTCAGTCAAATCTAAGCTAGAATTAATGGGTCCCGCTTGGCAATGTGGGTCTCCTACCTACACTGCAGGGGAGTCAGGTGTTGCCGCCTACACTGATAGAGCAGCTCCTATCAATTTTTGGTGCGAACAGTCTCATAGTGCTAGGGTATTTTCTGAAGACTAGCAGATCATTAGCTCCAGATAGTGTCCAAGAGCCCTGGTTTGAGCACACCTAATTTTAGTCAGATAAATGTTTATTATATATGTATAATAATCCTGAATCATCTTACCAGCCTGTGTTTATGGTTATAATAAAACAAATGAATGAATCCAGTAAGGATAATGAAGGCAAACATAACCAAAATTTACTGTGCACTTATATTGTACTGTGGATTTTTTAAAAAAGGGATTATCATGAACTAACTCATTTAATCCCTTCATTCCATGAAGTAGGTACTATTAACATCCTCAGTTGAGTTTGCAGAAGAATCTCTGGGCCACTCCAACCCCCACTCATAATAGAAGGTGGAATTCATGAACAGTCATCTTCTGAAATATCCACATATGTATTACTTAATCTGGTCCTAATAGTGGTCATTTTAAATTTACTAAATTCACAAAAGTAGTTTTCCTTGTCAAACTCAATGCACAAATTATCCTAATTTTAGCTATCAATTTAAGGGGATCTGATTAATGTTTGACCAACCCAAACTTAACCATTTAAATTGTTTTACATGATTATTCTATTTACAAGGAAATTTCCTCGATGTTTACACTTACTTTAAAAATATTAATACTTTCGTACTTTTCAAATCGGGAAAATGCCTCTAGCAAAACAAACCCTTCCCAAGACCTGAGAATTTCCAATCCAATAAATTAGACAATTCCGGTGGATCGCAGGCGCTCTAAGAACGTTTCAATTTCAACTCATGCATTCATACATTTTAAAATGGTAGCCATGTTTACGTATCAGAACCTCAAATGGCAAATTCTCGCTCAAGATTACATACTTGTAATACCAGATGAATCTACCAGACTTCCTGGGATAAAAACTGCTCGTACTTGGTTGGCATCTAAATGTCACCGAGTGACACTTTGCAAAGCCCAAACTAGTTTGCCATGGGCAATAACATACACACCTCCAATGAGCGGGACTGAAATGCCAGAAGCCTCGGGGCGAAATTCAACAAAAAGGATTGCCTGTCGGGCAACATTCCCCACAGCTAACGAGCACGCAGCCCACGGTGTCCCTCTGCGCACCCCAATCATGTCTCGGGTTCGGCTTCCTGTGTGCCCTGCCTTGCACAGGAACGCACTCAGGAGGACGCAGGCCTCCGCCAGTACGGCTCTTTTCTCGAGGCTGTGGGTGGCTCTGAAAAGAGCCTTTGGTGTCACGGGGGCCCCCCCCGGGGCGCACGGCCGTTTCCGGCCCGCCTCCGCGGCCTCACTTGCCCTTGGCCTTGTGGTGGCTCTCCGTCTTCTTGGGCAGCAGCACCGCCTGGATGTTGGGCAGGACACCGCCCTGCGCGATGGTCACGCGACCCAGCAGCTTGTTGAGCTCCTCGTCGTTGCGGATGGCCAACTGTAGGTGGCGCGGGATGATGCGCGTTTTCTTGTTGTCGCGGGCGGCGTTGCCCGCCAGCTCCAGGATTTCGGCTGTCAGGTACTCCAGCACCGCCGCCAAATACACAGGCGCGCCGGCACCCACACGTTCAGAATAATTACCTTTGCGAAGCAACCGGTGCACTCGGCCCACGGGAAATTGCAGGCCAGCGCGCGACGAGCGAGATTTTGCTTTGGCGCGCGCCTTACCGCCCTGCTTGCCGCGACCAGACATCTTCGGCGTGAAGAGGGAAGAAAGTCGGAAAACGGGACCCCGAGAAACGAAGCTTCGCTGCGCTGTGAGCCCTTATATATGGTCTGGAGGTAGGGGAGCCGGTGCCACCCGATTGGGTAGCTATAGCGGCCAATCAGAAAAGGACACTGCCACTCCCTAATTTGCATGTGCCTTTTCTAGTGATGACGTTATGAGACGTCTCATCCTATCAGAAACTAGGAGCTCTTGATCCCTTATTTGAATACAGTACGTATAAGTTGAGTCGCTGGGAAGACAGGATATTTCGGTTTGGAGAGATCCGCCATCATGCCAGATCCGTCCAAATCGGCTCCTGCACCCAAGAAGGGTTCTAAGAAGGCTGTCACCAAGGCGCAGAAGAAGGACGGCAAGAAGCGTAAGCGTAGCCGTAAGGAGAGCTATTCCATCTACGTGTATAAGGTGTTGAAGCAGGTGCATCCCGACACCGGCATCTCTTCCAAGGCCATGGGTATCATGAACTCCTTCGTCAACGACATCTTCGAGCGCATCGCCAGCGAGGCTTCCCGCTTGGCGCACTATAACAAGCGCTCTACCATCACGTCCCGGGAGGTGCAGACAGCCGTGCGCCTACTGTTGCCTGGCGAGCTAGCCAAACACGCCGTGTCCGAAGGTACCAAGGCCGTCACCAAATACACCAGCTCCAAGTGAGGCGCGCCGCAGCGCCCGGGAACCCAAAGGCTCTTTTCAGAGCCACCCACAAGATCGAGAAAGGGTTTCGAACACGTGAATGGTTGTTAACTGCAAATGTATCGCATCTCTGTTCTTGGTTCCTCGGTTACTGGGAAGCCGCCCACATTTACCCTTCCCCCTAGACGTGTGCGCGCATGTGTATGTGAAAAGAATGCGAGAATGTGCACCTGCTTGTTAGACCAGGTATGGGGGCGCGGAGACCTGAATAATGCGGATAGCTGAATAATGTGGGAGGTGATCAACGACCCGGTATCCACCCTCCCCTCCGCCCATGGCTATTAACGCTTCGCTAAGTAGAGTGGGAAGCTTAAGCTCAAATGCGCTTTGGTGTACGGGCAGCGCCATTTCCGAGACTTGGGTGCACGTTTCCAGGTCCTTCCTGTGTGCGAGTGGCGTTTGCCTGTCGGGGAATGAGGAGGGGAGGGAGGTGTGGGGGGGTGTCATCTACCCGGAGGGACCTCGTGCCGGTCCCCCACCCCCGTATTTCTGATGGGTGAGCCCAAAGGTGTACGAAAGGGTGCGGCTTGGTGAAGCCCGGAGTGTTGTCGCGCAGCTCTGGCGGTGGTTTCCTGGCGTTGCATCCCTGCCTAGACCAGCCATCTTTATCCCAAAGCAATGAACATTTACAGGAAGATGTTTGTACGGCTGGATCCTGCAATAGCAGGATGTTTTAAACCGAAAGGGAAATAGAAGCGTGGTGGAACTCAGCCCTCCGTGCGTAGGAGCCGAATGTAATAAGCCGACCCCTGCTGCAGGTAGTTCTAACCCTTGCGGGGGAGGGGGAGCAATTTAAGAGGAAAATAACCCTTTTCTCAATAAATGTGGCTTACTTCTACTTCAGCCCCATTGTTATTTTTTGTGACGCACTAGTGACGCAGGATTTCTCCTTTTTCTTGAATTCATAGCATTTATTTGGAAAGTGTCAGGGAGAGCGCTTTGTCCTGAAGAGTCTTCACTCTGGAGAGGACATTGCCTACCTTTTTTCTTAACTTAGTTTTTCTTTTTTGTAAGAAGGAGATTGCTAATAATCGCTTCCTTGAGCCGTTTTGAGAGTTATATGTATTGAAAGTCGTGTCATTGTCTCAGGCAAGGAATAGACGTTCAGTTAAACGACAACACTCATGTTTTTGTAAATCGTCTCCAAAGGAAGCCAGTTGCATGCCTGGGCGGGCTGGGCTGGCAGGACCGGGGAAGAAACGTTGCCGCTAAGTGTCCTCAGCCACAGCGGCCAGAACCAGCACCCGCCCCCTACTCCCGCCCCCATTCCTTTTTCTACATGGGATCACTCTAAAAGAATTTCTAAAACCCCATACATTTTAAAATTGACACCAAAAATATTTTTATTGTTAGTTCGAATCGTCGTAAGGATGCAGATCCCAACATAGGACGTTTTACAAAACAAAACTGATCTCATCAATCTTTTAAATATATCTATTGAAATAGCAATTCGATACCATAATCAATCCATAAATACAGGATTAAATTCTTTGTTAACACTGAGCTACTTTAGACCATTTCTTTTTCACCCTGAACTCATATTTCCATTCCACTTCTGCCTCAGAATTTCATCCTAATGCAAGATATATATATATATATATATATATATATATTTCAGTGTTTTATCTACCTTCTTTCTGTATAAAAGTGTAAATTGAAATTTAAAAACACTTGTAAGGAACCAAAGTTAGTGTTTAAAAATCATCTGGACAGTACACAATTGTTTAAAACATAAATAAGTTTTGATAGGTAATTTTCAAACAAAAAGTAAACCTTTAGTGAAACCTGTCTCATTTAATGAGATGAACAGTCGTCTCTCCCTCTTTCCCCCTCGTTACCTTTCTGCCCCAGTTAGTTCATGCATCCATGGGCATATGGAGTGTTGTCATGGTTACAGTGATAGCACTGTGCAGCATCATTTCTTTTCCTTTGATCTCTTTAATAGATACGAGCTCTGAGACAGTATTTACAAAAATTAATACATAGAAATGGAAATTTTGTCATAGCAGTTTTACTCAATTTTTTGCCTTCCTAGTTATAATAAAAAAATTAAATGATCTATCATCAAAAGTCCACACCTTATCTAAAAAAAAAAAGACAAATGAACTTATATATAAAACAGAAACAGACTCACAGACATAGAATACAGACTTGTGGTTGCCAGGGGGTAGGGAGGTGAGAAGGGATAAACTGGGAGTTCAAAATTTGCAGATACTGACAGGTATATATAAAATAGATAAACAAGTTTATACTGTATAGCACAGGGAAACATATTCAATATCTTGTAGTAGCTCATGGTAAGAAAGAATGTGAAAATGAATATATGTATATTCATATATGACTAAAGTATTGTGCTGTACACCAGAAATTGACACAACATTGTAAACTGATTATAACTCAAAAAAAAAAATCCACACCTTGAATCTCAATAGCTATCTGATTCATGTGAGACTTATTTGTTTACTTTTAGAGGAGGTGCTGGGGATTAGAACCCAGGACCTTGTGCATGCTAAGCATGCACTCTACCGCTGAGCTATACCCTGGCCCTGATTCATGTTAAATACTACAAAATCTAGTCTTCCACTTTGAAGTAGGGGCCTGCTGACAGAGTCCAAACCCTCAGCTACCTACCAAAGTAGATTGGGAGTCAGTATTTTAATGAACACTTGTAGTCATCTGAAACCAGTCTCACAGATCCACGTGATTTTTTTTACCTTAAAGCGCTTAAAACGTGTAATGAATGAAAATTGTCTCCAGCAAAGAATGTGATAGATTGGGCTAGGAGTAGGCAACAGCGCTGTTTAATACTAAAAATAAACTCAAGAAGCCAAATGAACATTTTATTCTACTTTGCAAATACAATTTTATAAAAAATAAAGTTTTCTGCGAATAATGCAAGACATTAATTTCTCAGTACTTTTGACTCCTCTAGCACATGGAATTAGCTTGAAGTGAAAAAAAAAAAGTCTTTTTGCTGAACAGTCCACTGGAGGCTGTACAGGCAGCCCCAGGTGCAGAGTGGGCCCCTTTTGGCCCTCTCCTAGGAGGGGAATCTGCTAAGGAAGAGGCAAGGTGATAGAGAGTCTCTGCTATTGAGATTTTATGATTAAGAAAATTGAGGGAAGCTGCATACAGAAAGTATGTCTATAATATTGTTACAACAGAGAAAGATACACATTATGTTGCATTAAGTAGAAAGTTTAGGGCAGTTAACCAAATATTTGAGAATACATAGAGGTGCAGAGAACTAAGACTCAACACATTGGAATCATTCTATAGATTTGAAATAACCAAGGTAAATGCCTAAATTAAGAATCTGGAAGGAAGTGGAGGGATTTTGCAGGAATACAATCTGAAATGCCTTTAGGAGTCTCCTTTCTCATCTCAGAAATTTCAAGTCAAATTTGCTAATTACTGTAAAGAAAATATTTTGGAGGGAGGGGACTGTCCTTTTTATAAGAAATTGCAAATGCAAGACAGAATTTACTGTGTAAGAGTTTGAATATTGACTAGTGAGTGGCAGTCACTGGAAATGATGTATGTGAGTCCCCGAGGGAGGTGTCAAATGGCCATTGGCCACTTGACGGAACACAGCCATGAATCCAAATCTCACAGAGCATTTTGGCTCTTGAAGACTGCGTTGTTTTCACAAGGTGTTCTTTGTGGTTTGGGAGTCACCAGCACTGCGGGATATTTTTTTAGAGTAAGAACACCATGGGCCCAGTCAGGCCTCGCATGTCCTAGTTGTTTCTAAATGTGTCATACAAGCAACATTATACTTATTCTGCATTGGTTTGCTGATTTTTTTAAAATAAAAGTGCTACATTTGTTTTATTGAAAAGCTTCTTAAAGGAGCATAAAGGAGAAGTTACAGCAGCATCACAGAAATACAAAGGATCATAAGAGATTACTGTGAACAATTAACACCAATAAAATGGACAAACTAAAAGAAATGGACAAATTCCTAGAAATGTACAATCTCCCAAGACTGAATCAGAAAGACGTAGAAAATCAGGAATGAAATTAAATCAGTAATAAAAAATATCCTCCATCAAACAGAAGCCCAGGACCAGAAGGCTTCACAGGTGAATTCTACCAAATATTTAGAGAAGAGTTAACACTATTCTTCTCAAACTACTCCAAAAAATTGCAGAGGAGGAAATGCTTCTGAACTCATTCTATGAGGCATCCATTACCCTGACACTAAAACCAGACAGAGATATCACAACAAAGGAAAATTACAGGCCAATATAACACAGATTTGATCATAGATGCAAAAATTCACAACAAAATATTAACAAATTGAATTCAACAATACATTGAAAGGATCATACACCATGAACAAGTGAGATTTACCCCAGAAATGGAATATCTGCAAATCATTCAATGTGATGCACCACATTAACATATTGAAGAATAAAAATCATGTGATCATCTCAAACACAGAAAAAGCTTTAACAAATTCAGTAAAGTTGCAGGGTACAAAATTAATATACAGAGATCTGTTGCATTTCTATACCCTAACAAGGAAAATAAAATAAGAAAACAATCCCTTCACAATTGCATCAAAAAAATAAAATATCTGGGAATAAATCTAACTAAGGAGGTAAAAGATCTGTACTCAGAAAACTATCAGACACTGGTAAAAGAAACTGAAGATGACACAAACAAATGGAAAGATACATGTGCTCATGGATGGGAAGAATTCATAATGTTACCATGATCAGACTATCCAAGGCAATCTACAGATTCAGTGCAATCCCTATCAAAATATCAAGGACATTTTTCAAAGAACTAGAAAAAAATAATTCTAAAATTAGTACAGAAACTCAAAAGACCCAGAATGTCCAAAGCCATATTGAAAGAGAAGAGCAAAGCTGGCAGTATCACACTCCCTGACTTCAGATTATAATACAAAGCTACAGTAATCAAAACAGCATGGTACTGCACAAAAAAAGACACATAGATCAACACAACTGAATGACTAGAGAGCCCAGAAATGAATCTATGTTTATATGGGCAATTAATCAACAACAAAGGAGGCAAGAATATACATTGAGGAAAAGACAGTCTCTTCAATAAATAGTGTTGAGAAAACTGGACAGCTACATGCAAAATAATCAGACAGGATTGCTTCCTCACACCTTATACAAAAGTAAACTCAAAATGGATTAAAAACTTAAAGGTAAGACCTGAAACCATAAGATTTCTATAAGAAAACATAGGTAGCATACTCTTTGACATTAGTCTTAGCAATATTTTTTGGAATAGGTCTCTTCAGGCAAGGGCAAGAAAAGCAAAAATAAACAAATGGGACTACATCAAACTAAAAAACGTTTGCACAGAGAAGGAAACTATCAACAAAATGAAAAGCATGGCTCCTAAATGGGAGAAGATGTTTACAAATGATATATCTGCAAGGGGTTAATATCCAAAGTATACAAAGAACTCATACAACTCAACGTTAAGAAAAAAAAAAAAACCTAAACAACCCAAATAAAAAATGGGCAAAAGACCTGAATAGATATTTTCCCAAAGAGGATGTACAGATGTCCAACAGGTACATGAAAAGATGATCAATATCACCAGTCAGGGATATGCAAGTCAAAATCTCAATGAGATATCCATCTCTCACTTCTCAGAATTGCTGTTATCACAAAGAAAACAAATAACAAGTTTTGGTGAGGATGTGGAGATAAGGGAACCCTCCTACACTGTTGGTGGGAATGTAAATTGGTACAGCCACTATGGAAAAAAGTATGAGGGTCCTCAAATTTAAAATAGAACTACCATGTGATTCAGAAATTCCACTCGTGGGTATTTATCCAAAGAAAATGAAAATAGTAATTTGAAAACATCCATATGTTCATTGCAGCATTATTTACAATGGCCAAGATATGGAAGCAACCTAAATGTCCATCAACAGATGAATGGATAAAGAAGTGGGGTGTGTGTATGTGTGTGTGTGTGTGTGTGTGTAGATATACACACATATATAATGGAATATTATTCAGCCATAAAAAGAAATCTTGTATTTTGTGACAATATGGATGGACCTAGAGGGTCATTCATTATTCTAAATGAAATAAACTGTGATTTGTAGTGCAGTATGATTAGTAATAAGATTAAAGTAGTGAAATAAAGTGAAATCTGTATAATATCACTTATATGTGGAATCTAAAAAAATAAACCAAATGAACAAACATAACCAAACAGAAACAGTCAGATACAGAGAAAAAACAGGTGGTTGCCAGAGGGGAAGAGGGTTGGAGGAAGTAGAGAAATAGGTGAAGGACATTAAGAGCTACAAAATTTTAGTTACACAAAAAGTGAGTCACAGATATGAAAAGTACAGTATGGGGAATATAGTCAATAATTATGTAATATTTTTGTATGCTGACAGATGACAGCTAGATTATGATGATGACTTTCAAATGTATAGACATAATGAATCACCATGCTGTATACTAGAAATTAAAATAGTATTGCAGGCCAATTATACTTCAAATAACAAGCAAACAAACTCATAGGAAGAGAGATCAGTTTTATGGCTACCAGAGTCAGGGAGAAGGAGGGAATGGGGACTTGGATGAAGGTATTCAAAAGGCACAAACTTCCAGTTATAAGATAAACAAGTACTAGGGATGCAGTTTACAACATGATGACGATAGCACTGCTGTGCTTTATAAATGAAAGGTATTGCGTAAATCCTAAGAGTTCTCATCATAAGGAAACTTTTTTTTCTATATCTTTAATGTATGGTAATCATTTCATGAAATATATAAGTCAAGTCATTATGTTGTACACCTGTATACAGTGCATATGTCAATTATATCTCAATAAACTGGGGAGGAAAAAGCTAGGCTTATGTTTTAAAAGCACACATTATTTTTGGATGAAAGAATACTAATCTCCTAGTTGGACGGGCTTTAACTGAGTATGAGGGTCTTGACCGGTACCTGTGCTCCCGCCGTTTTGATACTACAAACAGGAACAGCCTAGTGCTGGTAATAAGAGCTGCTCAGACTCAATGCTGCTTAAATGTTTTCAGCAAGAAGCTCATGATGCTTTGCTGTGGCGAAGGCAGAAAGAATAGCCTCCAAAGTCACCTCCTGGGCTGTGTTGCAACACCCAGATCTGATCAAGTGTCATGACCAGCACATCCCGGCCTGAGCTACGATAAGGTATGGGAGAGGGCGTTGGCATTAAGCCTTCCTGGAGGTGACTTGTGCCTCTCACCTGCAGGGCGTTTGCCCCGCGCAGACGGGTGTCCCGCACAGGGTTCACGCCCGCAAGCATCAGGGCTGCACCCTCTCAGGCTTCCGGCTGGGGCGTTCTAACTGAGCAGGTCTTTTTGTTGACTAGGCTATTAAGAAAAGCAGTTTAGGGAAGAGGCAAGATGGCGAAGTAGAAGGACACTTGTAAGTCACCCTCTCCCACAAATACACCAAGATCCACATCTACAGACTCACTCAGCCAACCAGAGCACCTGCGGAACTCCAACAGAACATCACCCTCTTCAAAAGATAAAGACGCCAAAAATCTGGTAGGAGAAAAGGAAAAAAGAGAACAAAAGGCAAAGCAGCGCGGGATGGGTCCCGTGGGGAGGGAGCGGCAAAGGAGGACTGGCGCTCACTCGCTGGGTCTCCCCTCTCCAACTGAGAGGCCAGCGGGACGGAGGGGGAGCCTCCGAGGCTCGGATCTGTGCAGAGCAGCCCTTGTCTGACAGAACTAAGTTAAACGGGCACAGAGCGTCCCCCTGACACCCAGCCTGAGACGCGGGCAACGGCGGGCAGGGCCAGGCCGCACAAGCCGGGCGGAGGACGGGGGCGGCTGCACGGAGGCAGCCCCGGGGGACTGCAAGGGGCTGGGCGCCGTGGCTGTGGGTGTACAGGGCAGAACAACCTGGGCCCTCCATAAAACAGCAAGGTTGATGTGCTCTCGGGGGAAGGGTGCATACCCCCATCTCTGAAAACCCGCGGAAACTTTTCAGGGGAAGAGAGGCGGGGCCCAGGCAGAGCCGCCATATTCTCCGGCGCTTAGCACCCAGGCGGGGAAGGGGGCGAGACCTGCATCCGCACCGAAGGGCTCAACAGCCTCAAGGGCCAGACTGAGACGGGCCTACAGCCCGGGGCAAGTGGGATCCTTCCATCCTGGTCCCTCAGAGAACTTCCTCCATGAAGACAAACAAGGAGCTGGGTCTTGGCTCGGAGCAGGGACGAGGCTGCCCCTCGGTCTTCCCCGAGCCCACCCGCGGAGCGCGGCCAGGGCGGAACGCGCAGCCGCACAGAGCAGCGGAGCGGTGGCGCAGGCAGAGGGAGAGCGGCCCCCGCCCCCCCCGCCTGTCGGGCAGGAACACAGCCCCTGACCGAGGTGCTGGGAGGGGACACGACCCGCCCTCCTGCCTGGCCAGTCTGCAACATCTGACTGCGGCATCCGGAGGGGCAGGGACCCGCCCGCCCGCAGCAGAGGAGAGCTGCATCTGACCCCGTGTTAGGAGGAGGCGCGATCCGCTTGCCGACAGGTGCTGGGAGCAGCACAGAAGCGGGCGCCAACGGAGGGCCTATAAAAACAAGCTGAGCTTCCAAAACAGGACGAAGACAGAAGGACTTCACATTAAAAGCACACAGACTCCAGGAGAACACCGACAACCCCTTTTTTGTTTTGTTTTGTTTTTTGTTTTTGTTTTGTTTTGTTTTGTTTTTTGTTTGTTTGTTTTTTGTTTTGTTCTTGAATCTGTTTTTACCTGTTCTATTTTCAATTACTCTCTTAATTTTTACTTCTTAATTCATTTCTATTTCTCTAGGGTTTTGATGTCCTGTTATTGATTAGACACAGGCTTCAAATACATCTATTCATCTCCCCACCCCTTTTTTTTCTTTTTCTTTTTCTTTTTTAAAGGTTTTAAAAGGACGTCTCAACTCGATTAATACTCTGCTTCAACTCGCTCTTCTATTATTCATTATACACTGTTTTCAAACCCTCTTTCTCCCTTCTTTTAAAAATCTTTCTCTCTCTCTTATTATTTTTCTTTTTTTCCCTAAATTCTATTCATAAATAGGCATTAGATAGATAAAATCCTTAAGATCCAAAATAGACAACTGATACTCCATAAACCACAGTGCCAGAGAGGTATGAGCAAGATGAAGAAGCAGAGAAACCTTTCCCAATTAAAAGAACAAGAGGAATCCCCTGAAAGAAGGATCAATGAAATAGACATCGATAGCCTACTAGATCAAGATTTCAAAAAAGGAGTGATCAAATTGCTGAAGGAATTAAAAGAGATAGTGCTTAGAGAGATAATAATATGTCAAAAATGAAATTGAAGCTATAAAGAAGAGCCAAGCAGAATGGGTAAACTCATTGACAGAGATGAGGAATGATCTAATAGCTGTGCAAAGCTGACTAGACAATGCAGAGGGACGAATTAGTGATCTAGAAGACAGGGCAATAGAAAGCACCCATTCAGAAGAACTACAAGATAAGCAAATAAAAAATAATGATAATAGCATAAGGGACCTATGGGATAATATAAAGCATCCCAATCTTCGCATAATAGGGGTCCCAGAAGGGGAAGAAGGATCAAAGGGGATTGAAAAGGTTTTTGAAGAAATCATGACTGAAAACTTCCCAAACTTAAAGAAGGAATCAGATATCCAAGTACAGGAAGCTCAGAGGGTCCCATACAGGAAGAATCCAAATAGACCCACACCAAGACATATCATAATCAAGATGGCCAGAGTCAAGGATAAAGAAATGATTCTAAAGGCAGCAAGAGAAAAGCAAAGAGTGAATTACAAGGGAACCCCCATAAGGCTCTCAGCTGATTTTCCTACACAAACACTACAGGCCAGAAGGGAGCGGCAAGATATATTCAAAGCCCTGAATGAAAAAAAGATGCAGCCTAGGATACTTTATCCAGCAAGGCTATCCTTTAGGATAGAAGGAGAAATAAAGAGTTTCACAGACAAAAAAAAGCTGCAGGAGTTTAGCAACACTAAACCCATGCTAAAAGAAATATTGAAAGGGCTATTCTAAATAGAAAAGCAGCAGGATGCTACAGAAATGAGAAACATACAACTGGAAAGGTGATAACTCATGAATTACAAATAAAGAAAACACGAAATTATAAAAGAAGACATACAAATCACTGAGAGTGGGAGAGGGAGGCAGGGAAATATAGAATTTTTTTTTCTTTTTTTTTAAATTTTTTTAACAGTAGGATGGGTTTGAGATCATGTTATTATCAGTTTAATAAAAACAGGTATACGTTAATAGATTTACAAAAAAGGGTAACCACAAGTCAAAAATTTACAAGGGAGTCACAAAAATTAAATAAAATCCATGATAATACAAAGGAAAATTACCAAACCACAAAAGGAAGAAGAAAGGAACAAAGAGGATATACCAATTCAACTGCAAAGATAAGTTCAAAATGGCAATAAACACACATCTATCATTAATTACTGTAAATGTTAATGGACTAAATGCTCCAGTCAAAAGACATAGAGTGGCAGAGTGGATAATAAAGCAAGAACCTTCAATATGCTGCATACAAGAGACCCACTTTAGGGAGAAGGACACATATAGATTGAGAGTGAAAGGATGGAAAAGGATATTCCATGCAAATGGAAAAGCCAAAAAAGCAGGTGTTGCAGTACTGATTTCAGACAAAATAGACTTTAAAACAAAGGCCATAAAGAAAGATAAAGAGGGACATTTTATAATGATTAAAGGAGTGATAAAAGATGAAGACATTACACTCGTTAATATATATGCACCCAATATAGGAGCACCTAAGTACATACAAGAATTACTAACAGAGATAAAGGGCGATATTGATGGGAATACAATCATAGTTGGAGATTTTAACACTGCATTAACATCACTAGACAGATCTTCCAGACAGAAAATAAACAAGGCAACAGAGAAATTAAATACTATAATAGAAAAACTAGATTTGGTGGATATTTTCAGAGCATTACACCCCCCAAAAATAGAATATACATTCTTTTCAAGTGCACATGGAACATTTTCCAGGATCGATCGTGTACTTGGACACAAAAGAAACCTCAACAAATTTAAGAAGATAGAAATTATCTCAAGCATCTTTACTGACCACAATGCCATGAAACTGGAAATCAACAACAGGGAAACAAAGGAGAAAAAAAGAAAAGCATGGAGATTAAACAATATGTTATTGAAAAAACAATGGATCAATGAGGAAATCAAAGCTGAAATTAAAAAATACCTTGAGACAAATGATAATGAAAGCACAACCACTCAAAACCTATGGAACACAGCAAAGGCAGTGCTAAGAGGGAAGTTTATAGCGATACAGGCCTTCCTCAAAAAAGAAGAACAATCTCAAATAAACAAGTTAACCCACCACCTGAATCAATTAGAAAAAGAAGAACAAAAATCCCCAAAAAGCAGCAGAAGGAAGGAAATAATAAAGATCAGAGAGGAATTAAATACAATAGAGATTAACAAGACCATAGAAGAAATCAACCAAACCAAAAGCTGGTTTTTTGAAAAAGTAAATAAAATCGACAAACCTCTGGCCAAACTCACAAAGAAGAAAAAAGAGAGAGCACAAATTAGCAAAATAAGAAAGGAAAATGGAGAAATTACAACAAACAAAGTAGAAATATAGAATATCATACGAGAATATTATGAAAAACTATATGGAACCAAACTGGACAACCTAGAGGAGATGGACAAGTTTCTGGAAACATACTGTCCACCAAAACTGAACCAAGAAGAAACTGAACACTTGAACAATCCGATCACTAGAAAGGAAATAGAAATAGCAATTGAAAACCTCCCTACAAATAAAAGTCCAGGACCGGACGGCTTCACCGGGGAATTCTACCAAATATACAAAGAAGAACTCATACCAGTCCTTCTCAAACTCTTCCAGATGATTGAAAAGGAGGGAATACTCCCAAACTCATTCTATGAAGCCACCATCACCCTGATACCAAAACCAGGCAAAGACACTACAAAAAAAAGAGAATTATAGGCCAATATCACTGATGAACATAGATGCCAAAATCCTCACCAAAATTTTAGCAAATAGAATCCAACAACACATAAAAAAGATTATACATCATGACCAAGTGGGGTTCATCCCAGGGACACAAGGCTGGTTCAACATACACAAATCAATGAATGTAATACATCACATCAACAAGAGAAAGGACAAAAACCACATGATCATCTCAATCGATGCAGAAAAAGCATTTGATAAAATTCATCACCCATTTATGATAAAAACTCTTGCCAAAGTGGGTATAGAGGGAACATATCTCAACATAATAAAAGCTATATATGACAAACCTATAGCCAGCATAGTTCTCAATGGTGAAATACTCAAAAGCTTCCCAGTAAAATCTGGGACAAGACAAGGATGCCCACTATCACCACTCTTTTTCAACATAGTCCTGGAAGTCCTAGCCACAGCAATCAGGCAAGAGAAAGAAATAAAAGGGATCCAAATTGGAAAAGAAGAGGTAAAAGTGTCATTATATGCTGACGACATGTTACTATATATAGAAAACCCTGAAAGGTCCACACAAAAGCTAGTAGAGCTGATCGAAGAATTCAGCAAGGTAGCAGGTTACAAAATTAATGTTCAAAAGTCAGTTGACTTTCTTTACACTAACGATAAATCAACAGAAAAAGAAAGTAAAGAAACAATCCCCTTTAAAATAGCACCCAAAGTAATAAAATATCTGGGAATAAATCTAACCAAGGAGGTGAAAGAATTATACACAGAAAACTATAAACCATTGATGAAGGAAATGAAAGAAGACTTTAAAAAATGGAAAGATATTCCATGCTCTTGGATTGGAAGAATCAATATTGTTAAAATGGTCACACTGCCCAAGGCAATCTACAGATGTAATGCAATCCCTATCCAACTACCCAGGACATATTTCACAGAACTAGAACAAATCATAATAAAATTTATATGGAACCATCAAAGACCTAGAATTGCTAAAGCATTACTGAAGAGAAAGAAAGAGGCTGGAGGAATAACTCTCCCAGATTTCAGACAATACTACAGAGCTACAGTCATCAAGACAGCATGGTATTGGTACCAAAACAGACATATGGACCAATGGAACAGAATAGAGAGCCCAGAAATGAACCCACAAACCTTTGGTCAACTAATCTTCAACAAAGAGGCAAGAATATACAATGGAATAAAGACAGTCTCTTCAGCAAATGGTGTTGGGAAAACTGGACAGCAGCATGTAAAACAATGAAGCTAGAACACACCTTTACACCATATACAAAAATCAACTCAAAATGGATTAAAGACTTAAACATAAGACAAGATACAATAAACCTCCTAGAGGAAAACATAGGCAAAACATTATCTGACATACATTTCAAAAATTTTCTCCTAGAAGAAATAAAAACAAGAATAAACAAATGGGACCTAATGAAACTTACAAGATTCTGCAGAGCAAAGGAAACCAGAAATAAAACAAGAAGAAAACCTACGGAATGGGAGAAAATTTTTGCAAGTGAAACCGACAAAGGCTTGATCTCCAAAATATATAAGCAGCTCATAGGACTCAATAAGAAAAAAAAAAACAACCCAATCCAAAAATGGGCAGAAGACCTAAACAAGCAATTCTCCAAGGAAGACATACAAATGATCAAAAAGCACATGAAAAAATGCTCAATATCACTAATTATCAGAGAAATGCAAATCAAAACTACAATGAGGTATCACCTCACACCAGTCAGAATGGCCATCATTCAAAAATCCACAAATGACAAATGCTGGAGAGGCTGTGGAGAAAGGGGAACCCTCCTACACTGCTGGTGGGAATGCAGTTTGGTGCAGCCACTATGGAAAACAGTGTGGAGATTCCTCAAAAGACTAGGAATAGACTTACCATATGACCCAGTAATCCCACTCCTGTGCTTGTACCCAGAAGGAAATCTACTTCAGGATGACACCTGCACTCCAATGTTCATAGCAGCACTATTTACAATAGCCAAAACATGGAAACAGCCTAAATGTCTATCAGTAGGTGACTGGATAAAGAAGAGGTGGTATATTTATACAATGGAATACTACTCAGCCATAAAAACCGACAACATAACGCCATTTGCAGCAACATGGATGCTCCTAGAGAATGTCATTCTAAGTGAAGTAAGCCAGAAAGAGAAAGAAAAATACCATATGAGATCGCTCATATGTGGAATCTAAAGACTCATGGACAGAGAATACAGACTTGTGGTTACCGGGGAGGGGGTGGAGGGTGGGAAGGGATAGACTGGGATTTCAAAATTGTAGAATAGATAAACAAGATTACACTGTATAACACAGGGAAATATACACAAAATGGTATGATAAATCACAGAGAAAAAAATGTGACAATGAGTGTGTACATGTCCATGAATGACTGAAAAATTGTGCTGAACACTGGAATTTGACACAACATTGTAAAATGATTATAAATCAATAATAAATGTTAAAAAAAAAGTGTAAAAAATCGGAAAAAAAAGAAAAGCAGTTTAGCTTTATTTCAGGATTTATTCTCCCACCCGCACACTCTAGCTTCTCCATAACCCTCACTGAACAGCCACGCAAGGTGGCATGCTTCTTTATGAGCACAGACGTGGCTCTGAAAAGAGCCTTTGGGTTTGGGGCACAGCGGCCTCACTTGAAGCTGGTGTACTTGGTGATGATACTCGTACCTGCGGGCACGGCAAACTGCTTGCAGGGCAACAGCAGCGCAGCCATCAGTATCGCCTGGGAGGTGATGGCAGAGCACTTGCAGTACTGGGGTGGAGGCCTTGCTGGCGCGTGAGCTGGAAAGTGCCCTTGAACGACTTGATGATACTATGACTTTGTAATAGATGCTGGTGTCTGGGTGAACTTGCTTAAACATCTTATACTCGTAGATGGATTAGCTCTCCTCGTGGCCTCTCTCACGCCTTCTGCCGTCCTAAGCCTCGGTGACAGCCTTCCTAGACTCCTCTTAGGCTGCGCCTCTGAGGTAGAAGTGGGGCCGACCGGAAGGCGGGAACCAGTGTTTAGCATCGCAATATTCAAATAAAGGCTCCAAATCCCTAGAATCGGATTGGACGGCCGACGCCTGTACCTCAAAGAATTTATGTAAATAGCAGATGAGGGCTCTTCTTTCCTATTGGACGATCGCCCAACCAATCCAAAGGCGCATGTGCCAAGCCCCTGGAGTCAGGTTGAGCATTTTCGTTCAAACACTTTGTTGTAAATGGGCGGGGGCGGGGTGGGGTGGGAGGGAGGTGGGAAAGGGTCTTTGTCTATGTCTGGACGGGGCAAAAAAATGAAGAAGGTAATAAAAACTTGTTTTAATCCTGCATTTCCATCTTTTCTGGATAGGAGACAAACACAAGAGGACATTTCTTCCTTGGCTAAAGAGCTAGGATGGGAAACTGGTGTTTATTCAGCACAGCGGAATGGCAACTTCGAACTGTCTTAATAATTTATTTCTTATTATTTTTCCCTCCCCAAAGGCCCAGGATATAATTCCTTTCAGTATTCAAGAGGAGATGCATATGGTTCTTAGGAAGTATAGAAAATCCTACTGAAACTATATGTAGGTACTTACATTGGAAGCAACGGCGCAGATTTTTAACTTGAAGGAGGAAATGAAAGGGTTTCAAAGGAAACGCTATTCCTTCATAGTGGTGTTGTTATTAATCCTGGCTAAACATACCACTTTGAAGTGACAGCTATACACAAAGTGTTTGATATGTATGACCTCGAGTAATTTCCTAGTAACTCCAAGGGTTAAATACTCTTATTGGTCTCTAATTGCCCATCAGAACACAGGTTATGGAACCGCTAGAGGATAACCTGACGTATATTAACATTTTTAAGAGTTTGAGCAAAAACCTATTCGAGTCGGGCAGCATCCAATCTAGCTGAATAGAAAGGAGCTCCAAGGAACTGTACAAAATGGAAGACTTTTAAGAGTCAGAAGGAACAGGAGGAAGGAAGACATACTAGGCAGAAAAGAAGGTTGGTTACTCCCAGGTTACCTCCCTATAGGGGATGGCAGAGAAGTATCAGGCAGATTACCTAACCAGTGCTGATCAGGTGATTGCTGATTAACTGATTTAAGATTCTATTTCTAGGAGAGCTGAAACTGTAACTAAGTCACGTCTTGGTTTGGTGATGTGGGGCTTAGCATAAAAGACTGTATTTGGGGCCTGTTGTCTTGTTTCTAACTGAGGTCACCAGTCCCCAAATTGAATCCCTATTAAATTAATTCCTATACACACAAGGTCAAGTTCCCCTATTACAAGAACTTCCAAGATAGAAACAGAAGGACTTATAAATTCACATTTCTCACTTGTTTCAGCATAGCAATACCTGGGGAGTCCATTAGAAATGCAGACTCTTGGGCCTCACTCCAAATGTATTGAGACCGAATCTGCATTTTTAAACACATTCCTAGGCACATCACACTTTTCGAAGCTCTGATCTGGTGGCCATTTACCTGGCAACTTTAATCATCCAGAGCATTATCGAAATAGTCCAGGAAACTTAATGGCACCCAGAAAAGACGAAGTGGCTCACTGCATTCGGAGCAGTTAGCAAGATGCTTTTAAGTTACACAAGCACAGGTTGGAAGAAGCTCAAACAGGATATTTTCTGCCCTAAAAGTTTTGGGAATGAAAAAAGTGGAGGAGAGATGTTGGGGTGTGTGAGGGGGAGAGGCAGCGGGCTGCGACTCCTCAGATAGCCTGTGCTTGGACCCCTACCTGGGACTAATAACTTACCTTCTCTGTCCCTCTACTTCCTCATCTGTAAAGTGAGGATATCAGTGCCTCCCTAACATTGATGCGAGTGAATATGCGTTAGGCAGATGGTATGGTGTGGGTATATATATATATATATATATATATATATATATATACACACACATATATATAAACTTGTGCTTGTGTGGGTATATATATATATATATAGTGCTCAAGTCTTGTTGGCTCCATTTCATCCTTTCCTTCTCAGAACAGACCTAGCCACAGCCAGAGCTGCCTCAGCTGAGCTCCCTCTGTGCCATGGGGAGCTCCGTCACGTAAACATGGAGCAGGAAACTCTTTCTCACCCACTAGGACACAGACTAAGCTGTAACCTCCAGGAAAAGGGATGTGTCTTTCACTACGAAAACCTCCAGGATGAAACATAGAGCTTGGCACATAGCTGAGGTTCAACCAGTGTTTGTTGAATGAATAAGCCTGTGAGCCAAGACGGCGCCCTCTACTTGCAAGTCTGTCTTCTGAGGTCCATCGGGCGATCTTGAGACTGTGGGTCCCCTGAGCTGCTTTGGACATGCTCAGCATTAACCATTTTCTCCGTTTCCTTAAAATATATTTAGTTGATTTAACACACATTTCCAGAGAGCTCATTATGAGCTAGGTAACCACTTAATAAATATTTAATTCAATTTAGTGCTCATAACTTCCCTTCCACATATACACTATTATTAACTCCTTTTTGCAGATGGGTAGCAAAAGGCAGAGAAAAAAAACTGCGTGAGACAGCTCACATGGTAGAGTGTTGGCCCTGGAAGTCAGGCCAATGGTGCCAAGCTCTGCACTAATCACAACCTAGACTTTTTTTTAGTTTTTGGATATTAAATTTCATTTTGAAGAGGAAATAATACTTATGATGTGATGTGCAGAAAAAAAATATTATCAAAACCAAAATGCATTGCTCTGTGTTTAAGTTTTCAGGGGAAAAGAAAACAAATATTTTAAATTTTCTACTGCAGGAGAATGCTGAAGGTAGTGCAGATGAAATTTCACTCAATTCCACAATCTCCAATTCAGTTTTTAAAAAATAATCTTTGACTACAAGGCACCTCGATAAAATAGATGAATGCTTGCTTCTGGATCATTTATTCAAACTATTTGTAACCATCATTATTTTTTTATGCCAGAGACCTAATGACCAATGTATACACATGACTGGTCTCCACCCGCTCTGCGCCCTGAAATGATCAATATACCAGATGCAGCATATTTTGGTGGTGGTATGTCCCAAACTCCTTCAGTAGCAAAAGAATTTTCCAACACATCTGGCATTGAAAATCTGTGACTGAGGCCCTTGAGGTCCGGGTAGGATATGATTTGATTATGTTACAGGACCAGTGACATGATTTTCAGGGCCCAGAGCCGAATGAAAATGTAGGTGCCTTGCCAAAAAACGATTAAGAATTTCAAGATAGTTGCAGCAAAGCACAGAGTACTTCTCAGGGCTGCGCTTGGACCATGAAGCTGTCCCTGGGTGGCCCTCGGCCTGCAGGCTGTGCAGAAGGAGGGGTTCCCAGTAGTTTGTACTGTCCACAGTTCCCTCCCCTTGCCCAGTTCCTGCCAGCCCCTGGTGCTCCCATCAGGTCCTGGTGAGGTTTCTTGGCTTCCTTGTGGCATGAGAAGGCTTGGGGAAAAACCTGGAGTAGAATAGAAAGTGAACATTTCTAGGAAGAGGCTTGGGTAAGGATTTTTCCATGTAGGAGCTAAGATTTGGGAACTGCTCTGCCCCCACATGCAGGCTGGTCAATGCCAGGAAATCAGAACCAGAATCTCATGGGCTGAATGTTTGTGTCCCCCTCAAATTCATATGTTGAAAACTCTAATCCCCAATGTGACAGTATTTAGAAAGAACCCATTGTTCTTTGAAAGGAAATTAAGGCATGAGAGTGGAGCTCCTGTGAATGGGATTAGTGTGCTTATAAAAGACAGGAAAGAGCTTTCTTCCCCTCTTCCTCCTTCTCTTCTTCTTTTCCTCCTCCTCCTCACCCTTCTCTTCTCCTCCTTCTCTTACTCCCCCTCCTCCTCATTCTTCTTTCTCTGTTCCAGGTCAAGATACAGAGAGAAGGCGGCCATCTGCAATCTAGACGAGGGCTCTCACCAGAACCTATCCATGCTGGCACCCTGATCTCGGACTCCCTAGCCTCCAGAACTATGAGAAATAAGTGTCTGTCATTTAAGCTCCCCAGTCTGTTATAGCAGTCTGAGTGGACAAGGACAGTCCTTGGGATCAACAGTAACATTTTGTATTGGCTGATGGGACACTGTAGGGCAAGTTTGAGGGTTTCCAGAAGGAAGGAAGGAAGGAAGGAAGGAAGGAAGGAAAGAAAGAAAAGAAAGAAAGAGAAAGAAAGAAAGAAAGAAAGAAAGAAAGAAAGAAAGAAAGAAAGAAAAGAAAGAAAGAAACAAAGAAAGAAAGAAGAAGGAAGGAAGGGAGAGGGAGGGAGAGGGAGGGAGGAAGGAAGGAAAAGAAAGAGAGAGAAAGAAATAAAAGAAAAGATAAAAGAAGAAAGGAAAGAGAGGGAAGGAGTATGGGTTGGGGGTGAAGAGAATGGCAAAGAAAGAACAGAAAAATAAAGAAAAACACAGACACAGGGTCTCCAGCTTAGCCACCAGGGACAGACCATGCTTGGGAATAATAGCCTGGATGGGTAATTTTAAAAGGGGTTTGGATGATTAAAAAAACAAAAACAAATACCTTTTCTCCCCCTTACTGTCATTTCTAGAGCACAGAGCCTAGATTCCATAAATACATTGAATAAATGGTTGCATGCATGAAATGAGCTCATTTTATCATCCTGGATCTTTGTGCAGCAGGGATGAAGCCATTCTTTCCTCCTGGGAATGTGCAGTAAGCTCTCTTCTCACTCAGCCAAGAAGCCAAATCCCTTTAAAATACTCACAAACAAGCATTTCATATAACTGAAACATTGCAATGGCAAACACACAGATTTTGCTTTTCTGTTTCTCACCCCCCCCCCCCCCGGCCCTTCCGTCAATAGAATGTTGGTTCTCTCCACATCGGAATTGCTAAAGCAACACTTGTTACCCACACAGCCTGCTGGGAGGGAGGGAGGGATCTGCTTGGAGGCAGATACAGAAAAGACACCACAAGGGCTCACTGGAGGAGATGTTTAATTCTTTGGGGTTGAGCGCTGCAGGAAGGTGGGTAGTTGAAATTACAGGAAGTGCTGTGCAGCTTTGCGGAGAAAAGATAAACCTCAGAATGCTGCAGGATTGTGGAGAAGGGAAAGACGGTTTAGGCAGCCTTTGTCCTTCAGCACAGCTTCCAGCGGACACATTGCAGATAAAAGCCATCCTCCCGCCACCAGCGAGAGATGCCCCTAGTGGCAAGGGGCTGGGGATCCCAGTCTCCAATACCGCCCTCTGCTGCGCTGACATTAGAGGTCCTGCCCACGCGAGATAGGCAGATGACTGGGTCGCCTCCCGGGGTCGTCTTTTCCAAATGCCCGTGTTGGCCAAAGCTACTTCTGTGCCCATTTTGTTTCAGCAAATTAGAAAAGAGTAGAGCTGCAATCTAATCCCAGAGCCAGGTGTGAATGAAGGACAGGAGACCACAGCTGCCTAAGTGAGACAGGACTGCGAAACGGAATCTGAGAAGCAGGGCGTACAGTGATGGACACACAGCTTGTGAAATGTGCGTTCCCATCTCAGCGCCCACGCAGACACACAGACGCACAGAGGCAGGGCACATCGGCTCCTGAGCTGGACAGTCACTGCCGGACTGTGAGGGCGCAGAAGGCTTCAGAGGCCAGGCTGACAAAACCCCCAACAGATCAACAAGAGAAAAACAGTTTTTATTAATGTATGTGCTGCACATCACATGGGAGAAATCTCAGTGATGAGTAACTCCCGTAAGTACTCATCAGAATAAAACTTAACTTTTACACTGTGGGTTTTTCTTCAAGTCAATACCGGATTAAAAAAAAAAAAACACCCCACAAAACCAAAAAGCAATTCCTAGGAAGATTTTGCACATACATGGAATAATAGAGTCACTTCTAAATAACTAAAAATTTCATAGCTTTTTTAAAAACCATTAAAAAAAATTTAACACTACCACCAGATTGCTCCTCCCCAAAACTTTTGTCTTTTCTAAAGAAATGCTAACAGATTTCCTGGTACCAGGCCAGGAGATTAGCAGCTCTGCGTTTTATCAGGTGTCTTCACTCTGAATCAATGAATTTCCCTGCCTCCGCATTCCTCCGCGCCTGGGATTGCGCCAGGAACAGTGGATTTGAGGCCCGGGCCCCAGGAAGGACGCAGGCTGCTCATGCGGGTGGCCCACACAGAACGGGTGCCCCCGCACGCCACGCCGGACATGTGCACGCGGGGAGGCCCACGCGGCCCCAGGCGTGCTGAACGACTCCACTCCCGAAGCGGCAGGCGAGAGGGCCCGCACAGCTGGTTTGCCAGCCCCGTCCCCACCCCCCAACCCCGCGTGGGCGTTGCGCCACAAGGAGGTGCTTGTAACTCAGGTCCTGGCAGCTTACAAAAAAAAAGGATTTAAAATAGACATTTCAAATAAATCTGTTTCCCTCTCGCACACGAGTCGTTTATGGGAGGAGTGACAATCCCTGTAAGATTTCAGCGTGCGAAGACGTGGGTCGGCCGGCTGGCACACCACGGCTAGCTGGGCCGGGCTGGGGCGCGTCCAGCGCTGCCAGGAGCCAGGCGGAGGGGAGCGCTCCGCTGCCAGGACACAGGAAGGTGGAGTACACCGCTGCCAGGACCCTGCGCGGTGGAGCGTACCTCTGCCAGGACCTTGCGCCGGGCGCCCCGCCATCCCGGTCGCCATTCTTGTCCTCTGTCCCAGCTCTGCATTCCCGTCCGCGCGTTCCCATCCCCGCCTCTCCGCGGTGTCTCCGGCCTCGCCCGCCCGCCCAGCCACCCGTGCGCCCCTGTCCGCGCCCTCCTCGAGGGCCCCGCCGCCGCCGCCGCCCTGGCGCTTCCCGGGGGCCCCGCGGAGGCCGCCTGCGCCCTGTGCCAGCGTGCGCCCCGCGAGCCGGTGCGCGCCGACTGCGGCCATCGCTTCTGCCGGGCGTGCGTGGTGCGCTTCTGGGCCGAGGAGGACGGGCCCTTCCCGTGTCCCGAGTGCGCCGACGACTGCTGGCAGCGCGCCGTGGAACCCGGCCGCCCGCCGCTCAGCCGCCGCCTGCTGGCGCTTGAGGAGGCGGCCGCGGCGCCCGCTCGCGACGGCCCGGCCTCGGAGGCGGCGCTGCAGCTGCTGTGCCGCGCGGACGGGGGCCCGCTCTGCGCCGCTTGCCGCATGGCCGCGGGGCCCGAGCCGCCCGAGTGGGAGCCCCGCTGGAGGAAGGCGCTGCGCGGCAAGGTGCGCGCGGGCGGCGCGCCGTTAGCTGCCCTTCCCCCGGAGGGTGTCCTGTCCCCCTCCCCATTTTCCGAAGGGCGCCCTGAGCCTCATTTCCATCTTCTGGACGGTTCTCCGTCCCCATCCCTCCCCCCATACCCTGCTTGGTGTCCTGTCCCCTGTCCATCCTGTGTATGGTGCCCACTGCCCTTTTTCCCAACCCTGGATGGTGCCCTGTTCCCCCATCCCCTATTCCCGGATGTTGCTCTCTCCCCACTCCCCCACCCCCGGAAGGCTTTGCCCTTGGGGGGTGGGGCTGCCACAGGGTGACGTCGTGCGGGGAGCATGGCAGTGACGCACAGGGGTCTAGATAGGCGGGTGGGGCCCACAGCAGGACTCCGTCTGCAAGTGGCCGGTAGGATAGGGCTGTACGTAACTGGGAACTCAGAACTGGGACCTGGGACCATGGCGTGGGCATCGGACATCATGGGGTGGTGGGGGATGGGGAAAAAGGACACTGTCCAGGAATGGGGGCCTGTGTCAGGGGTCGGATGCTGGGGATCCCCTTGGTGGGCAGTGGGGTGTGATGTCCAGGAGCTGTGTTGGGGTTATAGCATGTATCCAGGGGAGTTGGACCCCGCCTCCTCCTGAAGGGCCCAACCCACCCAGTCAGCTGGGCAGTTCCTGGATATGGTCATGCTCACCCCAAAAGGGCCATTCTCCGTCCCTGTGCTGGGGACAGTAACACCAGAGACCCCAGGGGACGGCCTTGTGTACAGTTACCCGCTTAGATTCTTAGCATGAGTACTTCTATCAGACTTCCTCCTGGAGAGAACTTAGGGGGTCACTCAGACCCAATCTGGCGCCTGCAGGGTTCTGAGGTGTCTAGTGGGCCAAGACCATGGGCTGAGGCCTTCTGGACAGTTAGACGGTCAGGGGACTCTGATGGTGTGATGCCCCCCTGGTTGGCCCCAGACCTTCAAACGTGGCCACACACCCTGTAACAAGCATGTTTTTCCAGGAGAACAAGGGGTCTGTGGAGATCATGAGGAAAGATCTGAACGATGCTCGGGACCTGCATGGCCAGGCTGAGTCTGCTGCTGCTGTGTGGAAGGCAAGTGGGGTGGGAGTGGAGTCCACATGAACGAGGGAACATGGATATGTACCCTGACCCTGTCTGGCAGGGTCTTGGGACGCAGCTGAGCATTGTACAGCAAACCCTTCTCTCCTCCTTGAGATGGTCAGTGGTGGGTTGGAGGGTCTCAGGGTGTAGCCCGAGGACACGGGTGTTCCTCCCTGCTGTCCACCTGCCCTTTAGGGACACGTGATGGACCGGAGGAAGAAGGCTCTGACTGACTACAAGAAGCTTCGGGCCTTCTTTGCTGAGGAAGAGGGGCGCTTCCTGCAGGAGGCAGAGAAAGAGGAAGGGTCCCCTGAGGATGAGGACGAGGACCCGGCAGAGAGGTTCAGGTCCCTGCTGCAGGCTGTGTCGGAGCTGGAGAGGAGGCATCGCAACCTGGGCCTCAGCATGCTGCTCCAGGTGGGCCCCCTGTCCTGTGTCAGAAGAGGGAGGGCAGACGGGGCGCGGATTCCAGAATTGGCAGAGTGGTTGCTTACCAACAGGGGAGCCTTAAGCCAGCTGCCTGGTTTGTTTGGTGCTGAATTTCAGGAATGAGTAATCCAGGAGACTCTCCAGTGGCCATGAGGTCAGGAGAGGCAGGGGCCCTGAGGAGAGTCGCTGTTGCCATGCCCTCCTTAGACTCTCTGCCCCGAGGCCTTGCCTAAACCTGGAGATTCGGGGCTCTTTGCACCTCCAGGTCTGATTCCGGAGCAGGCAGCCTCCATCCGTCCTTGCTCTGGGCTGAGAAGTGTCATTTACCTCTGCCAATACTGGTTCATCAGCTCCAAGTTGGGGGTGATTGCGGGTGATGAGGCTTTGGCCTTGGGGAGATGTGTGGGTCTGGTGGAGCTGGGGTCCCTAGTCACCTGGGTTCCAGGATAGAAGCTCCCTGTCTCCCTCTCTCCTTCTCTCCCTCCCCATGCAGTGATGTGCTGTCTGCCCAGGCACCAGGCAGAGGAAGCTTGCTCCACCCCTGGCCTGAAGCAGCTCCTCCATCTGCCTCCTTCTGGACCCCCTTGTCATCTTTCAAGACACCCCCTCGCCCTGAGTGTCTTCACTTAGGTGTAGATGCGGCCTGTGAACTGTAGATGCCCGCCTAGGGTTGTTCAAGACAGTGCTCCTGAGAAGAGTGTTTGTGTTCCCTTCTCCTCTGGGTGTTCATGTTTCGAGGATGTAAACATTTCACTGTAGAGGTCTGTACTGAGGGTAAGTTAACCTGAGTATGTCCTGCCTCCATAAAGCTCTTTTCACTGCCCCAAGTCTTGTCGGATTTGCTGGGGTCTCCGTGGGCCGTAGTCATCGTCATCTCCAGGCAGCCTAGGTTGTCCAGACCGGGTACCTGCCCTGTTTAAGTGCAGCCGGTGACAGGGCTGCTCAACCAGACATGCACACCTGAGCCCTCAGACCCCTCCACCCACCCACCCATGCACTGGGCCTGCCAGTTAAGGTTACATTTCAGATGAGCGTCAAGGGAAAGGAATGTCCAGGGTGCCTGGGTCGGGTGGGCCGGCTGATCAGAACCTGTCGCCTCTGCTTACGGTCCTCAGGCTCTGTGTGTCTGCTCCTAGTGTGTCTCCTTGTCCTGCTCTCATTTCTCCTTCTGTCCGTTGGTTGCCGGCAGTCTCCCAGGAATCGGCCTTACCATCACTGTCCTTCCCTGTCTGCCTGCTTGTCCCTCACTGACCCCAGATTTCCCCCTGGGGCAGGAGGAGCCGTGCCAGGCTCAGGCCATCCCCAGGCCGCTCCGTGGTGTTTCATCTCCTGCTACCTCTGGCTTCCCTTCATATTTCTTCTGCTAGACAGATTTAACAAAACCCCTGATTTAGTAGTAGTGTCATTATGCAGGTCAGTCCAGGTGACAAAAACGCAGCACAAAGTGACAAGGTCATGGGGTTCAAGAATTGATGCAGACAGACATTTAGGATGGTGGCTAGGGCTGTGAGTCATTCCGGAAAGTACAGCTTTGTGACCAGTGGCCCGTTTCTGGATGAAGCCTCTCAGACTTGGGAGTCACTGGCCCTTGGCACTGCTGGCCTCTTGTGTTTTTGTGTGCTTGGGGGTGGCCTGTCTGCCTGGTAGCCAGCGCTCAAAGAGGACCTGCTCCAGTCAGTTTGCTTGCCATCCCTCCTCCCATCTAGCTCCTCCCCATAATCCGGCTGGTCGCAGAGGAGGCACTGTGCACTGTCTCATGTCAGGGGCTTCTGTGGGTGGGCTCAGATCAGGGGTTAGCCCTAGGAGTGCCTCTGTCCCCCTCCCTGGCTCCCATTCCAGAAGCATTGGGGGCATGGGAGGGGGCTGGCTGCCTGGCCTGTGTCCAGTAGGCCAGGAATGTCCCCAGCACGGGTGACCTTTGATTCCAGCGAGCTCTGGCGTCCCACTTAGCAGCTCTGAATGTCCAGTGGTGAAAGCTCCACACCGGCCTGCCCTCACTTGGGTCAGCTCCCACCCTCTGCTCCCCACTGACCAGTCACAGTGGCCTTTCCAACCTTGGACCTCTGTTCTCCGTGGAAAAGTGTTCCTCTACCAGATGTCTGTCTGCATGGCTGCTCTCAATCTCCTTCAAATCTGTGCTGAAATATTTCCGGAAACGTCATGCAATGAAGGATCTTTACAAGCTCCTGCCCTCAATCTGGATGAGCAGGATCTGAGTGAAGGTGTGGCTTCCCCACAGCCCAGGTTCTTTTGGCTGGTCCAGGCGCACATCAGCCTGCATGTCTGAGAGGGACGAGTGAAGGGAAACCTAGGCTGGGCTTTTTGTGGGCAGACAAGAAGCAGTTCTGTCTGCCAGAAGGCAGGGAGCACGTTTTAAAGAAATCGATTTATTTATTCAATACTGAGATACATTTCCAATTCTTATTATTAGAGATTAGTGAGAAAAGTCATGAATAGTTGGGACCTGTGGCCTGTTTTCTTTCTTTTTTTTTTTTTTTTTTTTTTTTTTTACGAAAGCACAGATTTTGCTTGTGTTGTTTGTATTTGACGGGGAGGTAATTGGGTTTCTTCATTAATTTCCTCTTGGAGCGGGTACTGGGGATTGAACCCGGGACCTCTTGCATGCTGAGCACGTGCTCTACCACTTGAGCTATACCCTCCCCGCTTTCTTTCTTTTTTTCAACAGTAGGTTATTAGCAGTTAAGTTTTGGGGGATTCAGTAGTTACATGTGAAATTTCAAGCGTACAGAGGGTTAATGCACCTTAACCCCTTGTCTTTTTAAATTATTTTATTTTTAAAATTTTTTTTATCGAAGTGTAGTCAGTTTACAACATCTTACCAATTTCTGGTGTACAGCATAATGTTTTAGCCACTGTGGCCTGTTTCCAATGTCAGGATCCTTTGTCCAAGGGGAGTAGGGACAAATGCTGAGGGTTGTGTTCACACTCCTAGTTGAGAAATTCATTGCATTTCGATGACAACAAAATACGGAAGGAGATGCTTGCATTCGTAGATGGTCTGAGACTTGCACGTGGAAATGCCAGTGAGGTACTGCGCCAGCTGAGGCCTAGGTGATGTCAAGCTTGAGTCAAGACGCCCTGAGCGGGTATGGGCTAGCACTGCTCTTTGAGAGACCAGCCTGAGAGGGTCAAACTAAGTCAACTTAAGAGAGTCAGGCCAGCTGGGAGGTTAGAGGGAATGAAGGCTCTGGTGCTCATAGTGAAGGTTTATCACTGGGAAAGGAGACAGGTTAACAAGCCAAGGGGAGAGGCACATCAGGAAAAGTCCTGATTCTGTTGTCCTCCCCGTGGAGTCAGGGCAGTGACGCTTTCCCGCATCTGTGTGTGACCAATCCAGTGAAGCATGCAGAGCTCGGTGGGGGGGGGGGGTTCCCTGAGTCTCGGTGTCCACAGCCTCCGTCTATGTGGTCCGTTGCATTTGCGTGCTGACTCCCCACATGGCTGGCCTTAGCCTGCAACCCCTCAGGAGATGGAGCTGTAGGACCCAAAGCCCCTGCCCCACACCAGAAGGTCAGACCACCCAGTGTGGCCCGTGGCCCCACGCACACAGACAGGCAGGGCACCCCGAGGGCTCCGAGGTCACGTCCCGGTAGTCACCTAGACAATACACCATGTGCTGCCTTACAATGTGGCAATTCCAGCCCTGGTTTGCTGTGCTAAAGAGATGCCAGCGTGGTTTGATGAGGTGGCGGGCACAGGACCATTAATGAATCTTGTTGGAGGAGATCCCACATCCCTGTGACTGCGGAAGCAGGCAGGTGGCTACGGGGGATGCCAGCGTGGGGAGCTGTGCAGTGGACCTGGTTCTGCCACAGGGCATGGGCGTGGTGGGGCCCTGACTTGACTTGCATGCCCAAGAGGTACGGAGAACTCCAGGGGAGCGAGTCTGCTGGCAATGTCCTTGGTGCAGGTGCCGCTTTGTCCCCGGGTATGACCTGCCGGGGAGGGCAGGCCTTAGGGCTATTGCCAGTCCCGAGGATGGGGCTGAGCTCTGCGCAGACCTGCGGAACGCTGCCCATCCTATCGCTGTGGTTGGTAGGATTTCCCCTAGCTCCGCCCTGCCATGGGGGGCGTGGGCTCATGGAACACAAGAACTACCCACAGTGGTTGACGAGAATACTGCCATTGCTTCTTTGCCCCCATCTAACAAACTGGGGTCCATCTGGGGCTGGGAATGGTTTCCTCAGGTGAGATGATTGGGCTTATAAAAAAAAAATGCCTCTTCTGCTCAACTAAGTGTCTCATGGCCGGAGTCAATTCAGACAGAGCAGTAGAAGGTGTTCACAGTGTCCAAACCTGTGTGGCTCATACCGAGACTTGCAAGGAGCTCCTGCAAATCATGAAGAGCCAAAAGTGACTGGAGTGAAAATAACATGGCAGAGGTGTGGACAAGCAAGTGTGTAAGAGGAGCCAGAGGGCTCAGAAACCCAGGAGGAGATGCTCAAACTCCTTAGTTTTGGGAGCAGAGAAATCACATGCCCTGCAAGAGGAATGACTCACACTGTTGGGTTGATGGAGATGGGAAAGCTGCCACCCTCTGTCCCCTGCACCACTGCTGCCGGGTGTCATCAGATTTAGGGCATGACCCTGGACCCAGTGACCCCACTTCCAGGTGTTCCTTCTTTAGTCCTCCCCAGGCCCCCAGAGGGATGCACACTCGGGCATCTGCGGCACTGTAATCTTGGGCGTTGGGCAGGGAGAGTGCCAATGCCCCTCACTGGGGGAGGTGGAAGGGATGGAGGCTGCAGAGTATGCTGAAGCCCCGAGGAGATAACAGGAGTTGGACACATGGGGATACATTAGTGCTTAGAGCACTGAGCTGTGGCATCATGCTGCAAACAAGACAGTGAAGTATAAAACAGTACTGTTTACCTAAACTTAGTGTATGCCATGGAACACTTCATGGTTGGAAGAATATTTCACACAGGATAAACGGAACCCATTAGGGTATAGTTGCCTATGAAGTGGGGACTAGCAACAAACCAAAGGAAAAGAACCAAGATGACGCACAGGGGTAAGAAGAAGGGAAGGAGAGATGCTTTGGTGGTTCTGGGACCACCCTAGCTTAGGACTTCACATTAGGGAAGAAAGTTAGGTTCCATGATACTTTAAGTCACTTTGGGGTTTCTGTAGTGGCTAGCTAGTCCTGTGACTAACTCTTTGTCAAATCTGGGTGTGTATATGCAAGGAGCCTTAGAAGTTTGGGAATATTAAGGTGGTATGCAGCCTGGAAGAAGTTGGGGGCCCTGCAATAAATGAACAAAGAATACTTTATTTAAATGCGCAAGCACACTGGTTCAATCTTATGGACTCACTGGGTCTCTCTGGCCATGCTACATCATACAGATTTCAGGGGACCTTCTTCCTGACTCTCACCTTGAGACTCTAGGAGGCTGTGCCCCCCACCTTGGAGTATCTACATTTCTTTTTACTTTCTCCGTGGAGTCCCAGCAATGGTAACCTTGAAGCCCTCTGTCCTGTGCTCCATCCTCCCTCAGGTGTGGGACGGGTGGTGGCAACTGTTCTCACTTCGGGTCCAAAGGTAGCCTCAGGGCACACCTAGTGTTTTCTCAAGGGAAGGCTGGTGCCTGGGAGGGGATGGAAAGCCACAAACTAGGTAACAGCTGAAGTTACTTAGAAAGTGAGGTCCCCACAGGTTCATACTGGGCAGCGAGAAGCAGTAAGGCAGCACCACTCCTCCCCCAAGTCCAGTGGTACAAAGTTGAAGTGCTTCATTTCTTAATGGAATCTTAACTCAATTTGGAGACGTAATTTAAATGAGACAAAGATCCTGAATTTTTTAGGGATGTGCTTGTGAGCCATTTCTACTTGACAAATCATTCAAGTATTTATAGAGCTATTTAGAAATGAAATGTCAGTTAAACACTGTCATCATTACAAATAATGATCGAGTAAGTCAACCAGTCAGAGTTAAACTTTCACAGGACATGGTAGTAATTATGGATGAAAGGAGTCTGCCACAAAGGTAACCAGGAGACTTTGCTCATGTTTTGTGAAAAACAAGAGGAGGCGCACAGAATTATGAAGCAGCCATCCCACTTTTGGGTATATATCCAAAAGAATTGAAGGCAAGATCTCAAAGAGATAACTGTACAACCATGTTCTTAGCAGCATTATTTGTAATAGAGGAAAGGTGGAAGCAGAGAAATAAAGTGGTGTATACATGCCCCCCCCCCCCAAAAGAGTAGGCAGATGTGAAAAGAAGTCAGCAGAAAACCGGAACACATTGGTCACAGATACAGGGACTCCTCACGTCTCTTTTTGTCTGCAGTATACGACTATCCTCGTAAAATTTCTCAATCCCGCATCTTGGATCAACCACGGAATTCGTTTAGGGACAGAGAACGGTGTCTCTTCCTCTGCACGAGCAACCTCTGCTGGTTGACTTTGTTGCAGACTCTTTCGTTAATTGTAAAGATTTTATTCTCACGGTGAGGCTCCCGGTGACCAGTCCCCCCACCTCCCAAGTCCAGGCTGGTCTGCGGGGGCTTCCCCGACACCTCGACTCGGGGTTAGGCTGCGTTCAGAGCTGGCCGCGCCTCTGCGGAGAGCTGGCCACCGGCGCGTCCTGCCACCTCCTGGGGCCTGGCGCCCATCAGTAAGGCGACACTCTTGGGCAAGTCTTGGGCTCGGTGTTTCGAAGGCTCCTGGAGGGCCCCCCTCGGCCACAGCCTGGCAGGGACATCTTGCTCTCTGTCTATCCGCTTGGGACCAGCAACATCGGAGAGAACCCGAGCCTGAAAGGGGACTTGAGGAGTGTGGCCGAGCTAAAACGTCCATTCCCCTGCCTTCCAGCCGGCAGAGGCAACTGGGCAGCCCTCGGATTCCCGAGGACGCGACCATCGGTAAGGACGCACAAGCCAGACTGCTGAGCACGGCGCTGCGCTCCGCACCCTGGGTCCCGGACCGTATGCAAATGAAGCGGCTTTCCAGGTCTCGTCTGATTGGAGAGCCTGCTAGCTCGTAGCAAAGCAGCCAATTGGGCTACGAGGCTGCAGAGGGCCCTTATCCCATTGGCGGCTGCAACATGCAACAGGGAGCCCCCCACCTAGTATAAAATCCACCGGTCGGCGCTGAACTCGGAGTTCGGCAGCCAAACCAGCGTGGTGAGGCACGCGCCATCTCCTGTTGGCCTTCCGCAGCGATGAGGAGCTCAACAAGCTGGTTGGCCGTGTGGCCACCGCGAAATGATAGTGTCCTGTTCAATATCCAGCCCGTGCTGCTGCGACCCCACAGGGCCTTGCAACACCAAAGGCTTTTTTCAGGGCCACCCACTTGGCCAGGAGAAGGATTATGATATATCACTTCCTCATTCCTCTGTCTTTATCCTTACTTGTCTCTGTGCAGATGAAGACCCAGAGCCAAGATTGGTCTAAGAGCTGGCAATGGCCCTAGCCTTCATGCAGAAAAGGTGTATGTATCACTGCTGGCCACAGCAGGCGACCTGGGCCATGGCAGGGACTTTGCAAGAATGTTGTATGGGATCGGAGACACATACGGGCATGTTGTAGCAGTGTTATGGAACAGGTTTCCTGGGGCGGCGCCAAAGGATACTTTCTGTGGCCTGGACCCCTCTAATCTGTAGCAGGCCCTGAGCCTCAGAGCAGAAGTCATCCCTGTGGCATTTAGTCTACTATTCATTGCTTATAGATTGTTTTTTATCACAGCAATTTAATTGTCTCACTCAATATTGGTCACTCAATATTTCTTAATTAAAAAGAGTAAGAAGAAAAACAGGACAGACATGAGAGCCATCAGATTGAAGCAGAGATGTAGAGAAAAGAGAACCCTCATACACAGTTGCTAGGAGTGTAAATGGTGTAGCCACTATGGAAAATAGTTTGGAGGTTCCTTAAAAAACTAAAAATAGAACTACCATATAACCCAGCAATTCTACTTCTAGGTACATATATGGAAAAAATAAAAACACTAATTTGAAAAAATACATGCACCCCAGTGTTTATAACAACATTTGCAATAGCCAAGACATGGAAGCAACCCAACTGCAAAACAAAAAGACAACCTATGGAATGGGAGAAAATATTTGCAGATGATGTGACTGACAAAGGCTTAATTTCCAGAATATATAAACAGCTCATACAATTTAATAACCAAAAAACAAACAACCCAATCCAAAAGTGAGAAGACCTAAACAAGCAATTCTCCAATGAAGACATACAAATGGCCAATAGGCACATGAAAAAATGCTCAATATCACTAATTATCAGAGAAATGTGAATCAAAACTACAATGAGGTATCACCTCTCACCAGTCAGAATGATTATCATCAAAAAGTCTGTAAGTGATAAAAACTGGAGAGGGTGTGGAGAATGATTATCATCAAAAAGTCTGTAAGTGATAAAAACTGGAGAAAAACTGTTGGTGGGAATGTAGTTTGGTGCAGCCATTATGGAAAACAGTGTGGAGATTCCTCAAAAAACTAAAAATAGACTTACTATATGATCCAGCAATCTCACTCTTGGGCATATATCTGGAGGGAACTCTAATTCAAAAAGATACATGCACCCCAGTTCATAGCATCACTATATACAATAGCCAAGACATGGAAACAACCTAAATGTCCATCGACAGATGACTGGATAAAGAAGCTGCGGTATATTAATACAACTTATACTACTCAGTCATAAAAATTAATAAAATAATGTCATTTGCTGCAACATGGATGGACCTGGAGATCATCATTCTAAATGAAGCAGAGAAAGAGAAAGAAAAATACCATATGATATCACTTATAGGTGGAATCTAAAAAAAAAAAAAGAAAAAAGAGGACACTAATGAACTCATTGACCAAACAGAAACAGACTCACAGACATAGTAAACAATCTTATGGTGACCAGGGGAAAGAGGGTAGGAAGAGATAAATTTGGGAGTTTGAGATTTGCAAATGTTAATCACTATATATAAAAATGAATTAAAAAAACAAATTTCTTCTGTATAGCACAGGGAACTATATCCAATATCTTTAATAACCTTTAATGATAAAGAATATGAAAATGAATATGGGTATATATGTGCATAACTGGGACATTATGTTGTACACCAGAAATTGACACATTGTAACTGACTATACTTCAATAAAAAAATTAAAAATTAAAATAACAGGGGCAACAAATAGAAAACAATGATAGATGTGACAGTTATTAATCCAGTATATTAACAATCACTTTAAGCATTAATGGTCTAGATTCTGGCTCCAGACTGCAATGTAGCAAGATCCAAAATTCACCTCCTCTCACAAGACATAGCAAATCTACATCTGTCTATGGAACAATTTCCTCTGAAAAAAAGCTAAAAACTAGTGGAATGACTTCTTCATATCAGACAAATGAGAGGAAAGCCACACTGAATCAGGTGGGAAAGTCTGAGACACTCTTGCCATGCACCCCACCCCCAGTGCAGTAACCCACAATGTGAAGACCTAAACTCAAAACTCAGAGCTAGTCTCTGAGGAGTGAAGGGTTCATCTTTCACCCCAACTTTTAAGACAGGCATCTGAGGGATGAGTCCCAGAAAAACATCTGATCTTGAAGGCCAGTGGGGCTCATGCCCACAAGACTTGGTGGGCTGTGGTGAACTGAAAAATGGCTCTTAAAGGACTTATGACAGACTCCTCCATCGCAGGGCCCAGAGTAAAAGCAGTTCTTTGAAAAGTGCTCGTAGTTTGAATGAAAGACTCATTTGCTGATTTTAAAATGTTGGCCCTCTGTTTAGCGCTAGATCCCAGGGCAGCTGGCTGAGGAACCCAAGGTTTCTTGCAGCTGGTGTTCTGCAAGTGTATTGGCTGTCCTTACAAGGCAGGCCAGGGGCCTCAGTGGTCCTGGGGTTTACGTAAGCCTGTTTGTGTTTGGGGTCAGGGCTTAGGGGATGGTGGGGCTGGTGCCTGCCCACATGTAAGTGAAGCTGAGTCCTGGGGCTAGTTCTGGCTTTCTGATGGGCAGAGCTGGGTCTTGGGTTCTCTGGCTGCAGGACCCTGGGGATCCCAGAGCTGGTGTTGATCTACTGATGGTTGGTCCATGGTGTACTGAAGCTGGTGTTCACCCACGGTTGGTGTGACCAGATCCCACACAGCTGACTGAGGCACCCAAATTGATTCAGAGCTGGTGTCAGCCTTCCAGTGAATCAGATGTGTCCTGCCGTGGCAGGCTGACTGGCTGTGGTGGTCCTGGGGCTGCTGTCAATCCACTGGTGGGTGTGGCCAAGGCCCAGGGTGTCCTAGGACTGGTGCCTGCCCACTGGTGTGTGAGGCTGGTCCCAGAGCTAATGCTGGCCATTTGGTGCATGGGATTGAGACCCAGAAGACTCCAGGGTTAGAGCTGGCTCACTTGTCGGCATCACTGGGTCTCTGGATCTCTGACTGTAGGGTCCCGGTTGTCTCAGAGTTGGTGTGTCAGGCCACTGGTGGGCAGGGCTGGGGCCCAGGGACTCCTGGAGCTGGTGCTTGTCCACGGTGGGTGAGGCTGGTCCTAAGGCTAGAGCCAGCTCTCTAGTTAGTGGAGCTGGGGCCCATTTGTTCCTGGGGCTAGTGTTTGCCTATTTGTTGGTGGAACTGGGTCCAAAATCCTCTAGCAGGGCACTCAGAAACCAGGGGCTAGTGCCTGTACACTGTTGTGCATGGTTAGGTGAACAGGGCTGTGTCCCGGGTGGTCGTGGGATCGGGTGGTCATAAGGCAACCTGCCTGCTGGTGGGTGGGGCTGTGTCCCTGCTCTGCTAATTGCCTGGCCTGAGGTGTCCGAGTGCTGGTGCTGAAACTCTGGTGGGTGGGGCTGGGTTTCAGTGATAAGATAGATGAAGGATTCCGAAATGGCCCTTGCCAGCACCAGCGTCCATGTGGTGGGATGAGCTCCCCAAAATGGCGGCCTCTTGTCCCCCGACTATTGAATTCTGGTGCTCTAAGCCAGGTGTGAGTGGAGCTTCTGCCCTTCTGCTGGACCACAGGTGGCCATGGCCTGGGGTTGACTAATGACCTCTTAACCTGGACCCTTGCCTTGCTGCCTGCAAGGGGCTTGGTTCTCACCACTCACTCTATTGACCTCTGTTTTCAGAAGTGTGTTTAAGTCATTCAGTGCTAAGTAAGAATCATTGTCTTCACTTCTGTAAGTGTTTGTTCAGGAAAGAAAAACACATTCTCAGCAGTTAAAGGTTCTCCACCATCCAGCCAGAGCAAAACACTATCTCCCTAGCCCTGGCCTGTAGGATGTGCATGTTCCGTTGCATTTCCAGATCCTCTCATGTGGTAATCGTTTTAGGATAACGGAGAGCATCTCTGAAAATTTTCCTTTGTTTTACCTCTCATAATTTTCTAAAATAAAGCATTTATTAGTGTCTGGCTATAAGAATGTAAAATGAGTCTGTACCAATGTAAATAAATAAGATAATCAACTGCAAAAAGTTTTTAAAACCTTAAAAAAAGAAGAAAAAGAAACACTTCTTAACTGGCTAGTACCACAGGGCTCGATGCAGAGTGATCAGAAAGGAAATTTTATCTTGCAGTCTTTCCCTGAAAGAGGTGTATTTTTTGCATGCTTTTGAAGCTCCAGCCCGAGGGTCTGGATTCCAATTACTAGGAGTCTAGGTGCTGACTGAGTTCCTCCTCCCTGGGGCACTGACGGGCCTTGGCACAGCCTCGGTTACTGGGAGCCACTGAGAATAAAGAAATCTGCTTGGACAATCACAAAGGTCTGAGAAACAACCAAGAATGAAAGGTTAAAATGATAAGATTCATCTCATACATGAAGCCACTCCTTTAAGACTGGAAGAAGTGGTTCTTTCTCCTAATGCACAGAAATCAACACAGAGAGTCAAGGAAAATGAAGAAACAGAGGAATATATTCTAAACCAAAGAATAAGATAGAACTTCAGAGAAAGAACTTAATAAAATGGAGATAAGTGGTTTAGTTGGTAAAGAGTTCAAAATAATGGTCATAGAGATTCTCACTGAGGTCAGCAGAACACTGCATGAAGAAGGAGAGAATTTCAACAAAGACGTAAAAAATAATGAGAAAGTACCCAACAGAAGTCACAGAGAGGACACATACAATAATAGAACTGAAAAACACAGCAAAGGGGTTCCACAACAGAATAGTCAAAGTGGAAGAAAGGATCCGTGAACTTGAAAACCATGCAGAGGAGCTCATCCAATCAGAGCAGAAGAAAGGAAAAAAATGAAAAGTAGCAAAGACAGCTTAAAGAACTTATAGCACAATATCCTGTGGACAAAGTTTTGCATTTTAGTGCTTTCAGAAGGAGAAGAGATAAAGGGACAGAGAACTTATCTGAAAAAAAAAATAATGGCATAAAACTTCCCTAACCTGGGGAAGGAAACACATCCAGATCCAGGAATCCCAGAGAGTTTTCTAAATAAGATGAAGGGCTGAAAGTTTCTCCAAGATCAGGAACAATACAAGGATGCCCATCCTTGCCATTTTTATTCAACATAATATTGGAAATCCTACTCAGAGCAATTAGGTAAGAAGATGATACAGCAGACAACCAAATCAGCAAGGGAAAAGTCAAACTGTCACTATTTGCAAAAGACATAATACTATATAGGGAAAACTCTAAAGGCGCTACCAAAAAGCTATTAAACTAATCAACCAATTCAGTAATGTTGCAAAGTACAAAATCAAGTGCTTAGAACAGATAGGTGGTTACCAGAGGCAGCAGCCGAGGGATGGGCAAAATGGGTGAAGGTGGTCAAGAGGTACACACTTCCAGTTACCAGACAAATAAGTCATTGGCATGCAATGGACAGCAGGATGATGAGAGCTAACAGTACTGTAACATATATTTGAAAGTTGCTAAGAGAGTAAATCTTTAAAGTTCTCATCACAAGAAAAAAATCCCATGTGTGGTAATAAATAATAACTAGGCATATGGTGGTGATCATTTCATAATATGTACATATAAGAAATCATTACCTTATACACCTGGAAATAATATAACGTTACATGTTAGTTATACCTCAATTTAAAATGCTTAAAAAGAAAATAAAAAAAGAAAATTCTTGGCACGTTACTGTGTCCTGGTAGAGATGGGACACATGACTGTGGGGCGCCAAGTGACATTGCATCTGGAACTGCCCATTAAAACTGGGTTCTGTCAGACCCACCAAGTCAAACAGGTCTAGCCGCAGTTGGAAGATGGAAATGGTGATCGGGGATCAGGCCACACAGGACCAGAGGGTCCAGCCTGCAGGCACAGGTAGGCCAGGGAAAGGAGGAGAATGAAGCTGTTTTTCTTCCCGCACTCCATCAATTCCACTGGCTTAATATCTAATCTTGAGTAAGTCAAGTCATATATGTCTATAGCCATAAGAGGCAAGAAAATGTATTAAAGTTCTTCAGTTGAGACGATTTTTATAGCTAAAGTGAACAGGGAGTTTTCACTGTCTAAGGGCGAGCAAACCAGCTGTGGAGACTTCCTGAGGTTTCATCCCGGGGCAGGAGAGAAATGTAGGGGAGAGAAGAGGGGTAAGAGTTGCATCATGTAGTTTTCTGACTGAATCCACCAAACCCACATGGTTCAGTAGACTAGTGATGTAGGTCTTATCTTCCCTTCTAAGTTAGAGTATGGGATTTGTATATATTTAATTATGGTGCCTGTAATAAGTAATTATAGGTGCCAAGTACACAATAAAATGATACTTGTCCTGAAGAGTGTGAGTTTATAACATCTAACAAATATTTAAATAAGTTTTACCTCATCATCTGGTAGTTTAATATGCCCCTTTCCTTAATATCTCACATTACAAAAGGTACAAAATTTATTTAAATGTTAGACTTTGGAATTCACTTATCCCTGGTTCACTTTAAATAATTTTTATTTATTGGATTTCAAATAATCTTTCTACTTTTAATACTAAGCCAACGCAAAGAAGCTGAATTCATTTTGAGATCCAGACATGGATTCTTATTTTATTTATAGACAATTTCTAATAACCTCAGAGATTTCAGACTAAATTTAATTAAAAATGTAAAATAATTTTATTAATTTTGCTGACTTAATAATGCCCCAATGAAAAGTAAAGGAATCTCCATCAGATGCTTAGAAAATCACATATTTACATAGACCTACAATCTTCTTGGCTTTCTGAAAATACACAACACCATTCTGGTATTTAAATTTTGACCGGTAGCTTTGCCCGTGGTCACAAGCATGTTCTTTTCACAGCTGGGAAGTCCCGCTTGTCTACTAAGACACCCCACATCTCCCCATCAGCTTCATAAGAGCGGCCACCACCTCCTTGTTCCTCAGGCTGTAGATGAGGGGGTTCAGCAAGGGGGTGAGGATGTTGCTGAAAACCGAGAGAGCCTGGTCCTGCTCTGGGCTATGGGAGGAAGTGAAAGTCATGTAGATGAATATGTTGGGGCCAAAGAAGAGACTCACCGCAGTCAGGTGGGAAGAGCAGGTGGCCAGGGCTTTTTTCCTGCCCTTCCCAGAGTTCATACGGAGGACAGCGAGGAAGATGAGCGTGTAGGAGGCTGTGACGAGGCTGAAAGGCACGACAAGCAGGACAATGCTTGTAACCACCACCACTAACTGATACGTGGAAGTGTCTTCGCAGGAAAGCTTAATGAGGACCGGGACCTCACAGAAGAAGTGGTGGATCTCCCTTGACCCACAGATGGGAAAATGCATAGGGTAGACCGTATGGATAAACGAACCTACAGAGCCTCCAATCCAACATGCAGCAACCATGTGCAGACAGACCCTGGGGCTCATGATGGTGGGATAACGCAGTGGGTTGCAGACAGCCACGTAGCGGTCATAAGCCATGAGAGTTAAGATGAGACATTCTGACATTCCCAACATCAAATAGAAGAAACTTTGGGTTCCACAGCCAACCCATGATATGGTCTTTCTCCCAGTGAAAAAGTTAAAGGCCATCTTGGGGATAATGGTAGACGTTAATGTCAAGTCAATGAGGGAGAGTTGACTGAGGAGAATGTACATGGGCGTATGGAGCCGAGGGTCTCCCCAAATCAAGACAATCAGAAGTATGTTTCCCACAAAAGCAAGGATGTAGATGAAGATGATCGTGGAGTTGAGGAGAATGGCGTGTTGAAAGCCAGGAAAGAGCCCCACAAGGATGAAATCAGTTGCTGATGACCCATTCCTACCCAGCATGCCTCTGAAAGAAACGTGACAGAGCTGGGAGACAAATCAGGTGGGTTAGAGCCACTGACAGTCAGCACAGGTCTCATATCTGCACGTGGGTCTTAAGTTTTATAACTTTTCCTCGAAGTTTGGACTCATATTTGCCATCCACTCATCAGAGGTACTTTGTTACCTATTGTTGAGCAATTACCTAAATGTTTGTTAAATATAGAATATTGAAAAGAATGATCAACTCTAGTGCCTCTTAGCCTCTGTTGAGTTCATCTTTCTCTTTCTTTCTTCTTTTTTTCTTTTTTTGCATTTTTTCTTTTCATTCTTATCTCTCGTTTTTAGTTAAAGAATCTTGTACTAAGGATGGATCTACTTTCTACAAAGATGAACCTCAAAATGTACATATCATTTCTGACAGTCATGGACCCTAATTGTGAATTCCTGTATATTTGGGCAAAAGAAGAAAGAAATATCAAATTAATTCACTCAATTTAGTTTTAAAAATTTAACAAATCAATTATTTAACACAATTTTAATGAAATATACTCTGGGTTTCGTTTTGGCTCAGTGCCTTGACGTCATTACTACAGTAATAGACATTGGCAGACTGACTTAATTACCCTGCTTGGAGACCATCAATATTGCCTACTGTTGACCAAATAAAGCTCATATTTTTAGTCTAGAATTTTAGATCTTCCATGACTTGGACTCAGGATACCTTTTAAAACTTAAGTTCTATGATTTTAAAACACATAACTCAAACCCTTAGTCGAATGTATACCCTCATAGTTTCTCTATATGACTTGCATATTCACGTATCTGCACTCTTGCTTTTATTTCTGCTCAGGTTATCCCTCTCCCCTGCATTGTTGGAGCCTCTTTAAAGAAGATTTAAGGCTTATTCAAATACAACCTCCTGAAAGCTGAGGACTGAGACAGTTTCCCTATCTAGTCATCTACAGTCATCACATGTGCAATTACTCGTCATCAGAGCTGAGAGACAGCACAGCTTGGAATCTAAGGCTAGGCTACCAGAATTCAAGGCTTAGCTGCATCATTTCTTATCTGTGCCTCCCTTTCCTCGTCTTTAACATCAGGAAGCTAATCAAGTGACCTCAAGGGGGCAGTCATGAGGCTTAGATGAGTCACTACTCTATATGTTAAATAGCTTTCCATGTATATATATTTCTCCTCAAATGAATTTTAAGATTTTAAGTGCTAGAATTATATTTTACATATCTAATATCAATGAAGTCACCATAATAACTTCAGAAGTGTAGGTAGCCAATGAATATTTATTAACCAGGAGGCTGAACAAACTCCATGGAGCTCAGCAGTACACATTTTCAAGCAGAATATAGACAAACACCTTCACTGGACTTGCATTGCTGGTGAGAGCTAAAGCCCTTTTCAGCCGCATGACCCTCTTGTCATCTTCCTGAAAGCTGGAGTTCCCACTCCTGGATAAAACAATTGCTGTACTTGCTGAAGTTTCCACATGCATTGCTTTTCTGAGCAGACTGGCATTGATAGAACACAGATTTCAAAAACACCTGGAAACTCTGCTCTGTATTATTGGAGCAGGAATTTCATAATATATATCAACGACATTCTTCGGTTTAAGGTGATGGTTTGTTTCTGGATGCCAGGTTAACTATTGTTCCTTAAGTCACAGGTCTGCTACAATGCAAAACAGGAAGCTAATTATTAATCTTGTTCGGTTTCTAATAAGCAGGAAGTGTGGAGCTTGCTAAACTTATATTCATATTACTTGAGGGAAACTGACAAATCAGTTCTTGAATAACTTTTCCATTCATTTATTTTTCATTCTACACTCACTGAATGCTCACTCTATTTCACACACATTCTACTCGGTGCTGAAGAGAAGACAAAAATGAGTTAGAACACGGTCTATATCTTCAATGAACTGAGTTTAGATATGAAATCATTTATATCAACTAATCACAAAAGAGTGAAATAAATGCTAAAGCTAAGGCTCCTATCAGGTGATATGTCAACACAGAAAAGAGAGCTCAAGTCTGAATAAGATATGAGTGGACAATTAGGTAAGGTTTAATTTGAGCTGTGTCTACCTTAGGACACGGCAACTCATGTAAATTCAAAGACTGAGGCAACAGTTTGTTGTGGTTAAGAACATTGATTGATTGCTGGTGAAAGTCACATTGCATAAGTGATGAGAAACATCAGAATTTATATGCAAATTTTAATTCAATTATTTTGAACTATATTATAACTCTGAAAGTGCAGTTTTCACATTCCTGAATAACCTCACGGAATTCTTACCTGGATATTTGTAGCCTGCCACATAGCTTGCCTGCCATCTGCTTCACTGAGCTGAGAAATCCAATTGTCTATTGGTATTTTAAGTCTAACTCATCTGTCTGCAAAAAATACTTGATTTCTTTTGCTAGAATAAGGATAATCAAAGGACGTTCACAGTGAATGTGAGGCATGGCACACTTAAACGTTCAGTATCATCATAGCCACCCTGTTCCACAATTTCTTCCGGGTCTACACTTCCAACTTTCAATTCTACAAGTCAAAATATTCATCAAGATTATGAGTGTTTAACTTTATAACTTTGAGAATACAACCAGCAAAGATTTTAGTGAATATGACGGAGTAACAAAGGGAGCATTTAAAAATTCTGGAGCCATACATTAAAGAAAATGCATCCCACATGCGTTGAATTATTTCTACTTACGGTTTTAATTAAGTTTTTGTAAATACTTATTAAATATTAATCAACTGCTTGAAAACAAACTGTGGGTTGGAGTTTAGGAAGTAAAAAAACATGACCATAGCACAGCCAGACTATAGATAACATCCTTTAAATAGAAAAACCGATTATCATTTTTGAATTTTTTTTTGCTTTTTCCCCACAAAAATAAAGCTATTTTTTCTAGTCAATTTCATGCAATGGAATAAGGATTTACTGAGAGTCAACTCTTAACATATTCCCATGATTTCTTTAATATAGAATAAAAATCTAATGAAAAAGAGAAGTGCAATTTTTTATTAACCTAAAAAATTTATTCATCTTTGGAAAAATTTTCCAAATTGTGACTATTATGTCATTTTAGGAACAGATTGTGCCCTTATTTTTAGCATAATTTGAGGTTGTGTCTAGGTGAGCAGATAGAAATGAAATAACTCAGCAAACATCTTTTCTAAAGCAACAGGATAAATTCAAGAAATTATTAAGAGATTAACTTTTTTTTTAACTAAGTTTAGGCATATTCTTTGATATATCACTTTTGAGTCAAAAACTATAGTAATTCTCATTCTCAAATGTTTCACTGAGCACCATATGTGGCACTTGTTCCATATTATGCTGGGTTTAATTAGAGAAGAGTATTTATGACCCATTATTTAATTGATAAGATTCATGCAGGTGGTCAAAAAGGAAATATAATTCTATGTAGCTTTCCGTTAGACCTGAATCCTGGGAAACCTACAAATTACACTGTCTCACCATGCAGCATTAGACTTTTTCCTTTTCACAAAGTAAAATAAATACAGTTGGCTTGATATTGCTGGAGAGTCATACATTTTGGAAATGAGCCCAGTGACCATGATTCCATAATACTATGTGTGTTAAAGCCTGGTGGGTATATAAGCTAAGATCTAACTTGATAGATTCCTTAGAAATTTTCCATAAGGGTCTGGAGACTTTTGCATTGAATGACCTAAGGGAACACAGTCCCCAGACTTTAATTAATGTTGATCTCGGATCATAATAGCAAACCTCAGGAATTAACTAGAAAAAATGAGAATTGTATGAAAAAATATTTCTCTTTATGGAAACTACTCAGATATTTTCAAACGTTTTCAGATGAAAAACCACAGTGTAAATGACCAAGTGCCATCAGGGACATGCAATCTGCCCTATACTGGACTTCAAAAGTAGAAGGATGGTCAATGTGCAATATTTTCACGTTTAACTCCTCCCCCCCAAAAAATTCCCCCAAATAAGCATGATCCTTTTTTGCAAATATCTTATAAAGACTTTTTTTATAGCAGCTTGATCATTACGTTGCTTCATCTTAACATACTGACACAATATAAATGAAATTGACTTTACAGTCAGACAGACCTAAATTAAAAGGCCGTCTTGCCAACATTTTAACTATAAATTTTATTCAAATAACTTAAATCTCTGAATTTTTTGTGTGTTGTCTCTCAATCTGGGCATAGTAATATCTGTCTCACTAGATTATGTTTTATATAATGCATTTGAATTAAAAAGAAATATGGAGTCCTTTGTAATTCCTCAGCAAGTCAATGTGATGTGCTGTCTTTGTTAATCATTACCTGGTTCTGGGGTATGTTTCCTTTTGTATACAGTTTAGACCAACACATGGGACCTGAAGAATCAGTGTTTCCTTTCTCAAAAAGCAATCTGATTGACCATGACTGAATATTTGCCCACAAACACTCATAATCTGTTTGCAAAATAGTTACGTGAAAACCCAATTGTTTTGAAAATAAAAATATTCAATCAAATTCCTTCAAAGAACAACAGAAAATTGTGGAAGAAAATTTTTAAAAATCCGGCAAATATATTTCAGAAAAAAAGTTGGAGAAATAAAATATCTTACTAGAAAAAGTAACCTTGGTTCTAAACATTTTTAGCTCCTTCATCACACATGTGAACTAAAAAGACTTGGAAGTAATAGCATAATGTTTTGTTTTATTAATAAGTATGCAATAAGAAAGAAATATGTAGTATTCTGGCACTGTCAACTATTTGTAGATATAAATGTGTACATTCACGTGTTTAATTTGTTCAAGCTGTGGGAACAGACATACCATATTCTACTCATTGGATTTTTGAGCAAAATCTCTGCTGTTACATTGTCTTACTTACTTGTATATGTGCTTACACTCTCCTGTTACGATGCAGCCTTTTAAGGAAAGACAACTCTAATTTATCTTTATAACATCTGGAATTGGAGTCAGCAAACTCAGACAAAATCCTGCCTGATGCCTGTACTTGTATGGCCCACGAGCTAAGACAATTAAATGAAATTCAAATTTCAGTGTCCATAAGTAAGGTTTTAAATATAGCCGTTGTTATTAATTTACATATTAGCTACAGCTGTTTACTTTTTTTTAAATTTTATTTTATTGAGTTATAGTCAATTTACAATGTTGTGTCAACTTCCAGTGTAGAGCACAATTTTTCAGTTATACATGAACATACACATATTCATTGTCGCATTCTAAAATTAGTATTTTTTCATTTTTTTTGATGGAAGTAATTAGGTTTACTTATTTACTTACTTGATGGAGGTACTGGGGATTGAACCCAAGACCTCATGCATAATAAGCATGTGCTCTACCAGTTGAGCTATACCCTCCCCCAAGGAATGCATTCTGTGAGAACTAATTGTATGGAATTTAGAGTAAAGAGTATTATATATTTTATAAATTGTGTGCTGTATATCCTTTCAGTAAAAATCACACATACATACATACACACTCATATACATTTTTCCTCCCCAGGGAGCCAGCTGTTAAATGTTACCAGCATATCTCTATTACTTAACCCCAAGAAGGGGTTTTCTAGATAAAGAAAACAAGCTGTTTACTTTTTTTATTGAAGTATAGACAGTTTACAATGTTGTGTTAGTTTCTGGTGTACAGCACAATGTCATACATGGATATATATATATTCATTTTCATATTCTTTTTCACCGTGAGCTACTACAAGATATCGAACACAGTTCCCTGTGCTATGCAGTATAAACTTGTTTATCTATTTTATGTATACCAGTCAGCATCTGCAAAAATACTTCCTTACCTGCACAGCTGATTAGTTGTGACAGAAACCATATGGTCCACAAAGCCTAAAATATTAAATGTTTGGCCCTTTAAAACACATTTGCCAATTTCTACTCTCTGTTATCTTGGACTTTGTAAGTTTCAAATAACTGTTCTGTGACTATAAACGGTGAGACAATATTATATTTAACTTTATTCTCCCTTTCAGTGTTAAAGGGTAAGTAAGCTATTTCCCTGGCATGCTGTCACTCAAATGTGGTGCCTTTGATGAGAGATAAAACCACCATCTTTAGTATTGGTATGTGAGTATTAATCTTGCAAACGTGTTCTTTTTAATCTCCACCAATAAAGAGGGTCAAAATCTATTCAGTTCTTATGTGGGAAGTATATAGTAGTCCATATTCACAGTCTTGCTGTAGGGCAGTGTGGTAACACACCAGATCACACGGTGCTAGAGGTGAGAGGTGAATATTGTATATTCATCCATAGCAGATAGGCTATATATCAAAATGGAACTCTTGCCCACAAACTTCAGCAACCAGCACAGGAGGCCAATTTACTCTAACCAGTCCAAGAGATCAAATCATAGCCCCATAGCAAAGAGCCCAAACCAGTCCAGACTTGATCAGCGATTGTCAGTCTTCTTAGATTTTGTCCTCATTTCCAACTTAAGACCAGTTGAAAGAAGTCAAATCTCATCTCCTGATCAATCACATAGGACACCCTGTTTTCAGTTCGCCTGCTTACAGCTTCCTCAAGTCAACAACCTCCAGTACAGCTTGCCTGACATTTTCCTTTTTGTCCACTGGAAAGTTCCCAGTCCTCTGCCTGCACTTGATTCTCTGACAAACACAGAAACACAAGTGATGGTGACTGATTCCCTTGCTGTAAAAGCTCTGAATAAATATCCCATGCTTTCTCTCATTTGTGGTATCTTCATTTATTTCCACAGAGGTCAACAGAAATGTTGTCAGGACTCGACTGGAGGAGAGTCACAATTCAGAACCCTAGGATTTTAAAGTGGTCCTTATCTTCTATAGAGGAGAATGTCTTATCATTTGAAACATAACCTGATGTCAGAAACTGAACACCTGTCCATGGGACAAGTGACTTTGCAACGAGAGTGGCCCATCCTGAGCTGTTATTTTCAGGTGGATCAAATCATGAGGTCAACCAGGTGCAGCAGCAACCTAACGTATGATGGAAATGATAGATTCAGAAATTGACTTAAGCTGATTCCAGTGTCATAAGTAACATCATGAACAGTGGCCCAGTCAGTCTTCAAAGACATCCACTCTTTTTTTTTTCTGAATCAATGTCTCATCCTAAGCTCAAACCTATCCCTTCATATAAGATCAAAGTATACAAGAGGTAAAAATGTGAATCTAGTTCAGTGATGCATTGCTTCAGTACATGGGTTTAAGCCCCCCAAAAAAGCATCTTTTGCTGTACTATTATCCCATTCTTAAGAGATGCAGAAAAACAGTAGTGTGAGGATATCTTTTCTCAGGGCAGAGGTTTACTTATTTACTCCACACAGAGGGAGAAGTGGACAGAGATAAGGACTCATAAGCAGTGGCTAATGGCTTGGCTAGTTGTTAAGTGGCCTGGAGAAGCATAACTGGGTAATCAGGAACAAAGAAGTCTATAGAAGGGGCAGGAGGCACGGATAGACCCATAAGATAGGAATAAATTGAGCTGAACTTTATACCTCATATCAGTGCCACCACAGATCACTGATCATTGACTGGACACTGAACAAAAAGGTAGACAGAATGACATTCCATAGAGGTCAGATAGTCTTTGTCACTGGCCAACCTAATGCTTGTAGAATAGGACCATGACTGGAGTGTTAGGAATGCAAAAAGCAAGATATGCATGGGTTCAGTAGCATGGGTACTCTTGAGCCAAAGCCAATCCAATGCTGATTATTTATGCTGTCAACAGTAGAAGCCAATGCTGAATCCTCAGGATGACCAATTAGCCACTTTGTTGCAAATTGATACAATAAACTGTACTACCCTAGAGGAGGCAATGATGCTTCTTTTATGGAATCAGCATCTATGGTTATGTGTTTGATTTTTATTTTCTGCAGTATCTCTTCCAGTACCCCTTTAAGAGTTTGCACAGTACTTTGTTGAGAAATACCAAATCTTTCATTAACTTTGCCTCAAACAAAGGTGCCTATTTCATGGTAATGGACGTGTGGCAGTAGGTGCATGACCAACCACATGATCCACTCATCCTACTATATGAGATTTCATCTGGAAGCTGCTGACCTGATAGAACAATGAAAAGCCTTTTAAGGCTTCATCTAAGACTCTAGCTGAATGGCAACAAGATGGGGTGTTGTCCTCCAAGATGTGGTACATATACTGAATCAAGGGTTATTCCATGGTGCTCTAACACAATACCTGGAATGTATCAGTGCAGGAGCCAAAGAGGTGATTGCTCCCTCCTGCCATCATTCCATCACTTGTGGAAATTTATGCTTCCCAGTCCCTCAAACTGAGGTTCTGTTAAATTGTAGGTCCTAGACTTGGGGTGCAACTTCAGAAGTTACTCCTGGGAGCAACCATTGGCCAAAGGGAACTGGGACTAGTGGGGAAATTCTTCTTTCTACTGATCTTATTTTAGATAATTCTGGGAGGTAATTTACATGCTTCTTAGGAATCCCAGCAAAATTGTCCTCCAGTGACACACAAAGACAGCCTTGATATGAAAACCCTGTATTTCCCCTGCTTCTCCATGACATTCTCCCTACTCTGACACTCTTGCTTCCTGAGGCAATCTCCCAAGTCCCTGTATCAGGCTCTTTTCAGGAGAACTCAAGGGGAGAAATTCTTCAAATCTATTTGCCACCACTCTCTCCCTCTCCTATTAGTGATGATCACATAGGCCTTTATGGCAGACTTTAATCCTCTAAATCCTTTCCAACGCCTAGAATCCCCTGCATTCTATTTATTATCGTGACATACATTTTCTGTCTACTTGATTTGGTTACTCCCTATCTTTCAGGTTTCAGCTTAAATAAAACTTCCTCAGAGAAGTCTTGCCTGACTCCCTAATATATATTTAACTTGCAAGTCTGCCCATCCCAACATTAAAATAAAACCCAGATTTATATGCGCTTTATGGAACTTTTGTTCACAAACATCTAACAGTTCCTGCATATGATATTCATAGAATATATAACATTCAATTTGATAAATATGAGTGGTAAATCTTCAAGATTAACAATATCTCCAGAGAGAAGTTTGTCTTAGTTCTCATTTCCTTTACTTAACATAGTATTATAAGTCCTAGCCACAGCAATAAGACAAGAAAAAGAAATAAAAGGTAACCAAGTAGGAAAGGAAGAGGTAAATGTGTTACTATTTGCATTTGACACTCTATGTAAAGAACCTCAAAGTCTCCACGCAGAAACTATTAGAACTAATAAATAAATTCAGTAAATTTTCAAGATACAAAATTAATACCCAGAAATCTGTTGAATTCCTTTACCCTGATTACGAAATATCAGAAAGAGAAAGAAGTAACAATCCTGCTTAAAATTGAATCAAAAAATAAAATAAGATACCTTAGAATAAACCTAACCAAGGAGGTGAAATATCATATGCTGAAAACTATAAACCATTGATAAAGGAAATTGAAGATGATTTCAAGCCTTGGAAAGATATTTTAGGATCTTGAATTGGAAGAATTAATATAGTTAAAATGGCCATAATACCCAAACCAATCTACAGAGTTAATGCAATTGCTATCAAAATACCAATGATAGTTTTCACAGAACTAGAACAAATAATCCTAAATTTTATGCAGCACCAAAAAAAGGCCCACAAATGCGAAAGCAATCCTGAGGGAACAAGGCTGGAGGATTACCCTTTCCAGACTTCAGACTATACTACAAAGCTACAGTAATCAAAACAGCATGGTATTAGCCAAAACCAAAACCAAAACCAAACAAAGACAAAACAGACATATAGATCAATGGACACAAGAGAGTCCAGAAATAAACCCAGGCACCTACATTCAATTGTTCTATGACAAAGGAGGCAAGAATAGACAATGCAGAAAAGACAGTCTCATCAACAAGTTGTGTTGGGAGAGCTGTACAGCTACATGCAAATCAACAATATTAGAACATTCCCTCACACCATACACAAAAGTAAAGTAAAAATATTTTAAAGACCTAAATGTAAGACATGACACCATACAACTCCTTGAAAAGAGCATAGGCAAAACTTTCTGTGATATAACTCATAGCCATATTTTCTTATAACAGTCTCTCAAGGCAAAAGAAAGAACATTAAAAATGAACAAATGGGACCTAATAAAACTTAAAATCTTTTACACAACAAAATGAAAAGACAACTTACAGAATAAGAGAAAATATTTGCAAATGATGCAACAGACAAGTGGTTAAAAATCAAAATATACAAAAAGCTCATATAAATTCATATTAAAAAATTAATCAGAATTGAATAGAAGACATAAATAGACATTTTCCCAAAGAAGACATACAGATGGTCATTAGGCTCATGAAAACATGCTGGACATCGCTAATTATTAATGAAATGCAAATCAAAACTACACAGGTCAAAGTGGCTATTATCAAAAAGTCTACAAATAATAAATGCTGGAGAAGGTGTAGAGGAAAGGGAACCCCCCTACACTGTTGGTAGGAATGTAAATTGGTGAAGCCAGTACGGAGAGCACTGCAAAGGTTCCTTAAAAAACTACAAATAGAGCTACTTTTTGATCCAGCAAAACCACTCCTGGGTATATAATCTGGAGAAAACAGAAAGTTTAATTTGAAAAGATGCATGCACATCCATGTTCATAGCAGCACCATTTACAATAGCCAAGACACGCAAGTTAACCAAGGTGCCCATCAACAAATGATTGATTTAATAAAAAGTAAACACATACAGTAGAATATTACTTAGCCTTTAAAAATGAAATATCACTGGAGTTTGACACAACATTGTAAAATGATTATAAATCAATATAAGATGTTAAAAATGAAATATTACCACTTGCAGCAACATAGATAGACCTAGAGAATATTATACTTAGTGAAGTAAGTCAGGCCAATAAAAACAAATACTATAGCATATCATTCATCTGTGGAATCTAAAAATAATAGAAACGAATCTATATACAAAATATAAACAGACTACTGGACATAGAAAACAATCTTATGGTTACCAAAGTGGGGAAGGAGTGAATGAGGGACAAACTTGGATTACGGGATTAAGAGATACAAACTACTATACATAAAACAGATAAGCAACAAGAATTTACTGCATAGCACAAGGAACTATACTCACCACCTTTTAATAAGCTATCATGGAAAATAATCTGAAAAATAACTGAATCCCTTTGCTGTACACCTAAAACTAACTCAATATTGTAAATCAAGTACACTTCAATAAAAAAGCATGAAATCACTTACATGTGGAGTCTAAAACAATGATACAAATGAAGTTATTTACAAAACAGAAATAGACACACAGACATAGAAAACAAACTTATGGTTACCAAAGGGAAAGTGGGAGGAGGGAAAATTAGGAGTCTGGGATTAACAGAGACACACTATTATGTATAATATAGATAAACAACAGCAATGTACTCCATAGCACAGGGAACTATATTCAATATTTTGTAATAACCTATAACAGAAAAGAATATTTGAAAAGTATGTGTGTGTGTGTATATATATGGGCTAAAATCTTGAATGTGAATTTGAAACCATAAATCTCCTAGAAGAAATCACAGGCTGTATGCACATTGATATCGGCGATTGGTTTTTGGATTTAACAACCAAAGCAAAAATAAATAAGTAGGACTACATTAAACTTTTCAGCTTCTGCACAGCTAAGGAAATCAGCATCAAACAAAAATGTAATCTACTGAATGGAAGAAAATATTTGTAAATTATATATCTAATAAGCAGTTAATATCCAAATATATAAAGAACTCATACAATTCAATAGCAATGAAAGAAACAATCTGATTAAGAAATGGGCAGAGGATGTGAATAGACACTTTTCTGGCCAACAGGTACCTGAAGATACATAGAGATAGATATAGTTATAAATATAAATATAGATGCCCGTATTAATTATGTATGATATGTTAATAATATTGAATATTAATATTGTTATTCCATATATTATTCCATCAATAATAAGATGAAATACTTTTCAGCCAAAAAAAGAAAAAAAAGGAATGAAATCTTGCCACTTGAGACAACATAAATGGATCTTGAGGGCAATATGCTTAGTGAAATAATTCAGACAGGGGAAGACAAATATCATATGATATCACTCACACGTGGAATCTAAAAACAACAACAACAAATAGCTCTTCACAGAGACTGAGAACAGACTGGTGGTTGTCACAGGTGGGAGTTTTGGGGTAGGCAAAATGGGTGACGGGAGTCAAAAAGCAGAAACTTCTAGTTATAAAATCAATAAGTCACAGAGATGTAACGTACAGCATGGACACTATGGTTGATAATAGCGTATTGTATACTTGAAAGCTGCCAAGAGATTATTTCTTAAAAGCTCTCATTATGAGAAAATATTCTGTAAACATGTCTGGTGATGAATATTGACTAGAATTACTGTGGCGATTATCTTGCCATATAAACAAATATTGAATAATTACATTACATTATGTTGTATGTATGTCACTTATCCCTCAATAATGAAAAAGAGCTACTGTCCTCAATCCAGGAGAAAAAGTCAAATTTTAATCCATTGCTTTATGAGGCAGAAAAAATAAATCACCCCTTATCTATTTATCTCTAAAAATATGAACACTGTATTTTACATGAAGTATTTGAAATGTTTTAAAAATAATCCACTGGATCCAAAAAATTTTGTATAATTTTTTTTTTAAAAAACTATATTGTACTGAAACAAAATGAAATCAAACATAGCACAATTTTTGGAGCACAGTTACAGCAATGGTGAGAAGTCTAATATTACATATACACATTAGTGGTAAAAATTGGAAAACTATGAAACTATGAATTTCAGGAGAACTTTCAAGGGAAGTAAGAGAATGTATTGAACTCAAAGAAAGTTAAAATACAAAATATGTTTTTCATGTAAAATGCCGAATTTGTGAGGCACAGCCAAAGCTATGCTGAGAGGAATCCACCAATAAAATGAAATGACAATTACTAAATAGGAGAAAACACTTGCAAATCATGTATCTGTTAAGGGGTTAATATCCAAAAAATATACATAACTCATACAAGTCAATGGCAAAAACCAATGCCATTAACAAATGGGTAGAAGATCTAAATAGACATTTTTCCAAAAACAACATACAGATGGGCAACAGGTACATGAAAAAGTGCTTAGCATCAGAAAACTGCAGTGAGACATCACCACGTATCTGTTAGAATGGATTTTATCAAAAAGACAAGAAATGGGTTTTGGTGAGGATGTGGAGAAAAGGTAACCTTGTGGGCGCTCTTGTGAGAAATGTACCTTCGTGCACCTAGTATGGAAAAAACAATATGGAGGCTCCTCAAAAAATTAAACATAGAACTACCATATCATCCAGCAATTCCACCACCTCTGGGTATTTATTTAATGGGAATGAAAATAACAACTCAAAAAGATACATGTAGCCTCATCTCCACTGAAGCATTATTTACAGTAGCCAAGACGTGGATGCAATCTGTTCACTGATGGATGAATGGATAAAGATAATTATATTATACATATATATAATTCAACCATAGGAAAGAATGAAATCTTGCCATTCGAGACAACATGGATGGACATGGAATTCGCTATGCTAAGTGAAATAAGACGAAAAAAAATATTGTATGTTCTCACTTACATGTGGAATCCAAAAGACAAAATCAAAAACAAAAAAATTCAAAAAACAAGCTCACAGATCCAGAGAACAACCTGGTGTTTGTTTGCCAGAGACAAGGGATGGGAAATGGGAGAGGTAAGTAAAGTGGTCAAGATGTACAATCTTCCACATTTAAATGAGATAAGTCATGGGGATGTAATGAACAGAAAAGTGACTATAGTTTGTAATACAGTATCAGGAAATGCCAAGAGAATAGATCCTCAAATTTTCATCACATGAAAAAAAAATCTGTAACTATGTAAGGTGGCCTGTATTAACTAGACATGGTTGTAATTTCACAATGTATACAAATATAGAATTACTATGTAGTACACCAAAAACTAATATGATGTTATAGGTCAATTTTACCTAAATTTAAAATATTTTTAAAAAATAAAATAAAGTAAAATAAAAAATGATAATGACAATGTGTTCATCTTCTAAAAGAAAAGAAGGTGTTTTGCTGTGGGTCCACCTCAAGAGACTTGAGAGATTAAACATTCTTTTTGAAGCTTTTTAGGATGTTGGGCTAGTGTTTTATTTGAATGTGAAATCGCTCTGAGGTGGCCACCAGTCACTCCTGTTACATTTGGGCTGGAGGCAGTTGTGAAAAGCAAGAAGTTCAGAATATTGACAGGTCCCAGGTGGAAACGTTCTACTGCAGTTTTACCTAATGCTGCGCGGAAACGCAAGAAGCAAAGACAGGAATGGCCCAGAACTGAAGATGAGGCCACAAAGGGGCACTGAAGCAAAAACATCCGGAAAGAAGCATTGAGGATACCCACTATCCATGGTCCAGATGTGGGGGGCCGGTATGGGAATCGAACCTATTATAACTATCCCTTTGTCCTAGTGCTCAAAGGATCGAGTTCCCACTGCCGTGGATTTTCAGGGGGTGATCGTGGGTTTGAGAGGAGGAAAGGTGAGCGGGGAAGGTGGAGGTGTGTATATGGGTGAGAGGAATCTATTCAGGGCTTCATCTTCTGTCCTAAAACATCTAAAATCAAAACACATCTTTCCTTGAAGAATTCATTTTCTTCTGACACCTGCTCCTGATTTCCAGAAAAGCTTCACAGTTCTATTTAGCTGGCAGAGTTCTTCTACTTAACTTGTTCTTATTTAAATATTTAACATAATCTATTTCACAGAAGTCATTTCTTGAGAACTGCTAAGCCTGGCATAGGGTTTATTCTGATAAAAAAGGAAGAAAAACAGCTGGCCTTCAGCTCAGGAAATATATATATATATATATATATTTTTTTTTCTCTGACAGTTATTGGAAGGTCCCCAGCCAAAATCCACCTAATTTCCCAGAAAGGAAGAAAAGTGTCGTTTGATCCAATCACATATGCAAAGTGCCTGGCACACAGTGGCCTTTCAATAAAGCTAAGTCAGTGCTATCACCTAAAAAAACAGTTGAATAGATAAGGAAAATGTGGTATATATGTGGAATACGCTTCAGCCTTAAGAAAGAAGGGAATTCTGACACATGCGTACAACATGGATAAACCATGAAAGCATTATGCTATGTGAAATGAGTAAGACACAAAAAAGTAAATATTATGATTCCACTTATATGAAAAATACCTGGAATAGGTACATTCATAGAGATAGAAAGTAAATTAGAAGTTACAATGGACTGGGGAACGCAGGAAATTATTGCTTAACAGGTACAGATTTTCTGTTTGGAGTGGTAGAAACTTTTGGAAACAGTGGTGATGGTTGCACAGCAGTGTGAACATCATTCATGCCAGCGAGTTGGACAATTAAAATTGCTAAAATGCAATTTTTAATATATTTTACCTCAATAACTTTTAAGTTGTATTCAGAATTTATGTAATGAATTGCCTTCATAAATTCATGGAGTTTAAGTCTCCCAAAATTTCTAACATGAGGGATGACCCTTTTTAAGTTGACTTCCAGTTACAAATTCTGCAGCTACCAAGGGAGTTTGGTATGACTCGTGGTTGTAATTCCAGAGGAATAAGTTGTTCCTCATTATGTCCAATGAGGAATTCTTAATTATTATCTAGAGGAGAGGTGGCTGTGCCAATTACAGAAACTGTATATAATTAATGTCAAGGGATGAAATTCTCTGAAGGCATCCCCCATGAGTATGCCAAGCCTGCTACACATTCTGTGATTTTAGTCCATGATTCTCTACCAGTCACTGTGGATAACACTGTAGAAGCTCATGGGCTGAGAAACACAGAGTTGTCAGTGTAGACAAACACTCATAAATCTTTCTAGGAAAATGTTTAATTTCTCCCATTGAGAAGAACCATGATTTTAAAAGGGGTTTCCAGATGATACTGGTTTTCAAAGAGGGAAAGCAAATCCAGAATACAGTCACACTTGCTTGACCTGAATATTGCATTTGTAAATCTCTTCCACTTGTATCGGTTGTAATGAAAAATGTTAATCAAGTTCATTATTCCACAGACAAAACGACTTGGAACAAATATCACAGTCACTTAGAAACAATAAATGACAGTGTATGGATTTACTAATTCAATAAATACTTCTTAAACTCACCCTAATTGACTTTTATAAGCTCTTTATTTAGTTCATACTTTATATATCAACTAATAAGCATTATGAAGACAAGTATACAAGGGAAAGGGTCAGGGAGTACTGGTAGACTCTCATTAAAATAAGAAGTTCCAAAGAAGCTTAAATCTTGAGGTAAGATTTGAGCAGAACAATGAAAGAGATAAGAAGATGAGTACTGAGGGTACCTGGAGAATGAGAACACTAGAAAGAACAGAGCAAGTGCAAAGGCCCTGCGGTGGAATTATGCCTAGTGTAGCCGAGTAAATTGAAGAGGCTGGTTTGGCTCTAGTAGACTGAGCAAAGGGCAGGGTCGTAAAGAACTAGGTCAGAGAGATGATTGAGACTAGATAATTTGGGGCTTAGTTAGTCATTAAAAGGTATTACTTTTACTCTGGGTAAGATGGAGTTCCAACGAAGTTTCTGACATCATCCAGATGGATGATGTAATATTTATTATGTATTAAATCATCTATTCAATGAAAATGTGTTGAGAACTTGCTCTCCATTCCTGGCTTATCTAGGACCCTGGAAGTGTAGACTTAACAAACCTAAAACATTCTGTGTCTTCATAGACCTAACAATCTGGTGTAGAAGACAGCAATTAAAGACAGAACTTAAGACAAATAAAATCTGAGGTATATGTACTTTAGATAATGAATAGGCAGTGCTGAGGGGAAATTACCTTAGAAAATTTTAACACCAAAGAGATAACTTGATTTTTTAAGGTCTACAATTTAATATATGTGTACATTGTAAAATGATTACTAGTCAATTTAACTATTACAGCCATCACCTCACGTAAGTATGTTTTTCTCTGGTGAGGTCACTTAAAGCCTGATTTCTTACCAAATTTCTTATGCTCTATATTATTAACTATAATCATCATACTGTATATTTGATCTCCAGAATTGATGCATCTTATAACTAAAGGGTAAGATTGTTAATCTGCGCAAATAATTCTAGTAAGTAAAGTGAGATGAGGGATAAAAATATATTATTAGTTTCTGTCGATGGATACTTAGATTGTTTCCATGTCTTGGCTGTTGTAAATAGTGCTACTACGAACATTGGGGTGCGTGTATCTTTTTGAATTAAGGTCCCCTCTGGATATATGCCCAGGAGTGGGATTGCTGGATCATAAGGTAGGTGTACTTTTAGTCTTTTGAGGGATCTCCGTACTGTTCTCCATAAGTGCTTCTGGACACTTTTGTTAAGTGCCATTTGGGTGAGCTTTGAGGCACAGGATCCAATTTACATGTTAAGAAGTTCGCTCTGCTACTATATCGAGATCTGATTGTGGAGGAAATGAGCAACAGAAGTAGAGGCACGATTTAGGAGACTTTTTCGATAACCTGGGCAAGATAATAGCAGAGTAGACGAAGAATGACAAGTAGTCATGTATCACATATGTTTTAAAGCACAACCTACAGGTTTGCTGATGGGTTTTATATGAAGTAATAGGGAAAGAGAAAAGTTAAAGCAGACTCCGAAGTTTTTACCCAAAAGATCTAAATGACTGAATTCCTATTTAACACCATAGGAAGGCTACACTAGGGGCAGGTTTGTGGAGGAGATCCAGAACTCAATTTAGAACATTTTAGCTTTGAAATACTTATTATTCATTTAAGTAAATGTAGGATAGGCCATTGGATATAAGAGTTTGGAGTTCTGGAGGATCGTCCAGACTGCGTGAATAAATTTGAGAGTCATATCCTACAGATGAATAATTTTGATGAATGTTTTGAGAGCACCACCATATAGGTGGCATGTTAAAGTATGAACTTTGATGAGATAAAGGAATTTAGTGTAAACAGTGAAGCAAAGTGATCCAAGAACAGATCTCTGGAACATTCCAAAGTTTAGCTACCAAGGTATTAAGGATGAGTGTGGTAGTGTGGCTAAACACCATTTGGAATTCTAGATATTAATGAAGGATGCTTTATGATTACTACCAATGTAGATTCAGTGATCACCTATATGAGCAGTAATCTGGAGAGAACAATGGTTAACAAAATAAAATACCTTCTTAGGTCAGAGAATAAATTCTTAAAGTAATACAATTATGTATGTAGAATTATTAAGTGTTACTAGAGAGGAAATGTGAAATACTGTTTATATATATTTATATATATATATATATATATATATATATATATATATATATAAATTAGTTTTTATGTCCAGATTTGAGATGGGGTAAGGATGAGTGCAGGTGGCATGAAAAAATATGATCAAGGGTAAAATAGTGATATTGACCCATAGACTAAGATTTCTCATCTCATGCTCTGACTGGTTTTCAACTCCTCTTATTACCAAAAGAATCTTATAAAACATAAACATAAGAGAAGGAAATGAAAGTTTAAAATACATATATATATATATATATATATATATGTAGGAAAGTCAGTTTACAATGCTGTGTCAGTTTCTGGTATACAGCATAATACTTCAATCATATAAGAACATATATTCATTTTCATATTCTCTTTCACCATAAGTTACTACAAGATATTGAATATAGTTCCCTGTGCTATACAGTATAAACTAGTTGTTTATTTTTTATATTATTTAATATCTGCAGATATCAAAGTCCCAATTTACCCCTTCCCACCACCTTCCCCTCACTGAAAACCATAAGTTTGTTTTCTATGTCTGTGGGTCTGTTTCTGTTTTGTAAATAAGTTCATTTGTCTTTTTTTTTTAGATTCCACATATAAGTGATTTCATATGGTATTTTTCTTTCTCCTTATGGCTTACTTCACTTAGAATGACAATCTCCAGGTCCATCCATGTTGCTGCAAATGCCATTATTTTATTATTTTTCATAGCTGAGTAGTATTCCATTGTGTAAATATACCATTTCTTTATCCAGTCATCTGTCAGTGGACACTTAGGTTGTTTCCATGTCTTGGCTATTGTAAATATTGCTGCTATGAACACTGGGGTGCATGTATGTTTTTGAAGTAAGGTCCCCCTCTGGATATATGCCCAGGAGTGGGATTGCTGGATCATAAGATAAGTGTATTTTTAGTCTTTTGAGGCATCTCCATACTGTTTTCCATAATGGCTGCACCAAACTGCATTCCCACCAGCAGTGTAGGAGGGTTCCCTTTTCTCCACAGCCTCTCCAGCATTTATTGTTTGTAGACTTTTAAATGATGGCATTCTGACTGGTGTGAGGTGATACCTCACTGTAGTTTTGATTTGCAAGAAATGAATCTTTCACAACAGATAGCATTTCTCTTGGACTGGATTTCAATATGAGAGGTAATCAGCTTCCCTATGTACAGCATTCTCCTGAGCTGTATGTACCACTGCTATTTCTGGAAACACCATCTTCATCTCATCAATTCAGCTGGACCACTGACTCCACACCCCACGTGTCTGCTCTTCTGCCAGCTACCCGTCTTAGACTTAATTCCCGTCTTCTCCACCACCTGCAGAATGGTCTGAGAGGAGAAACATCTTCTGGCTTGAGAGGAGAAACAGCTCACAAGTTTCCTGTCGAATCCAGATTCTCTTTTACGTGACTATCACTTTTTCTGAATGTGCCCGCCTGACTCTGATTTTCTTTGTGGGAGATCACAGTCAGATACTTCCACTAAGCTATATTATCTCTTGAAATATTAAAAACTGTAGTCACTGAGCCCAGAATGGGTTACTCCGGCCTTGGAGACAGGCTGTGTACTGTCAGCACTGTGAAACTAATCACCACTGGGTGTTATTTTTCATGGGAAACATGGAGTCGTGATGCTGCAGTGTCTGAAGCCCCAAGAAAAATTACAGACACTTCAGATGACATCACGAACTGCAAAGAGCCAATGTGAGTGTGCATGCTTAACTTGGTCTAATGAAAACTCAATAGTGATGCCCACAGAGTTAAAATGTACAACGTGTCTTTTTGATTTATCGTGTCATTTTATCTCAGGCACATATTGAGGCAGACAAGAAATTGTTGCAGCCCTTTTTCTATTTAGAAAAGGGAAAAGTAACTCTTAAAGTCTGTGGCGTGTTCAGGGATTGACACAATATTCTCATGGGAACCCCACACTCTGCTAACTCATTTATGAAGGGCTTATGTCTTACAGAGATATTTGGTTGGAATAATTTATAATATTGAAATTGTGTTATGTAACGTAGAAAGTTGTTGCGCTTGCATTATCATTTAAAAAAAAACCTATACAGGTCTTCATATTATAATCATTTGTGAGATCTTTCTTTCATCCTTGAATCCATTATTTGAATTCAAACTTCTTCTAAATGCAAGAAGGGGTTATAGAAGATTGAGCTTGCTTTGACCTCATTATGAAAAGTATTAGATGGGGGCTTCGTAGTCATTATCACTAAGAAAACAGCAATGCAATGTGCTTTGAATTTGGAGTATTTGGAGAAGAATCCAGTGTTGGCAGTGAGACTGGTTTTAAGCATCAGTGAGCAGTTATGATGGTGTGATCAGCCTCCATGAAAGGAGGCTGCTGAATGGAGACTAGAAGCCAGCCTCTCACCTCTCTGCTGAGCAGGTAGCCCAGCCTCGTGAGGCCTCACTTGCCTAAAGAGCAAGAATCAATACTGTCAGACATCCCACGAAGCCCGCAGCACCAGCAGTCACCTCCTGTGGAGGTGCTGTGTTTGGACACATTTGCATCTACCCGTGTCTGTATCCTCACACTCCCCTGGAGAGGCTTGATGAAATGCAATTCCATGGCGAAGTGGAAAGTCAGGAAAAATAATTTAACTGTAACTTCAGAAAAACACTTCATGGCATTCATTTCAGTGTGCCTTATCATAGGAGTGAGCATTAGGGAGACATTAGAGTCTAGCAAAAATAAATAACAATATTATAAATGTATTAAATTATATTTCAACAAAATGTGTAAATTTTTAGCTCCCATTTCAAAATGGCCCGTGGTATTTTAATAATTGCATGTGAAGAGGCAGATTAGAGAAGTCTAATTTTGTCATACAGTTACATACATATAGATGCACACAGATACACACAAAAATGATGCAACTGCAATGAGGGGAACAGTGCTAAACTTAGTATTTTTTATTGCAGTCAAATATATGTAACATAAAACCATTTTACCAATTTTAAAGTGTATACATCAGTGTCAGGTTTTACATTCACAGTGTTGTGCAACCATCCCTGCTACCCAGCTCCAGAAGCTTTTAGATTACCTTTTCCTTGGTGTTTTCCAGTATATACAAAATATTGTGTTTTTACAAGATTATAAATAAAAATGAGAAATGTGTTGTAAGGTTTATGGGATACTGCACATAGGAATAAAAATAAAAAGACAACTAGCTATTACATTAAAATGTGCAGTAAATACAGTGAATTCTAGGTAAGCTAGTCGCCCGTCCTGGTTTCTTTCTTAAATTTTATTTTATTGAGTTATAGTCAGTTAACAATGTTGTGTCAATTTCCAGCCTAGAGCACAATTTTTCAGTTATACATGAACATACATATATTCATTGCCACATTCTTTTTCACCGTGAGCTACCACAAGATCTTGTATGTACTTCCCTGTGCCACACAGTGTAATCTTGTTCTCTAATTTGAAAGTCTCCCTCTTTCTCATGCATCTCTAGGATGCCAAGATAAAGGTTTTACTTCTGTCCGTGTTCATAAATGCGAGCCAAGTTCCTGCAGGGCCAACTTAGCCACTTGTATGTGTAAATGTTCTCCACATTTTTGCATATATTTGACTCATGTCGCTTTGAGAGCCCTACCTGCACAGGCAGAGGTGGAGGCATCAGTCAGGGATCTTCTGGCGATACATTTTAGGCCAGTGACTGTCTTAAAGAAGAGCTACCAGGTATCTCGCAGCCAAGCAGGCAGGGAAAGCCTGGAACATGGGAGGCAGATTATTGATTAGTATGACTAATAATACATTTGAGATAGAGGATGCATTTCTGATCACAAGTGAAGGATGCAGCCCATCTATTTACATTTTAAGTAAAAAATACAGACATACAGACTGGGATTTCAAAATTGTAGAAAATATAAACAAGATTATACTGTAGAGCACAGGGAAATAAATACAAGATCTTGTTGTAGCTCACAGAGAAAAAAATGTGACAATGAATATATATATATATGTTCACGTATAACTGAAAAATTGTGCTCTACACTGGAATTTGACAGAACATTGTAAAAATCATAAATTTTATATTGATTTATAAATCAATAAAAAACGTTAAAAAAAGACAACAGAAAAAAAATACAGACATAAACCTGCATACTTTTTCACATATATTTATCTATGTATAATGTGATTTAGGCTTTCTCTAGATGGTAGCAAACAAAACAAAAGGAAACAAAAACACCCTACATTTAGTGGCTTAATCTATGTCAACAAAATTTAATTCATGCTCAAGAAACAGCCTAATGTGGGGCTTTGCCTTGCCAGTGAGTTGTCCTCTACATGTTGAGTTAGGTACCCACACACTTTCCCAAATCTTCTTATCCTGAGAGAGTAAAACTTCCCCTCACACTGCTTTCTGTAGGGCTAAATAAATGACCACATTCAAAGGAGACTGAAGAATGCAGTATGTGTCTTTGTGTCTAACGAAAAAAGGAAGTGGGTTAGTGAAAAAAAATTCAATCTGTTTCAAAGTATAGTCAGGAATGAATTTAGAATAATTGTTTGAGTGCCTGAGATGTGTCAGTAATACTTATAATAAATCAAGAATAATAACTAGTTTATAGTAGTGGCTTTTAACACTTGCATGTTCTTTACAGTTTCCATTCTGTAATAAGACGCAATACATCTGGTACAGTTTAGTTTGCATCACTAGCTTTGAGAACAATTCAATGATACACTGAAATGACGGTTTAATACAGAGGTTCTGAAGCTTATATAAACAAAAATATTTAATACATCATGTTATAATTCATTATTTTTAATGTATTACTCTTCAGGTAAAACAGTTGAATTGGATTCAGGAAGGGAAGGAGTGAGAAAACAGGAATGGACTTTAGTCACCTGGGATGCTTTCCTGACATGAAGCAGTCTGACGTCACGATCTCCCCTGGATTATGTCGTTGCCTTCATGGGAAACTCTACCCCGATTTTCCTTATCCTGGTGGATTCCCAGCTCTCCAGGTCCATGTACTTCCTTCTTAGCCAGCTGTCCCTCATCGACTTGCTCTTTATCTTCACTGCTGTCCCCAAGATGGCCACTGCCTTTTTCTCAGGGCTTAAGAACATCTCAGACATAGCCTGTGGGACCCAGATCTTTTCCTACCTCATGCTGGGGGAAGCAGAGTGCATCCTCCTAACTCTCAAGGCTTGTGATCCCTACCTGGCCATCTCTCAGCCTCTGAGATACCCAGCCATCATGAACAAGATGGTGATTAGGGGGTCCTGGGTTGGGGGTGCCCTGTATTCTATTGGCCAGACTGTACACACCATGCATTTACCTGCATGTAGTGACAAGAAGATAGGACATTTCTTCTGTGACTTACGGCCGGTTTGAGGTTCTCCTGTGAAGATACCTCTCCATGTAGGTCTGCACCAGTTGTGTCAGACATGGTGCTGTTCCTTACTCGCTTTGTCATCACCCTGACCTCCTACACCACCGTCTTCCTCACTGTCCTCTGCATGAATTCCCGCAAGGGGAGGAACACAGCACTGGCCACCTGCTCCCCCCACCTGATAGTAGTGAACCTTTTTTATGGCCCAGTCATCTTCACCTGCATGACTCCAGGTGGTCCTGGGGCTTGTGTCTACCTGCTTGTGTTGGGGTCAGGGCCCAGGGCATCTCAGAGCTGGTACCCATCCACCGGTAGGTAAAGCTCAGTCCTGTAGCTACTGCTAACCTTCTGGTGGGCAGAGCTGGGTCCTGGAGTCTCTGGCCCTGGGGCCCTGGGGGTCCTGGAGCTGAAGTTGGCCTGCTGATGGTTGGTTCTGGTTCCTGACACAACCAGCTGCAGAGTGCATGGTGCACTGAAGCTTGTGGCAGCCCACAGGTTGGTGGAACCGGATCCCAGGTCAGCTGGCTGAGGGGCTCAAGGTGATTCAGAGCTGGTGGCGGCCTGCTGGTTGGCTGCCGTGTCCTGTCATGGCAGGCTGCCTGACTGAGGTTGTCCTGGGGCTGGTCTCCATCACCATGTGTGGGGCTGGTCCTAGGGCTAGTGCAGGCCCTCGGTAGCAGAGGGCTGAGACTCAGGGGATTCCTGGGTTTGTGCTGGTTCATTGGTGGGCATCACTGGATCCTGGAGTCTCTGGTTGCAGGGTGCAGGGGTCTCATAGTTGGGGTGGGCAGGGCTGGGGCCGGAGCTCCTGGGGCTGGTGTCTGCTTATTGGTTGGTAGGGATGGGTTGCATGATCTCTGGCTACCCGGCCCTGAGTCCAGGGGCTAGGGTATGTACACATGTGTGTGCAGCTGGGCCCTGTGTCCTCTAGTGGACAGGGCTATGTCACAGGGTGGCAGTGGGCTCAGGAATTCTTAAGGCAACCTGCCTGCTGATAGGTGAGGCTGTGTCCCCATCCTGCTAGATGCCTGGCCTGAGGTGTTCCAGTACTGGTCCTCACAGGCTGGTGGGTGAGTCTGGATCCTGGTGCTAATAAGGCAGATGGAGGATTCCAAAATAGCCCTTACCAGCACCAGTGTCCATGTGGTAAAGTGAGCTCCCCAAACTGACTGCCTCTTGTCCCATGACAGTGACAGTTGAGTTGTGTTGCTCAAAGCCAGGTGTGAGGGGGAGCTCCTACCCTTCTGCTGGACCACAGGTGGCCATGGCCTGGGGCAGACTAATGGCCTCTTAACCCAGGCTCCTGTCCTGCTGCCTGCCAGGGGCTTGGTTCTCACCACTCACACTGTTGACCTCTGTTTTGAAAAGTGCATTTAAATTATTCAGTGCCATGAATCGTTGTCTTTTCCTGTGTAAATGTTCATTCATGAAAGAAAAGCAGCCTCAGAAGTTGAAGCTCTGGACCGTCTACCCAGAGCAAAATACTGCTTTCCCAGCCTTCGCTTGTAAGACGTGTGGATTCCTCTGTCTCTCCAGATACTCCTGTTGTAGTAAGACAGGATCATGAAGAACACTTCTGAATAGTTTCTTTTTTGTTTCCCTTCATAGCTGAATAAAATAAACCATCTATTACTGTCTGATCAAATAATGTAAAATGATTCCGTGTCAAAGTAAGTAAGATTATTGACTTCAAAAAGATATTAAAATCTAAAAAAAAAAAAAAAAGGAAACAGTCCTTAACTCACTGTCACTCCAGGGCTCAATGCAGAGTGAGTAGAAAGAATCATCCATCTCCCCTGTCTTCCCCTGAAAGAAGCATATTTTCATATTTTAAAGCTCCAGCTGAGGGTCTGGATTCTAACCACCGGAAGTCTAGGTGCTGACTGAGCTCCTCCCCCCTGGGACACTGATGGGCTTGGCACAGCCTCGGTTACTGGGAGCCACTGAGAATAAAGAAATCTGCTTGGACTGTTGCAAAGGTCTGAGAAACAACCAATAATGAGACCAAGATTAAAATGATAAGATTCATCTCATACATGAAGCCACTTCTTTAAGACTGGAAGAGGTGGTTCTTTCTCCTAATGCACAGGAATGAATACAGAGTCAAGGAAAATAATGAAACAGAGGAATATGTTCTAAACTAGAGAACAAGACAAAACTTCAGAAAGGACTTGATAAAATGGAGATAAGTGATTTATCAGATAAAGAGTTCAAAATAATGGTCATAGAGATTTTCACTGAGCTCAGAAGAACAATGCATGAAAAAAGAGACTTTTAACAAAGAGATAGAAAGTATGAGAAAGTACCCAACAGAAGTCACAGATCTGACAAATGCAGTAATGGAACTGAATACCACAAAGGCGAACAGACCAGAAGAAGTGAAAGAAAGGACCAGTAGACTTGAAAACCAGGCAGTGGAACTCATCCAATCAGAGCAGAAGAAAGGAGAAAAATGAAAAGCAGCAAAGAGAGCTTAAGTAACTCATAGGACAATGTCAAGTACATGAACTTTTGCATTTTAGGGCTTTGTATGGCAGAAGTTTTTCCTTACCTGGGGAAGGAAGCACATATCCAGATCCAAGAATTCCAGAAAGTCTAAATAAGGTGAAAAGTTTACAGTCATTTCTTCTAAGATCAGGAACAGTATGGAGATTCGCACTCTAGCCACTTTTACTCAACATATTATTGGAAGTCCTAGCCAGAGCAATTGGGCAAGAAAATAATACAAAAGGCAACCAAATAGAGGAATAAGCAAAACTTTCACTATTTGCATATGGCATAATATTATATGTAGAAAGCTCTACAGACATCATCAAAAAAGAGAGAGGGTCCATATCATTAAAATCAGAAATGAATCTAAGTAGAAGTTAAAACTGCTAGCACAGAAGTACAGAAGATTATAAGACACTACTGCAAACAACTATATGCCAATAAAATAGACAAACTACAATAAATGAGCAAGTTCTTAGAAATTTAAAATCTCCCAAGACTGAACTAGGAAGAATTAGAAAATATAAACAGCCCAATTACCAGTAATGAAATTTAATCAGTAAGAAAACAAATCTGATCAAACAAAAGTTCAGGACCAGATGGCTTCACAGGTGAAGTCTACCAAATATTTAGAGAAGAGTTAACACCGCCTCTTCTCAAACTATTCCAAAAAGTTACAGAGGAAGGAATGCTTCTGAATTCATTCTATGAGGCCACCATCACCTTGATACCAAAACCAAAGACATCACAGTAAAAGAAAATTACAGGCCAATATCACAGGTAAACATAGATGTAAAAATCCTAAACAAATTCCTAGTGAACAAATTCCAACAACACATTAAAAGGATCATACAACATGATCAAGTGAGATTTACCCTGGGATGCAAGAAGTTTTCAATATCCACAAGTCAATCACTATGAAACATTCATTAACAAACTGAACAATAAAAACCATATGATTATCTCAATGGATGGAGAAAAAGCTTTGGACAAATTTCAAAATCCATTTATGACAAAAGTCTCCAGGCAGTCAGCTTAGAGGGAACATATTTCAACATAAGAAAGGACATATATGACAAACCCATAGTTGGCATCATACTCAATGGTGATAAGTTGAAAGCCTTCCCACTAAAATCTGGAACAAGACAAATATATCCACTCTTACCACTTCTATTCAACATAATATTGGAAGTCCTAGCCATAGCAATCAGACAAGAAAAGAGATAAAAGGGATCCAAACTGGAAGAGAAGACGTAAAATTATAACTGTATGCAGATGACATCATACTATATAAAGGAACCCCTAAAGACTCCACACAAAAACTACTAAAGCGGATGAATGAATTCCGCAAGTTAGCAAGATACAAGGTTAAAATGCAGAAATCTGCTGCATTTCTTTACACTAACAATGGAATATCAGAAAAGGAAAGTAAAAAAAAAATCTCTTTTAAAATTACTTTTAAAAAAAACACACCACATGTTCGTGGGGAACCTGGTGCTAAACCATTCATAGACGACCTGCTTCTGGGTTGGGGTTTCGTACATAGCAGGGCAGCTCCATCGCTGTGATCTATTGAAAGTTAGCCCTCTACACAAGTGTTTGTGAAAAACAAAAAAGTAAATAAAATAAAATAAATACATATATGCATAAAAAATAAAATCACTTTAAAAAACAAAATACTTAGGAATAAACCTAACCAAGGAGGTGAAAAACTTATATGTGGACAACTATAAAACACTATTTAGGGAAATTAAGTATGATTTAGAGAAATGGAAAGAATCCATGTTCTTGGATTGGAAGAATTAATACTGTTAAAATAGCCATGCTATCCAAAGCAATCTACAGATTTAATATGATCCGTATAAAATTACCCAGGATATTTTTCACAGAACAAGAAAAATAATCCTAAAATTTATATGGAATCACCAAAGACCCAGAATTGCCAAAGCAATACTGAAGAAAAAGAACAAAACTGGAGGCATAACCCTTCCAGACTTCAGACAATACTACAGAGCTACAGGAATCAAAACAGCATTGTATTTGTACAAAAACAGACATATAGATCAATGGAACAGAATAAAGAGCCCAGAAATAAACCCACAGACTTCTGGTCAAGCAATCTTTGACAAAGGACACAAGAACACACAGTGGAGTAAAGACAGTCTCTTCAGCAAATGGTGGTGGGAAAACTGGACAGAGGCATGTAAATCAGTGATGTTAGAGCAATCTCTTACCCCGACACAAAATAAACTCTAAATGGCTTAAAGACTTAAACATCAGACAAGACACTATAAACCTTCTAGAAAAGAACATAGGCAAAACATTCTCTGACATAAATCTTAGCAATGTTCTCCTAGGGCAGGCTATCAAACCAATAGAAATAAAAGCAAAAATAAAAAAGTGGGACCTAATTAAACTTATAAGCTTTTGCATGGCAATTAAACTTATAAGCTCTGTTAAGCAAAACAAAAAGATAACCTATAGAAATGGAGAAAATATTTGCACAAGATGCAACTGACAGGGGTTTAATTTCCAGAATATATAAACTGCTCCATACAACTTAGTAATAATGAAAAAGAAACAGCCCAATCATGAAATGGGCAGAAGACCTAAACACACATTTATCCAATGAAGACATGCAAATGGCCAACAGGCACATGAAAAAATGCTCATTATCACTAACTATCAGAGAAATGCACATCAAATGTACAATGAGGTATCACCTCACATGAGTCAGAATGGCTACCATTAAAATGTCCACAAACGATAAGTGTTGGAGAAGGTATAGAGGAAAGGGAACCCTCCTACACTGCTGGTGGAAACGTAGTTTGATGTAGCCATTATGGAAAACGGTATGGAGATTCCTTAAAAAACTGAAAATAGAATTACTCTATGATCCAGGAATCCCATTCCTGGGCATATATCCAGAGAAAACTCTAATTCAAAAAGGTACATGCACCTGATATTCATAGCAGTAGTTTTTACAATAGCCAAGACATGGAAACAACTTAAATGTTCATTAACAGATGGCTGGATAAAGAGGGTGTGGTGTGTATATATATATATATATATATATATATATATATATATATATATATATGTATATATATATATATATATATATATATATATATGGGTGTGTGTGTGTGTGTATAATGGAATACTACTCAGCAATAAAAATAATAAAATTGTACCATTTGTTACCACATGGATAGATCTGGAGACTGTCATACTAAGTCATACTGAGCCAGAAAGAGAAAGACAAATCCCATAGAATATCACTTATGTGGAATCTAAAAAAAAATGCCACAAATGAACTTATCTACAAAATAGAAACAGAGTCACAGGCATAGAAAATGCACTCATGATTACCAGAGGTGGTGGGGGGAGGCATAAATTGGGAATTTGGGATTTGGAGATACTAATTACTCTAGATAAAATAGATAAACAACAAGGTCCTCATGTATAACACAGGGAACTACATTCAGTAGCTTGTAACAGCCCATAATGAGACAGAATATGAAAAAAACAGAATAGATAGATAGATAGATAGATAGATGAAACTGAATCACTGTGCTGTACACCAGAAATTAACACAACATTGTAAATCGACTCTACGTCAATTGAAAAACATCAGTTGTGTTTCTACACATAATCAGAAAGAGAAAGTAAGGAAACAATCCCATTTATAATTACGTCAATGAGAATAAAATACCCAGGAATAAATTTAACCAAGTTGGTGAAAGATCTGTAGGCTGAAAACTACAAGACATTAATGATAGAAACTGAAGACACAAATAAATGGAAACATACTCCATGCTCTTGGATTGGAAGAATTAATGTTGTTAAAATGTTCAGACTATCCAAAGAAATTCTAAGGATGCCATGCAATCCTTATCAAAATTCCAATGGCGTTTTCTAAAGAAATAAACAATGCTAAAATTTTGATAGAACTAAAAAAAGACCCAAATAGCCAAAGCAACCTTGAGAAATAAGAACAAAGCTGGACGCATCATGCTTCCTGGCTTCAGACTCTTACAGAGGTATACCAGTCAACATCATGCTATTGGCATTAAAAACAGGCACACAGAGGTTTCTGCGCGCTTCCCTTGCAGCAGCATTGGCAGCTGGAATGATGCAGGGCCGGAGCTGCCTCACCTTCTTTCTCCGGAATGTGGCCATCACCAGTGCTGTGATGCAGCATGCACTGCCATGGACAGAAGATTAAAAAAAAAAAAAGACACATAGATAAATGGAACAAAATACAGATCCAAGGAACAAATCCATACATATAAGGTCGATGAATATACTACATTGGAGCCAAGACTATTCAATGGGGAAAGGACACTGTCTTCAATAAATGGCGTTGGGAACAGTGTGCAAGCACATGCACGGAATGAAACTGGACCAATATCTTTTTCTGTGTATGTGGGCATCACATCATTTTTTTTTGAAGTGGACCAATCTCTTAACACCATTCAGAACACTTAACTCTAAATAGATTAAACACTTGAACATAAGAGGTAAAACCGTAAGACTCCTAGAAGGAAACATAGACAGTTAGTCACCAAAAGCAAAGACAACAAAAGCAAAAATAAAAAGTGAGACTACTTAAAACCACAAAGTTTCTGCACCACAAAGGAAATCACCAACAATGTGCACAGCCAACCTACCAAATGAGAGAGAATATTTTGCAAATCTTATATTTGATAAGGGGTAATATCTCAAATATTTTATTAAAAACTCACATGATTCAATAGCAAAAAACAAATAACCTTATTTTGAAATGGCAGAGGATCTGAATGGACGTTTTCCAGGGAATACATGCAGATAGCCAACAGGTGCACAAAAAGATGCTCAACGTCACTAATTATCCAAGATACACAAATCAGACATGTCACCTGACACCTGTTAGAATGGCTGTCATCAAAGATAAGAAATAACAAGTGAAGGTGAGGAACAGGAGGAAAGGGGACCCTTGTGGTCTACTGCAAATGTAAATTGGTGTATCCACTCCGGAAAACAGTATGGAGCTTCCTCAAAAAATTAAAAATAGAACTACTCTATGACCCAGCAATTTCATTTCTGGGTATTATCTGACAGAAATAAAAAAACACGAACTCATAAAGATACCTGCACTCTCATTTTCACTGCAGCATTATTTATAATAACTAAGACTTGGAAACAACTTGGATGTCCATTGATGGGTGAATATATATATAGTGAAATATTATTCAGCCATAAAAAGGAGAAAAGCATGACGTTTGCATCAGCATGGGTGGACTGTGAGGGCATTTTGGTAAGTGAAATAAGTGAGACAGAGAAAGACAAGTACTGTATGGTCTCACTTTACGTGTGAAGTCTAAAAAAGAAAAAAGAAAACAAATGTCAAGAACGGATAGGTGGTTATCAGAGGCAGCAGCCGAGGGATGGGTGAAATGGGTCAAGAGGTACACACTTTCAGTTACCTAACAAATAAATCATGAGCATGCAATGGACAGCAGGATGATGAGAGTTAACAGTACTGTAATACGGATTTGAAAGTTGCTAACAGAGTAAATCTTAAAAGTTCTCATCACAAGAAAAAAATTCTATGTGTGGTAATAAATATTAACTGGACATATTGTGGTGATCATTTCATAATATGTACATATTTGAAGTCATTACCTTGTACACTTGGAACTGGTATACTGTTATATGTCAATTAAATCTAAATTTTAAAATTTAAAAAATAAAATTAAAGACAGAAAATTCTTGGCATGTTGCTGGATACATCACCAAGTGATACTGTATCTGGAACCACCCATTAAAATCTGGGTTCTGTCACCCCACCAAGTCAAAAAGGTCCAGCAGGAGTCTCTCATAAGATGGAAATGGTCATTTGGGATCAGGCCAAAGCAGGAGCAGAGGGTCCAGCCTGCAGGCACAGGTAGCCGAGGGAAAGGAGGAGAATGGAGGTGTTTTCTTCCCGCACTACATCAATTCCACTGGCTTAATAACTAATTACATCTTGAGTGAGGAGAGTTGTGTAAATATATATAGCTATAAGATGCAAGAAGATTTACTAAAATTATTAAATTGAGACTATTCTTATAACTTAGAATGAGCAGGGTCTTTTCACTGGCTAAGGGGGGCAAATCAGCTGTAATGATTTCCTGAGATTTCGTCCAAGGGCAGGAAAGAAATGTGGGGGACAGAACAGGTGTAAGGGGAGTATCTTGCATTTTCCTGATGAATCCACCAAACCCCAGATGTTCAGCATACCAGTAGGATAAGGTTTTATTCTTCCCTTTTAAGGTAGAGTATGGGATTTGTATATATTTATACTTATTATCGTAACTAATTATAGGAGCCAAATACACAATAAAACAAATTTATACTGAAGAGTATGAGCTTATAACACCTAACAAATATTTAAATAAGTTTTACCTCATCATCTGGTAGTTTAACATGCCCCTTTCCTTAACATTACAAAAGGTACCAGTTAATATTAATTTTAGACTTTGGAATTCATCTAACCCTGGTTCATAAAGTAATTTTCATTTATTGCATTTCAAATAATCCTGCTGCTTTTAATACTAAGCCAACTCAAGGAAGCTGAGTTCATTTTGAGATCCAGATGTGGAGTCTTATTTTAGTTATAGAAAATGTCTAATAACTTCAGAGATTTCAGTCTAAATTTAATTAAAAGTACAAAATAATTTTATTAATATTTTCCTAACTTAATGATGCCCCAATGAAAAGTAAAGGGACCTCCATTGGCGGTCTAGGCAGAAAATCACATATTTACACAGACCTGCAATCTTCTTGGCTTTCTGAAAATACACACCACCATTCTGGTATTTAAATTTTGACCCGTAGCTTTGCCCGTGGTCACAAGCATGTTCTTTTCACAGCTGGGAAGTCCCGCTCGTCTACTAAGACACCCCACATCTCCCCATCAGCTTCATAAGAGCGGCCACCACCTCCTTGTTCCTCAGGCTGTAGATGAGGGGGTTCAGCAAGGGGGTGAGGATGTTGCTGAAAACCGAGAGAGCCTGGTCCTGCTCTGGACTATGGGAGGAAGTGAAAGTCATGTAGATGAATATGTTGGGGCCAAAGAAGAGACTCACCGCAGTCAGGTGGGAAGAGCAGGTGGCCAGGGCTTTTTTCCTGCCCTTCCCAGAGTTCATACGGAGGACAGCGAGGAAGATGAGCGTGTAGGAGGCTGTGACGAGGCTGAAAGGCACGACAAGCAGGACAATGCTTGTAACCACCACCACTAACTGATACGCGGAAGTGTCTTCGCAGGAAAGCTTAATGAGGACCGGGACCTCACAGAAGAAGTGGTGGATCTCCCTTGACCCACAGATGGGAAAATGCATAGGGTAGACCGTATGGATAAACGAACCTACAGAGCCTCCAATCCAACATGCAGCAACCATGTGCAGACAGACCCTGGGGCTCATGATGGTGGGATAACGCAGTGGGTTGCAGACAGCCACGTAGCGGTCATAAGCCATGAGAGTTAAGATGAGACATTCTGACATACCCAACATCAGGAAGAAGAAACTCTGGGTTCCACAGCCAACCCATGATATGGTCTTTCTCCCAGTGAAAAAGTTAGAGGCCATCTTGGGGACGATGGTAGACGTTAATGTCAAGTCAATGAGGGAGAGTTGACTGAGGAGAATGTACATGGGCGTGTGGAGCCGAGAGTCTCCCCAAATCAAGACAATCAGAAGTACGTTTCCCACAAAAGCAAGGATGTAGATGAAGATGATCATGGAGATGAGGACAATAGCATGCCGATACTCAGGTAAGAGTCCCACAAGGATGAAATCAGTTGCTGATGACTCATTCCTACCCACCACGCCTCTAAAAGAAATGTGACAGGGCTGGGAGACAAATCAAATGGATTAGAGCCGTTAACATTCAGCACAGGTCTCATATCCACATGTGGATCTAAAGTTTTACCTTTTTCTCCAAGTTTGGACTCTAATATTTGCCATCCACTCATTAGAGGTATTTTATACGTATTGTTAAGCAATTACCTAAATGTTTCTTAAATGTAGAGTATTGAAAAGAATGATCAACTTTAGTGCCTCCTAGACCCTGTTGAGTTTATCTTTCTTTCCCTTTCTTCTTTCCTTCCTTCCCTCCTTCTTTGCTTCTTCCTTTCCATCCTTCCTTCGTTCCTTCCTTTCTTTCTTCCTTCCTTCTTCTCTCTCTTTGTTTTTAGTTAGAGAATCTTATAATAATGATGGGTCTACTTTCTACAAATATGAACCTCAAAATGTACATATTACTTCTGATAGCCAAGGACTCTAATTATTAACACTTGTATATTTGGGCAAAAGAAGAAAGAAATATCCAAATAATTCACTCAATTTAGTTTTTAAAATTACAAGTCAATTATTTAGCAAAATTTTAATGAAATATCCTACTGATTTACCTTTTGGCCAAGTGCCATGATGTCATAAGTACAGTAATAAGAAATTGCCAGACTTACATAATTGCCCTGCCTGGAAGCCACAGATACCCCCCTACTGTTGACCGAAGAAAACTCACAGTTTTAGTCTAGAATTTTAGATCTTCCATGACTTGGACTCAAGTCAAATGTGTAATCTCATCATCTCTCCACGTGACTTGCGTATTCACACATTTGCACTTTTGCTTTTATTTCTGCTCAGGGTTATCCCTCTCTCCTGCACTGGTGGAGCCTTTTTAAAGATGTCTTAAGGCTTATTCAAGTACAACCTCCGAAAATGGAAGAATAAGAGAGTTTTCTATCTACTCTCCTACATTCCTAATCACATCACACATAAAATTATTTATCACTGTAGCTGAGAGACAGTGTGGCTTGGAGTCGAGGAGGATTTATCAGAAGCTAGGCTACCTGAATTCAAAGTCTACCTGCATCATTTACTATCTCCGACTCCCTCTCCTCATCTTAAAATAAGGAAGTTAATCAAATGACCCCAAGGGGGCAGTCATGAGGCTCAGATGAGTTACTACTCTATACGTTTATTATAGGTTTCCATGTGTCCATGTTTCTCCTCAAATAACTCTTCAGATTTTAAGTGCTAGGGTCATGTTTTACATATTTATATCTCAATAAAGTCAGCAGAATAGCTTTGGCAGAGTATGTAGCCAGTGAATATTAACCAGGAGGCTGAGCAAACTCTGTGGAGTTCAACAGTCCACATTTTGAAGCAGAATATATGACAGATAACATCACTGGACTTGCATTGCTGATGAAAGCTAAAGTTGTTTCCCTCCATGCCCTGTTATTGAAAAGGGGAGACCCTTCTCCGGAATAAGACAATTGCTGTACACGTGGAAGTTTCCATACTCATTGGTATGAAATAACACAGACTTCAAAACACCTGCAAACCCTGTTCTCTGTTACTGGAGAAGGAATTTCATTATGTAAAACAATGCCATCCTCTGGTTTAAGGTGATGGTTTATTTCTGAATACGTATATTCAGATTCTTTTTTTTAACAAAAGTATCAGTTAAGAAAAACTATGATTGTTCCTTTAGACGCAAGTCTGCTACAATATAAAATATGAAGCTAATTATTAATCTTGTTCTGTTTCTAATGAGCAGGAAGTGTGGATCTTGCTAAACTTATATTCATATTACTTGAGGGAAACTGACAAATCAGTTCTTGAATAACGTTTGCCATTCATTTATTTTTCATTCTACACTCACTGAATGCTCATTCTACTCGGTGCTAAAGAGAAGACAACAAGTGAGTTAGAACATGGTCTATATCTTCACTGAACTGAGTTTAGATATGAAATCATTTATATCAACTAATCACAAAAGAGTGAAATAAATGCTAAAGCTAAGGCTCCTATCAGGTGATATGTCAACACAGAAGAGAGAGCTCATGTCTGAGTAAGATACGAGCGGACAATTAGGTAAGATTTAATTTGAGCTGTGTCTACCTTAGGACACAGCAACTCAAGTAAATTCAAAGATTGAGGCAACAAAGAGTTTGTTGTGGTTAAGAACATTGATTGATTGCTGGTGAAAGTCACATTGCATAAGTGATGAGAAACATCGGAATTTATATGCAAATTTTAATTCAACTATTTTGAACTATATTACAACTCTGAAAGTGCAGTTTTCACATTCCTGAATAACCTCACGGAATTCTTACCTGGATATTTGTAGCCTGCCACATAGCTTGCCTGCCATCTGCTTCACTGAGCTGAGAAATCCAATTGTCTATTGGTATTTTAAGTCTAACTCATCTGTCTGCAAAAAATACTTGATTTCTTTTGCTAGAATAAGGATAATCAAAGGACGTTCACCATAAGGTGTGTGTGAGGCATGGCACACTCAAAACATTCTAAGTGCCCCAAATCATCCACTATAATTATAATCACCAGTATCATCATTGCCACCCTGTTCCACAATTTGTTCTAGGTCTGTTTTCCGACCTTCAATTACACAAGCCATAATATTTATGACTATGAGTGTTTAACTTAGAGAATGCAACTGGCAAAGAGTTTAAAAATGCAGATGACAAAATAAAGCATGCAATGTTTAAAATTTTTCAAGCTAAACATTAAAGAAGAAGCATCCACAAATGTCTAATATATTTTCCTTAACATTTTCACTTAATTTTTGTAAATACTTATTAAGTAATAATCAACTGCTTGAAAACAAAGTATTTGCTGGGATTTAGGAGGTAAAAACCTTGGATCAAGCACAGACAACAGACCATATCCTCTGAATAGAAAAATCATCTGTCACTTAATAAAGATTTCTGAATTATTTACCAAATTGTTCCCACAAAAATACACCTGTTTTTTCTAGTCAATTTAATGCAATGGAATACGTATTTACTGAGTCAATTCTAAACATATTCCCTTGATTTCTTTAATATAGAAGATAAATCTACCAAAAAAGAGAAATGCAATTTTATATTAACTTATAAAATTTTATTTGTTGACTTCTGCAAAATTTTTCCAAATTGTGACCATTACGTCATTTAGGAACAGAATGTGCCCTTATTGTTAGCATAATTCGAGGTTGTGTCTATGGGGTACATACAAGGCAGACAGAAATGACATCAGAACTCAGTCACCAAATAGCTCTTCTAAAACAACAGGATACAGTCAAGAAATTAACAAGAGCTTAACTTGATTACTGACTTTAGGCACATTCTTGGGTATAACAGTTTTGAGTCTGAAAGTATAGTAATTCTTATTCTCAAACGTTTTACTTAACATCATAAGTAGCACCTGATCCATATTATTCTGGGTTTCATCAGGCAACAGTATTTATGACCTGTTATTTAACTGATATGATTCTTGCCGATAGTCAAACAGAAATGTAATTCTATGTAGCTTTCCCCTAGACCTGGATCCTGGGAAACTTACAGAATATACGTCTAAGACTGTCAGATTTTTATTTTCCTTTAACAATAACCAAAGTCTGACATTTGTGAGACTTAACAATAAGTATCAGGTTTCTCTATAAAATTTCCATCACCAGGCAAAATTCAAGAAACTTCGGTTTTCTTTGGTTTGTTTGTTTGTTTTTTCCAGTTTGGTATCTACCTTATATTCTGTTTATCTCTGGTCACCTCTGCCTCTTGGAATTGCTGGTAACTTCCAGACTTTCTGTGACCAGGCACACTGTCTCACCATGCAGCATTAGACCTTTTTTTCTGCACAGAAAAATAAAAGCAATTGGCTTGATGTTGATGGAGAATCAAACATTTTGGAAATGAGCCCAGTGACCATGATTCTATACTATGTATATTAAATACTGGTTGGTATATCCGCTAAGATCTAACTTGATAGGTTGCTCAGTAATTTTCCATCAAGGGTCTGGAGACCTTTGCAGTGAATGACTTAGGGGAACACAGTCCCCAGACCTTAATTAACTTTGATCTCCAACTGTAATTACGAACCTTAAAAATTAACTGGTAAAAATTAAAATTGTATGAAAAAATATTCCTCATCATAGAAAATATTCAGATGTTTTCAAGTGTTTTCAGATGAAACACCACGGAGTAAATGACCAAGTGCCATCAAGGACGTGAGATCTGCCCTATACTAAACTTCAAAAGTAAAAGGAGAGTTTAATATGCAATATCTTCACATTTAATTCACCTTTCCCAAAAAACTTCCCCCAATTTGTGCATGATTCTTTTTTGAAAATATATCTTACAAAAATGTTCTTTTTGTAGCAGCTTGATCATTATATAACTTCATTTTAACATACTGACACAATAGAAATAAAATTAACTTTGCAGTCAGAAAGGCCTAAATTAAAAGGTCATCTTGCCAACATTTTAACTATAAGTTTTATTCAAGTAACTTAAATCTCTGAGTTTTTGTTATACTGTCTGTCAATGTAGGAATAATAATATTTGTCTTACTAGATTGTGGGGGTTTTTTTTTAACATTTTTTATTGACTTATAATCATTTTACAATGTTGTGTCAAATTCCAGTGTAGAGCACAATTTTTCAATTATACATGCACATATATATATTCATTGTCACATTTTTTTCTCTGTGAGCTACCATAAGATCTAGATTGTGTTTTATATAACGTATTTGGATAAAAAAAATAGAATCCTTTGTAATGTTCCTCAGCAAGTCAATGTGATGTATTCTCTTGGTTACTCATTACTTGGTTTGAGGATGTTTCCTTTTGTATACCGTTAGACTAACACTCAGCATCTGAAGAAAGTCTCCTTTCTCTAAAGCAGTACTATTGACCATGAGCGAATATTTGCCCATAAACACCCAAATACATTTGCAAAATAATTAGCATTAACACACAGTTGTTTTTTTTTGAAGTCAGTTCAATTCTTTAAAAAAACAACAGAGAATTATCAAAGAAAATTTAAAAATCAGGCAAATATAGTTCAGAAAAAAGTTGGAAAAACTAAGTACGTTAGTAAAAAACCTTTGTTCTAAATATTTTCAGCTCCTCCTTTGCACACGTAACTCTCAAAAGAGTTGGAAATAAAAGCATAATATTTTGTTTTGTTAATAAAATGCAATAAGAAGGCAATATGTAGTATTTTGGCAATGTCAACTATTTGTATATAAATTAATAAGTGTTTAATTTGTACAAGCTGTGGGAACAAACATACTGTACACTACTAATTGAATTTTTGAGCAAAATCTGTGTCTTGTTATATTACATTATTTACTTATATATGTGCTTACACTCCCCTGTTATAATGCACCTTTTTAAGGACAAAGACACCACCAATTTATCTTTATATCGTCTACATTTGGAGTCAACAAACTACCAAAAAATCTGGCTTGCTTTCTTCTATTTGTGGGGCCTACGAGCTAAGAAAATTATGTAACATTCAAATTTCAGTGTCCACGAGTAACATTTATTAGAATACAGTCACATTAATTTATGTATTAGGTACAGCTGCTTCTTTACCTGCAGAGTTGGTTAGTTGTAACATAGACTCTGAGGTCCACACGAAGCCTCAGATATTAAAAATCTGGCCCTTTAAAAAAAGTTTGCCAATTTCTAGTCTTTGTTATCTTGCACTTTATATGTTATAATTAACTGTTCTGTGAATCTGAAAGGTGATGCAACATTATATTTCACTTTATTCTCCCTTTCAAGGATAAAAGAATAAGGAGGCTGGTGATATTCCCTGACATGCTGCATTCCAAATGTGAGACCTTTGATGCGAGAAATAACCACAGTCTTAAGTATTGGTATGTGGCCGTTAATCTTGCAGATGTGTTCTTTTTAACCCTCACCAGTAAAGAGGATCAAAAACTACTCAGTTGTTATGTGGGACGTATACAGTAGTCCATACTCACAGTCTTGCTGTAGGGCAGTGTTACAACCCACCAGATCAAATGTTGCCAGAGGTGAGAGATGAATAAAAACGGGTAACAGCCAGACTATATATTCAAACAGAACTCCTTCAGAAACCAGCCCAGGAAGCCAACCTACACTCCATAGTAACCAGTCCCAGAAATCAAGTGATAGCCCAACAGCAATTGGCCCAAGCAGTCAAGACTTGATTAATAGTTATCACTCTCCTCAGTTTTTGCCCTCATTTCCAGCCTCAGGCCGACTGGAAGAAGCCAAATCTCACCTCCGAATTAATCCCCTAGGACACCCTGTTTTTAGTTAGCCTGTTTACAGTGTCCTCAAGTCAACACTCTCCGTTACAGCATGCCTGACATTTTGCTTTTTTCGTTTTTGCACCATACAGCTTTCCCAGTCCTCTGCCTGCCTTTGATTCTCTGCCAAATACAAGTGACAGTGGCTGATTCCCTTGCTGTAAAAGACCTGAATAAATATTCTTTGCTTTCTCTCATTTGTGGTATCTTCATTTATTTCCACAGAGGTCAATAGAAATGTTGTGTAAGGACCCTTAGACAAGGACAGGAGGGGAGTCACAATTCAGAACCCTAGGATTTTAAAGAGGTCCATGTCTCCTACAGCAGAGAATGTCTTATTGTTTGAAACACAACCTACCATCAGAAACTGAACACTTGTCCATGGGACAACAAGTGACTTTGCAACAGGAATTGCCCATTCTGAGCTGCTATTTTCAGGTGGATCGAATCATGAGGTCAACCAGGTGCAGCAGCAACCTAACATATGATGGAAATAAGATTCAGAAATTGACTTAATCATATTCTGAGATTATAAGTAATATCCATGAGCAGTAGCCTAGTCCATCTTCAAAGAAATCTACTTTTGTTGAAACAATGCCTCTTCCAAAGCTCAGACATACCCCTTCATATAAGATCAAAGTATGGAAGAAGCAAAAATGAGAACCTAGTTCACTGATGCATTGGCTCATTACATTGGTTTAATAAAAAAAGGGGCTTTCACTACACTATGACCCCATTCTTAGTGTGAGAAAAATCTTTCCTCAGGGCAGAGGTTTATTAACTCCATATGGAGGGAGAAATGGACTGAGTTAAGGACATACATAAACTCACAAGCAGTAGTTAGTGGTTTGGCTAGTTGTTTAGTGGCTTGGAGAAGCATAATTGGGTAATCAGGAGCAAGCAAACCCATGCAAGGGGCATGAAGCATGAATGGACCCATTAAGATTGGAATAAAGAGGGCACAGCTTTATATCTCATATCAGTGTCACCATAGGTCACCCATCATCGAATGGACACTGATCAAAAAGGTGGACAGAATGACTGATCCAGTAGAGAACCTGCTTCCAGAAGGATAGAACATCCAAAATGCACATTCCATAAGCAATCAAATAACAAATGGCCCAGTTCAATTCTCATAATTGATATAAGAACTCTGCTCCAAATCAGAATTATCTTTGGTGTATTATAATGGGTAGACTCCTTCTTTGGGGAAAAGATGATAATGTGATAGCTGGTGATAAATGATCATCCAGTGAATTTCTCTACAGCTGGAGGATGACTCTACATTGACCACCTCGGTCTACTATTTCAAGTGTGGAAGAATCATATCAGGGATAAAGGAAAATCTGACTTCAAATTTCAGTGAAAGGATTGATTAGTTAAATTCTAGACTACAAATATAATGTCCTTCTTTAATAATTAATCAACTATGAAGCACATTCATTTATTTTTAGGACTCTACTGGTTAATTAGGAAAGCTCACACAAGTTGAAGTGTCTTCACATTAAAGGACTTTGTCTTTCCTGGGAGTTAGAAAGTTAAATTTTAGTCTCTGGCACATTTACATGCCTATTCTATTTTTTATTCTTACTAAAAATATTTGGAACATATTTATTGGAGGTTCACATCAATCAGATCAAGTTACTGTCATTGAAGACCTATTGCTGAATCCAGCAGCTGTCAGTAGTCTTTGTTAGCAGCCAACCTAGTGCTTACATAACAGGACCGTGAATGGAGTGATCAGGATGCAAGGAAGCAAGGTATGCATGGTTCAATAGCATGGGTACTCTTGAGCCAAAGCCAATCCAATGCTGATTATTTATGCTGTCAACAGTAGAAGCCAATGCTGAATCCTCAGGATGACCAATCAGCCATTTTGTCACAAATTGATACATGGCTGCACTACCCCAGAGAAGGCAATGATGCTTATGGAATCGGCATCTATGGTTATGTGTTTGATTTTTATTTCTGCAGTACCTCCTCCAGTACCTCTTTAAGAGTTTGCACAGTACTTTATTGAGAAATATTGGATCTTATATTAACTTTGCCTCAAGAAAAGGTGTCTATTTCATGGTGATGGATGTGTGGCAATAGGTACATGACCAACCACATGATCCACTCATCCTACCATATGCAATTTCATCTGGAAGCTGCTGACCTGATAGAACAATGAAATGTCTTTTAAAGCTTCATCTAAGATTCTAGCTGAATGGCAACCAGATGAGGTGTTGTCCTCCAAGATGTGGTATATATACTGAATCAAGGGTTATTCCATGGTGCTCTAACACAACACCTGGAATGTATCAGTGCAGGAGCCAAAGAGGTGATTGCTCCCTCCTGCCATCATTCCAACGCTTGTGGAATTTATGCTTCCCATTCCCTCAAACTGAGGTTCTGTTAAATTGTAGGTCCTAGACTTGGGATGCAACTTCAGAAGTTACTCCTGGGAGCAACTATTGGCCAAAGGGAACTGGGACTAGTGGGGAAATTCTTCTTTCTACTGATCTTAATTTTAGATAATTCTGGCAGGTAATTTACATGCTTCTTAGGAATCCCAACAAAATTGTCCTCCAGTGACACACAAAGACAGCCTTGATATGAAAACCCTGTATTCCCCCCTGCTTCTCTATGCCATTCTCCCTACTCTGACACTCTTGCTTCCTGAGGCAATCTCCCAAGTCCCTGTATCAGGCTCTTTTCAGGAGAACTCAAGGGGAGAAATTCTTCAAATCTATTTGCCACCACTCTCTCCCTCTCCTATTAGTGATGATCACATAGGCCTTTATGGCAGACTTTAATCCTCTAAATCCTTTCCAACCTGAGGCAATCTCCCAAGTCCCTGTATCAGGCTCTTTTCAGGAGAACTCAAGGGGAGAAATTCTTCAAATCTATTTGCCACCACTCTCTCCCTCTCCTATTAGTGATGATCACATAGGCTTTTATGGCAGACTTGAATCCTCTAAATCCTTTCCAACGCCTAGAATCCCCTGCATTCTATTTATTATCGTGACATACATTTTCTGTCTACTTGATTTGGTTACTCCCTATCTTTCAGGTTTCAGCTTTAAAAAAAACTTCCTCAGAGAAGTCTTGCCTGACTCCCTAATATATATTTAACTTGCAAGTCTGCCCATCCCAACATTAAAATAAAACCCAGATTTATATGCGCTTTATGGGACTTTTGTTCGCAAACTTCTAACACAGTTCCTGGCACAAAATATGCCCACGATATATAGTATTTAATTTGATGATTATGAGTGGTAAATCCTTAATAGTGACAACTGCTCAGTAGAGAAATGTATCTTAGTTCTTATTTCCTTTACTTAAAGCTGACACTTGATGTGGTTAGGATGTGCTAAAAGTCACTATGGTAGGGAGCTATAAAATCGATGATGTTTGGATTCTAATTAGAATATTTTTGCAATTATTCAGCTGGTAAATACATTATGAATACAACAAAGTATTACTGGGATGCTATCAACACAAAACAACTTCTAAAAATAATTTTTATGAGATGAATTATTTTTATGAGATGAATAGCAGAATTGAGAAGTAGCGAACAGTGAGAAAACAGTTTTAAATATATTGTTTCATGGGCAATGAATTAACTGGTTGAGATTCAATCCAGTTGCTGCCTGTATTTTTTTTTTTAATATTTTTAAATTTCCCTCTCATTGTACCTTGCTTTCGCGGAGTTGGTCCCTTCTGGAGCTTCTCCCTTTCAATAATTGAGACTGTATGTGTTATTCTGTTGCTTAACTGTTTTACTGAAACCAGTGACTACATTATTGGCTCCTTGTGCCAAGACGTAATACACAGTCATTTTGCTAAGCGTCCACCAAAACCACCTGCTTTTCCTCTGGGGACACGGCCAGAGGATATTTCTCAGCCTCCCTTTCTGAGATGTTGTATAGAAGACCAGATTCGGACGAATTTGCTGTGGGTGGACGTGATGCTAGCCACTCCCTCACCTGGCCCATAGGACCCACTCAGACACACTCCTGTCCTCTGTTTGCTGGCTATACATTAATGCCCAGTCTCAGAAACCACATGTTGATGACAGAGCCTCTGTCAGCCTGGATCCCTGAGTGACTGCAAAAAGCAGAACCACATACCCCACCAATCTCTATCGATTTGACTTTCATGAGCAAAATAGAAACCTTTATTGCATTAAGGAACTAACATTTGGGAAGCATCTCTGTTATATCAGCTAGCATTCCCTTTTCCTAATACTCATTCTCTCTGGGTCTTAAGGAATCCTGGGAATTTTCTCCTAGCATATCAAGACACAGTTTCTTTGCTTCGCCTAAATATTGTCACAAGATCCTGATAGAGTGATGAGCTCCAATCTACTAACAAAGCACCGCACTGCCCTCGTCTCTCTTCTCTCTCCCTCGCCTTCACCCCCAACCTTTCCTCACGGGAAGTAGGGTGGGATGGGAAGCTCATGTCTCCTTGAAATTTTTTCTCAAAAATATATTATTTACGCCTATCCTTTACCTGAGGATTATTGGCATGTTTTGCCCAATTTATGCCTCCATCATGCTGTGCTGTGCCAATGTGGGGAGGGAGGGGGGGGGCATCTGCCCTGTAAGAATTCTCTTCAGTTTGTGTTTGGTTCAAAAACTGCCACACGACGCCCTGTTGCCTGGGATGGTAGCACATTTACAACGAAGAAAGAAACAATCCACCCTTTTAAAGTCAAGTTCTAGTATATCTGGAAGCTGTTGAGTCTACAGTAGGTACCCCTTAATTCATTTAATAGACATTTATACAATGCATACTATGTACTGTGTATCAAACTTTTTAAGAGACTGGGGCTACAGCAGTGAACAAGACAGGAAAAATCCCTACCCTGATGGGGTCTACTTTTTGGTAGGGATAAATATGATACATAAATAAAGACATCAATGCTGTACCAGATAGTAACAATCAGTAAGAAGAAAAAAATTGGCAGGGAAAAGAGACGTAAAATATTGGAAGATTAAAATTTTAGATACGGTGACCTGGACTTTTGAATAGGTACCCAGAGGAAGTGAAGGGGAAAGCATTCTAGTTTAAGGGAAGAGGGGAGGAGGAAGTGGGTTGGTGATATACACTTAATCCATCTTGTGCTTACTGTAGCTGGAGTGGAGCAAAGGAGAGAAAGAGAGTAGGAGGCGAGTTAAAAGGACTAACTGTGCATTGTATGCTAGCACATCTGTGACAAATTCTAGTGTAACCATGAGGTCAGAGTGAAACTTTATTAGACTGAACAAAAATATGAAATAAAGGCAATAGACAATTGTTCCTTAATAATTGTCAAAGTAATGAATGTGCTTTTCACTCAGTCAAAAGAAATAACATTAATCTGGAGAAAACAGTTCTTCCTGGAGAAAGTGAATGTCCCTGTCTTCCTCCTTTGTTCTACTCTCAGACCAGGTGGATAGTCAGTCAGAAATTAGAATAAGCAGTCCCAGCTTTCTCTGTCTCTGTGATGCTAGAAAACAGAGTGACAAGAACCTTCATCCACTGTTGTGGGTGGATTATAAGAAAGAATATACATGCTTTCATCTACTTGCTACCAAAGTCTTTTTTCTCCAAATGTTTCTACGTAGTATGCATTGTATAATGAACCCAGTTATTTCATTTCAAACACAATAATGTAACTGGAGATTCAATGCCCATGCCGAAAATAGTCTGTGTTCCTAAATAGGAATTCTGCGTCAATGAAGAAATATGGAAGCCGGGAGCCTTGACTGCCACGTTGAAACTAATTTTTATGGCAGTGATTATTTCTCAAACTACTTGGATAGGAGGTTCTTCCTCAAGACCTTCCTCAGAGCCCGCGCCACCTCCTTGTTCCTCAGGCTGTATATAAGGGGGTTCAGCATGGGAGTAAGTATAGTATAGAGCACAGAAAGACCTTGATCCAGTGCTGGGGTGTGGGAGGAGCCAGGGGTCATGTACACCACCATGCCTGGCGCCAGGTAGAGACTCAGGTGAGACGAACACGTGGCCAGGACTTTGTTCCTTCCCTCAGGAGAGTTCATCCTGAGAACAGTGAGGAAGATTCGAATGTAGGAAGCCATTATGAGGCTAAAGGGGATGAGGATAAATACGATACTTACCACAAAAACTACCATCTCATAATCTGAAGTGTCCTCACAGGATAGCTTCAGGATGGCTGGCATCTCGCAGAAGAAGTGGTTTATCTCCTTCAGACCACAGACCGGGAAGTGCATGGTGTAGATGGTTTGAGTGAGTGAATTCAGAGCACCCCCAGCCCATGAGGCCACAGCCATCAGCACACAAACCTTAGAGGTCATGGTGACTGTGTAGCGCAGCGGGTTACAGACAGCCACAAATCGGTCATAGGACATGAGGGTTAGAAGGATACACTCAGCACCACCTAGACTCAGGCAGAAGAACATTTGGACACCACAGCCAATGAAAGAGATGCTGTGCTGCCCTGAATAATGGTTGATGACCATCTTAGGAACCGAACTGGAGATGTAGAGCAAGTCGATGAGGGAGAGCTGGCTGAGTAAGAAGTACATAGGAGTGTGGAGGTGGGCATCTACCCAGATCAGGAAGATGAGATCAGAGTTCCCTGTGAGGGCGATAATGTAGACCAGAAAGATGAGGTAGACCAGGAGACTGGCATGTCGGAGCTCAGGGAAGTGGCCCAAGAGGATGAAATCTGTGGTGGATGTGTTATTTCTTTTTGTCATATCTCAGCCTACTCTGTGGCAGCTAATGTGTAGTAGGAGAAGAACACAGGCCATCTGTTAAAACTTATGCCCAGTCACCAGCCTATATTTTTTGACGAGCTTTTTTCCTATCCATTCTTTTTACATCGTAGCAGACGAAAATGATATTTAAAACACCTTGAGGTGCTTCTGGGTTGGTGAACATGTGGAGATTTGGGGAGAGTGGCAAATTCAAATAGGGCACGGAACGTCCACACCCCTCCTCACATATCATGCCATACACATCTTTTCCTTCTGGATGTTCATCTGTATCCTTTATCACATCCTTTTATGATAAACCAGTAATCTGGTTTTAAAAATGAGTTTTACTAGTCTTAAACTTATTTTTTTGAAAAATACTAAACGTTTATCATTTCATTCTACTATTTAGAAATTGCTTCATATCTACACAGTTATAGTACTCGGCCAAGAATTAAAAATCCATTATTTGGAATTTCCTGGGACAATGAAGTGCTATATTTTTGTCTTCTTTTAGTTTTTGACTTACCAGTGGGAACATTTCTCCAAATGTCTCAAATAGATCCTCTCCTCCTCTGTCTATATTATCTCCTTTGTCAATCTCTTGTGGCCCCCAAAGGGCAGGACCCGCTGCATATTTTACATGGCAAAGTGAAAATGGAGTGCCCTTTGTTCAAAATGATTAAAAATTTCAACACAGCAACATCAGAGCATTAAACCACACATGAGGTCCTGCTAATTACAGAACGTAGTATGACTGCATGAATGAAACTGATTTCATTCACTCCTGATTTCACAGGGTCAAGCTCTCAGAACCACATGTTAAACTGGCCTCCTCTGAGCTCATTTCTGTGTTTCCAACCACTTCTTAAACATCTTCACCACATACCCTGCCAACACTTCTGATTCATCAATGCCCAAACTGAACTCTACCTCCATCTCATACTATTTGACTGTTTCTGCCATCACCTTCCCGTTAACACAAACATGCAGGCTTATAACCTTGAGAACACTTTCGATTTCCTTTCCTTCTATATTTCATTACTTACTTGGCCTTGCCGTATTAATGTCTCTTAGACTCTTCCCTCTTTTCCAAACATATTATTTCATTCAATTCTAAGCCTTCAGTGCCCCGTCTCCTGACTGTTCAATCTCCTTCTCCTTCAAACCATAATCATCTTAAGTCATAGCTGTTATTAAATTACTCCTGAGATCAACTTCTGAGATATTCTCCATAAGTTAGTGAATTAAGCTCTGTGCTGTTTATATTGGCATTTAAATGCTCAACAAGTTTGTCACTAACTTACGAGGTCAATTTTTTTTGTACTATAATAAATTGTCCCCTTATAACAACTTAAACCACAATCTCATGAAATGTCACATCTGTCAATCTCCATGCATTTACTTATAGTTTCCCTTTTATTTAGGCCAATCCCCCTCCAATACAACCTGTATCAAATCCTTCGCATCATTTAATTTCCTGATTATTTGTCAGCATCTCTCTGAAGTCATCTCAAAACTCTCTACATCCCCTGCCAAGTCAAAAAGCAGTCTCTTCCTCCTCTAAATTTTGGCAGCACACGTTAATCTGTCCCATCAGTGGTACATACAGATTTTACCTACCCTTTTAAATATTTCATTCCCCTTGAATTGCAGCAGTTTGTAATAGAAAAGTAACTTTTATATATATCAATCTTTCAATACAATTTAATAGGGTGGATCATAAAATGGATGAGTGTAGTAGAAAGTGTTGGAATGTAGACATTTCAAGATTATTATGTCCCTGCTATTTTGTGAACTTAATTAAAGTCAAAAGCTGTTGCAGAGCAAAGGAAATCATTGACAAAATGAAAAAACGACCTACTGAATGGGAGAAAATATTTCCAAATGATATGATCGATAAGGGATTACTACCCAACATATATAAAGAGCTCATACAACTCAAAATCAAAAAATGAAAGGTTACTTTCACAAGCTCAGTTCTCAGGAGTTATGTCTGCCTGCTGTCAGATATCATTCAAACCTAGAGTTAAAATAACTTATGGAAAAAGGAGTTGAGTAAGGATTTGGAGGAGAAAGAGAAGGAGGTGGAAGTGGAGTTAAAAGAAGTAAAAGAAGAGGAGGAGCAAAAAGATGTTAGAAAAAGTCAAGGAGAAAGAAGAGAAAACAATTGTCAATGAAATAATGCCCAATTTTATTCTTTTGAGGCATTGTCAGTACATACCATAGATGTTAATACTATGAAAGCTCTGGGCCACTTTGGATGCTTCTCAGGACCTGGGTCTCTCTACTCAATGTTCAGTATCATTTATGTAAATCAATCAACTGGTTAATTAGATGTTTATTTTAACAAACTGTCTTTATGGTTCTTTGTCATGATCGAAATATAGTTTGTGAGAAATGTGTTTCTTCTAATAAGAATGATAGTTAATTAGTTTCAGAGAATCTATTTTCTAAATCACAAAAATATTAATTTATAGAATCAGAACGCTCACTGTGACAAAATCTTACTACTTTTTAATGACTTAATTGTACCTTTTTATCAAGAAATCAGAGCTTTCCACGAGGAGAGTTGGGGTTGGTGCTTAGCTAGATAAATACACGCACTCAGATCTTCCACGTGGTGAGAGTTATTATTCATCCGCTTAATTCCAACTGTCCACCTGCTTCCAAGCTTAGCAGTAGAACTGGACCAAATCCTGGAATCCCGCAGCCAGATCCTACTTCCAAAAGCAGTCGATATGACGTTTCCAGTTTGCCTAACTCTTTAGAACTAGAATGTGTTGTTGAAATCACTGCCCATTTATCACCAACAAATAGAAAAGAAGTCCCCTGCTCTTGGGTCGCTAGTTTTTCACTGAGGTTAATTCCTGTTGGTCATTTTATACCGTAGGAACAGGAAAACAGGTGGGTGAGGCACGATAGAAATGGAGAATAAGTGAATAATGCAATTGATGAGGAAGAGGAGAAAGGAAGAAGAGGAGAGAAATAACTGGGCTCGTACCAAACATTTCTACCCCGAGCATCAGTGGCCTGTGTGTCCTCTCTATAGAATCCTATGATGCTTATCACCCGGCTGCTTCTGGAGGAAAACATGTTTAGAACACTTCCCTGAGCCTCATCCAGAGCTGAGTTCCTCCCCGAATCATCTTAATCCCCACTGGAGGGAAAGCAGAGTAAGAGGTGGGGCTGATGCAGAGAGATTCTTCTCATTATTCCATCGTGTAGAGATGGATCCTGGAGCCTGGTGCCACGGGAGACCTAACCTAATGGGACCAGAGAATGGGGTGGGACATAGGACATTTACCGGCACTGTGGAAGTCATCCAATCCAACTGCCCACCAAAGAATGCAATCATTGCAACAACAGACCCAAGAAAGCAAATGGCAAGAATTGGTTTACCAAGCATTAAGCAGTACCTCCTAAAGATGCCGCAAATATTAATTTGAGAAATAGGTTCATAATGTCAGGATTAGTTTCATTTTTTGGTGAAGCGAAACAGAGGCACAGCCAGGTATGTAATTTCCCATACAGCTATCAGGGAGCAGAGTCAGGTTTCAGATCAGGTCCGTGGGCGGCTCTGCAGCCTGGATCTACTGCCTGTCAAATGCCATAGAGCAGCTCAAGAGTGTTTCCCTTCTTATAAACTGCTTTCATGATGGCCCACAATGAGTAGGGACACCTGAGTGCTGAGAACAAGAGGATGGGGGAATGGAGGTGTTGGAAAGGTGAAACGTGCTACAGGTTGGTTAGAAATGGCACAGATAGCGATAGTGATGTCAGCTGAGCAGTAAGAGGATGGTGCAAATGGGCAAAGCACTGAAGTGAGACGGAAAAAAATGAGAGGCTGCAGAAATGTTGATAAGGGGCCTTGACAGGTGGCTGAAGGAAGGAATGATTGCGCCTGATAATGTAAGGAAGTATTAGTTTCTTAATATTTCTAAAGAAGTTAACAGTTTTCAAACAGTCCTTTGTAATAAATCATTATTCTCACCTTTTTTCAATTTTAATTTCTATCTATGCATCTGTCTCCACCACTAGTCCATGAGTTTCTTGAGTGCTGTGACCACATCTCAATTATCTTGATAAACTCCATACTTAATATTATTCCTGGAACATGAAAGATGCTAGTAAATGACTGAAAATGAATAAACCACAACTCTATGAAGAAAATAATATTATTATCTCTACCTTTCAGACAAGGCAACTGATGCAGAAAGATTCAGATATTTGCCCAAGTTTTTGCAAGTATGCGACATATCCTGAGTCCCTATTTTGTCATGTCATGGTTCTATTTTTCATCTCTATTTCCAGAGCATTGAGCAGGTAATGAGAACACCAGAAGTGTGACCCAAGGTGTATTTGTGCTGTCAAGGTGACCTCACATGACTCATTTGCTGCTATGCAGTAAAATATAGCCTGAGAAAAAGATAAACTAGACGGTGTCCATATATTTTTAGAGCTTTAATTATGAAAACACTCTAACAGAGATCAAAAGTGGCAGGAATTTTTTTTGTAAAGGTATTAGCTACTTAGAGAGGGGCTGAAAATAAAGTACAGGTTGATTGACTACTATTACAGCCGTTCACATATTTCTGCCTCTGTCCCCAAGCCCCGACTCAGTTGTCTGTGTCTGATGGCTGGAATTTCATGCATCACAGGATGCTTATAATGATTTTTAAAAATGTCAAGAAAATGACCAACCTCAGGAGATTGTTGTAGCAAGTTCATAATCTTTTAAGCTTATTCAAGTCCGGCAGATCTTTTTTTTTTTCCTTATAAAAGCTGGTTTTCATTATGTTGATAACTGGGTGGTGACTATCCTCACAAAGAGACACTTTGTGCCTCTAAGGAATAAAAACATACACAGCTAATGTGATATTGACAGAGATCAACGTATCTTCACTTCTACCGGTTCGCAGGCTTGGCCCTGGGGCCGGTTTGTGCCTTCAGAATAAACTGAAGGTTAAATACGAGCTGGGTTTCAGGGAGACCAAGTCAGGTGTTGCATAATAGGAAGCCAGTCTCCTTCACGCTGGTGAATTAAGAGCGGCTCAGAGCCTCATTTTAGATGCCCTGTGGGATTTCTGTCTTTTCACTTTAATTAACAGAATCTTCCAATTGCCTGAACCATCAGAACTTCGCAAAGGAGTATCGAAAGGAAAACAGCCTCCTTTTCCCCCAACAGGACACTGGAAAATATACACAATATCGCCTCCCTTGGGACCCCAAGCCTGTAGTCACCTCCAGGATTCCCTCGGGTTTTGTTCCTTGCTGATAAGCAGAAGACCTAATGAATTCCCTTTTCAGAGCAATGTCTGTCCACCTTGAGAAACAAGAAAAATCTCAAATAAACAGTCCAAATAAATATTTAAAGAATATAGAAAAAAAGAACAAACAAAACCCCAAATTAGTAGAAGGAAGGAAATAATAAAGATCAGAGCAAAAATAATTGAAATAGAAACCAAACAAAACAAGAGGAAAAAAAATCAATTAAACTAAGAGCTGGTTATTTTAAAGGGTAAATAGAATTGATAAACCTTTAGCCAGACAAACCAAGAGAAAAAGAGAGCCCAAATAAATAAAACCAGAAATCAAAAAGTAGAAATTACACTTGACACCACAGAAATAGAAATGATCAGAAGAGGACATATGAACAATTATATACCAACACATTAGACAAAATGGAAGACTGAATAAAGATCTCGAAATAGAATCTTCTGAGACTGAATAAAAACCTGAATAGATCAATAATCAGTAACAAATTTGAATCAGTGATCAAAAAATTCCCTAGAAACAAAAGTTCAGGCCAAGATGGCTGCAGAGGTGATTCTACCAAATATTTTAAAAAGAGTTAATACCTGTCTTCAAAATATTCCAAAAAATAAAAAGAGGAAGAAACACTTTCAAATTAATTTTATGAAGCCAGCATTATCCTGATACCAAAACTAGACTAAGATGAACATCAAAAAAGAAAAAAAAAGAAAGAAAATTATAGGCTAATACCCATGATGAACGTAGAGGGAAAAAATCCTCAAAAAATGTTAGCAAACTAAAATCACCAAAGTACTAAAACGATAACAAGCCATCATCAAATGGGGCATACAAATGGCCAATAGGCACATGAAAAAATGCTCAGTATCACTAACTATCAGAGAAATGCAAATCAAAACTACAATGAGGTATCAGCTCACACCAGTCAGAATGGTCATCATTCAAAAGTCCACAAACAATAAATGCTAGAGAGGCTGTGGAGAAAAGGGAACCCTCCTAAACTGTTGGTGAGAATGTAGTTTAGTGCAGCCACTGTGGAAAACACTATGGAGATTCATCAAAAAACTAAAAGTAGACTTACTATATAATCCAGCAATACCACTCCTGGCATATATCTGAAGAGAACCTTAATTCAAAAAGATACATGCACCCCAATGTTCAAAGCTGAACTACATATAGAGGTCAAGACATTGAAATAACCTAAATGTCCATCAAGAGATGGCTGGATAAAGAAGCTGTGATATACTCATACAATGGAATACTACACAGCCATAAAAAAGAATAAAATAATTCCATTTGTTGCAATATGGATGGACCTGGAGATTGTTACATTAAGTGAAGTAAGCCAGAAAGAGCAAGACAAATACCATATGACATCACTTATATGTGAAATAAAAATATCACACAAATGAACTTATTTACTAAACAGAATCAGACTCATCAGACTCACAGACACAGAAAACAAACTTATGGGTACCAAAGTGGAAAGCAGATGAGGGAGGAACAAATTAGAAGTTTGGAATTAGCAGATACAAAATACTATATATAACAGATAAGCAACAGGGTGTTACGGTATGACACAGAGAACTATACTCACTATCCTGTAAATAAACCATAATTGGAAAGAATATGAAAAAGAATATGTATATATATATATATATATGAAAAGCTGAATCACTTTGCTGTACACCAGAAACTTACACAATACTATAAATCAACTATAATTTAATTAAAATTTTTTAAAAGAATAAAGATATTAAACAATTAATTTTCACCTCGAAGAACTAGAAAAAAAGAAAAAGCAAAGGTGAGGAAAGTAACAAAATAATAAAGATGAGACAAAAATAACTAAAATACAGACGAGTAATCCTGTATAAAAGATCAAGGATGGCAAAAATTCTGTCTTTTAAAGATAAAAATTGAAAAATCTCTGGTTGAATCGTGCAAAAAAATATAAGAAAGAGGATTCAAATAAAAAAGCAGAGATTAAAGAAGAGATGTTGCAACTGAAGTAACAGAAATTCAAATGATCAAAACAGACTACTATGAACAATTATATGCCAACATATTGGAAAATCCAGAAAAGAATGGATAAATTCCTACAAAAATACAACCTACCAAGACTGAATCATGAAGGATTGGAAAATACGGACAAATAATGAATAAAAAGATTGAGTCAGCAACCAAAACAAAACAAAATAAAGCAAAAAAAGCCCACGAGCAGATGGCTTTATGGGTGAATTCTACAAGATATTTAAAGAAGAATTAATACCAATTCTCAAATAATTTGAAAAATGAAAGAAGGGAACACTTCCAAACTTATTTTGTGAGGCCAGCATTATCCTGATAGCAAAGCCAGATGAGGACAGTATAAGAAACAAAATTATAATCAATATCTCAGATGAAGATAGATACGAAAATCATCAAAAACATACAACAAAAAATCTAACAGTACATTAAAAGAATCATATGGCATTATAAAGTGGGATTAATTCCTGGGATACCGGGATAGTTCAACACATAAAAATCAATGTTTATTGATTTGCTACATCACACTAACAGAATAAAGGATAAAATCGTGATAATCTCAACAGGTACAGAAAAGTCATTTAACAAAATTCAACTGCTTTTCAGGGTAAAAAAATATTCTAAGTATAGAAGGAAAGCAATGCAACAAAATAAAGAGCATAACAATGCAACAGCTAACCTCATACTCAAAAAAAGCTTAAAGGCTTTTCTCTAAAATCAGGAAAGCCATAAGAATTTCGACTCTCACTAATTCTACTCAACATTGTACAGGAAGTCCCATGCAGAGAAATCAGTCATGAAAAATAAATGAAAGGCATTCAAATCAAAAAGGAAAAATAAAATTGTATCTTTTGGTAGATTACATAATCTTTTTATTGAAGTGTAGTGTATTTACAATATTATGTTAGTTTCAGGTGTACAGTAAAGTGACTTAGGTTTATTCAGATTGTATGTATATATATATATATATATATATATATATATGAGTGGGTGTATATATATATGTATATATATGCCTGAAGATTCCAGCAAAAAAAGAGTAATAGCCAATGAAAACAGTACAGTTTCTGAATATAAAGTCAACGTAGAAAATTTACTTGCATTTCTATATATGAACAATGAACTATCTAAAAATAAATTATCAAAACAATCTTATTTCCATTGGAACTATATACGCATGCATGTATGTATATATGTAGGTAGGTATGTATGTATGTATGTATACCTCATCTTTGGGCTATGTGTGTATATATATCTCTCTCATGAATGAATTTGGTAAAGCTGTAGGATACAAAATTTATATACAGAAATTAGTTGCAGTTTTATACACTAATAATGAAGTATCAGAAAAAGAAATTAAGAAAACAATCCCATTTACCATTCCAACAAAAATAATAAAATATCTAGGTATAAGCTATATCCTAAAGAGTACTTGTCCTCCAAAAACTGTATGATGCTCAGGAAGGAAATTGAAAATGACATGAACAGCTGGAAAGTTATACCATGTTTTTGGACTGAAGAATCAATATTGTTAAAATGATGATACTACCTAATGCAATGCACAGATGCTATGCAATCCACATCAAAATACTAATGGCATGATTCACAGAACTTGAACAGATAATTCTAAAGTTTGTATGGAAACACAAAAGACTCCAAGTAGCCAAAACAAACTTGAGAAAGAACAAACCTGGAGAAATCATATTCCCTCCCTTTAGACTATACTACAAAGCTACAGTAATCAAAAAAGTATGGTACTGGTGCGAAACAGACACATATGTCCGTGGAAGAGAATACAGAGTGTAGAAATAAACTCAGGGGTTTATGATCAATTAATCTATAACAAAGGAGGGAAGAATATAAAAAGGAGAAAATACAGTCACTTCAATGAGTGGTGCTGGGAAAACTGTATAGCTACATACAACAGAATGAAATTAGAACTCTCTCTAACACCATATACAAAAATAAAATCAAAATCAGTTAAAGATCTAAATGTAAGACTGTGTACTCTAAAACTCCTAGGAGAAAACATAGGCAGAACACTCTTTGACATACATCACAGCAATATTTTTTTGGCTCTGGCTCCTAAAGTAAAGGAAATAAAAATAAAAATAAACAAATGGAACTTAATTAGTCAAAAGCTGTTGCATAGCAAAGGAAATCATTGACAAAATGAAAAAATGACCTACTGAATGGGAGAAAATATTTCCAAATGACATGATCGATAAGGGATTACTATCCAACATATATAGAGAGCTCATACAACTCAACATCAAAAAATGAACAACCTGATTTAAAAATGGGCAAACAAATTGAATATACTCTTTTTTCCCAAAAGAGGACATGCAGATGGCCCATTTCTAATCATCAGGGAAATGCAAATCAAAACCACAAGGGGATATCACCTCACACTTGTCAGAGGGCTATTATCAGAAAGAACATGAGGGGTGGAGGGTGGGAAGGGATAGATGGGATTTCAAAATTGTTAAACAGATAAACAAGATTATACTGTATGGCACAGGGAAATATACACAAGATCTTACAGTAGCTCACACAGAAAAAAATGTGACAATGAATATACCTATGTTCATGTATAACTGAAAAATTGTGCTCTACACTGGAATTTGACACAATACTGTAAAATGATTTTGAATCAATAAAAAAATGTAAAAAAAAAAGACATTGAAACAACCTAAATGTCCATCAACAGATGGCTGGATAAAGAAGTTGTGATATACTCATACAATGGAATACTACGCAGCCATAAAAAAGAATAAAATAATTCCATTTGTTGCAATATGGATGGACCTGGAGATTGTTACATTAAGTGAAGTAAGCCAGAAAGAGCAAGACAAATACCATATGACATCACTTATATGTGAAATAAAAATATCACACAAATGAACTTATTTACTAAACAGAATCAGACTCATCAGACTCACAGACACAGAAAGCAAACTTATGGGTACCAAAGTGGAAAGCAGATGAGGGAGGAACCAATTAGAAGTTTGGAATTAGCAGATACAAAATACTATATATAACAGATAAGCAACAGGGTGTTACGGTATGACACAGAGAACTATACTCACTATCCTGTAAATAAACCATAATGGGAAAGAATATGAAAAAGAATATGTATATATATATATGTAAAGCTGAATCACTTTGCTGTACACCAGAAACTTACACAAAACTATAAATCAACTATAATTTTATTAAAATTTTTTAAAAGAATAAAGATATTACACAATTAATTTTCACCTCGAAGAACTAGAAAAAAAGAAAAAGCAAAGGTGAGCAAAGTAACAAAATAATAAAGATGAGACAAAAATAACTAAAATACAGACTAGTAATCCTGTGTAAAAGATCAAGGATGGCAAAAATTGTGTCTTTTAGAGATAAAAATTGAAAAATCTCTGGTTGAATCGTGCAAAAAAAATATAAGAAAGAGGATTCACATAAAAAAGCAGAGATTAAAGAAGAGATATTGCAACTGAAGTAACAGAAATTCAAATGATCAAAACAGACTACTATGAACAATTATATGCCAACATATTGGAAAATCCAGAAAAGAATGGATAAATTCCTACAAAAATACAATCTACCAAGACTGAATCATGAAGAATTGGAAAATACGGACAAATAATGAATAAAAAGATTGAGTCAGCAACCAAAACAAAACAAAATAAAGCAAAAAAAGCCCACGAGCAGATGGCTTTATGGGTGAATTCTACAAGACATTTAAAGAAGAATTAATACCAATTCTCAAATTATTTGAAAAATGAAAGAAGGGAACACTTCCAAACTTATTTTGTGAGGCCAGCATTATCCTGATAGCAAAGCCAGATGAGGACAGTATAAGAAACAAAATTATAATCAATATCTCAGATGAAGATACATACAAAAATCATCAAAAACATACAACAAAAAAATCTAACCGTACATTAAAAGAATCATATGGCATTATCAAGTGGGATTAATTCCTGGGATACCGGGATAGTTCAACACATAAAAATCAATGTTTATTGATTTGCTACATCACACTAACAGAATGAAGGATAAAATCGTGATAATCTCAACAGGTACAGAAAAGTCACTTAACAAACTTCAACTGCTTTTCATGGTAAAAAATATATTCTAAGTATAGAAGGAAAGCAATGCAACAAAATAAAGACCATAACAATGCAACAGCTAACCTCATACTCAAAAAAAGCTTGAAGGCTTTTCTCTAAAATCAGGAAAGCCATAAGAATGTCGACTCTCACTAATTCTACTCAACATTGTACAGGAAGTCCCATGCAGAGAAATCAGTCATGAAAAATAAATGAAAGGCATTCAAATCAAAAAGGAAAAATAAAATTGTATCTTTTGGTAGATTACATAATCTTTTTATTGAAGTGTAGTGTATTTACAATATTATGTTAGTTTCAGGTGTACAGTAAAGTGACTTAGGTTTATTCAGATTGTATGTATATATATATATATATATATATATATATATATATATGAGTGGGTGTATATATATATGTATATATATGCCTGAAGATTCCAGCAAAAAAAGAGTAATAGCCAATGAAAACAGTACAGTTTCTGAATATAAAGTCAACGTAGAAAATTTACTTGCATTTCTATATATGAACAATGAACTATCTAAAAATAAATTATCAAAACAATCTTATTTCCATTGGAACTATATACGCATGCATGTATGTATATATGTAGGTAGGTATGTATGTATGTATGTATACCTCATCTTTGGGCTATGTGTGTATATATATCTCTCTCATGAATGAATTTGGTAAAGCTGTAGGATACAAAATTTATATACAGAAATTAGTTGCAGTTTTATACACTAATAATGAAGTATCAGAAAAAGAAATTAAGAAAACAATCCCATTTACCATTCCAACAAAAATAATAAAATATCTAGGTATAAGCTATATCCTAAAGAGTACTTGTCCTCCAAAAACTGTATGATGCTCAGGAAGGAAATTGAAAATGACATGAACAGCTGGAAAGTTATACCATGTTTTTGGACTGAAGAATCAATATTGTTAAAATGATGATACTACCTAATGCAATGCACAGATGCTATGCAATCCACATCAAAATACTAATGGCATGATTCACAGAACTTGAACAGATAATTCTAAAGTTTGTATGGAAACACAAAAGACTCCAAGTAGCCAAAACAAACTTGAGAAAGAACAAACCTGGAGAAATCATATTCCCTCCCTTTAGACTATACTACAAAGCTACAGTAATCAAAAAAGTATGGTACTGGTGCGAAACAGACACATATGTCCGTGGAAGAGAATACAGAGTGTAGAAATAAACTCAGGGGTTTATGATCAATTAATCTATAACAAAGGAGGGAAGAATATAAAAAGGAGAAAATACAGTCACTTCAATGAGTGGTGCTGGGAAAACTGTATAGCTACATGCAACAGAATGAAATTAGAACTCTCTCTAACACCATATACAAAAATAAAATCAAAATCAGTTAAAGATCTAAATGTAAGACTGTGTACTCTAAAACTCCTAGGAGAAAACATAGGCAGAACACTCTTTGACATACATCACAGCAATATTTTTTTGGCTCTGGCTCCTAAAGTAAAGGAAATAAAAATAAAAATAAACAAATGGAACTTAATTAGTCAAAAGCTGTTGCATAGCAAAGGAAATCATTGACAAAATGAAAAAATGACCTACTGAATGGGAGAAAATATTTCCAAATGACATGATCGATAAGGGATTACTATCCAACATATATAGAGAGCTCATACAACTCAACATCAAAAAATGAACAACCTGATTTAAAAATGGGCAAACAAATTGAATATACTCTTTTTTCCCAAAAGAGGACATGCAGATGGCCCATTTCTAATCATCAGGGAAATGCAAATCAAAACCACAAGGGGATATCACCTCACACTTGTCAGAGGGCTATTATCAGAAAGAACATGAGGGGTGGAGGGTGGGAAGCGATAGATGGGATTTCAAAATTGTTAAACAGATAAACAAGATTATACTGTATGGCACAGGGAAATATACACAAGATCTTACAGTAGCTCACACAGAAAAAAATGTGACAATGAATATACCTATGTTCATGTATAACTGAAAAATTGTGCTCTACACTGGAATTTGACACAATACTGTAAAATGATTTTGAATCAATAAAAAAATGTAAAAAAAAAAGACATTGAAACAACCTAAATGTCCATCAACAGATGGCTGGATAAAGAAGTTGTGATATACTCATACAATGGAATACTACGCAGCCATAAAAAAGAATAAAATAATTCCATTTGTTGCAATATGGATGGACCTGGAGATTGTTACATTAAGTGAAGTAAGCCAGAAAGAGCAAGACAAATACCATATGACATCACTTATATGTGAAATAAAAATATCACACAAATGAACTTATTTACTAAACAGAATCAGACTCATCAGACTCACAGACACAGAAAGCAAACTTATGGGTACCAAAGTGGAAAGCAGATGAGGGAGGAACCAATTAGAAGTTTGGAATTAGCAGATACAAAATACTATATATAACAGATAAGCAACAGGGTGTTACGGTATGACACAGAGAACTATACTCACTATCCTGTAAATAAACCATAATGGGAAAGAATATGAAAAAGAATATGTATATATATATATGTAAAGCTGAATCACTTTGCTGTACACCAGAAACTTACACAAAACTATAAATCAACTATAATTTTATTAAAATTTTTTAAAAGAATAAAGATATTACACAATTAATTTTCACCTCGAAGAACTAGAAAAAAAGAAAAAGCAAAGGTGAGCAAAGTAACAAAATAATAAAGATGAGACAAAAATAACTAAAATACAGACTAGTAATCCTGTGTAAAAGATCAAGGATGGCAAAAATTGTGTCTTTTAGAGATAAAAATTGAAAAATCTCTGGTTGAATCGTGCAAAAAAAATATAAGAAAGAGGATTCACATAAAAAAGCAGAGATTAAAGAAGAGATATTGCAACTGAAGTAACAGAAATTCAAATGATCAAAACAGACTACTATGAACAATTATATGCCAACATATTGGAAAATCCAGAAAAGAATGGATAAATTCCTACAAAAATACAATCTACCAAGACTGAATCATGAAGAATTGGAAAATACGGACAAATAATGAATAAAAAGATTGAGTCAGCAACCAAAACAAAACAAAATAAAGCAAAAAAAGCCCACGAGCAGATGGCTTTATGGGTGAATTCTACAAGACATTTAAAGAAGAATTAATACCAATTCTCAAATTATTTGAAAAATGAAAGAAGGGAACACTTCCAAACTTATTTTGTGAGGCCAGCATTATCCTGATAGCAAAGCCAGATGAGGACAGTATAAGAAACAAAATTATAATCAATATCTCAGATGAAGATACATACAAAAATCATCAAAAACATACAACAAAAAAATCTAACCGTACATTAAAAGAATCATATGGCATTATCAAGTGGGATTAATTCCTGGGATACCGGGATAGTTCAACACATAAAAATCAATGTTTATTGATTTGCTACATCACACTAACAGAATGAAGGATAAAATCGTGATAATCTCAACAGGTACAGAAAAGTCACTTAACAAACTTCAACTGCTTTTCATGGTAAAAAATATATTCTAAGTATAGAAGGAAAGCAATGCAACAAAATAAAGACCATAACAATGCAACAGCTAACCTCATACTCAAAAAAAGCTTGAAGGCTTTTCTCTAAAATCAGGAAAGCCATAAGAATGTCGACTCTCACTAATTCTACTCAACATTGTACAGGAAGTCCCATGCAGAGAAATCAGTCATGAAAAATAAATGAAAGGCATTCAAATCAAAAAGGAAAAATAAAATTGTATCTTTTGGTAGATTACATAATCTTTTTATTGAAGTGTAGTGTATTTACAATATTATGTTAGTTTCAGGTGTACAGTAAAGTGACTTAGGTTTATTCAGATTGTATGTATATATATATATATATATATATATATATATATATATATGAGTGGGTGTATATATATATGTATATATATGCCTGAAGATTCCAGCAAAAAAAGAGTAATAGCCAATGAAAACAGTACAGTTTCTGAATATAAAGTCAACGTAGAAAATTTACTTGCATTTCTATATATGAACAATGAACTATCTAAAAATAAATTATCAAAACAATCTTATTTCCATTGGAACTATATACGCATGCATGTATGTATATATGTAGGTAGGTATGTATGTATGTATGTATACCTCATCTTTGGGCTATGTGTGTATATATATCTCTCTCATGAATGAATTTGGTAAAGCTGTAGGATACAAAATTTATATACAGAAATTAGTTGCAGTTTTATACACTAATAATGAAGTATCAGAAAAAGAAATTAAGAAAACAATCCCATTTACCATTCCAACAAAAATAATAAAATATCTAGGTATAAGCTATATCCTAAAGAGTACTTGTCCTCCAAAAACTGTATGATGCTCAGGAAGGAAATTGAAAATGACATGAACAGCTGGAAAGTTATACCATGTTTTTGGACTGAAGAATCAATATTGTTAAAATGATGATACTACCTAATGCAATGCACAGATGCTATGCAATCCACATCAAAATACTAATGGCATGATTCACAGAACTTGAACAGATAATTCTAAAGTTTGTATGGAAACACAAAAGACTCCAAGTAGCCAAAACAAACTTGAGAAAGAACAAACCTGGAGAAATCATATTCCCTCCCTTTAGACTATACTACAAAGCTACAGTAATCAAAAAAGTATGGTACTGGTGCGAAACAGACACATATGTCCGTGGAAGAGAATACAGAGTGTAGAAATAAACTCAGGGGTTTATGATCAATTAATCTATAACAAAGGAGGGAAGAATATAAAAAGGAGAAAATACAGTCACTTCAATGAGTGGTGCTGGGAAAACTGTATAGCTACATGCAACAGAATGAAATTAGAACTCTCTCTAACACCATATACAAAAATAAAATCAAAATCAGTTAAAGATCTAAATGTAAGACTGTGTACTCTAAAACTCCTAGGAGAAAACATAGGCAGAACACTCTTTGACATACATCACAGCAATATTTTTTTGGCTCTGGCTCCTAAAGTAAAGGAAATAAAAATAAAAATAAACAAATGGAACTTAATTAGTCAAAAGCTGTTGCATAGCAAAGGAAATCATTGACAAAATGAAAAAATGACCTACTGAATGGGAGAAAATATTTCCAAATGACATGATCGATAAGGGATTACTATCCAACATATATAGAGAGCTCATACAACTCAACATCAAAAAATGAACAACCTGATTTAAAAATGGGCAAACAAATTGAATATACTCTTTTTTCCCAAAAGAGGACATGCAGATGGCCCATTTCTAATCATCAGGGAAATGCAAATCAAAACCACAAGGGGATATCACCTCACACTTGTCAGAGGGCTATTATCAGAAAGAACATGAGGGGTGGAGGGTGGGAAGCGATAGATGGGATTTCAAAATTGTTAAACAGATAAACAAGATTATACTGTATGGCACAGGGAAATATACACAAGATCTTACAGTAGCTCACACAGAAAAAAATGTGACAATGAATATACCTATGTTCATGTATAACTGAAAAATTGTGCTCTACACTGGAATTTGACACAATACTGTAAAATGATTTTGAATCAATAAAAAAATGTAAAAAAAAAAGACATTGAAACAACCTAAATGTCCATCAACAGATGGCTGGATAAAGAAGTTGTGATATACTCATACAATGGAATACTACGCAGCCATAAAAAAGAATAAAATAATTCCATTTGTTGCAATATGGATGGACCTGGAGATTGTTACATTAAGTTTAGTAAGCCAGAAAGAGCAAGACAAATACCATATGACATCACTTATATGTGAAATAAAAATATCACACAAATGAACTTATTTACTAAACAGAATCAGACTCATCAGACTCACAGACACAGAAAGCAAACTTATGGGTACCAAAGTGGAAAGCAGATGAGGGAGGAACCAATTAGAAGTTTGGAATGAGCAGATACAAAATACTATATATAACAGATAAGCAACAGGGTGTTACGGTATGACACAGAGAACTATACTCACTATCCTGTAAATAAACCATAATGGGAAAGAATATGAAAAAGAATATGTATATATATATATGTAAAGCTGAATCACTTTGCTGTACACCAGAAACTTACACAAAACTATAAATCAACTATAATTTTATTAAAATTTTTTAAAAGAATAAAGATATTACACAATTAATTTTCACCTCGAAGAACTAGAAAAAAAGAAAAAGCAAAGGTGAGCAAAGTAACAAAATAATAAAGATGAGACAAAAATAACTAAAATACAGACAAGTAATCCTGTGTAAAAGATCAAGGATGGCAAAAATTGTGTCTTTTAGAGATAAAAATTGAAAAATCTCTGGTTGAATCGTGCAAAAAAAATATAAGAAAGAGGATTCACATAAAAAAGCAGAGATTAAAGAAGAGATATTGCAACTGAAGTAACAGAAATTCAAATGATCAAAACAGACTACTATGAACAATTATATGCCAACATATTGGAAAATCCAGAAAAGAATGGATAAATTCCTACAAAAATACAATCTACCAAGACTGAATCATGAAGAATTGGAAAATACGGACAAATAATGAATAAAAAGATTGAGTCAGCAACCAAAACAAAACAAAATAAAGCAAAAAAAGCCCACGAGCAGATGGCTTTATGGGTGAATTCTACAAGACATTTAAAGAAGAATTAATACCAATTCTCAAATTATTTGAAAAATGAAAGAAGGGAACACTTCCAAACTTATTTTGTGAGGCCAGCATTATCCTGATAGCAAAGCCAGATGAGGACAGTATAAGAAACAAAATTATAATCAATATCTCAGATGAAGATAGATACAAAAATCATCAAAAACATACAACAAAAAAATCTAACCGTACATTAAAAGAATCATATGGCATTATCAAGTGGGATTAATTCCTGGGATACCGGGATAGTTCAACACATAAAAATCAATGTTTATTGATTTGCTACATCACACTAACAGAATGAAGGATAAAATCGTGATAATCTCAACAGGTACAGAAAAGTCACTTAACAAACTTCAACTGCTTTTCATGGTAAAAAATATATTCTAAGTATAGAAGGAAAGCAATGCAACAAAATAAAGACCATAACAATGCAACAGCTAACCTCATACTCAAGAAAAGCTTGAAGGCTTTTCTCTAAAATCAGGAAAGCCATAAGAATGTCGACTCTCACTAATTCTACTCAACATTGTACAGGAAGTCCCATGCAGAGAAATCAGTCATGAAAAATAAATGAAAGGCATTCAAATGAAAAAGGAAAAATAAAATTGTATCTTTTGGTAGATTACATAATCTTTTTATTGAAGTGTAGTGTATTTACAATATTATGTTAGTTTCAGGTGTACAGTAAAGTGACTTAGGTTTATTCAGATTGTATGTATATATATATATATATATATATATATATATATATGAGTGGGTGTATATATATATGTATATATATGCCTGAAGATTCCAGCAAAAAAAGAGTAATAGCCTATGAAAACAGTACAGTTTCTGAATATAAAGTCAACGTAGAAAATTTACTTGCATTTCTATATATGAACAATGAACTATCTAAAAATAAATTATCAAAACAATCTTATTTCCATTGGAACTATATACGCATGCATGTATGTATATATGTAGGTAGGTATGTATGTATGTATGTATACCTCATCTTTGGGCTATGTGTGTATATATATCTCTCTCATGAATGAATTTGGTAAAGCTGTAGGATACAAAATTTATATACAGAAATTAGTTGCAGTTTTATACACTAATAATGAAGTATCAGAAAAAGAAATTAAGAAAACAATCCCATTTACCATTCCAACAAAAATAATAAAATATCTAGGTATAAGCTATATCCTAAAGAGTACTTGTCCTCCAAAAACTGTATGATGCTCAGGAAGGAAATTGAAAATGACATGAACAGCTGGAAAGTTATACCATGTTTTTGGACTGAAGAATCAATATTGTTAAAATGATGATACTACCTAATGCAATGCACAGATGCTATGCAATCCACATCAAAATACTAATGGCATGATTCACAGAACTTGAACAGATAATTCTAAAGTTTGTATGGAAACACAAAAGACTCCAAGTAGCCAAAACAAACTTGAGAAAGAACAAACCTGGAGAAATCATATTCCCTCCCTTTAGACTATACTACAAAGCTACAGTAATCAAAAAAGTATGGTACTGGTGCGAAACAGACACATATGTCCGTGGAAGAGAATACAGAGTGTAGAAATAAACTCAGGGGTTTATGATCAATTAATCTATAACAAAGGAGGGAAGAATATAAAAAGGAGAAAATACAGTCACTTCAATGAGTGGTGCTGGGAAAACTGTATAGCTACATACAACAGAATGAAATTAGAACTCTCTCTAACACCATATACAAAAATAAAATCAAAATCAGTTAAAGATCTAAATGTAAGACTGTGTACTCTAAAACTCCTAGGAGAAAACATAGGCAGAACACTCTTTGACATACATCACGGCAATATTTTTTTGGCTCTGGCTCCTAAAGTAAAGGAAATAAAAATAAAAATAAACAAATGGAACTTAATTAGTCAAAAGCTGTTGCATAGCAAAGGAAATCATTGACAAAATGAAAAAATGACCTACTGAATGGGAGAAAATATTTCCAAATGACATGATCGATAAGGGATTACTATCCAACATATATAGAGAGCTCATACAACTCAACATCAAGAAATGAACAACCTGATTTAAAAATGGGCAAACACATTGAATATACTCTTTTTTCCCCAAAGAGGACATGCAGATGGCCCATTTCTAATCATCAGGTAAATGCAAATCAAAACCACAAGGGGATATCACCTCACACTTGTCAGAGGGCTATTATCAGAAAGAACATGAGGGGTGGAGGGTGGGAAGGGATAGATAAGATTTCAAAATTGTTAAACAGATAAACAAGATTATACTGTATGGCACAGGGAAATATACACAAGATCTTACAGTAGCTCACACAGAAAAAAATGTGACAATGAATATACCTATGTTCATGTATAACTGAAAAATTGTGCTCTACACTGGAATTTGACACAATACTGTAAAATGATTTTGAATCAATAAAAAAATGTAAAAAAAAAAAGACATTGAAACAACCTAAATGTCCATCAACACATGGCTGGATAAAGAAGTTGTGATATACTCATACAATGGAATACTACGCAGCCATAAAAAAGAATAAAATAATTCCATTTGTTGCAATATGGATGGACCTGGAGATTGTTACATTAAGTGAAGTAAGCCAGAAAGAGCAAGACAAATACCATATGACATCACTTATATGTGAAATAAAAATATCACACAAATGAACTTATTTACTAAACAGAATCAGACTCATCAGACTCACAGACACAGAAAGCAAACTTATGGGTACCAAAGTGGAAAGCAGATGAGGGAGGAACCAATTAGAAGTTTGGAATTAGCAGATACAAAATACTATATATAACAGATAAGCAACAGGGTGTTACGGTATGACACAGAGAACTATACTCACTATCCTGTAAATAAACCATAATGGGAAAGAATATGAAAAAGAATATGTATATATATATATGTAAAGCTGAATCACTTTGCTGTACACCAGAAACTTACACAAAACTATAAATCAACTATAATTTTATTAAAATTTTTTAAAAGAATAAAGATATTACACAATTAATTTTCACCTCGAAGAACTAGAAAAAAAGAAAAAGCAAAGGTGAGCAAAGTAACAAAATAATAAAGATGAGACAAAAATAACTAAAATACAGACTAGTAATCCTGTGTAAAAGATCAAGGATGGCAAAAATTGTGTCTTTTAGAGATAAAAATTGAAAAATCTCTGGTTGAATCGTGCAAAAAAAATATAAGAAAGAGGATTCACATAAAAAAGCAGAGATTAAAGAAGAGATATTGCAACTGAAGTAACAGAAATTCAAATGATCAAAACAGACTACTATGAACAATTATATGCCAACATATTGGAAAATCCAGAAAAGAATGGATAAATTCCTACAAAAATACAATCTACCAAGACTGAATCATGAAGAATTGGAAAATACGGACAAATAATGAATAAAAAGATTGAGTCAGCAACCAAAACAAAACAAAATAAAGCAAAAAAAGCCCACGAGCAGATGGCTTTATGGGTGAATTCTACAAGACATTTAAAGAAGAATTAATACCAATTCTCAAATTATTTGAAAAATGAAAGAAGGGAACACTTCCAAACTTATTTTGTGAGGCCAGCATTATCCTGATAGCAAAGCCAGATGAGGACAGTATAAGAAACAAAATTATAATCAATATCTCAGATGAAGATAGATACAAAAATCATCAAAAACATACAACAAAAAAATCTAACCGTACATTAAAAGAATCATATGGCATTATCAAGTGGGATTAATTCCTGGGATACCGGGATAGTTCAACACATAAAAATCAATGTTTATTGATTTGCTACATCACACTAACAGAATGAAGGATAAAATCGTGATAATCTCAACAGGTACAGAAAAGTCACTTAACAAACTTCAACTGCTTTTCATGGTAAAAAATATATTCTAAGTATAGAAGGAAAGCAATGCAACAAAATAAAGACCATAACAATGCAACAGCTAACCTCATACTCAAAAAAAGCTTGAAGGCTTTTCTCTAAAATCAGGAAAGCCATAAGAATGTCGACTCTCACTAATTCTACTCAACATTGTACAGGAAGTCCCATGCAGAGAAATCAGTCATGAAAAATAAATGAAAGGCATTCAAATCAAAAAGGAAAAATAAAATTGTATCTTTTGGTAGATTACATAATCTTTTTATTGAAGTGTAGTGTATTTACAATATTATGTTAGTTTCAGGTGTACAGTAAAGTGACTTAGGTTTTGTCAGATTGTATGTATATATATATATATATGAGTGTGTGTATATATATGTATATATATGCCTGAAGACTCCAGCAAAAAAAGAGTAATAGCCAATGAAAACAGTACAGTTTCTGAATATAAAGTCAATGTAGAAAATTTACTTGCATTTCTATATATGAACAATGAACTATCTAAAAATAAATTATCAAAACAATCTTATTTCCATTGGAACTATATACGCATGCATGTATGTATATATGTAGGTAGGTATGTATGTATGTACGTATACCTCATCTTTGGGGTATGTGTGTATATATATCTCTCTCATGAATGAATTTGGTAAAGCTGTAGGATACAAAATTTATATACAGAAATTAGTTGCAGTTTTATACACTAATAATGAAGTATCAGAAAAAGAAATTAAGAAAACAATCCCATTTACCATTCCAACAAAAATAATAAAATATCTAGGTATAAGCTATATCCTAAAGAGTACTTGTCCTCCAAAAACTGTATGATGCTCAGGAAGGAAATTGAAAATGACATGAACAGCTGGAAAGTTATACCATGTTTTTGGACTGAAGAATCAATATTGTTAAAATGATGATTCTACCTCATGCAATGCACAGATGCTATGCAATCCACATCAAAATACTAATGGCATGATTCACAGAACTTGAACAGATAATTCTAAAGTTTGTATGGAAACACAAAAGACTCCAAGTAGCCAAAACAAACTTGAGAAAGAACAAACCTGGAGAAATCATATTCCCTCCCTTTAGACTATACTACAAAGCTACAGTAATCAAACAAGTATGGTACTGGTGCGAAACAGACACATATGTCCGTGGAAGAGAATACAGAGTGTAGAAATAAACTCAGGGGTTTATGATCAATTAATCTATAACAAAGGAGGGAAGAATATAAAATGGAGAAAATACAGTCACTTCAATGAGTGGTGCTGGGAAAACTGTATAGCTACATACAACAGAATGAAATTAGAACACTCTCTAACACCATATACAAAAATAAAATCAAAATCAGTTAAAGATCTAAATGTAAGACTGTGTACTCTAAAACTCCTAGAAGAAAACATAGGCAGAACACTCTTTGACATACATCACGGCAATATTTTTTTGGCTCTGGCTCCTAAAGTAAAGGAAATAAAAATAAAAATAAACAAATGGAACTTAATTAGTCAAAAGCTGTTGCATAGCAAAGGAAATGATTGACAAAATGAAAAAATGACCTACTGAATGGGAGAAAATATTTCCAAATGACATGATCGATAAGGGATTACTATCCAACATATATAGAGAGCTCATACAACTCAACATCAAGAAATGAACAACCTGATTTAAAAATGGGCAAACACATTGAATATACTCTTTTTTCCCCAAAGAGGACATGCAGATGGCCCATTTCTAATCATCAGGTAAATGCAAATCAAAACCACAAGGGGATATCACCTCACACTTGTCAGAGGGCTATTATCAGAAAGAACATGAGGGGTGGAGGGTGGGAAGGGATAGATGGGATTTCAAAATTGTTAAACAGATAAACAAGATTATACTGTATGCCACAGGGAAATATACACAAGATCTTACAGTAGCTCACAGAGAAAAAAATGTGACAATGAATATACCTATGTTCATGTATAACTGAAAAATTGTGCTCTACACTGGAATTTGACACAACACTGTAAAATGATTTTGAATCAATAAAAAAATGTAAAAAAAAAGACATTGAAACAACCTAAATGTCCATCAACAGATGGCTGGATAAAGAAGTTGTGATATACTCATACAATGGACTACTACGCAGCCATAAAAAAGAATAAAATAATTCCATTTGTTGCAATATGGATGGACCTGGAGATTGTTACATTAAGTGAAGTAAGCCAGAAAGAGCAAGACAAATACCATATGACATCACTTATATGTGAAATAAAAATATCACACAAATGAACTTATTTACTAAACAGAATCAGACTCATCAGACTCACAGACACAGAAAGCAAACTTATGGGTACCAAAGTGGAAAGCAGATGAGGGAGGAACCAATTAGAAGTTTGGAATGAGCAGATACAAAATACTATATATAACAGATAAGCAACAGGGTGTTACGGTATGACACAGAGAACTATACTCACTATCCTGTAAATAAACCATAATGGGAAAGAATATGAAAAAGAATATGTATATATATATATGTAAAGCTGAATCACTTTGCTGTACACCAGAAACTTACACAAAACTATAAATCAACTATAATTTTATTAAAATTTTTTAAAAGAATAAAGATACTACACAATTAATTTTCACCTCGAAGAACTAGAAAAAAAGAAAAAGCAAAGGTGAGCAAAGTAACAAAATAATAAAGATGAGACAAAAATAACTAAAATACAGACTAGTAATCCTGTATAAAAGATCAAGGATGGCAAAAATTGTGTCTTTTAGAGATAAAAATTGAAAAATCTCTGGTTGAATCATGCAAAAAAAATATAAGAAAGAGGATTCACATAAAATAGCAGAGATTAAAGAAGAGATATTGCAACTGAAGTAACAGAAATTCAAATGATCAAAACAGACTACTATGAACAATTATATGCCAACATATTGGAAAATCCAGAAAAGAATGGATAAATTCCTACAAAAATACAATCTACCAAGACTGAATCATGAAGAATTGGAAAATACGGACAAATAATGAATAAAAAGATTGAGTCAGCAACCAAAACAAAACAAAATAAAGCAAAAACAGCCCACGAGCAGATGGCTTTATGGGTGAATTCTACAAGACATTTAAAGAAGAATTAATACCAATTCTCAAATTATTTGAAAAATGAAAGAAGGGAACACTTCCAAACGTATTTTGTGAGGCCAGCATTATCCTGATAGCAAAGCCAGATGAGGACAGTATAAGAAACAAAATTATAATCAATATCTCAGATGAAGATAGATACAAAAATCATCAAAAACATACAACAAAAAAATCTAACCGTACATTGAAAGAATCATATGGCATTATCAAGTGGGATTAATTCCTGGGATACCGGGATAGTTCAACACATAAAAATCAATGTTTATTGATTTGCTACATCACACTAACAGAATGAAGGATAAAATCGTGATAATCTCAACAGGTACAGAAAAGTCACTTAACAAACTTCAACTGCTTTTCATGGTAAAAAATATATTCTAAGTATAGAAGGAAAGCAATGCAACAAAATAAAGACCATAACAATGCAACAGCTAACCTCATACTCAAAAAAAGCTTGAAGGCTTTTCTCTAAAATCAGGAAAGCCATAAGAATGTCGACTCTCACTAATTCTACTCAACATTGTACAGGAAGTCCCATGCAGAGAAATCAGTCATGAAAAATAAATGAAAGGCATTCAAATCAAAAAGGAAAAATAAAATTGTATCTTTTGGTAGATTACATAATCTTTTTATTGAAGTGTAGTGTATTTACAATATTATGTTAGTTTCAGGTGTACAGTAAAGTGACTTAGGTTTTGTCAGATTGTATGTATATATATATATATATGAGTGTGTGTATATATATGTATATATATGCCTGAAGACTCCAGCAAAAAAAGAGTAATAGCCAATGAAAACAGTACAGTTTCTGAATATAAAGTCAACGTAGAAAATTTACTTGCATTTCTATATATGAACAATGAACTATCTAAAAATAAATTATCAAAACAATCTTATTTCCATTGGAACTATATACGCATGCATGTATGTATATATGTAGGTAGGTATGTATGTATGTACGTATAGCTCATCTTTGGGGTATGTGTGTATATATATCTCTCTCATGAATGAATTTGGTAAAGCTGTAGGATACAAAATTTATATACAGAAATTAGTTGCAGTTTTATACACTAATAATGAAGTATCAGAAAAAGAAATTAAGAAAACAATCCCATTTACCATTCCAACAAAAATAATAAAATATCTACGTATAAGCTATATCCTAAAGAGTACTTGTCCTCCAAAAACTGTATGATGCTCAGGAAGGAAATTGAAAATGACATGAACAGCTGGAAAGTTATACCATGTTTTTGGACTGAAGAATGAATATTGTTAAAATGATGATACTACCTCATGCAATGCACAGATGCTATGCAATCCACATCAAAATACTAATGGCATGATTCACAGAATTTGAACAGATAATTCTAAAGTTTGTATGGAAACACAAAAGACTCCAAGTAGCCAAAACAAACTTGAGAAAGAACAAACCTGGAGAAATCATATTCCCTCCCTTTAGACTATACTACAAAGCTACAGTAATCAAAAAAGTATGGTACTGGTGCGAAACAGACACATATGTCCGTGGAAGAGAATACAGAGTGTAGAAATAAACTCAGGGGTTTATGATCAATTAATCTATAACAAAGGAGGGAAGAATATAAAATGGAGAAAATACAGTCACTTCAATGAGTGGTGCTGGGAAAACTGTATAGCTACATACAACAGAATGAAATTAGAACACTCTCTAACACCATATACAAAAATAAAATCAAAATCAGTTAAAGATCTAAATGTAAGACTGTGGACTCTAAAACTCCTAGAAGAAAACATAGGCAGAACACTCTTTGACATACATCACGGCAATATTTTTTTGGCTCTGGCTCCTAAAGTAAAGGAAATAAAAATAAAAATAAACAAATGGAACTTAATTAGTCAAAAGCTGTTGCATAGCAAAGGAAATGATTGACAAAATGAAAAAATGACCTACTGAATGGGAGAAAATATTTCCAAATGACATGATCGATAAGGGATTACTATCCAACATATATAGAGAGCTCATACAACTCAACATCAAAAAATGAACAACCTGATTTAAAAATGGGCAAACACATTGAATATACTCTTTTTTCCCCAAAGAGGACATGCAGATGGCCCATTTCTAATCATCAGGGAAATGCAAATCAAAACCACAAGGGGATATCACCTCACACTTGTCAGAGGGCTATTATCAGAAAGAACATGAGGGGTGGAGGGTGGGAAGGGATAGATGGGATTTCAAAATTGTTAAACAGATAAACAAGATTATACTGTATGCCACAGGGAAATATACACAAGATCTTACAGTAGCTCACAGAGAAAAAAATGTGACAATGAATATACCTATGTTCATGTATAACTGAAAAATTGTGCTCTACACTGGAATTTGACACAACACTGTAAAATGATTTTGAATCAATAAAAAAAATGTAAAAAAAAAAGACATTGAAACAACCTAAATGTCCATCAACAGATGGCTGGATAAAGAAGTTGTGATATACTCATACAATGGACTACTACGCAGCCATAAAAAAGAATAAAATAATTCCATTTGTTGCAATATGGATGGACCTGGAGATTGTTACATTAAGTGAAGTAAGCCAGAAAGAGCAAGACAAATACCATATGACATCACTTATATGTGAAATAAAAATATCACACAAATGAACTTATTTACTAAACAGAATCAGACTCATCAGACTCACAGACACAGAAAGCAAACTTATGGGTACCAAAGTGGAAAGCAGATGAGGGAGGAACCAATTAGAAGTTTGGAATGAGCAGATACAAAATACTATATATAACAGATAAGCAACAGGGTGTTACGGTATGACACAGAGAACTATACTCACTATCCTGTAAATAAACCATAATGGGAAAGAATATGAAAAAGAATATGTATATATATATATGTAAAGCTGAATCACTTTGCTGTACACCAGAAACTTACACAAAACTATAAATCAACTATAATTTTATTAAAATTTTTTAAAAGAATAAAGATACTACACAATTAATTTTCACCTCGAAGAACTAGAAAAAAAGAAAAAGCAAAGGTGAGCAAAGTAACAAAATAATAAAGATGAGACAAAAATAACTAAAATACAGACTAGTAATCCTGTATAAAAGATCAAGGATGGCAAAAATTGTGTCTTTTAGAGATAAAAATTGAAAAATCTCTGGTTGAATCATGCAAAAAAAATATAAGAAAGAGGATTCACATAAAATAGCAGAGATTAAAGAAGAGATATTGCAACTGAAGTAACAGAAATTCAAATGATCAAAACAGACTACTATGAACAATTATATGCCAACATATTGGAAAATCCAGAAAAGAATGGATAAATTCCTACAAAAATACAATCTACCAAGACTGAATCATGAAGAATTGGAAAATACGGACAAATAATGAATAAAAAGATTGAGTCAGCAACCAAAACAAAACAAAATAAAGCAAAAAAAGCCCACGAGCAGATGGCTTTATGGGTGAATTCTACAAGACATTTAAAGAAGAATTAATACCAATTCTCAAATTATTTGAAAAATGAAAGAAGGGAACACTTCCAAACTTATTTTGTGAGGCCAGCATTATCCTGATAGCAAAGCCAGATGAGGACAGTATAAGAAACAAAATTATAATCAATATCTCAGATGAAGATAGATACAAAAATCATCAAAAACATACAACAAAAAAATCTAACCGTACATTGAAAGAATCATATGGCATTATCAAGTGGGATTAATTCCTGGGATACCGGGATAGTTCAACACATAAAAATCAATGTTTATTGATTTGCTACATCACACTAACAGAATGAAGGATAAAATCGTGATAATCTCAACAGGTACAGAAAAGTCACTTAACAAACTTCAACTGCTTTTCATGGTAAAAAATATATTCTAAGTGTAGAAGGAAAGCAATGCAACAAAATAAAGACCATAACAATGCAACAGCTAACCTCATACTCAAAAAAAGCTTGAAGGCTTTTCTCTAAAATCAGGAAAGCCATAAGAATGTCGACTCTCACTAATTCTACTCAACATTGTACAGGAAGTCCCATGCAGAGAAATCAGTCATGAAAAATAAATGAAAGGCATTCAAATCAAAAAGGAAAAATAAAATTGTATCTTTTGGTAGATTACATAATCTTTTTATTGAAGTGTAGTGTATTTACAATATTATGTTAGTTTCAGGTGTACAGTAAAGTGACTTAGGTTTTGTCAGATTGTATGTATATATATATATATGAGTGTGTGTATATATATGTATATATATGCCTGAAGACTCCAGCAAAAAAAGAGTAATAGCCAATGAAAACAGTACAGTTTCTGAATATAAAGTCAATGTAGAAAATTTACTTGCATTTCTATATATGAACAATGAACTATCTAAAAATAAATTATCAAAACAATCTTATTTCCATTGGAACTATATACGAATGCATGTATGTATATATGTAGGTAGGTATGTATGTATGTACGTATACCTCATCTTTGGGGTATGTGTGTATATATATCTCTCTCATGAATGAATTTGGTAAAGCTGTAGGATACAAAATTTATATACAGAAATTAGTTGCAGTTTTATACACTAATAATGAAGTATCAGAAAAAGAAATTAAGAAAACAATCCCATTTACCATTCCAACAAAAATAATAAAATATCTACGTATAAGCTATATCCTAAAGAGTACTTGTCCTCCAAAAACTGTATGATGCTCAGGAAGGAAATTGAAAATGACATGAACAGCTGGAAAGTTATACCATGTTTTTGGACTGAAGAATCAATATTGTTAAAATGATGATACTACCTAATGCAATGCACAGATGCTATGCAATCCACATCAAAATACTAATGGCATGATTCACAGAACTTGAACAGATAATTCTAAAGTTTGTATGGAAACACAAAAGACTCCAAGTAGCCAAAACAAACTTGAGAAAGAACAAACCTGGAGAAATCATATTCCCTCCCTTTAGACTATACTACAAAGCTACAGTAATCAAACAAGTATGGTACTGGTGCGAAACAGACACATATGTCCGTGGAAGAGAATACAGAGTGTAGAAATAAACTCAGGGGTTTATGATCAATTAATCTATAACAAAGGAGGGAAGAATATAAAATGGAGAAAATACAGTCACTTCAATGAGTGGTGCTGGGAAAACTGTATAGCTACATACAACAGAATGAAATTAGAACACTCTCTAACACCATATACAAAAATAAAATCAAAATCAGTTAAAGATCTAAATGTAAGACTGTGTACTCTAAAACTCCTAGAAGAAAACATAGGCAGAACACTCTTTGACATACATCACGGCAATATTTTTTTGGCTCTGGATCCTAAAGTAAAGGAAATAAAAATAAAAATAAACAAATGGAACTTAATTAGTCAAAAGCTGTTGCATAGCAAAGGAAATGATTGACAAAATGAAAAAATGACCTACTGAATGGGAGAAAATATTTCCAAATGACATGATCGATAAGGGATTACTATCCAACATATATAGAGAGCTCATACAACTCAACATCAAGAAATGAACAACCTGATTTAAAAATGGGCAAACACATTGAATATACTCTTTTTTCCCCAAAGAGGACATGCAGATGGCCCATTTCTAATCATCAGGGAAATGCAAATCAAAACCACAAGGGGATATCACCTCACACTTGTCAGAGGGCTATTATCAGAAAGAACATGAGGGGTGGAGGGTGGGAAGAGATAGATGGGATTTCAAAATTGTTAAACAGATAAACAAGATTACACTGTATGGCACAGGGAAATATACACAAGATCTTACAGTAGCTCACAGAGAAAAAAATGTGACAATGAATATACCTATGTTCATGTATAACTGAAAAATTGTGCTCTACACTGGAATTTGACACAACACTGTAAAATGATTTTGAATCAATAAAAAAATGTAAAAAAAAAAAGACATTGAAACAACCTAAATGTCCATCAACAGATGGCTGGATAAAGAAGTTGTGATATACTCATACAATGGACTACTACGCAGCCATAAAAAAGAATAAAATAATTCCATTTGTTGCAATATGGATGGACCTGGAGATTGTTACATTAAGTGAAGTAAGCCAGAAAGAGCAAGACAAATACCATATGACATCACTTATATGTGAAATAAAAATATCACACAAATGAACTTATTTACTAAACAGAATCAGACTCATCAGACTCACAGACACAGAAAGCAAACTTATGGGTACCAAAGTGGAAAGCAGATGAGGGAGGAACCAATTAGAAGTTTGCAATGAGCAGATACAAAATACTATATATAACAGATAAGCAACAGGGTGTTACGGTATGACACAGAGAACTATACTCACTATCCTGTAAATAAACCATAATGGGAAAGAATATGAAAAAGAATATGTATATATATATATGTAAAGCTGAATCACTTTGCTGTACACCAGAAACTTACACAAAACTATAAATCAACTATAATTTTATTAAAATTTTTTAAAAGAATAAAGATACTACACAATTAATTTTCACCTCGAAGAACTAGAAAAAAAGAAAAAGCAAAGGTGAGCAAAGTAACAAAATAATAAAGATGAGACAAAAATAACTAAAATACAGACTAGTAATCCTGTATAAAAGATCAAGGATGGCAAAAATTGTGTCTTTTAGAGATAAAAATTGAAAAATCTCTGGTTGAATCATGCAAAAAAAAATATAAGAAAGAGGATTCACATAAAATAGCAGAGATTAAAGAAGAGATATTGCAACTGAAGTAACAGAAATTCAAATGATCAAAACAGACTACTATGAACAATTATATGCCAACATATTGGAAAATCCAGAAAAGAATGGATAAATTCCTACAAAAATACAATCTACCAAGACTGAATCATGAAGAATTGGAAAATACGGACAAATAATGAATAAAAAGATTGAGTCAGCAACCAAAACAAAACAAAATAAAGCAAAAAAAGCCCACGAGCAGATGGCTTTATGGGTGAATTCTACAAGACATTTAAAGAAGAATTAATACCAATTCTCAAATTATTTGAAAAATGAAAGAAGGGAACACTTCCAAACTTATTTTGTGAGGCCAGCATTATCCTGATAGCAAAGCCAGATGAGGACAGTATAAGAAACAAAATTATAATCAATATCTCAGATGAAGATAGATACAAAAATCATCAAAAACATACAACAAAAAAATCTAACCGTACATTGAAAGAATCATATGGCATTATCAAGTGGGATTAATTCCTGGGATACCGGGATAGTTCAACACATAAAAATCAATGTTTATTGATTTGCTACATCACACTAACAGAATGAAGGATAAAATCGTGATAATCTCAACAGGTACAGAAAAGTCACTTAACAAACTTCAACTGCTTTTCATGGTAAAAAATATATTCTAAGTATAGAAGGAAAGCAATGCAACAAAATAAAGACCATAACAATGCAACAGCTAACCTCATACTCAAAAAAAGCTTGAAGGCTTTTCTCTAAAATCAGGAAAGCCATAAGAATGTCGACTCTCACTAATTCTACTCAACATTGTACAGGAAGTCCCATGCAGAGAAATCAGTCATGAAAAATAAATGAAAGGCATTCAAATCAAAAAGGAAAAATAAAATTGTATCTTTTGGTAGATTACATAATCTTTTTATTGAAGTGTAGTGTATTTACAATATTATGTTAGTTTCAGGTGTACAGTAAAGTGACTTAGGTTTTGTCAGATTGTATGTATATATATATATATGAGTGTGTGTATATATATGTATATATATGCCTGAAGACTCCAGCAAAAAAAGAGTAATAGCCAATGAAAACAGTACAGTTTCTGAATATAAAGTCAATGTAGAAAATTTACTTGCATTTCTATATATGAACAATGAACTACCTAAAAATAAATTATCAAAACAATCTTATTTCCATTTTAACTATATACGCATGCATGTATGTATATATGTAGTTAGGTATGTATGTATGTACGTATACCTCATCTTTGGGGTATGTGTGTATATATATCTCTCTCATGAATGAATTTGGTAAAGCTGTAGGATACAAAATTTATATACAGAAATTAGTTGCAGTTTTATACACTAATAATGAAGTATCAGAAAAAGAAATTAAGAAAACAATCCCATTTACCATTCCAACAAAAATAATAAAATATCTACGTATAAGCTATATCCTAAAGAGTACTTGTCCTCCAAAAACTGTATGATGCTCAGGAAGGAAATTGAAAATGACATGAACAGCTGGAAAGTTATACCATGTTTTTGGACTGAAGAATCAATATTGTTAAAATGATGATACTACCTAATGCAATGCACAGATGCTATGCAATCCACATCAAAATACTAATGGCATGATTCACAGAACTTGAACAGATAATTCTAAAGTTTGTATGGAAACACAAAAGACTCCAAGTAGCCAAAACAAACTTGAGAAAGAACAAACCTGGAGAAATCATATTCCCTCCCTTTAGACTATACTACAAAGCTACAGTAATCAAACAAGTATGGTACTGGTGCGAAACAGACACATATGTCCGTGGAAGAGAATACAGAGTGTAGAAATAAACTCAGGGGTTTATGATCAATTAATCTATAACAAAGGAGGGAAGAATATAAAATGGAGAAAATACAGTCACTTCAATGAGTGGTGCTGGGAAAACTGTATAGCTACATACAACAGAATGAAATTAGAACACTCTCTAACACCATATACAAAAATAAAATCAAAATCAGTTAAAGATCTAAATGTAAGACTGTGTACTCTAAAACTCCTAGAAGAAAACATAGGCAGAACACTCTTTGACATACATCACGGCAATATTTTTTTGGCTCTGGCTCCTAAAGTAAAGGAAATAAAAACAAAAATAAACAAATGGAACTTAATTAGTCAAAAGCTGTTGCATAGCAAAGGAAATCATTGACAAAATGAAAAAATGACCTACTGAATGGGAGAAAATATTTCCAAATGACATGATCGATAAGGGATTACTATCCAACATATATAGAGAGCTCATACAACTCAACATCAAGAAATGAACAACCTGATTTAAAAATGGGCAAACACATTGAATATACTCTTTTTTCCCCAAAGAGGACATGCAGATGGCCCATTTCTAATCATCAGGGAAATGCAAATCAAAACCACAAGGGGATATCACCTCACACTTGTCAGAGGGCTATTATCAGAAAGAACATGAGGGGTGGAGGGTGGGAAGGGATAGATGGGATTTCAAAATTGTTAAACAGATAAACAAGATTACACTGTATGGCACAGGGAAATATACACAAGATCTTACAGTAGCTCACAGAGAAAAAAATGTGACAATGAATATACCTATGTTCATGTATAACTGAAAAATTGTGCTCTACACTGGAATTTGACACAACACTGTAAAATGATTTTGAATCAATAAAAAAATGTAAAAAAAAAAAGACATTGAAACAACCTAAATGTCCATCAACAGATGGCTGGATAAAGAAGTTGTGATATACTCATACAATGGACTACTACGCAGCCATAAAAAAGAATAAAATAATTCCATTTGTTGCAATATGGATGGACCTGGAGATTGTTACATTAAGTGAAGTAAGCCAGAAAGAGCAAGACAAATACCATATGACATCACTTATATGTGAAATAAAAATATCACACAAATGAACTTATTTACTAAACAGAATCAGACTCATCAGACTCACAGACACAGAAAGCAAACTTATGGGTACCAAAGTGGAAAGCAGATGAGGGAGGAACCAATTAGAAGTTTGCAATGAGCAGATACAAAATACTATATATAACAGATAAGCAACAGGGTGTTACGGTATGACACAGAGAACTATACTCACTATCCTGTAAATAAACCATAATGGGAAAGAATATGAAAAAGAATATGTATATATATATATGTAAAGCTGAATCACTTTGCTGTACACCAGAAACTTACACAAAACTATAAATCAACTATAATTTTATTAAAATTTTTTAAAAGAATAAAGATACTACACAATTAATTTTCACCTCGAAGAACTAGAAAAAAAGAAAAAGCAAAGGTGAGCAAAGTAACAAAATAATAAAGATGAGACAAAAATAACTAAAATACAGACTAGTAATCCTGTATAAAAGATCAAGGATGGCAAAAATTGTGTCTTTTAGAGATAAAAATTGAAAAATCTCTGGTTGAATCATGCAAAAAAAATATAAGAAAGAGGATTCACATAAAATAGCAGAGATTAAAGAAGAGATATTGCAACTGAAGTAACAGAAATTCAAATGATCAAAACAGACTACTATGAACAATTATATGCCAACATATTGGAAAATCCAGAAAAGAATGGATAAATTCCTACAAAAATACAATCTACCAAGACTGAATCATGAAGAATTGGAAAATACGGACAAATAATGAATAAAAAGATTGAGTCAGCAACCAAAACAAAACAAAATAAAGCAAAAAAAGCCCACGAGCAGATGGCTTTATGGGTGAATTCTACAAGACATTTAAAGAAGAATTAATACCAATTCTCAAATTATTTGAAAAATGAAAGAAGGGAACACTTCCAAACTTATTTTGTGAGGCCAGCATTATCCTGATAGCAAAGCCAGATGAGGACAGTATAAGAAACAAAATTATAATCAATATCTCAGATGAAGATAGATACAAAAATCATCAAAAACATACAACAAAAAAATCTAACCGTACATTGAAAGAATCATATGGCATTATCAAGTGGGATTAATTCCTGGGATACCGGGATAGTTCAACACATAAAAATCAATGTTTATTGATTTGCTACATCACACTAACAGAATGAAGGATAAAATCGTGATAATCTCAACAGGTACAGAAAAGTCACTTAACAAACTTCAACTGCTTTTCATGGTAAAAAATATATTCTAAGTGTAGAAGGAAAGCAATGCAACAAAATAAAGACCATAACAATGCAACAGCTAACCTCATACTCAAAAAAAGCTTGAAGGCTTTTCTCTAAAATCAGGAAAGCCATAAGAATGTCGACTCTCACTAATTCTACTCAACATTGTACAGGAAGTCCCATGCAGAGAAATCAGTCATGAAAAATAAATGAAAGGCATTCAAATCAAAAAGGAAAAATAAAATTGTATCTTTTGGTAGATTACATAATCTTTTTATTGAAGTGTAGTGTAATTACAATATTATGTTAGTTTCAGGTGTACAGTAAAGTGACTTAGGTTTTGTCAGATTGTATGTATATATATATATGAGTGTGTGTATATATATGTATATATATGCCTGAAGACTCCAGCAAAAAAAGAGTAATAGCCAATGAAAACAGTACAGTTTCTGAATATAAAGTCAACGTAGAAAATTTACTTGCATTTCTATATATGAACAATGAACTATCTAAAAATAAATTATCAAAACAATCTTATTTCCATTGGAACTATATACGCATGCATGTATGTATATATGTAGTTAGGTATGTATGTATGTACGTATACCTCATCTTTGGGGTATGTGTGTATATATATCTCTCTCATGAATGAATTTGGTAAAGCTGTAGGATACAAAATTTATATACAGAAATTAGTTGCAGTTTTATACACTAATAATGAAGTATCAGAAAAAGAAATTAAGAAAACAATCCCATTTACCATTCCAACAAAAATAATAAAATATCTACGTATAAGCTATATCCTAAAGAGTACTTGTCCTCCAAAAACTGTATGATGCTCAGGAAGGAAATTGAAAATGACATGAACAGCTGGAAAGTTATACCATGTTTTTGGACTGAAGAATGAATATTGTTAAAATGATGATACTACCTCATGCAATGCACAGATGCTATGCAATCCACATCAAAATACTAATGGCATGATTCACAGAACTTGAACAGATAATTCTAAAGTTTGTATGGAAACACAAAAGACTCCAAGTAGCCAAAACAAACTTGAGAAAGAACAAACCTGGAGAAATCATATTCCCTCCCTTTAGACTATACTACAAAGCTACAGTAATCAAAAAAGTATGGTACTGGTGCGAAACAGACACATATGTCCGTGGAAGAGAATACAGAGTGTAGAAATAAACTCAGGGGTTTATGATCAATTAATCTATAACAAAGGAGGGAAGAATATAAAATGGAGAAAATACAGTCACTTCAATGAGTGGTGCTGGGAAAACTGTATAGCTACATACAACAGAATGAAATTAGAACACTCTCTAACACCATATACAAAAATAAAATCAAAATCAGTTAAAGATCTAAATGTAAGACTGTGTACTCTAAAACTCCTAGAAGAAAACATAGGCAGAACACTCTTTGACATACATCACGGCAATATTTTTTTGGCTCTGGATCCTAAAGTAAAGGAAATAAAAATAAAAATAAACAAATGGAACTTAATTAGTCAAAAGCTGTTGCATAGCAAAGGAAATGATTGACAAAATGAAAAAATGACCTACTGAATGGGAGAAAATATTTCCAAATGACATGATCGATAAGGGATTACTATCCAACATATATAGAGAGCTCATACAACTCAACATCAAGAAATGAACAACCTGATTTAAAAATGGGCAAACACATTGAATATACTCTTTTTTCCCCAAAGAGGACATGCAGATGGCCCATTTCTAATCATCAGGGAAATGCAAATCAAAACCACAAGGGGATATCACCTCACACTTGTCAGAGGGCTATTATCAGAAAGAACATGAGGGGTGGAGGGTGGGAAGGGATAGATGGGATTTCAAAATTGTTAAACAGATAAACAAGATTACACTGTATGGCACAGGGAAATATACACAAGATCTTACAGTAGCTCACAGAGAAAAAAATGTGACAATGAATATACCTATGTTCATGTATAACTGAAAAATTGTGCTCTACACTGGAATTTGACACAACACTGTAAAATGATTTTGAATCAATAAAAAAATGTAAAAAAAAAAAGACATTGAAACAACCTAAATGTCCATCAACAGATGGCTGGATAAAGAAGTTGTGATATACTCATACAATGGACTACTACGCAGCCATAAAAAGAATAAAATAATTCCATTTGTTGCAATATGGATGGACCTGGAGATTGTTACATTAAGTGAAGTAAGCCAGAAAGAGCAAGACAAATACCATATGACATCACTTATATGTGAAATAAAAATATCACACAAATGAACTTATTTACTAAACAGAATCAGACTCATCAGACTCACAGACACAGAAAGCAAACTTATGGGTACCAAAGTGGAAAGCAGATGAGGGAGGAACCAATTAGAAGTTTGGAATGAGCAGATACAAAATACTATATATAACAGATAAGCAACAGGGTGTTACGGTATGACACAGAGAACTATACTCACTATCCTGTAAATAAACCATAATGGGAAAGAATATGAAAAAGAATATGTATATATATATATGTAAAGCTGAATCACTTTGCTGTACACCAGAAACTTACACAAAACTATAAATCAACTATAATTTTATTAAAATTTTTTAAAAGAATAAAGATACTACACAATTAATTTTCACCTCGAAGAACTAGAAAAAAAGAAAAAGCAAAGGTGAGCAAAGTAACAAAATAATAAAGATGAGACAAAAATAACTAAAATACAGACTAGTAATCCTGTATAAAAGATCAAGGATGGCAAAAATTGTGTCTTTTAGAGATAAAAATTGAAAAATCTCTGGTTGAATCATGCAAAAAAAATATAAGAAAGAGGATTCACATAAAATAGCAGAGATTAAAGAAGAGATATTGCAACTGAAGTAACAGAAATTCAAATGATCAAAACAGACTACTATGAACAATTATATGCCAACATATTGGAAAATCCAGAAAAGAATGGATAAATTCCTACAAAAATACAATCTACCAAGACTGAATCATGAAGAATTGGAAAATACGGACAAATAATGAATAAAAAGATTGAGTCAGCAACCAAAACAAAACAAAATAAAGCAAAAAAAGCCCACGAGCAGATGGCTTTATGGGTGAATTCTACAAGACATTTAAAGAAGAATTAATACCAATTCTCAAATTATTTGAAAAATGAAAGAAGGGAACACTTCCAAACTTATTTTGTGAGGCCAGCATTATCCTGATAGCAAAGCCAGATGAGGACAGTATAAGAAACAAAATTATAATCAATATCTCAGATGAAGATAGATACAAAAATCATCAAAAACATACAACAAAAAAATCTAACCGTACATTGAAAGAATCATATGGCATTATCAAGTGGGATTAATTCCTGGGATACCGGGATAGTTCAACACATAAAAATCAATGTTTATTGATTTGCTACATCACACTAACAGAATGAAGGATAAAATCGTGATAATCTCAACAGGTACAGAAAAGTCACTTAACAAACTTCAACTGCTTTTCATGGTAAAAAATATATTCTAAGTGTAGAAGGAAAGCAATGCAACAAAATAAAGACCATAACAATGCAACAGCTAACCTCATACTCAAAAAAAGCTTGAAGGCTTTTCTCTAAAATCAGGAAAGCCATAAGAATGTCGACTCTCACTAATTCTACTCAACATTGTACAGGAAGTCCCATGCAGAGAAATCAGTCATGAAAAATAAATGAAAGGCATTCAAATCAAAAAGGAAAAATAAAATTGTATCTTTTGGTAGATTACATAATCTTTTTATTGAAGTGTAGTGTATTTACAATATTATGTTAGTTTCAGGTGTACAGTAAAGTGACTTAGGTTTTGTCAGATTGTATGTATATATATATATATGAGTGTGTGTATATATATGTATATATATGCCTGAAGACTCCAGCAAAAAAAGAGTAATAGCCAATGAAAACAGTACAGTTTCTGAATATAAAGTCAATGTAGAAAATTTACTTGCATTTCTATATATGAACAATGAACTATCTAAAAATAAATTATCAAAACAATCTTATTTCCATTGGAACTATATACGAATGCATGTATGTATATATGTAGGTAGGTATGTATGTATGTACGTATACCTCATCTTTGGGGTATGTGTGTATATATATCTCTCTCATGAATGAATTTGGTAAAGCTGTAGGATACAAAATTTATATACAGAAATTAGTTGCAGTTTTATACACTAATAATGAAGTATCAGAAAAAGAAATTAAGAAAACAATCCCATTTACCATTCCAACAAAAATAATAAAATATCTACGTATAAGCTATATCCTAAAGAGTACTTGTCCTCCAAAAACTGTATGATGCTCAGGAAGGAAATTGAAAATGACATGAACAGCTGGAAAGTTATACCATGTTTTTGGACTGAAGAATCAATATTGTTAAAATGATGATACTACCTAATGCAATGCACAGATGCTATGCAATCCACATCAAAATACTAATGGCATGATTCACAGAACTTGAACAGATAATTCTAAAGTTTGTATGGAAACACAAAAGACTCCAAGTAGCCAAAACAAACTTGAGAAAGAACAAACCTGGAGAAATCATATTCCCTCCCTTTAGACTATACTACAAAGCTACAGTAATCAAACAAGTATGGTACTGGTGCGAAACAGACACATATGTCCGTGGAAGAGAATACAGAGTGTAGAAATAAACTCAGGGGTTTATGATCAATTAATCTATAACAAAGGAGGGAAGAATATAAAATGGAGAAAATACAGTCACTTCAATGAGTGGTGCTGGGAAAACTGTATAGCTACATACAACAGAATGAAATTAGAACACTCTCTAACACCATATACAAAAATAAAATCAAAATCAGTTAAAGATCTAAATGTAAGACTGTGTACTCTAAAACTCCTAGAAGAAAACATAGGCAGAACACTCTTTGACATACATCACGGCAATATTTTTTTGGCTCTGGATCCTAAAGTAAAGGAAATAAAAATAAAAATAAACAAATGGAACTTAATTAGTCAAAAGCTGTTGCATAGCAAAGGAAATGATTGACAAAATGAAAAAATGACCTACTGAATGGGAGAAAATATTTCCAAATGACATGATCGATAAGGGATTACTATCCAACATATATAGAGAGCTCATACAACTCAACATCAAGAAATGAACAACCTGATTTAAAAATGGGCAAACACATTGAATATACTCTTTTTTCCCCAAAGAGGACATGCAGATGGCCCATTTCTAATCATCAGGGAAATGCAAATCAAAACCACAAGGGGATATCACCTCACACTTGTCAGAGGGCTATTATCAGAAAGAACATGAGGGGTGGAGGGTGGGAAGAGATAGATGGGATTTCAAAATTGTTAAACAGATAAACAAGATTACACTGTATGGCACAGGGAAATATACACAAGATCTTACAGTAGCTCACAGAGAAAAAAATGTGACAATGAATATACCTATGTTCATGTATAACTGAAAAATTGTGCTCTACACTGGAATTTGACACAACACTGTAAAATGATTTTGAATCAATAAAAAAATGTAAAAAAAAAAAGACATTGAAACAACCTAAATGTCCATCAACAGATGGCTGGATAAAGAAGTTGTGATATACTCATACAATGGACTACTACGCAGCCATAAAAAAGAATAAAATAATTCCATTTGTTGCAATATGGATGGACCTGGAGATTGTTACATTAAGTGAAGTAAGCCAGAAAGAGCAAGACAAATACCATATGACATCACTTATATGTGAAATAAAAATATCACACAAATGAACTTATTTACTAAACAGAATCAGACTCATCAGACTCACAGACACAGAAAGCAAACTTATGGGTACCAAAGTGGAAAGCAGATGAGGGAGGAACCAATTAGAAGTTTGCAATGAGCAGATACAAAATACTATATATAACAGATAAGCAACAGGGTGTTACGGTATGACACAGAGAACTATACTCACTATCCTGTAAATAAACCATAATGGGAAAGAATATGAAAAAGAATATGTATATATATATATGTAAAGCTGAATCACTTTGCTGTACACCAGAAACTTACACAAAACTATAAATCAACTATAATTTTATTAAAATTTTTTAAAAGAATAAAGATACTACACAATTAATTTTCACCTCGAAGAACTAGAAAAAAAGAAAAAGCAAAGGTGAGCAAAGTAACAAAATAATAAAGATGAGACAAAAATAACTAAAATACAGACTAGTAATCCTGTATAAAAGATCAAGGATGGCAAAAATTGTGTCTTTTAGAGATAAAAATTGAAAAATCTCTGGTTGAATCATGCAAAAAAAATATAAGAAAGAGGATTCACATAAAATAGCAGAGATTAAAGAAGAGATATTGCAACTGAAGTAACAGAAATTCAAATGATCAAAACAGACTACTATGAACAATTATATGCCAACATATTGGAAAATCCAGAAAAGAATGGATAAATTCCTACAAAAATACAATCTACCAAGACTGAATCATGAAGAATTGGAAAATACGGACAAATAATGAATAAAAAGATTGAGTCAGCAACCAAAACAAAACAAAATAAAGCAAAAAAAGCCCACGAGCAGATGGCTTTATGGGTGAATTCTACAAGACATTTAAAGAAGAATTAATACCAATTCTCAAATTATTTGAAAAATGAAAGAAGGGAACACTTCCAAACTTATTTTGTGAGGCCAGCATTATCCTGATAGCAAAGCCAGATGAGGACAGTATAAGAAACAAAATTATAATCAATATCTCAGATGAAGATAGATACAAAAATCATCAAAAACATACAACAAAAAAATCTAACCGTACATTGAAAGAATCATATGGCATTATCAAGTGGGATTAATTCCTGGGATACCGGGATAGTTCAACACATAAAAATCAATGTTTATTGATTTGCTACATCACACTAACAGAATGAAGGATAAAATCGTGATAATCTCAACAGGTACAGAAAAGTCACTTAACAAACTTCAACTGCTTTTCATGGTAAAAAATATATTCTAAGTATAGAAGGAAAGCAATGCAACAAAATAAAGACCATAACAATGCAACAGCTAACCTCATACTCAAAAAAAGCTTGAAGGCTTTTCTCTAAAATCAGGAAAGCCATAAGAATGTCGACTCTCACTAATTCTACTCAACATTGTACAGGAAGTCCCATGCAGAGAAATCAGTCATGAAAAATAAATGAAAGGCATTCAAATCAAAAAGGAAAAATAAAATTGTATCTTTTGGTAGATTACATAATCTTTTTATTGAAGTGTAGTGTATTTACAATATTATGTTAGTTTCAGGTGTACAGTAAAGTGACTTAGGTTTTGTCAGATTGTATGTATATATATATATATGAGTGTGTGTATATATATGTATATATATGCCTGAAGACTCCAGCAAAAAAAGAGTAATAGCCAATGAAAACAGTACAGTTTCTGAATATAAAGTCAATGTAGAAAATTTACTTGCATTTCTATATATGAACAATGAACTACCTAAAAATAAATTATCAAAACAATCTTATTTCCATTTTAACTATATACGCATGCATGTATGTATATATGTAGGTAGGTATGTATGTATGTACGTATACCTCATCTTTGGGGTATGTGTGTATATATATCTCTCTCATGAATGAATTTGGTAAAGCTGTAGGATACAAAATTTATATACAGAAATTAGTTGCAGTTTTATACACTAATAATGAAGTATCAGAAAAAGAAATTAAGAAAACAATCCCATTTACCATTCCAACAAAAATAATAAAATATCTACGTATAAGCTATATCCTAAAGAGTACTTGTCCTCCAAAAACTGTATGATGCTCAGGAAGGAAATTGAAAATGACATGAACAGCTGGAAAGTTATACCATGTTTTTGGACTGAAGAATCAATATTGTTAAAATGATGATACTACCTAATGCAATGCACAGATGCTATGCAATCCACATCAAAATACTAATGGCATGATTCACAGAACTTGAACAGATAATTCTAAAGTTTGTATGGAAACACAAAAGACTCCAAGTAGCCAAAACAAACTTGAGAAAGAACAAACCTGGAGAAATCATATTCCCTCCCTTTAGACTATACTACAAAGCTACAGTAATCAAAAAAGTATGGTACTGGTGCGAAACAGACACATATGTCCGTGGAAGAGAATACAGAGTGTAGAAATAAACTCAGGGGTTTATGATCAATTAATCTATAACAAAGGAGGGAAGAATATAAAATGGAGAAAATACAGTCACTTCAATGAGTGGTGCTGGGAAAACTGTATAGCTACATACAACAGAATGAAATTAGAACACTCTCTAACACCATATACAAAAATAAAATCAAAATCAGTTAAAGATCTAAATGTAAGACTGTGTACTCTAAAACTCCTAGAAGAAAACATAGGCAGAACACTCTTTGACATACATCACGGCAATATTTTTTTGGCTCTGGCTCCTAAAGTAAAGGAAATAAAAACAAAAATAAACAAATGGAACTTAATTAGTCAAAAGCTGTTGCATAGCAAAGGAAATCATTGACAAAATGAAAAAATGACCTACTGAATGGGAGAAAATATTTCCAAATGACATGATCGATAAGGGATTACTATCCAACATATATAGAGAGCTCATACAACTCAACATCAAGAAATGAACAACCTGATTTAAAAATGGGCAAACACATTGAATATACTCTTTTTTCCCCAAAGAGGACATGCAGATGGCCCATTTCTAATCATCAGGGAAATGCAAATCAAAACCACAAGGGGATATCACCTCACACTTGTCAGAGGGCTATTATCAGAAAGAACATGAGGGGTGGAGGGTGGGAAGGGATAGATGGGATTTCAAAATTGTTAAACAGATAAACAAGATTATACTGTATGCCTCAGGGAAATATACACAAGATCTTACAGTAGCTCACAGAGAAAAAAATGTGACAATGAATATACCTATGTTCATGTATAACTGAAAAATTGTGCTCTACACTGGAATTTGACACAACACTGTAAAATGATTTTGAATCAATAAAAAAATGTAAAAAAAAAAAGACATTGAAACAACCTAAATGTCCATCAACAGATGGCTGGATAAAGAAGTTGTGATATACTCATACAATGGACTACTACGCAGCCATAAAAAAGAATAAAATAATTCCATTTGTTGCAATATGGATGGACCTGGAGATTGTTACATTAAGTGAAGTAAGCCAGAAAGAGCAAGACAAATACCATATGACATCACTTATATGTGAAATAAAAATATCACACAAATGAACTTATTTACTAAACAGAATCAGACTCATCAGACTCACAGACACAGAAAGCAAACTTATGGGTACCAAAGTGGAAAGCAGATGAGGGAGGAACCAATTAGAAGTTTGCAATGAGCAGATACAAAATACTATATATAACAGATAAGCAACAGGGTGTTACGGTATGACACAGAGAACTATACTCACTATCCTGTAAATAAACCATAATGGGAAAGAATATGAAAAAGAATATGTATATATATATATGTAAAGCTGAATCACTTTGCTGTACACCAGAAACTTACACAAAACTATAAATCAACTATAATTTTATTAAAATTTTTTAAAAGAATAAAGATACTACACAATTAATTTTCACCTCGAAGAACTAGAAAAAAAGAAAAAGCAAAGGTGAGCAAAGTAACAAAATAATAAAGATGAGACAAAAATAACTAAAATACAGACTAGTAATCCTGTATAAAAGATCAAGGATGGCAAAAATTGTGTCTTTTAGAGATAAAAATTGAAAAATCTCTGGTTGAATCATGCAAAAAAAATATAAGAAAGAGGATTCACATAAAATAGCAGAGATTAAAGAAGAGATATTGCAACTGAAGTAACAGAAATTCAAATGATCAAAACAGACTACTATGAACAATTATATGCCAACATATTGGAAAATCCAGAAAAGAATGGATAAATTCCTACAAAAATACAATCTACCAAGACTGAATCATGAAGAATTGGAAAATACGGACAAATAATGAATAAAAAGATTGAGTCAGCAACCAAAACAAAACAAAATAAAGCAAAAAAAGCCCACGAGCAGATGGCTTTATGGGTGAATTCTACAAGACATTTAAAGAAGAATTAATACCAATTCTCAAATTATTTGAAAAATGAAAGAAGGGAACACTTCCAAACTTATTTTGTGAGGCCAGCATTATCCTGATAGCAAAGCCAGATGAGGACAGTATAAGAAACAAAATTAGAATCAATATCTCAGATGAAGATAGATACAAAAATCATCAAAAACATACAACAAAAAAATCTAACCGTACATTGAAAGAATCATATGGCATTATCAAGTGGGATTAATTCCTGGGATACCGGGATAGTTCAACACATAAAAATCAATGTTTATTGATTTGCTACATCACACTAACAGAATGAAGGATAAAATCGTGATAATCTCAACAGGTACAGAAAAGTCACTTAACAAACTTCAACTGCTTTTCATGGTAAAAAATATATTCTAAGTGTAGAAGGAAAGCAATGCAACAAAATAAAGACCATAACAATGCAACAGCTAACCTCATACTCAAAAAAAGCTTGAAGGCTTTTCTCTAAAATCAGGAAAGCCATAAGAATGTCGACTCTCACTAATTCTACTCAACATTGTACAGGAAGTCCCATGCAGAGAAATCAGTCATGAAAAATAAATGAAAGGCATTCAAATCAAAAAGGAAAAATAAAATTGTATCTTTTGGTAGATTACATAATCTTTTTATTGAAGTGTAGTGTAATTACAATATTATGTTAGTTTCAGGTGTACAGTAAAGTGACTTAGGTTTTGTCAGATTGTATGTATATATATATATGAGTGTGTGTATATATATGTATATATATGCCTGAAGACTCCAGCAAAAAAAGAGTAATAGCCAATGAAAACAGTACAGTTTCTGAATATAAAGTCAACGTAGAAAATTTACTTGCATTTCTATATATGAACAATGAACTATCTAAAAATAAATTATCAAAACAATCTTATTTCCATTGGAACTATATACGCATGCATGTATGTATATATGTAGTTAGGTATGTATGTATGTACGTATACCTCATCTTTGGGGTATGTGTGTATATATATCTCTCTCATGAATGAATTTGGTAAAGCTGTAGGATACAAAATTTATATACAGAAATTAGTTGCAGTTTTATACACTAATACTGAAGTATCAGAAAAAGAAATTAAGAAAACAATCCCATTTACCATTCCAACAAAAATAATAAAATATCTACGTATAAGCTATATCCTAAAGAGTACTTGTCCTCCAAAAACTGTATGATGCTCAGGAAGGAAATTGAAAATGACATGAACAGCTGGAAAGTTATACCATGTTTTTGGACTGAAGAATGAATATTGTTAAAATGATGATACTACCTCATGCAATGCACAGATGCTATGCAATCCACATCAAAATACTAATGGCATGATTCACAGAACTTGAACAGATAATTCTAAAGTTTGTATGGAAACACAAAAGACTCCAAGTAGCCAAAACAAACTTGAGAAAGAACAAACCTGGAGAAATCATATTCCCTCCCTTTAGACTATACTACAAAGCTACAGTAATCAAAAAAGTATGGTACTGGTGCGAAACAGACACATATGTCCGTGGAAGAGAATACAGAGTGTAGAAATAAACTCAGGGGTTTATGATCAATTAATCTATAACAAAGGAGGGAAGAATATAAAATGGAGAAAATACAGTCACTTCAATGAGTGGTGCTGGGAAAACTGTATAGCTACATACAACAGAATGAAATTAGAACACTCTCTAACACCATATACAAAAATAAAATCAAAATCAGTTAAAGATCTAAATGTAAGACTGTGTACTCTAAAACTCCTAGAAGAAAACATAGGCAGAACACTCTTTGACATACATCACGGCAATATTTTTTTGGCTCTGGCTCCTAAAGTAAAGGAAATAAAAATAAAAATAAACAAATGGAACTTAATTAGTCAAAAGCTGTTGCATAGCAAAGGAAATGATTGACAAAATGAAAAAATGACCTACTGAATGGGAGAAAATATTTCCAAATGACATGATCGATAAGGGATTACTATCCAACATATATAGAGAGCTCATACAACTCAACATCAAGAAATGAACAACCTGATTTAAAAATGGGCAAACACATTGAATATACTCTTTTTTCCCCAAAGAGGACATGCAGATGGCCCATTTCTAATCATCAGGGAAATGCAAATCAAAACCACAAGGGGATATCACCTCACACTTGTCAGAGGGCTATTATCAGAAAGAACATGAGGGGTGGAGGGTGGGAAGGGATAGATGGGATTTCAAAATTGTTAAACAGATAAACAAGATTACACTGTATGGCACAGGGAAATATACACAAGATCTTACAGTAGCTCACAGAGAAAAAAATGTGACAATGAATATACCTATGTTCATGTATAACTGAAAAATTGTGCTCTACACTGGAATTTGACACAACACTGTAAAATGATTTTGAATCAATAAAAAAATGTAAAAAAAAAAAGACATTGAAACAACCTAAATGTCCATCAACAGATGGCTGGATAAAGAAGTTGTGATATACTCATACAATGGACTACTACGCAGCCATAAAAAGAATAAAATAATTCCATTTGTTGCAATATGGATGGACCTGGAGATTGTTACATTAAGTGAAGTAAGCCAGAAAGAGCAAGACAAATACCATATGACATCACTTATATGTGAAATAAAAATATCACACAAATGAACTTATTTACTAAACAGAATCAGACTCATCAGACTCACAGACACAGAAAGCAAACTTATGGGTACCAAAGTGGAAAGCAGATGAGGGAGGAACCAATTAGAAGTTTGGAATGAGCAGATACAAAATACTATATATAACAGATAAGCAACAGGGTGTTACGGTATGACACAGAGAACTATACTCACTATCCTGTAAATAAACCATAATGGGAAAGAATATGAAAAAGAATATGTATATATATATATGTAAAGCTGAATCACTTTGCTGTACACCAGAAACTTACACAAAACTATAAATCAACTATAATTTTATTAAAATTTTTTAAAAGAATAAAGATACTACACAATTAATTTTCACCTCGAAGAACTAGAAAAAAAGAAAAAGCAAAGGTGAGCAAAGTAACAAAATAATAAAGATGAGACAAAAATAACTAAAATACAGACTAGTAATCCTGTATAAAAGATCAAGGATGGCAAAAATTGTGTCTTTTAGAGATAAAAATTGAAAAATCTCTGGTTGAATCATGCAAAAAAAATATAAGAAAGAGGATTCACATAAAATAGCAGAGATTAAAGAAGAGATATTGCAACTGAAGTAACAGAAATTCAAATGATCAAAACAGACTACTATGAACAATTATATGCCAACATATTGGAAAATCCAGAAAAGAATGGATAAATTCCTACAAAAATACAATCTACCAAGACTGAATCATGAAGAATTGGAAAATACGGACAAATAATGAATAAAAAGATTGAGTCAGCAACCAAAACAAAACAAAATAAAGCAAAAAAAGCCCACGAGCAGATGGCTTTATGGGTGAATTCTACAAGACATTTAAAGAAGAATTAATACCAATTCTCAAATTATTTGAAAAATGAAAGAAGGGAACACTTCCAAACTTATTTTGTGAGGCCAGCATTATCCTGATAGCAAAGCCAGATGAGGACAGTATAAGAAACAAAATTATAATCAATATCTCAGATGAAGATAGATACAAAAATCATCAAAAACATACAACAAAAAAATCTAACCGTACATTGAAAGAATCATATGGCATTATCAAGTGGGATTAATTCCTGGGATACCGGGATAGTTCAACACATAAAAATCAATGTTTATTGATTTGCTACATCACACTAACAGAATGAAGGATAAAATCGTGATAATCTCAACAGGTACAGAAAAGTCACTTAACAAACTTCAACTGCTTTTCATGGTAAAAAATATATTCTAAGTGTAGAAGGAAAGCAATGCAACAAAATAAAGACCATAACAATGCAACAGCTAACCTCATACTCAAAAAAAGCTTGAAGGCTTTTCTCTAAAATCAGGAAAGCCATAAGAATGTCGACTCTCACTAATTCTACTCAACATTGTACAGGAAGTCCCATGCAGAGAAATCAGTCATGAAAAATAAATGAAAGGCATTCAAATCAAAAAGGAAAAATAAAATTGTATCTTTTGGTAGATTACATAATCTTTTTATTGAAGTGTAGTGTAATTACAATATTATGTTAGTTTCAGGTGTACAGTAAAGTGACTTAGGTTTTGTCAGATTGTATGTATATATATATATGAGTGTGTGTATATATATGTATATATATGCCTGAAGACTCCAGCAAAAAAAGAGTAATAGCCAATGAAAACAGTACAGTTTCTGAATATAAAGTCAACGTAGAAAATTTACTTGCATTTCTATATATGAACAATGAACTATCTAAAAATAAATTATCAAAACAATCTTATTTCCATTGGAACTATATACGCATGCATGTATGTATATATGTAGTTAGGTATGTATGTATGTACGTATACCTCATCTTTGGGGTATGTGTGTATATATATCTCTCTCATGAATGAATTTGGTAAAGCTGTAGGATACAAAATTTATATACAGAAATTAGTTGCAGTTTTATACACTAATAATGAAGTATCAGAAAAAGAAATTAAGAAAACAATCCCATTTACCATTCCAACAAAAATAATAAAATATCTACGTATAAGCTATATCCTAAAGAGTACTTGTCCTCCAAAAACTGTATGATGCTCAGGAAGGAAATTGAAAATGACATGAACAGCTGGAAAGTTATACCATGTTTTTGGACTGAAGAATCAATATTGTTAAAATGATGATACTACCTAATGCAATGCACAGATGCTATGCAATCCACATCAAAATACTAATGGCATGATTCACAGAACTTGAACAGATAATTCTAAAGTTTGTATGGAAACACAAAAGACTCCAAGTAGCCAAAACAAACTTGAGAAAGAACAAACCTGGAGAAATCATATTCCCTCCCTTTAGACTATACTACAAAGCTACAGTAATCAAAAAAGTATGGTACTGGTGCGAAACAGACACATATGTCCGTGGAAGAGAATACAGAGTGTAGAAATAAACTCAGGGGTTTATGATCAATTAATCTATAACAAAGGAGGGAAGAATATAAAATGGAGAAAATACAGTCACTTCAATGAGTGGTGCTGGGAAAACTGTATAGCTACATACAACAGAATGAAATTAGAACACTCTCTAACACCATATACAAAAATAAAATCAAAATCAGTTGAAGATCTAAATGTAAGACTGTGTACTCTAAAACTCCTAGAAGAAAACATAGGCAGAACACTCTTTGACATACATCACGGCAATATTTTTTTGGCTCTGGCTCCTAAAGTAAAGGAAATAAAAATAAAAATAAACAAATGGAACTTAATTAGTCAAAAGCTGTTGCATAGCAAAGGAAATGATTGACAAAATGAAAAAATGACCTACTGAATGGGAGAAAATATTTCCAAATGACATGATCGATAAGGGATTACTATCCAACATATATAGAGAGCTCATACAACTCAACATCAAAAAATGAACAACCTGATTTAAAAATGGGCAAACACATTGAATATACTCTTTTTTCCCCAAAGAGGACATGCAGATGGCCCATTTCTAATCATCAGGGAAATGCAAATCAAAACCACAAGGGGATATCACCTCACACTTGTCAGAGGGCTATTATCAGAAAGAACATGAGGGGTGGAGGGTGGGAAGGGATAGATGGGATTTCAAAATTGTTAAACAGATAAACAAGATTACACTGTATGGCACAGGGAAATATACACAAGATCTTACAGTAGCTCACAGAGAAAAAAATGTGACAATGAATATACCTATGTTCATGTATAACTGAAAAATTGTGCTCTACACTGGAATTTGACACAACACTGTAAAATGATTTTGAATCAATAAAAAAATGTAAAAAAAAAAAGACATTGAAACAACCTAAATGTCCATCAACAGATGGCTGGATAAAGAAGTTGTGATATACTCATACAATGGACTACTACGCAGCCATAAAAAAGAATAAAATAATTCCATTTGTTGCAATATGGATGGACCTGGAGATTGTTACATTAAGTGAAGTAAGCCAGAAAGAGCAAGACAAATACCATATGACATCACTTATATGTGAAATAAAAATATCACACAAATGAACTTATTTACTAAACATAATCAGACTCATCAGACTCACAGACACAGAAAGCAAACTTATGGGTACCAAAGTGGAAAGCAGATGAGGGAGGAACCAATTAGAAGTTTGGAATGAGCAGATACAAAATACTATATATAACAGATAAGCAACAGGGTGTTACGGTATGACACAGAGAACTATACTCACTATCCTGTAAATAAACCATAATGGGAAAGAATATGAAAAAGAATATGTATATATATATATGTAAAGCTGAATCACTTTGCTGTACACCAGAAACTTACACAAAACTATAAATCAACTATAATTTTATTAAAATTTTTTAAAAGAATAAAGATACTACACAATTAATTTTCACCTCGAAGAACTAGAAAAAAAGAAAAAGCAAAGGTGAGCAAAGTAACAAAATAATAAAGATGAGACAAAAATAACTAAAATACAGACTAGTAATCCTGTATAAAAGATCAAGGATGGCAAAAATTGTGTCTTTTAGAGATAAAAATTGAAAAATCTCTGGTTGAATCATGCAAAAAAAATATAAGAAAGAGGATTCACATAAAATAGCAGAGATTAAAGAAGAGATATTGCAACTGAAGTAACAGAAATTCAAATGATCAAAACAGACTACTATGAACAATTATATGCCAACATATTGGAAAATCCAGAAAAGAATGGATAAATTCCTACAAAAATACAATCTACCAAGACTGAATCATGAAGAATTGGAAAATACGGACAAATAATGAATAAAAAGATTGAGTCAGCAACCAAAACAAAACAAAATAAAGCAAAAAAAGCCCACGAGCAGATGGCTTTATGGGTGAATTCTACAAGACATTTAAAGAAGAATTAATACCAATTCTCAAATTATTTGAAAAATGAAAGAAGGGAATACTTCCAAACTTATTTTGTGAGGCCAGCATTATCCTGATAGCAAAGCCAGATGAGGACAGTATAAGAAACAAAATTATAATCAATATCTCAGATGAAGATAGATACAAAAATCATCAAAAACATACAACAAAAAAATCTAACCGTACATTAAAAGAATCATATGGCATTATCAAGTGGGATTAATTCCTGGGATACCGGGATAGTTCAACACATAAAAATCAATGTTTATTGATTTGCTACATCACACTAACAGAATGAAGGATAAAATCGTGATAATCTCAACAGGTACAGAAAAGTCACTTAACAAACTTCAACTGCTTTTCATGGTAAAAAATATATTCTAAGTATAGAAGGAAAGCAATGCAACAAAATAAAGACCATAACAATGCAACAGCTAACCTCATACTCAAAAAAAGCTTGAAGGCTTTTCTCTAAAATCAGGAAAGCCATAAGAATGTCGACTCTCACTAATTCTACTCAACATTGTACAGGAAGTCCCATGCAGAGAAATCAGTCATGAAAAATAAATGAAAGGCATTCAAATCAAAAAGGAAAAATAAAATTGTATCTTTTGGTAGATTACATAATCTTTTTATTGAAGTGTAGTGTAATTACAATATTATGTTAGTTTCAGGTGTACAGTAAAGTGACTTAGGTTTTGTCAGATTGTATGTATATATATATATGAGTGTGTGTATATATATGTATATATATGCCTGAAGACTCCAGCAAAAAAAGAGTAATAGCCAATGAAAACAGTACAGTTTCTGAATATAAAGTCAACGTAGAAAATTTACTTGCATTTCTATATATGAACAATGAACTATCTAAAAATAAATTATCAAAACAATCTTATTTCCATTGGAACTCTATATGCATGCATGTATGTATATATGTAGGTAGGTATGTATGTATGTACGTATACCTCATCTTTGGGGTATATGTGTATATATATCTCTCTCATGAATGAATTTGGTAAAGCTGTAGGATACAAAATTTATATACAGAAATTAGTTGCAGTTTTATACACTAATAATGAAGTATCAGAAAAAGAAATTAAGAAAACAATCCCATTTACCATTCCAACAAAAATAATAAAATATCTAGGTATAAGCTATATCCTAAAGAGTACTTGTCCTCCAAAAACTGTATGATGCTCAGGAAGGAAATTGAAAATGACATGAACAGCTGGAAAGTTATACCATGTTTTTGGACTGAAGAATCAATATTGTTAAAATGATGATTCTACCTAATGCAATGCACAGATGCTATGCAATCCACATCAAAATACTAATGGCATGATTCACAGAACTTGAACAGATAATTCTAAAGTTTGTATGGAAACACAAAAGACTCCAAGTAGCCAAAACAAACTTGAGAAAGAACAAACCTGGAGAAATCATATTCCCTCCCTTTAGACTATACTACAAAGCTACAATAATCAAAAACGTATGGTACTGGTGCGAAACAGACACATATGTCCATGGAAGAGAATACAGAGTGTAGAAATAAACTCAGGGGTTTATGATCAATTAATCTATAACAAAGGAGGGAAGAATATAAAATGGAGAAAATACAGTCACTTCAATGAGTGGTGCTGGGAAAACTGTATAGCTACATACAACAGAATGAAATTAGAACACTCTCTAACACCATATACAAAAATAAAATCAAAATTAGTTAAAGATCTAAATGTAAGACTGTGTACTCTAAAACTCCTAGAAGAAAACTTAGGCAGAACACTCTTTGACATACATCACGGCAATATTTTTTTGGCTCTGGCTCCTAAAATAAATGAAATAAAAATAAAAATAAACAAATGGAACTTAATTAGACAAAAGCTGTTGCATAGCAAAGGAAATCATTGACAAATGAAAAAATGACCTACTGAATGGGAGAAAATATTTCCAAATGACATGATCGATAAGGGATTACTATCCAACATATATAAAGAGCTCATACAACTCAACATCAAAAAATGAACAACCTGATTTAAAAATGGGCAAACACATTGAATATACTCTTTTTTCCCCAAAGAGGACATGCAGATGGCCCATTTCTAATCATCAGGGAAATGCAAATCAAAACCACAAGGGGATATCACCTCACACTTGTCAGAGGGATATTATCAGAAAGAACATGAGGGGTGGAGGGTGGGAAGGGATAGATGGGATTTCAAAATTGTTAAACAGATAAACAAGATTATACTGTATGGCACAGGGAAATATACACAAGATCTTACAGTAGCTCACAGAGAAAAAAATGTGACAATGAATATACCTATGTTCATGTGTAACTGAAAAATTGTGCTCTACACTGGAATTTGACACAACACTGTAAAATGATTTTGAATCAATAAAATAATGTAAAAAAAAAAGACATTGAAACAACCTAAATGTCCATCAACAGATGGCTGGATAAAGAAGTTGTGATATACTCATACAATGGAATACTACACAGCCATAAAAAAGGATAAAATAATTCCATTTGTTGCAATATGGATGGACCTGGAGATTGTTACATTAAGTGAAGTAAGCCAGAAAGAGCAAGACAAATACCATATGACATCACTTATATGTGAAATAAAAATATCACACAAATGAACTTATTTACTAAACAGAATCAGACTCATCAGATTCACAGACACAGAAAGCAAACTTATGGGTACCAAAGTGGAAAGCAGATGAGGGAGGAACCAATTAGAAGTTTGGAATTAGCAGATACAAAATACTATATATAACAGATAAGCAACAGGGTGTTAAGGTATGACACAGAGAACTATACTCACTATCCTGTAAATAAACCATAATGGGAAAGAATATGAAAAAGAATATGTATATATATATATGTAAAGCTGAATCACTTTGCTGTACACCAGAAACTTACACAATACTATAAATCAACTATAATTTAATTAAAATATTTTAAAAGAATAAAGATATTACACAATTAATTTTCACCTCGAAGAACTAGAGAAAAAGAAAAAGCAAAGGTCAGGAAAGTAACAAAATAATAAAGATGAGACAAAAATAACTAAAATACAGACTAGTAATCCTGTATAAAAGATCAAGGATGGCAAAAATTGTGTCTTTTAAAGATAAAAATTGAAATTTCTCTGGTTGAATCGTGCAAAAAAATATAAGAAAGAGGATTCACATAAAAAAGCAGAGATTAAAGAAGAGATATTGCAACTGAAGTAACAGAAATTCAAATGATCAAAACAGACTACTATGAACAATTATATGCCAACATATTGGAAAATCCAGAAAAGAATGGATAAATTCCTACAAAAATACAACCTACCAAGACTGAATCATGAAGAATTGGAAAATACGGACAAATAATGAATAAAAAGATTGAGTCAGCAACCAAAACAAAACAAAATAAAGCAAAAAAAGCCCACGAGCAGATGGCTTTATGGGTGAATTCTACAAGACATTTAAAGAAGAATTAATACCAATTCTCAAATTATTTGAAAAATGAAAGAAGGGAAAACTTCCAAACTTATTTTGTGAGGCCAGCATTATCCTGATAGCAAAGCCAGATGAGGACAGTATAAGAAACAAAATTATAATCAATATCTCAGATGAAGATACATACAAAAATCATCAAAAACATACAACAAAAAAATCTAACCGTACATTAAAAGAATCATATGGCATTATCAAGTGGGATTAATTCCTGGGATACCGGGATAGTTCAACACATAAAAATCAATGTTTATTGATTTGCTACATCACACTAACAGAATGAAGGCTAAAATCGTGATAATCTCAACAGGTACAGAAAAGTCACTTAACAAACTTCAACTGCTTTTCATGGAAAAAATATATTCTAAGTATAGAAGGAAAGCAATGCAACAAAATAAAGACCATAACAATGCAACAGCTAACCTCATACTCAAAAAAAGCTTGAAGGCTTTTCTCTAAAATCAGGAAAGCCATAAGAATGTCGACTCTCACTAATTCTACTCAACATTGTACAGGAAGTCCCATGCAGAGAAATCAGTCATGAAAAATAAATGAAAGGCATTCAAATCAAAAAGGAAAAATAAAATTGTATCTTTTGGTAGATTACATAATCTTTTTATTGAAGTGTAGTGTATTTACAATATTATGTTAGTTTCAGGTGTACAGTAAAGTGACTTAGGTTTTTTCAGATTGTATGTATATATATATATATACATGAGTATACATATATATATATATGAGTGTGTGTATATATATGTATATATGTATGCCTGAAGACTCCAGCAAAAATAGAGTAATAGCCAATGAAAACAGTACAGTTTCTGAATATAAAGTCAACGTACAAAATTTACTTGCATTTCTATATATTAACAATGAACAATCTAAAAATAAATTATCAAAACAATCTTATTTCCATTGGAACTATATATGCATGCATGTATGTATATATGTAGGTAGGTATGTATGTATGTATGTATACCTCATTTTGGGGTATGTGTGTATATATCTCTCTCTCATGAATGAATTTGGTAAAGCTGTAGGATACAAAATTTATATACAGAAATTAGTTGCAGTTTTATACACTAATAATGAAGTATCAGAAAAAGAAATTAAGAAAACAATCCCATTTACCATTCCAACAAAAATAATAAAATATCTAGGTATAAGCTATATCCTAAAGAGTACTTGTCCTCCAAAAACTGTATGATGCTCAGGAAGGAAATTGAAAATGACATGAACAGCTGGAAAGTTATACCATGTTTTTGGACTGAAGAATCAATATTGTTAAAATGATGATACTACCTCATGCAATGCACAGATGCTATGCAATCCACATCAAAATACTAATGGCATGATTCACAGAACTTGAACAGATAATTCTAAAGTTTGTATGGAAACACAAAAGACTCCAAGTAGCCAAAACAAACTTGAGAAAGAACAAACCTGGAGAAATCATATTCCCTCCCTTTAGACTATACTACAAACCTACAGTAATCAAAAAAGTATGGTACTGGTGCGAAACAGACACATATGTCCATGGAAGAGAATACAGAGTGTAGAAATAAACTCAGGGGTTTATGATCAATTAATCTATAACAAAGGAGGGAAGAATATAAAATGGAGAAATACAGTCACTTCAATGAGTGGTGCTGGGAAAACTGTATAGCTACATACAACAGAATGAAATTAGAACACTCTCTGACACCATATACAAAAATAAAATCAAAATCAGTTAAAGATCTAAATGTAAGACTGTGTACTCTAAAACTCCTAGAAGAAAACTTAGGCAGAACACTCTTTGACATACATCACGGCAATATTTTTTTGGCTCTGGCTCCTTAAGTAAAGGAAATAAAAATAAAAATAAACAAATGGAACTTAATTAGATAAAAGCTGTTGCATAGCAAAGGAAATCATTGACAAATGAAAAAATGACCTACTCAATGGGAGAAAATATTTCCAAATGACATGATCGATAAGGGATTTCTATCCAACATATATAAAGAGCTCATACAACTCAACATCAAAAAATGAACAACCTGATTTAAAAATGGGCAAACACATTGAATATACTCTTTTTTCCCCAAAGAGGACATGCAGATGGCCCATTTCTAATCATCAGGGAAATGCAAATCAAAACCACAAGGGGATATCACCTCACACTTGTCAGAGAGCTATTATCAGAAAGAACATGAGGGGTGGAGGGTGGGAAGGGATAGATGGGATTTCAAAATTGTTAAACAGATAAACAAGATTATACTCTATGGCACAGGGAAATATACACAAGATCTTACAGTAGCTCACAGAGAAAACAATGTGACAATGAATATACCTATGTTCGTGTATAACTGAAAAATTGTGCTCTACACTGGAATTTGACACAACACTGTAAAATGATTTTGAATCAATAATAAAAGGAAAAAAAAAAAGACATTGAAACAACCTAAATGTCCATCAACAGATGGCTGGATAAAGAAGTTGTGATATACTCATACAATGGAATACTACACAGCCATAAAAAAGGATAAAATAATTCCATATGTTGCAATATGGATGGACCTGGAGATTGTTACATTAAGTGAAGTAAGCCAGAAAGAGCAAGACAAATACCATATGACATCACTTATATGTGAAATAAAAATATCACACAAATGAACTTATTTACTAAACAGAATCAGACTCATCAGATTCACAGACACAGAAAGCAAACTTATGGGTACCAAAGTGGAAAGCAGATGAGGGAGGAACCAATTAGAAGTTTGGAATTAGCAGATACAAAATACTATATATAACAGATAAGCAACAGGGTGTTACGGTATGACACAGAGAACTATACTCACTATCCTGTAAATAAACCATAATGGGAAAGAATATGAAAAAGAATATGTATATATATATATGTAAAGCTGAATCACTTTGCTGTACACCAGAAACTTACACAATACTATAAATCAACTATAATTTAATTAAAATATTTTAAAAGAATAAAGATATTACACAATTAATTTTCACCTCGAAGAACTAGAGAAAAAGAAAAAGCAAAGGTGAGGAAAGTAACAAAATAATAAAGATGAGACAAAAATAACTAAAATACAGACTAGTAATCCTGTATAAAAGATCAAGGATGGCAAAAATTGTGACTTTTAAATATAAAAATTGAAAAATCTCTGGTTGAATCGTGCAAAAAAATATAAGAAAGAGGATTCACATAAAAAAGCAGAGATTAAAGAAGAGATATTGCAACTGAAGTAACAGAAATTCAAATGATCAAAACAGACTACTATGAACAATTATATGCCAACATATTGGAAAATCCAGAAAAGAATGGATAAATTCCTACAAAAATACAACCTACCAAGACTGAATCATGAAGAATTGGAAAATACGGACAAATAATGAATAAAAAGATTGAGTCAGCAACCAAAACAAAACAAAATAAAGCAAAAAAAGCCCACGAGCAGATGGCTTTATGGGTGAATTCTACAAGACATTTAAAGAAGAATTAATACCAATTCTCAAATTATTTGAAAAATGAAAGAAGGGAAAACTTCCAAACTTATTTTGTGAGGCCAGCATTATCCTGATAGCAAAGCCAGATGAGGACAGTATAAGAAACAAAATTATAATCAATATCTCAGATGAAGATACATACAAAAATCATCAAAAACATACAACAAAAAAATCTAACCGTACATTAAAAGAATCATATGGCATTATCAAGTGGGATTAATTCCTGGGATACCGGGATAGTTCAACACATAAAAATCAATGTTTATTGATTTGCTACATCACACTAACAGAATGAAGGCTAAAATCGTGATAATCTCAACAGGTACAGAAAAGTCACTTAACAAACTTCAACTGCTTTTCATGGAAAAAATATATTCTAAGTATAGAAGGAAAGCAATGCAACAAAATAAAGACCATAACAATGCAACAGCTAACCTCATACTCAAAAAAAGCTTGAAGGCTTTTCTCTAAAATCAGGAAAGCCATAAGAATCTCGACTCTCACTAATTCTACTCAACATTGTACAGGAAGTCCCATGCAGAGAAATCAGTCATGAAAAATAAATGAAAGGCATTCAAATCAAAAAGGAAAAATAAAATTGTATCTTTTGGTAGATTACATAATCTTTTTATTGAAGTGTAGTGTATTTACAATATTATGTTAGTTTCAGGTGTACAGTAAAGTGACTTAGGTTTTTTCAGATTGTATGTATATATATATATATACATGAGTATACATATATATATATATGAGTGTGTGTATATATATGTATATATGTATGCCTGAAGACTCCAGCAAAAATAGAGTAATAGCCAATGAAAACAGTACAGTTTCTGAATATAAAGTCAACGTACAAAATTTACTTGCATTTCTATATATTAACAATGAACTATCTAAAAATAAATTATCAAAACAATCTTATTTCCATTGGAACTATATATGCATGCATGTATGTATATATGTAGGTAGGTATGTATGTATGTATGTATACCTCATTTTGGGGTATGTGTGTATATATCTCTCTCTCATGAATGAATTTGGTAAAGCTGTAGGATACAAAATTTATATACAGAAATTAGTTGCAGTTTTATACACTAATAATGAAGTATCAGAAAAAGAAATTAAGAAAACAATCCCATTTACCATTCCAACAAAAATAATAAAATATCTAGGTATAAGCTATATCCTAAAGAGTACTTGTCCTCCAAAAACTGTATGATGCTCAGGAAGGAAATTGAAAATGACATGAACAGCTGGAAAGTTATACCATGTTTTTGGACTGAAGAATCAATATTGTTAAAATGATGATACTACCTCATGCAATGCACAGATGCTATGCAATCCACATCAAAATACTAATGGCATGATTCACAGAACTTGAACAGATAATTCTAAAGTTTGTATGGAAACACAAAAGACTCCAAGTAGCCAAAACAAACTTGAGAAAGAACAAACCTGGAGAAATCATATTCCCTCCCTTTAGACTATACTACAAACCTACAGTAATCAAAAAAGTATGGTACTGGTGCGAAACAGACACATATGTCCATGGAAGAGAATACAGAGTGTAGAAATAAACTCAGGGGTTTATGATCAATTAATCTATAACAAAGGAGGGAAGAATATAAAATGGAGAAATACAGTCACTTCAATGAGTGGTGCTGGGAAAACTGTATAGCTACATACAACAGAATGAAATTAGAACACTCTCTGACACCATATACAAAAATAAAATCAAAATCAGTTAAAGATCTAAATGTAAGACTGTGTACTCTAAAACTCCTAGAAGAAAACTTAGGCAGAACACTCTTTGACATACATCACGGCAATATTTTTTTGGCTCTGGCTCCTTAAGTAAAGGAAATAAAAATAAAAATAAACAAATGGAACTTAATTAGATAAAAGCTGTTGCATAGCAAAGGAAATCATTGACAAATGAAAAAATGACCTACTCAATGGGAGAAAATATTTCCAAATGACATGATCGATAAGGGATTTCTATCCAACATATATAAAGAGCTCATACAACTCAACATCAAAAAATGAACAACCTGATTTAAAAATGGGCAAACACATTGAATATACTCTTTTTTCCCCAAAGAGGACATGCAGATGGCCCATTTCTAATCATCAGGGAAATGCAAATCAAAACCACAAGGGGATATCACCTCACACTTGTCAGAGAGCTATTATCAGAAAGAACATGAGGGGTGGAGGGTGGGAAGGGATAGATGGGATTTCAAAATTGTTAAACAGATAAACAAGATTATACTCTATGGCACAGGGAAATATACACAAGATCTTACAGTAGCTCACAGAGAAAACAATGTGACAATGAATATACCTATGTTCGTGTATAACTGAAAAATTGTGCTCTACACTGGAATTTGACACAACACTGTAAAATGATTTTGAATCAATAATAAAAGGAAAAAAAAAAAGACATTGAAACAACCTAAATGTCCATCAACAGATGGCTGGATAAAGAAGTTGTGATATACTCATACAATGGAATACTACACAGCCATAAAAAAGGATAAAATAATTCCATATGTTGCAATATGGATGGACCTGGAGATTGTTACATTAAGTGAAGTAAGCCAGAAAGAGCAAGACAAATACCATATGACATCACTTATATGTGAAATAAAAATATCACACAAATGAACTTATTTACTAAACAGAATCAGACTCATCAGATTCACAGACACAGAAAGCAAACTTATGGGTACCAAAGTGGAAAGCAGATGAGGGAGGAACCAATTAGAAGTTTGGAATTAGCAGATACAAAATACTATATATAACAGATAAGCAACAGGGTGTTACGGTATGACACAGAGAACTATACTCACTATCCTGTAAATAAACCATAATGGGAAAGAATATGAAAAAGAATATGTATATATATATATGTAAAGCTGAATCACTTTGCTGTACACCAGAAACTTACACAATACTATAAATCAACTATAATTTAATTAAAATATTTTAAAAGAATAAAGATATTACACAATTAATTTTCACCTCGAAGAACTAGAGAAAAAGAAAAAGCAAAGGTGAGGAAAGTAACAAAATAATAAAGATGAGACAAAAATAACTAAAATACAGACTAGTAATCCTGTATAAAAGATCAAGGATGGCAAAAATTGTGACTTTTAAATATAAAAATTGAAAAATCTCTGGTTGAATCGTGCAAAAAAATATAAGAAAGAGGATTCACATAAAAAAGCAGAGATTAAAGAAGAGATATTGCAACTGAAGTAACAGAAATTCAAATGATCAAAACAGACTACTATGAACAATTATATGCCAACATATTGGAAAATCCAGAAAAGAATGGATAAATTCCTACAAAAATACAACCTACCAAGACTGAATCATGAAGAATTGGAAAATACGGACAAATAATGAATAAAAAGATTGAGTCAGCAACCAAAACAAAACAAAATAAAGCAAAAAAAGCCCACGAGCAGATGGCTTTATGGGTGAATTCTACAAGACATTTAAAGAAGAATTAATACCAATTCTCAAATTATTTGAAAAATGAAAGAAGGGAAAACTTCCAAACTTATTTTGTGAGGCCAGCATTATCCTGATAGCAAAGCCAGATGAGGACAGTATAAGAAACAAAATTATAATCAATATCTCAGATGAAGATACATACAAAAATCATCAAAAACATACAACAAAAAAATCTAACCGTACATTAAAAGAATCATATGGCATTATCAAGTGGGATTAATTCCTGGGATACCGGGATAGTTCAACACATAAAAATCAATGTTTATTGATTTGCTACATCACACTAACAGAATGAAGGCTAAAATCGTGATAATCTCAACAGGTACAGAAAAGTCACTTAACAAACTTCAACTGCTTTTCATGGAAAAAATATATTCTAAGTATAGAAGGAAAGCAATGCAACAAAATAAAGACCATAACAATGCAACAGCTAACCTCATACTCAAAAAAAGCTTGAAGGCTTTTCCCTAAAATCAGGAAAGCCATAAGAATCTCGACTCTCACTAATTCTACTCAACATTGTACAGGAAGTCCCATGCAGAGAAATCAGTCATGAAAAATAAATGAAAGGCATTCAAATCAAAAAGGAAAAATAAAATTGTATCTTTTGGTAGATTACATAATCTTTTTATTGAAGTGTAGTGTATTTACAATATTATGTTAGTTTCAGGTGTACAGTAAAGTGACTTAGGTTTTTTCAGATTGTATGTATATATATATATATACATGAGTATACATATATATATATATGAGTGTGTGTATATATATGTATATATGTATGCCTGAAGACTCCAGCAAAAATAGAGTAATAGCCAATGAAAACAGTACAGTTTCTGAATATAAAGTCAACGTACAAAATTTACTTGCATTTCTATATATTAACAATGAACTATCTAAAAATAAATTATCAAAACAATCTTATTTCCATTGGAACTATATATGCATGCATGTATGTATATATGTAGGTAGGTATGTATGTATGTATGTATACCTCATTTTGGGGTATGTGTGTATATATCTCTCTCTCATGAATGAATTTGGTAAAGCTGTAGGATACAAAATTTATATACAGAAATTAGTTGCAGTTTTATACACTAATAATGAAGTATCAGAAAAAGAAATTAAGAAAACAATCCCATTTACCATTCCAACAAAAATAATAAAATATCTAGGTATAAGCTATATCCTAAAGAGTACTTGTCCTCCAAAAACTGTATGATGCTCAGGAAGGAAATTGAAAATGACATGAACAGCTGGAAAGTTATACCATGTTTTTGGACTGAAGAATCAATATTGTTAAAATGATGATACTACCTCATGCAATGCACAGATGCTATGCAATCCACATCAAAATACTAATGGCATGATTCACAGAACTTGAACAGATAATTCTAAAGTTTGTATGGAAACACAAAAGACTCCAAGTAGCCAAAACAAACTTGAGAAAGAACAAACCTGGAGAAATCATATTCCCTCCCTTTAGACTATACTACAAACCTACAGTAATCAAAAAAGTATGGTACTGGTGCGAAACAGACACATATGTCCATGGAAGAGAATACAGAGTGTAGAAATAAACTCAGGGGTTTATGATCAATTAATCTATAACAAAGGAGGGAAGAATATAAAATGGAGAAATACAGTCACTTCAATGAGTGGTGCTGGGAAAACTGTATAGCTACATACAACAGAATGAAATTAGAACACTCTCTGACACCATATACAAAAATAAAATCAAAATCAGTTAAAGATCTAAATGTAAGACTGTGTACTCTAAAACTCCTAGAAGAAAACTTAGGCAGAACACTCTTTGACATACATCACGGCAATATTTTTTTGGCTCTGGCTCCTTAAGTAAAGGAAATAAAAATAAAAATAAACAAATGGAACTTAATTAGATAAAAGCTGTTGCATAGCAAAGGAAATCATTGACAAATGAAAAAATGACCTACTCAATGGGAGAAAATATTTCCAAATGACATGATCGATAAGGGATTTCTATCCAACATATATAAAGAGCTCATACAACTCAACATCAAAAAATGAACAACCTGATTTAAAAATGGGCAAACACATTGAATATACTCTTTTTTCCCCAAAGAGGACATGCAGATGGCCCATTTCTAATCATCAGGGAAATGCAAATCAAAACCACAAGGGGATATCACCTCACACTTGTCAGAGAGCTATTATCAGAAAGAACATGAGGGGTGGAGGGTGGGAAGGGATAGATGGGATTTCAAAATTGTTAAACAGATAAACAAGATTATACTCTATGGCACAGGGAAATATACACAAGATCTTACAGTAGCTCACAGAGAAAACAATGTGACAATGAATATACCTATGTTCGTGTATAACTGAAAAATTGTGCTCTACACTGGAATTTGACACAACACTGTAAAATGATTTTGAATCAATAATAAAAGGAAAAAAAAAAGACATTGAAACAACCTAAATGTCCATCAACAGATGGCTGGATAAAGAAGTTGTGATATACTCATACAATGGAATACTACACAGCCATAAAAAAGGATAAAATAATTCCATATGTTGCAATATGGATGGACCTGGAGATTGTTACATTAAGTGAAGTAAGCCAGAAAGAGCAAGACAAATACCATATGACATCACTTATATGTGAAATAAAAATATCACACAAATGAACTTATTTACTAAACAGAATCAGACTCATCAGATTCACAGACACAGAAAGCAAACTTATGGGTACCAAAGTGGAAAGCAGATGAGGGAGGAACCAATTAGAAGTTTGGAATGAGCAGATACAAAATACTATATATAACAGATAAGCAACAGGGTGTTACGGTATGACACAGAGAACTATACTCACTATCCTGTAAATAAACCATAATGGGAAAGAATATGAAAAAGAATATGTATATATATATATGTAAAGCTGAATCACTTTGCTGTACACCAGAAACTTACACAATACTATAAATCAACTATAATTTAATTAAAATATTTTAAAAGAATAAAGATATTACACAATTAATTTTCACCTCGAAGAACTAGAGAAAAAGAAAAAGCAAAGGTGAGGAAAGTAACAAAATAATAAAGATGAGACAAAAATAACTAAAATACAGACTAGTAATCCTGTATAAAAGATCAAGGATGGCAAAAATTGTGTCTTTTAAAGATAAAAATTGAAAAATCTCTGGTTGAATCGTGCAAAAAAATATAAGAAAGAGGATTCACATAAAAAAGCAGAGATTAAAGAAGAGATATTGCAACTGAAGTAACAGAAATTCAAATGATCAAAACAGACTACTATGAACAATTATATGCCAACATATTGGAAAATCCAGAAAAGAATGGATAAATTCCTACAAAAATACAACCTACCAAGACTGAATCATGAAGAATTGGAAAATACGGACAAATAATGAATAAAAAGATTGAGTCAGCAACCAAAACAAAACAAAATAAAGCAAAAAAAGCCCACGAGCAGATGGCTTTATGGGTGAATTCTACAAGACATTTAAAGAAGAATTAATACCAATTCTCAAATTATTTGAAAAATGAAAGAAGGGAACACTTCCAAACTTATTTTGTGAGGCCAGCATTATCCTGATAGCAAAGCCAGATGAGGACAGTATAAGAAACAAAATTATAATCAATATCTCAGATGAAGATACATACAAAAATCATCAAAAACATACAACAAAAAAATCTAACCGTACATTAAAAGAATCATATGGCATTATCAAGTGGGATTAATTCCTGGGATACCGGGATAGTTCAACACATAAAAATCAATGTTTATTGATTTGCTACATCACACTAACAGAATGAAGGATAAAATCGTGATAATCTCAACAGGTACAGAAAAGTCTCTTAACAAACTTCAACTGCTTTTCATGGTAAAAAATATATTCTAAGTATAGAAGGAAAGCAATGCAACAAAACAAAGACCATAACAATGCAACAGCTAACATCATACTCAAAAAAAGCTTGAAGGCTTTTCTCTAAAATCAGGAAAGCCATAAGAATTTCGAATCTCACTAATTCTACTCAAGATTGTATAGGAAGTCCCATGCAGAGAAATCAGTCATGAAAAATAAATGAAAGGTATTCAAATCAAAAAGGAAAAACAAAATTGTATCTTTTGGTAGATTACATAATCTTTTTATTGAAGTGTAGTGTATTTACAATATTATGTTAGTTTCAGGTGTACAGTAAAGTGACTTAGGTTTTGTCAGATTGTACGTATATATATATATGAGTGTGTGTATATATATGTATATATATGCCTGAAGACTCCAGCAAAAAAAGAGTAATAGCCAATGAAAACAGTACAGTTTCTGAATAGAAAGTCAACGTAGAAAATTTACTTGCATTTCTATATATGAACAATGAACTATCTAAAAATAAATTCTCAAAACAATCTTATTTCCATTGGAACTATATATGCATGCATGTATGTATATATGAAGGTAGGTATGTATGTATGTATGTATACCTCATCTTTGGGGTATGTGTGTATATAAATCTCTCTCATGAATGAATTTGGTAAAGCTGTAGGATACAAAATTTATATACAGAAATTAGTTGCAGTTTTATACACTAATAATGAAGTATCAGAAAAAGAAATTAAGAAAACAATCCCATTTACCATTCCAACAAAAATAATAAAATATCTAGGTATAAGCTATATCCTAAAGAGTACTTGTCCTCCAAAAACTGTATGATGCTCAGGAAGGAAATTGAAAATGACATGAACAGCTGGAAAGTTATACCATGTTTTTGGACTGAAGAATCAATATTGTTAAAATGATGATACTACCTCATGCAATGCACAGATGCTATGCAATCCACATCAAAATACTAATGGCATGATTCACAGAACTTGAACAGATAATTCTAAAGTTTGTATGGAAACACAAAAGACTCCAAGTAGCCAAAACAAACTTGAGAAAGAACAAACCTGGAGAAATCATATTCCCTCCCTTTAGACTATACTACAAACCTACAGTAATCAAAAAAGTATGGTACTGGTGCGAAACAGACACATATGTCCATGGAAGAGAATACAGAGTGTAGAAATAAACTCAGGGGTTTATGATCAATTAATCTATAACAAAGGAGGGAAGAATATAAAATGGAGAAATACAGTCACTTCAATGAGTGGTGCTGGGAAAACTGTATAGCTACATACAACAGAATGAAATTAGAACACTCTCTGACACCATATACAAAAATAAAATCAAAATCAGTTAAAGATCTAAATGTAAGACTGTGTACTCTAAAACTCCTAGAAGAAAACTTAGGCAGAACACTCTTTGACATACATCACGGCAATATTTTTTTGGCTCTGGCTCCTTAAGTAAAGGAAATAAAAATAAAAATAAACAAATGGAACTTAATTAGATAAAAGCTGTTGCATAGCAAAGGAAATCATTGACAAATGAAAAAATGACCTACTCAATGGGAGAAAATATTTCCAAATGACATGATCGATAAGGGATTTCTATCCAACATATATAAAGAGCTCATACAACTCAACATCAAAAAATGAACAACCTGATTTAAAAATGGGCAAACACATTGAATATACTCTTTTTTCCCCAAAGAGGACATGCAGATGGCCCATTTCTAATCATCAGGGAAATGCAAATCAAAACCACAAGGGGATATCACCTCACACTTGTCAGAGAGCTATTATCAGAAAGAACATGAGGGGTGGAGGGTGGGAAGGGATAGATGGGATTTCAAAATTGTTAAACAGATAAACAAGATTATACTCTATGGCACAGGGAAATATACACAAGATCTTACAGTAGCTCACAGAGAAAACAATGTGACAATGAATATACCTATGTTCGTGTATAACTGAAAAATTGTGCTCTACACTGGAATTTGACACAACACTGTAAAATGATTTTGAATCAATAATAAAAGGAAAAAAAAAAGACATTGAAACAACCTAAATGTCCATCAACAGATGGCTGGATAAAGAAGTTGTGATATACTCATACAATGGAATACTACACAGCCATAAAAAAGGATAAAATAATTCCATATGTTGCAATATGGATGGACCTGGAGATTGTTACATTAAGTGAAGTAAGCCAGAAAGAGCAAGACAAATACCATATGACATCACTTATATGTGAAATAAAAATATCACACAAATGAACTTATTTACTAAACAGAATCAGACTCATCAGATTCACAGACACAGAAAGCAAACTTATGGGTACCAAAGTGGAAAGCAGATGAGGGAGGAACCAATTAGAAGTTTGGAATGAGCAGATACAAAATACTATATATAACAGATAAGCAACAGGGTGTTACGGTATGACACAGAGAACTATACTCACTATCCTGTAAATAAACCATAATGGGAAAGAATATGAAAAAGAATATGTATATATATATATGTAAAGCTGAATCACTTTGCTGTACACCAGAAACTTACACAATACTATAAATCAACTATAATTTAATTAAAATATTTTAAAAGAATAAAGATATTACACAATTAATTTTCACCTCGAAGAACTAGAGAAAAAGAAAAAGCAAAGGTGAGGAAAGTAACAAAATAATAAAGATGAGACAAAAATAACTAAAATACAGACTAGTAATCCTGTATAAAAGATCAAGGATGGCAAAAATTGTGTCTTTTAAAGATAAAAATTGAAAAATCTCTGGTTGAATCGTGCAAAAAAATATAAGAAAGAGGATTCACATAAAAAAGCAGAGATTAAAGAAGAGATATTGCAACTGAAGTAACAGAAATTCAAATGATCAAAACAGACTACTATGAACAATTATATGCCAACATATTGGAAAATCCAGAAAAGAATGGATAAATTCCTACAAAAATACAACCTACCAAGACTGAATCATGAAGAATTGGAAAATACGGACAAATAATGAATAAAAAGATTGAGTCAGCAACCAAAACAAAACAAAATAAAGCAAAAAAAGCCCACGAGCAGATGGCTTTATGGGTGAATTCTACAAGACATTTAAAGAAGAATTAATACCAATTCTCAAATTATTTGAAAAATGAAAGAAGGGAACACTTCCAAACTTATTTTGTGAGGCCAGCATTATCCTGATAGCAAAGCCAGATGAGGACAGTATAAGAAACAAAATTATAATCAATATCTCAGATGAAGATACATACAAAAATCATCAAAAACATACAACAAAAAAATCTAACCGTACATTAAAAGAATCATATGGCATTATCAAGTGGGATTAATTCCTGGGATACCGGGATAGTTCAACACATAAAAATCAATGTTTATTGATTTGCTACATCACACTAACAGAATGAAGGATAAAATCGTGATAATCTCAACAGGTACAGAAAAGTCTCTTAACAAACTTCAACTGCTTTTCATGGTAAAAAATATATTCTAAGTATAGAAGGAAAGCAATGCAACAAAACAAAGACCATAACAATGCAACAGCTAACATCATACTCAAAAAAAGCTTGAAGGCTTTTCTCTAAAATCAGGAAAGCCATAAGAATTTCGAATCTCACTAATTCTACTCAAGATTGTATAGGAAGTCCCATGCAGAGAAATCAGTCATGAAAAATAAATGAAAGGTATTCAAATCAAAAAGGAAAAACAAAATTGTATCTTTTGGTAGATTACATAATCTTTTTATTGAAGTGTAGTGTATTTACAATATTATGTTAGTTTCAGGTGTACAGTAAAGTGACTTAGGTTTTGTCAGATTGTACGTATATATATATATGAGTGTGTGTATATATATGTATATATATGCCTGAAGACTCCAGCAAAAAAAGAGTAATAGCCAATGAAAACAGTACAGTTTCTGAATAGAAAGTCAACGTAGAAAATTTACTTGCATTTCTATATATGAACAATGAACTATCTAAAAATAAATTCTCAAAACAATCTTATTTCCATTGGAACTATATATGCATGCATGTATGTATATATGAAGGTAGGTATGTATGTATGTATGTATACCTCATCTTTGGGGTATGTGTGTATATAAATCTCTCTCATGAATGAATTTGGTAAAGCTGTAGGATACAAAATTTATATACAGAAATTAGTTGCAGTTTTATACACTAATAATGAAGTATCAGAAAAAGAAATTAAGAAAACAATCCCATTTACCATTCCAACAAAAATAATAAAATATCTAGGTATAAGCTATATCCTAAAGAGTACTTGTCCTCCAAAAACTGTATGATGCTCAGGAAGGAAATTGAAAATGACATGAACAGCTGGAAAGTTATACCATGTTTTTGGACTGAAGAATCAATATTGTTAAAATGATGATACTACCTCATGCAATGCACAGATGCTATGCAATCCACATCAAAATACTAATGGCATGATTCACAGAACTTGAACAGATAATTCTAAAGTTTGTATGGAAACACAAAAGACTCCAAGTAGCCAAAACAAACTTGAGAAAGAACAAACCTGGAGAAATCATATTCCCTCCCTTTAGACTATACTACAAAGCTACAGTAATCAAAAAAGTATGGTACTGGTGCAAAACAGACACATATGTCCATGGAAGAGAATACAGAGTGTAGAAATAAACTCAGGGGTTTATGATCAATTAATCTATAACAAAGGAGGGAAGAATATAAAATGGAGAAAATACAGTCACTTCAATGAGTGGTGCTGGGAAAACAGTATAGCTACATACAACAGAATGAAATTAAAACACTCTCTAACAACATATACAAATATAAAATCAAAATCGGTTAAAGATCTAAATGTAAGACTGTGTACACTAAAACTCCTAGAAGAAAACATAGGCAGAACACTCTTTGACATACATCACAGCAATATTTTTTTGGCTCTGGCTCCTAAAGTAAAGGAAATAAAAATAAAAATAAACAAATGGAACTTAATTAGTCAAAAGCTGTTGCATAGCAAAGGAAATCATTGACAAAATGAAAAAATGACCTACTGAATGGGAGAAAATATTTCCAAATGACATGATCGATAAGGGATTACTATCCAACATATATAAAGAGCTCATACAACTCAACATCAAAAAATGAACAACCTGATTTAAAAATGGGCAAACACATTGAATATACTCTTTTTTCCCCAAAGAGGACATGCAGATGGCCCATTTCTAATCATCAGGGAAATGCAAATCAAAACCACAAGGGGATATCACCTCACACTTGTCAGAGGGCTATTATCAGAAAGAATATGAGGGGTAGAGGGTGGGAAGGGATAGATGGGATTTCAAAATTGTTAAACAGATAAACAAGATTATACTCTATGGCACAGGGAAATATACACAAGATCTTACAGTAGCTCACAGAGAAAACAATGTGACAATGAATATACCTATGTTCATGTATAACTGAAAAATTGTGCTCTACACTGGAATTTGACACAACACTGTAAAATGATTTTGAATCAATAATAAAAGGAAAAAAAGAAAGACATTGAAACAACCTAAATGTCCATCAACAGATGGCTGGATAAAGAAGTTGTGATATACTCATACAATGGAATACTACACAGCCATAAAAAAGGATAAAATAATTCCATATGTTGCAATATGGATGGACCTGGAGATTGTTACATTAAGTGAAGTAAGCCAGAAAGAGCAAGACAAATACCATATGACATCACTTATATGTGAAATAAAAATATCACACAAATGAACTTATTTACTAAACAGAATCAGACTCATCAGATTCACAGACACAGAAAGCAAACTTATGGGTACCAAAGTGGAAAGCAGATGAGGGAGGAACCAATTAGAAGTTTGGAATGAGCAGATACAAAATACTATATATAACAGATAAGCAACAGGGTGTTACGGTATGACACAGAGAACTATACTCACTATCCTGTAAATAAACCATAATGGGAAAGAATATGAAAAAGAATATGTATATATATATATGTAAAGCTGAATCACTTTGCTGTACACCAGAAACTTACACAATACTATAAATCAACTATAATTTAATTAAAATATTTTCAAAGAATAAAGATAATACACAATTAATTTTCACCTCGAAGAACTAGAGAAAAAGAAAAAGCAAAGGTGAGGAAAGTAACAAAATAATAAAGATGAGACAAAAATAACTAAAATACAGACTAGTAATCCTGTATAAAAGATCAAGGATGGCAAAAATTGTGTCTTTTAAAGATAAAAATTGAAAAATCTCTGGTTGAATCGTGCAAAAAAATATAAGAAAGAGGATTCACATAAAAAAGCAGAGATTAAAGAAGAGATATTGCAACTGAAGTAACAGAAATTCAAATGATCAAAACAGACTACTATGAACAATTATATGCCAACATATTGGAAAATCCAGAAAAGAATGGATAAATTCCTACAAAAATACAACCTACCAAGACTGAATCATGAAGAATTGGAAAATACGGACAAATAATGAATAAAAAGATTGAGTCAGCAACCAAAACAAAACAAAATAAAGCAAAAAAAGCCCACGAGCAGATGGCTTTATGGGTGAATTCTACAAGACATTTAAAGAAGAATTAATACCAATTCTCAAATTATTTGAAAAATGAAAGAAGGGAACACTTCCAAACTTATTTTGTGAGGCCAGCATTATCCTGATAGCAAAGCCAGATGAGGACAGTATAAGAAACAAAATTATAATCAATATCTCAGATGAAGATACATACAAAAATCATCAAAACATACAACAAAAAAATCTAACAGTACATAAAAAGAATCATATGGCATTATCAAGTGGGATTAATTCCTGGGATACCGGGATAGTTCAACACATAAAAATCAATGTTTATTGATTTGCTACATCACACTAACAGAATGAAGGATAAAATCGTGATAATCTCAACAGGTACAGAAAAGTCACTTAACAAACTTCAACTGCTTTTCATGGTAAAAAATATATTCTAAGTATAGAAGGAAAGCAATGCAACAAAATAAAGACCATAACAATGCAACAGCTAACCTCATACTCAAAAAAAGCTTGAAGGCTTTTCTCTAAAATCAGGAAAGCCATAAGAATTTCGACTCTCACTAATTCTACTCAACATTGTACAGGAAGTCCCATGCAGAGAAATCAGTCATGAAAAATAAATGAAAGGCATTCAAATCAAAAAGGAAAAATAAAATTGTATCTTTTGGTAGATTACATAATCTTTTTATTGAAGTGTAGTGTATTTACAATATTATGTTAGTTTCAGGTGTACAGTAAAGTGACTTAGGTTTTTTCAGAGTGTATGTATATATATATAAATATATATATGAGTGTGTGTATATATATGTATATATATGCCTGAAGACTCCAGCAAAAAAAGAGTAATAGCCAATGAAAACAGTACAGTTTCTGAATATAAAGTCAACGTACAAAATTTACTTGCATTTCTATATATTAACAATGAACTATCTAAAAATAATTTATCAAAACAATCTTATTTCCATTGGAACTATATATGCATGCATGTATGTATATATGTAGCTAGGTATGTATGTATGTATGTATACCTCATCTTTGGGGTATGTGTGTATATATATCTCTCTCATGAATGAATTTGGTAAAGCTGTAGGATACAAAATTTATATACAGAAATTAGTTGCAGTTTTATACACTAATAATGAAGTATCAGAAGAAGAAATTAAGAAAACAATCCCATTTACCATTCCAACAAAAATAATAAAATATCTAGGTATAAGCTATATCCTAAAGGGTACTTGTCCTCCAAAAACTGTATGATGCTCAGGAAGGAAATTGAAAATGACATGAACAGCTGGAAAGTTATACCATGTTTTTGGACTGAGGAATCAATATTGTTAAAATGATGATACTACCTAATGCAATGCACAGATGCTATGTAATCCACATCAAAATACTAATGGCATGATTCACAGAACTTGAACAGATAATTCTAAAGTTTGTATGGAAACACAAAAGACTCCAAGTAGCCAAAACAAACTTGAGAAAGAAGAAACCTGGAGAAATCATATTCCGTCCATGTAGACTATACTACAAAGCTACAGTAATCAAAAAAGTATGGTACTGGTGCGAAACAGACACATATGTCCATGGAAGAGATTACAGAGTGTAGAAATAAACTCAGGGGTTTATGATCAATTAATCTATAACAAAGGAGGGAAGAATATAAAATGGAGAAAATACAGTCACTTCAATGAGTGGTGCTGGGAAAACTGTATAGCTACATACAACAGAATGAAATTAGAACACTCTCTAACACCATATACAAAAATAAAATCAAAATTAGTTAAAGATCTAAATGTAAGACTGTGTACTGTAAAACTCCTAGAAGAAAACATAGGCAGAACACTCTTTGACATACATCACGGCAATATTTTTTTGGCTCTGGCTCCTAAAATAAAGGAAATAAAAATAAAAATAAACAAGTGGAACTTAATTAGACAAAAGCTGTTGCAGAGCGAAGGAAATCATTGACAAAATGAAAAAACGACCTACTGAATGGGAGAAAATATTTCCAAATGATATGATCGATAAGGGATTACTACCCAACATATATAAAGAGCTCATACAACTCAAAATCAAAAAATGAAAGGTTACTTTCACAAGCTCAGTTCTCAGGAGTTATGTCTGCCTGCTGTCAGATATCATTCAAACCTAGAGTTAAAATAACTTATGGAAAAAGGAGTTGAGTAAGGATTTGGAGGAGAAAGAGAAGGAGGTGGAAGTGGAGTTAAAAGAAGTAAAAGAAGAGGAGGAGCAAAAAGATGTTAGAAAAAGTCAAGGAGAAAGAAGAGAAAACAATTGTCAATGAAATAATGCCCAATTTTATTCTTTTGAGGCATTGTCAGTACATACCATAGATGTTAATACTATGAAAGCTCTGGGCCACTTTGGATGCTTCTCAGGACCTGGGTCTCTCTACTCAATGTTCAGTATCATTTATGTAAATCAATCAACTGGTTAATTAGATGTTTATTTTAACAAACTGTCTTTATGGTTCTTTGTCATGATCGAAATATAGTTTGTGAGAAATGTGTTTCTTCTAATAAGAATGATAGTTAATTAGTTTCAGAGAATCTATTTTCTAAATCACAAAAATATTAATTTATAGAATCAGAACGCTCACTGTGACAAAATCTTACTACTTTTTAATGACTTAATTGTACCTTTTTATCAAGAAATCAGAGCTTTCCACGAGGAGAGTTGGGGTTGGTGCTTAGCTAGATAAATACACGCACTCAGATCTTCCACGTGGTGAGAGTTATTATTCATCCGCTTAATTCCAACTGTCCACCTGCTTCCAAGCTTAGCAGTAGAACTGGACCAAATCCTGGAATCCCGCAGCCAGATCCTACTTCCAAAAGCAGTCGATATGACGTTTCCAGTTTGCCTAACTCTTTAGAACTAGAATGTGTTGTTGAAATCACTGCCCATTTATCACCAACAAATAGAAAAGAAGTCCCCTGCTCTTGGGTCGCTAGTTTTTCACTGAGGTTAATTCCTGTTGGTCATTTTATACCGTAGGAACAGGAAAACAGGTGGGTGAGGCACGATAGAAATGGAGAATAAGTGAATAATGCAATTGATGAGGAAGAGGAGAAAGGAAGAAGAGGAGAGAAATAACTGGGCTCGTACCAAACATTTCTACCCCGAGCATCAGTGGCCTGTGTGTCCTCTCTATAGAATCCTATGATGCTTATCACCCGGCTGCTTCTGGAGGAAAACATGTTTAGAACACTTCCCTGAGCCTCATCCAGAGCTGAGTTCCTCCCCGAATCATCTTAATCCCCACTGGAGGGAAAGCAGAGTAAGAGGTGGGGCTGATGCAGAGAGATTCTTCTCATTATTCCATCGTGTAGAGATGGATCCTGGAGCCTGGTGCCACGGGAGACCTAACCTAATGGGACCAGAGAATGGGGTGGGACATAGGACATTTACCGGCACTGTGGAAGTCATCCAATCCAACTGCCCACCAAAGAATGCAATCATTGCAACAACAGACCCAAGAAAGCAAATGGCAAGAATTGGTTTACCAAGCATTAAGCAGTACCTCCTAAAGATGCCGCAAATATTAATTTGAGAAATAGGTTCATAATGTCAGGATTAGTTTCATTTTTTGGTGAAGCGAAACAGAGGCACAGCCAGGTATGTAATTTCCCATACAGCTATCAGGGAGCAGAGTCAGGTTTCAGATCAGGTCCGTGGGCGGCTCTGCAGCCTGGATCTACTGCCTGTCAAATGCCATAGAGCAGCTCAAGAGTGTTTCCCTTCTTATAAACTGCTTTCATGATGGCCCACAATGAGTAGGGACACCTGAGTGCTGAGAACAAGAGGATGGGGGAATGGAGGTGTTGGAAAGGTGAAACGTGCTACAGGTTGGTTAGAAATGGCACAGATAGCGATAGTGATGTCAGCTGAGCAGTAAGAGGATGGTGCAAATGGGCAAAGCACTGAAGTGAGACGGAAAAAAATGAGAGGCTGCAGAAATGTTGATAAGGGGCCTTGACAGGTGGCTGAAGGAAGGAATGATTGCGCCTGATAATGTAAGGAAGTATTAGTTTCTTAATATTTCTAAAGAAGTTAACAGTTTTCAAACAGTCCTTTGTAATAAATCATTATTCTCACCTTTTTTCAATTTTAATTTCTATCTATGCATCTGTCTCCACCACTAGTCCATGAGTTTCTTGAGTGCTGTGACCACATCTCAATTATCTTGATAAACTCCATACTTAATATTATTCCTGGAACATGAAAGATGCTAGTAAATGACTGAAAATGAATAAACCACAACTCTATGAAGAAAATAATATTATTATCTCTACCTTTCAGACAAGGCAACTGATGCAGAAAGATTCAGATATTTGCCCAAGTTTTTGCAAGTATGCGACATATCCTGAGTCCCTATTTTGTCATGTCATGGTTCTATTTTTCATCTCTATTTCCAGAGCATTGAGCAGGTAATGAGAACACCAGAAGTGTGACCCAAGGTGTATTTGTGCTGTCAAGGTGACCTCACATGACTCATTTGCTGCTATGCAGTAAAATATAGCCTGAGAAAAAGATAAACTAGACGGTGTCCATATATTTTTAGAGCTTTAATTATGAAAACACTCTAACAGAGATCAAAAGTGGCAGGAATTTTTTTTGTAAAGGTATTAGCTACTTAGAGAGGGGCTGAAAATAAAGTACAGGTTGATTGACTACTATTACAGCCGTTCACATATTTCTGCCTCTGTCCCCAAGCCCCGACTCAGTTGTCTGTGTCTGATGGCTGGAATTTCATGCATCACAGGATGCTTATAATGATTTTTAAAAATGTCAAGAAAATGACCAACCTCAGGAGATTGTTGTAGCAAGTTCATAATCTTTTAAGCTTATTCAAGTCCGGCAGATCTTTTTTTTTTTCCTTATAAAAGCTGGTTTTCATTATGTTGATAACTGGGTGGTGACTATCCTCACAAAGAGACACTTTGTGCCTCTAAGGAATAAAAACATACACAGCTAATGTGATATTGACAGAGATCAACGTATCTTCACTTCTACCGGTTCGCAGGCTTGGCCCTGGGGCCGGTTTGTGCCTTCAGAATAAACTGAAGGTTAAATACGAGCTGGGTTTCAGGGAGACCAAGTCAGGTGTTGCATAATAGGAAGCCAGTCTCCTTCACGCTGGTGAATTAAGAGCGGCTCAGAGCCTCATTTTAGATGCCCTGTGGGATTTCTGTCTTTTCACTTTAATTAACAGAATCTTCCAATTGCCTGAACCATCAGAACTTCGCAAAGGAGTATCGAAAGGAAAACAGCCTCCTTTTCCCCCAACAGGACACTGGAAAATATACACAATATCGCCTCCCTTGGGACCCCAAGCCTGTAGTCACCTCCAGGATTCCCTCGGGTTTTGTTCCTTGCTGATAAGCAGAAGACCTAATGAATTCCCTTTTCAGAGCAATGTCTGTCCACCTTGAGAAACAAGAAAAATCTCAAATAAACAGTCCAAATAAATATTTAAAGAATATAGAAAAAAAAGAACAAACAAAACCCCAAATTAGTAGAAGGAAGGAAATAATAAAGATCAGAGCAAAAATAATTGAAATAGAAACCAAACAAAACAAGAGGAAAAAAAATCAATTAAACTAAGAGCTGGTTATTTTAAAGGGTAAATAGAATTGATAAACCTTTAGCCAGACAAACCAAGAGAAAAAGAGAGCCCAAATAAATAAAACCAGAAATCAAAAAGTAGAAATTACACTTGACACCACAGAAATAGAAATGATCAGAAGAGGACATATGAACAATTATATACCAACACATTAGACAAAATGGAAGACTGAATAAAGATCTCGAAATAGAATCTTCTGAGACTGAATAAAAACCTGAATAGATCAATAATCAGTAACAAATTTGAATCAGTGATCAAAAAATTCCCTAGAAACAAAAGTTCAGGCCAAGATGGCTGCAGAGGTGATTCTACCAAATATTTTAAAAAGAGTTAATACCTGTCTTCAAAATATTCCAAAAAATAAAAAGAGGAAGAAACACTTTCAAATTAATTTTATGAAGCCAGCATTATCCTGATACCAAAACTAGACTAAGATGAACATCAAAAAAGAAAAAAAAAGAAAGAAAATTATAGGCTAATACCCATGATGAACGTAGAGGGAAAAAATCCTCAAAAAATGTTAGCAAACTAAAATCACCAAAGTACTAAAACGATAACAAGCCATCATCAAATGGGGCATACAAATGGCCAATAGGCACATGAAAAAATGCTCAGTATCACTAACTATCAGAGAAATGCAAATCAAAACTACAATGAGGTATCAGCTCACACCAGTCAGAATGGTCATCATTCAAAAGTCCACAAACAATAAATGCTAGAGAGGCTGTGGAGAAAAGGGAACCCTCCTAAACTGTTGGTGAGAATGTAGTTTAGTGCAGCCACTGTGGAAAACACTATGGAGATTCATCAAAAAACTAAAAGTAGACTTACTATATAATCCAGCAATACCACTCCTGGCATATATCTGAAGAGAACCTTAATTCAAAAAGATACATGCACCCCAATGTTCAAAGCTGAACTACATATAGAGGTCAAGACATTGAAATAACCTAAATGTCCATCAAGAGATGGCTGGATAAAGAAGCTGTGATATACTCATACAATGGAATACTACACAGCCATAAAAAAGAATAAAATAATTCCATTTGTTGCAATATGGATGGACCTGGAGATTGTTACATTAAGTGAAGTAAGCCAGAAAGAGCAAGACAAATACCATATGACATCACTTATATGTGAAATAAAAATATCACACAAATGAACTTATTTACTAAACAGAATCAGACTCATCAGACTCACAGACACAGAAAACAAACTTATGGGTACCAAAGTGGAAAGCAGATGAGGGAGGAACAAATTAGAAGTTTGGAATTAGCAGATACAAAATACTATATATAACAGATAAGCAACAGGGTGTTACGGTATGACACAGAGAACTATACTCACTATCCTGTAAATAAACCATAATTGGAAAGAATATGAAAAAGAATATGTATATATATATATATATATGAAAAGCTGAATCACTTTGCTGTACACCAGAAACTTACACAATACTATAAATCAACTATAATTTAATTAAAATTTTTTAAAAGAATAAAGATATTAAACAATTAATTTTCACCTCGAAGAACTAGAAAAAAAGAAAAAGCAAAGGTGAGGAAAGTAACAAAATAATAAAGATGAGACAAAAATAACTAAAATACAGACGAGTAATCCTGTATAAAAGATCAAGGATGGCAAAAATTATGTCTTTTAAAGATAAAAATTGAAAAATCTCTGGTTGAATCGTGCAAAAAAATATAAGAAAGAGGATTCAAATAAAAAAGCAGAGATTAAAGAAGAGATGTTGCAACTGAAGTAACAGAAATTCAAATGATCAAAACAGACTACTATGAACAATTATATGCCAACATATTGGAAAATCCAGAAAAGAATGGATAAATTCCTACAAAAATACAACCTACCAAGACTGAATCATGAAGGATTGGAAAATACGGACAAATAATGAATAAAAAGATTGAGTCAGCAACCAAAACAAAACAAAATAAAGCAAAAAAAGCCCACGAGCAGATGGCTTTATGGGTGAATTCTACAAGATATTTAAAGAAGAATTAATACCATTTCTCAAATAATTTGAAAAATGAAAGAAGGGAACACTTCCAAACTTATTTTGTGAGGCCAGCATTATCCTGATAGCAAAGCCAGATGAGGACAGTATAAGAAACAAAATTATAATCAATATCTCAGATGAAGATAGATACGAAAATCATCAAAAACATACAACAAAAAATCTAACAGTACATTAAAAGAATCATATGGCATTATAAAGTGGGATTAATTCCTGGGATACCGGGATAGTTCAACACATAAAAATCAATGTTTATTGATTTGCTACATCACACTAACAGAATAAAGGATAAAATCGTGATAATCTCAACAGGTACAGAAAAGTCATTTAACAAAATTCAACTGCTTTTCAGGGTAAAAAAATATTCTAAGTATAGAAGGAAAGCAATGCAACAAAATAAAGAGCATAACAATGCAACAGCTAACCTCATACTCAAAAAAAGCTTAAAGGCTTTTCTCTAAAATCAGGAAAGCCATAAGAATTTCGACTCTCACTAATTCTACTCAACATTGTACAGGAAGTCCCATGCAGAGAAATCAGTCATGAAAAATAAATGAAAGGCATTCAAATCAAAAAGGAAAAATAAAATTGTATCTTTTGGTAGATTACATAATCTTTTTATTGAAGTGTAGTGTATTTACAATATTATGTTAGTTTCAGGTGTACAGTAAAGTGACTTAGGTTTATTCAGATTGTATGTATATATATATATATATATATATATATATATATGAGTGGGTGTATATATATATGTATATATATGCCTGAAGATTCCAGCAAAAAAAGAGTAATAGCCAATGAAAACAGTACAGTTTCTGAATATAAAGTCAACGTAGAAAATTTACTTGCATTTCTATATATTAACAATGAACTATCTAAAAATAAATTATCAAAACAATCTTATTTCCATTGGAACTATATACGCATGCATGTATGTATATATGTAGGTAGGTAGGTATGTATGTATGTATACCTCATCTTTGGGCTATGTGTGTATATATATCTCTCTCATGAATGAATTTGGTAAAGCTGTAGGATACAAAATTTATATACAGAAATTAGTTGCAGTTTTATACACTAATAATGAAGTATCAGAAAAAGAAATTAAGAAAACAATCCCATTTACCATTCCAACAAAAATAATAAAATATCTACGTATAAGCTATATCCTAAAGAGTACTTGTCCTCCAAAAACTGTATGATGCTCAGGAAGGAAATTGAAAATGACATGAACAGCTGGAAAGTTATACCATGTTTTTGGACTGAAGAATCAATATTGTTAAAATGATGATACTACCTAATGCAATGCACAGATGCTATGCAATCCACATCAAAATACTAATGGCATGATTCACAGAACTTGAACAGATAATTCTAAAGTTTGTATGGAAACACAAAAGACTCCAAGTAGCCAAAACAAACTTGAGAAAGAACAAACCTGGAGAAATCATATTCCCTCCCTTTAGAGTATACTACAAAGCTACAGTAATCAAAAAAGTATGGTACTGGTGCGAAACAGACACATATGTCCGTGGAAGAGAATACAGAGTGTAGAAATAAACTCAGGGGTTTATGATCAATTAATCTATAACAAAGGAGGGAAGAATATAAAATGGAGAAAATACAGTCACTTCAATGAGTGGTGCTGGGAAAACTGTATAGCTACATACAACAGAATGAAATTAGAACACTCTCTAACACCATATACAAAAATAAAATCAAAATCAGTTAAAGATCTAAATGTAAGACTGTGTACTCTAAAACTCCTAGAAGAAAACATAGGCAGAACACTCTTTGACATACATCACGGCAATATTTTTTTGGCTCTGGCTCCTAAAGTAAAGGAAATAAAAATAAAAATAAACAAATGGAACTTAATTAGTCAAAAGCTGTTGCATAGCAAAGGAAATCATTGACAAAATGAAAAAATGACCTACTGAATGGGAGAAAATATTTCCAAATGACATGATCGATAAGGGATTACTATCCAACATATATAGAGAGCTCATACAACTCAACATCAAAAAATGAACAACCTGATTTAAAAATGGGCAAACACATTGAATATACTCTTTTTTCCCCAAAGAGGACATGCAGATGGCCCATTTCTAATCATCAGGGAAATGCAAATCAAAACCACAAGGGGATATCACCTCACACTTGTCAGAGGGCTATTATCAGAAAGAACATGAGGGGTGGAGGGTGGGAAGGGATAGATGGGATTTCAAAATTGTTAAACAGATAAACAAGATTATACTGTATGCCACAGGGAAATATACACAAGATCTTACAGTAGCTCACAGAGAAAAAAATGTGACAATGAATATACCTATGTTCATGTATAACTGAAAAATTGTGCTCTACACTGGAATTTGACACAACACTGTAAAATGATTTTGAATCAATAAAAAAATGTAAAAAAAAAAAGACATTGAAACAACCTAAATGTCCATCAACAGATGGCTGGATAAAGAAGTTGTGATATACTCATACAATGGACTACTACGCAGCCATAAAAAAGAATAAAATAATTCCATTTGTTGCAATATGGATGGACCTGGAGATTGTTACATTAAGTGAAGTAAGCCAGAAAGAGCAAGACAAATACCATATGACATCACTTATATGTGAAATAAAAATATCACACAAATGAACTTATTTACTAAACAGAATCAGACTCATCAGACTCACAGACACAGAAAGCAAACTTATGGGTACCAAAGTGGAAAGCAGATGAGGGAGGAACCAATTAGAAGTTTGGAATGAGCAGATACAAAATACTATATATAACAGATAAGCAACAGGGTGTTACGGTATGACACAGAGAACTATACTCACTATCCTGTAAATAAACCATAATGGGAAAGAATATGAAAAAGAATATGTATATATATATATGTAAAGCTGAATCACTTTGCTGTACACCAGAAACTTACACAAAACTATAAATCAACTATAATTTTATTAAAATTTTTTAAAAGAATAAAGATACTACACAATTAATTTTCACCTCGAAGAACTAGAAAAAAAGAAAAAGCAAAGGTGAGCAAAGTAACAAAATAATAAAGATGAGACAAAAATAACTAAAATACAGACTAGTAATCCTGTATAAAAGATCAAGGATGGCAAAAATTGTGTCTTTTAGAGATAAAAATTGAAAAATCTCTGGTTGAATCATGCAAAAAAAATATAAGAAAGAGGATTCACATAAAATAGCAGAGATTAAAGAAGAGATATTGCAACTGAAGTAACAGAAATTCAAATGATCAAAACAGACTACTATGAACAATTATATGCCAACATATTGGAAAATCCAGAAAAGAATGGATAAATTCCTACAAAAATACAATCTACCAAGACTGAATCATGAAGAATTGGAAAATACGGACAAATAATGAATAAAAAGATTGAGTCAGCAACCAAAACAAAACAAAATAAAGCAAAAAAAGCCCACGAGCAGATGGCTTTATGGGTGAATTCTACAAGACATTTAAAGAAGAATTAATACCAATTCTCAAATTATTTGAAAAATGAAAGAAGGGAACACTTCCAAACTTATTTTGTGAGGCCAGCATTATCCTGATAGCAAAGCCAGATGAGGACAGTATAAGAAACAAAATTATAATCAATATCTCAGATGAAGATACATACAAAAATCATCAAAAACATACAACAAAAAAATCTAACCGTACATTGAAAGAATCATATGGCATTATCAAGTGGGATTAATTCCTGGGATACCGGGATAGTTCAACACATAAAAATCAATGTTTATTGATTTGCTACATCACACTAACAGAATGAAGGATAAAATCGTGATAATCTCAACAGGTACAGAAAAGTCACTTAACAAACTTCAACTGCTTTTCATGGTAAAAAATATATTCTAAGTATAGAAGGAAAGCAATGCAACAAAATAAAGACCATAACAATGCAACAGCTAACCTCATACTCAAAAAAAGCTTGAAGGCTTTTCTCTAAAATCAGGAAAGCCATAAGAATGTCGACTCTCACTAATTCTACTCAACATTGTACAGGAAGTCCCATGCAGAGAAATCAGTCATGAAAAATAAATGAAAGGCATTCAAATCAAAAAGGAAAAATAAAATTGTATCTTTTGGTAGATTACATAATCTTTTTATTGAAGTGTAGTGTAATTACAATATTATGTTAGTTTCAGGTGTACAGTAAAGTGACTTAGGTTTTGTCAGATTGTATGTATATATATATATGAGTGTGTGTATATATATGTATATATATGCCTGAAGACTCCAGCAAAAAAAGAGTAATAGCCAATGAAAACAGTACAGTTTCTGAATATAAAGTCAACGTAGAAAATTTACTTGCATTTCTATATATGAACAATGAACTATCTAAAAATAAATTATCAAAACAATCTTATTTCCATTGGAACTATATACGCATGCATGTATGTATATATGTAGTTAGGTATGTATGTATGTACGTATACCTCATCTTTGGGGTATGTGTGTATATATATCTCTCTCATGAATGAATTTGGTAAAGCTGTAGGATACAAAATTTATATACAGAAATTAGTTGCAGTTTTATACACTAATAATGAAGTATCAGAAAAAGAAATTAAGAAAACAATCCCATTTACCATTCCAACAAAAATAATAAAATATCTACGTATAAGCTATATCCTAAAGAGTACTTGTCCTCCAAAAACTGTATGATGCTCAGGAAGGAAATTGAAAATGACATGAACAGCTGGAAAGTTATACCATGTTTTTGGACTGAAGAATCAATATTGTTAAAATGATGATACTACCTAATGCAATGCACAGATGCTATGCAATCCACATCAAAATACTAATGGCATGATTCACAGAACTTGAACAGATAATTCTAAAGTTTGTATGGAAACACAAAAGACTCCAAGTAGCCAAAACAAACTTGAGAAAGAACAAACCTGGAGAAATCATATTCCCTCCCTTTAGAGTATACTACAAAGCTACAGTAATCAAAAAAGTATGGTACTGGTGCGAAACAGACACATATGTCCGTGGAAGAGAATACAGAGTGTAGAAATAAACTCAGGGGTTTATGATCAATTAATCTATAACAAAGGAGGGAAGAATATAAAATGGAGAAAATACAGTCACTTCAATGAGTGGTGCTGGGAAAACTGTATAGCTACATACAACAGAATGAAATTAGAACACTCTCTAACACCATATACAAAAATAAAATCAAAATCAGTTAAAGATCTAAATGTAAGACTGTGTACTCTAAAACTCCTAGAAGAAAACATAGGCAGAACACTCTTTGACATACATCACGGCAATATTTTTTTGGCTCTGGCTCCTAAAGTAAAGGAAATAAAAATAAAAATAAACAAATGGAACTTAATTAGTCAAAAGCTGTTGCATAGCAAAGGAAATCATTGACAAAATGAAAAAATGACCTACTGAATGGGAGAAAATATTTCCAAATGACATGATCGATAAGGGATTACTATCCAACATATATAGAGAGCTCATACAACTCAACATCAAAAAATGAACAACCTGATTTAAAAATGGGCAAACACATTGAATATACTCTTTTTTCCCCAAAGAGGACATGCAGATGGCCCATTTCTAATCATCAGGGAAATGCAAATCAAAACCACAAGGGGATATCACCTCACACTTGTCAGAGGGCTATTATCAGAAAGAACATGAGGGGTGGAGGGTGGGAAGGGATAGATGGGATTTCAAAATTGTTAAACAGATAAACAAGATTATACTGTATGCCACAGGGAAATATACACAAGATCTTACAGTAGCTCACAGAGAAAAAAATGTGACAATGAATATACCTATGTTCATGTATAACTGAAAAATTGTGCTCTACACTGGAATTTGACACAACACTGTAAAATGATTTTGAATCAATAAAAAAATGTAAAAAAAAAAGACATTGAAACAACCTAAATGTCCATCAACAGATGGCTGGATAAAGAAGTTGTGATATACTCATACAATGGAATACTACGCAGCCATAAAAAAGAATAAAATAATTCCATTTGTTGCAATATGGATGGACCTGGAGATTGTTACATTAAGTGAAGTAAGCCAGAAAGAGCAAGTCAAATACCATATGACATCACTTATATGTGAAATAAAAATATCACACAAATGAACTTATTTACTAAACAGAATCAGACTCATCAGACTCACAGACACAGAAAGCAAACCTATGGGTACCAAAGTGGAAAGCAGATGAGGGAGGAACCAATTAGAAGTTTGGAATGAGCAGATACAAAATACTATATATAACAGATAAGCAACAGGGTGTTACGGTATGACACAGAGAACTATACTCACTATCCTGTAAATAAACCATAATGGGAAAGAATATGAAAAAGAATATGTATATATATATATGTAAAGCTGAATCACTTTGCTGTACACCAGAAACTTACACAAAACTATAAATCAACTATAATTTTATTAAAATTTTTTAAAAGAATAAAGATACTACACAATTAATTTTCACCTCGAAGATCTAGAAAAAAAGAAAAAGCAAAGGTGAGCAAAGTAACAAAATAATAAAGATGAGACAAAAATAACTAAAATACAGACTTGTAATCCTGTATAAAAGATCAAGGATGGCAAAAATTGTGTCTTTTAGAGATAAAAATTGAAAAATCTCTGGTTGAATCGTGCAAAAAAAATATAAGAAAGAGGATTCACATAAAATAGCAGAGATTAAAGAAGAGATATTGCAACTGAAGTAACAGAAATTCAAATGATCAAAACAGACTACTATGAACAATTATATGCCAACATATTGGAAAATCCAGAAAAGAATGGATAAATTCCTACAAAAATACAATCTACCAAGACTGAATCATGAAGAATTGGAAAATACGGACAAATAATGAATAAAAAGATTGAGTCAGCAACCAAAACAAAACAAAATAAAGCAAAAAAAGCCCACGAGCAGATGGCTTTATGGGTGAATTCTACAAGACATTTAAAGAAGAATTAATACCAATTCTCAAATTATTTGAAAAATGAAAGAAGGGAACACTTCCAAACTTATTTTGTGAGGCCAGCATTATCCTGATAGCAAAGCCAGATGAGGACAGTATAAGAAACAAAATTATAATCAATATCTCAGATGAAGATAGATACAAAAATCATCAAAAACATACAACAAAAAAATCTAACCGTACATTAAAAGAATCATATGGCATTATCAAGTGGGATTAATTCCTGGGATACCGGGATAGTTCAACACATAAAAATCAATGTTTATTGATTTGCTACATCACACTAACAGAATGAAGGATAAAATCGTGATAATCTCAACAGGTACAGAAAAGTCACTTAACAAACTTCAACTGCTTTTCATGGTAAAAAATATATTCTAAGTATAGAAGGAAAGCAATGCAACAAAATAAAGACCATAACAATGCAACAGCTAACCTCATACTCAAAAAAAGCTTGAAGGCTTTTCTCTAAAATCAGGAAAGCCATAAGAATGTCGACTCTCACTAATTCTACTCAACATTGTACAGGAAGTCCCATGCAGAGAAATCAGTCATGAAAAATAAATGAAAGGCATTCAAATCAAAAAGGAAAAATAAAATTGTATCTTTTGGTAGATTTCATAATCTTTTTATTGAAGTGTAGTGTATTTACAATATTATGTTAGTTTCAGGTGTACAGTAAAGTGACTTAGGTTTTGTCAGATTGTATGTATATATATATATGAGTGTGTGTATATATATGTATATATATGCCTGAAGACTCCAGCAAAAAAAGAGTAATAGCCAATGAAAACAGTACAGTTTCTGAATATAAAGTCAACGTAGAAAATTTACTTGCATTTCTATATATGAACAATGAACTATCTAAAAATTAATTATCAAAACAATCTTATTTCCATTGGAACTATATATGCATGCATGTATGTATATATGTAGGTAGGTATGTATGTATGTATGTATACCTCATCTTTGGGCTATGTGTGTATATATATCTCTCTCATGAATGAATTTGGAAAAGCTGTAGGATACAAAATTTATATACAGAAATTAGTTGCAGTTTTATACACTAATACTGAAGTATCAGAAAAAGAAATTAAGAAAACAATCCCATTTACCGTTCCAACAAAAATAATAAAATATCTAGGTATAAGCTATATCCTAAAGAGTACTTGTCCTCCAAAAACTGTATGATGCTCAGGAAGGAAATTGAAAATGACATGAACAGCTGGAAAGTTATACCATGTTTTTGGACTGAAGAATCAATATTGTTAAAATGATGATACTACCTAATGCAATGCACAGATGCTATGCAATCCACATCAAAATACTAATGGCATGATTCACAGAACTTGAACAGATAATTCTAAAGTTTGTATGGAAACACAAAAGACTCCAAGTAGCCAAAACAAACTTGAGAAAGAACAAACCTGGAGAAATCATATTCCCTCCCTTTAGACTATACTACAAAGCTATAGTAATCAAAAAAGTATGGTACTGGTGCGAAACAGACACATATGTCCATGGAAGAGAATACAGAGTGTAGAAATAAACTCAGGGGTTTATGATCAATTAATCTATAACAAAGGAGGGAAGAATATAAAATGGAGAAAATACAGTCACTTCAATGAGTGGTGCTGGGAAAACTGTATAGCTACATACAACAGAATGAAATTAGAACTCTCTCTAACACCATATACAAAAATAAAATCAAAATCAGTTAAAGATCTAAATGTAAGACTGTGTACTCTAAAAGTCCTAGGAGAAAACATAGGCAGACCACTCTTTGACATACATCACGGCAATATTTTTTTGGCTCTGGCTCCTAAAGTAAAGGAAATAAAAATAAAAATAAACAAATGGAACTTAATTAGTCAAAAGCTGTTGCATAGCAAAGGAAATCATTGACAAAATGAAAAAATGACCTACTGAATGGGAGAAAATATTTCCAAATGACATGATCGATAAGGGATTACTATCCAACTTATATAGAGAGCTCATACAACTCAACATCAAAAAATGAACAACCTGATTTAAAAATGGGCAAACACATTGAATATACTCTTTTTCCCCAAAGAGGACATGCAGATGGCCCATTTCTAATCATCAGGGAAATGCAAATCAAAACCACAAGGGGATATCACCTCACACTTGTCAGAGGGCTATTATCAGAAAGAACATGAGGGGTGGAGGGTGGGAAGGGATAGATGGGATTTCAAAATTGTTAAACAGATAAACAAGATTATACTGTATGCCACAGGGAAATATACACAAGATCTTACAGTAGCTCACAGAGAAAAAAATGTGACAATGAATATACCTATGTTCATGTATAACTGAAAAATTGTGCTCTACACTGGAATTTGACACAACACTGTAAAATGATTTTGAATCAATAAAAAAATGTAAAAAAAAAAAGACATTGAAACAACCTAAATGTCCATCAACAGATGGCTGGATAAAGAAGTTGTGATATACTCATACAATGGACTACTACGCAGCCATAAAAAAGAATAAAATAATTCCATTTGTTGCAATATGGATGGACCTGGAGATTGTTACATTAAGTGAAGTAAGCCAGAAAGAGCAAGACAAATACCATATGACATCACTTATATGTGAAATAAAAATATCACACAAATGAACTTATTTACTAAACAGAATCAGACTCATCAGACTCACAGACACAGAAAGCAAACCTATGGGTACCAAAGTGGAAAGCAGATGAGGGAGGAACCAATTAGAAGTTTGGAATGAGCAGATACAAAATACTATATATAACAGATAAGCAACAGGGTGTTACGGTATGACACAGAGAACTATACTCACTATCCTGTAAATAAACCATAATGGGAAAGAATATGAAAAAGAATATGTATATATATATATGTAAAGCTGAATCACTTTGCTGTACACCAGAAACTTACACAAAACTATAAATCAAGTATAATTTTATCAAAATTTTTTAAAAGAATAAAGATACTACACAATTAATTTTCACCTCGAAGAACTAGAAAAAAAGAAAAAGCAAAGGTGAGCAAAGTAACAAAATAATAAAGATGAGACAAAAATAACTAAAATACAGACTAGTAATCCTGTATAAAAGATCAAGGATGGCAAAAATTGTGTCTTTTAGAGATAAAATTTGAAAAATCTCTGGTTGAATCGTGCAAAAAAAATATAAGAAAGAGGATTCACATAAAATAGCAGAGATTAAAGAAGAGATATTGCAACTGAAGTAACAGAAATTCAAATGATCAAAACAGACTACTATGAACAATTATATGCCAACATATTGGAAAATCCAGAAAAGAATGAATAAATTCCTACAAAAATACAATCTACCAAGACTGAATCATGAAGAATTGGAAAATACGGACAAATAATGAATAAAAAGATTGAGTCAGCAACCAAAACAAAACAAAATAAAGCAAAAAAAGCCCACGAGCAGATGGCTTTATGGGTGAATTCTACAAGACATTTAAAGAAGAATTAATACCAATTCTCAAATTATTTGAAAAATGAAAGAAGGGAACACTTCCAAACTTATTTTGTGAGGCCAGCATTATCCTGATAGCAAAGCCAGATGAGGACAGTATAAGAAACAAAATTATAATCAATATCTCAGATGAAGATAGATACAAAAATCATCAAAAACATACAACAAAAAAATCTAACCGTACATTAAAAGAATCATATGGCATTATAAAGTGGGATTAATTCCTGGGATACCGGGATAGTTCAACACATAAAAATCAATGTTTATTGATTTGCTACATCACACTAACAGAATGAAGGATAAAATCGTGATAATCTCAACAGGTACAGAAAAGTCACTTAACAAACTTCAACTGCTTTTCATGGTAAAAAATATATTCAAAGTATAGAAGGAAAGCAATGCAACAAAATAAAGACCATAACAATGCAACAGCTAACCTCATACTCAAAAAAAGCTTGAAGGCTTTTCTCTAAAATCAGGAAAGCCATAAGAATGTCGACTCTCACTAATTCTACTCAACATTGTACAGGAAGTCCCATGCAGAGAAATCAGTCATGAAAAATAAATGAAAGGCATTCAAATCAAAAAGGAAAAATAAAATTGTATCTTTTGGTAGATTACATAATCTTTTTATTGAAGTGTAGTGTAATTACAATATTATGTTAGTTTCAGGTGTACAGTAAAGTGACTTAGGTTTTGTCAGATTGTATGTATATATATATATGAGTGTGTGTATATATATGTATATATATGCCTGAAGACTCCAGCAAAAAAAGAGTAATAGCCAATGAAAACAGTACAGTTTCTGAATATAAAGTCAACGTAGAAAATTTACTTGCATTTCTATATATGAACAATGAACTATCTAAAAATAAATTATCAAAACAATCTTATTTCCATTGGAACTCTATATGCATGCATGTATGTATATATGTAGGTAGGTATGTATGTATGTACGTATACCTCATCTTTGGGGTATGTGTGTATATATATCTCTCTCATGAATGAATTTGGTAAAGCTGTAGGATACAAAATTTATATACAGAAATTAGTTGCAGTTTTATACACTAATAATGAAGTATCAGAAAAAGAAATTAAGAAAACAATCCCATTTACCATTCCAACAAAAATAATAAAATATCTAGGTATAAGCTATATCCTAAAGAGTACTTGTCCTCCAAAAACTGTATGATGCTCAGGAAGGAAATTGAAAATGACATGAACAGCTGGAAAGTTATACCATGTTTTTGGACTGAAGAATCAATATTGTTAAAATGATGATTCTACCTCATGCAATGCACAGATGCTATGCAATCCACATCAAAATACTAATGGCATGATTCACAGAACTTGAACAGATAATTCTAAAGTTTGTATGGAAACACAAAAGACTCCAAGTAGCCAAAACAAACTTGAGAAAGAACAAACCTGGAGAAATCATATTCCCTCCCTTTAGACTATACTACAAAGCTACAATAATCAAAAACGTATGGTACTGGTGCGAAACAGACACATATGTCCATGGAAGAGAATACAGAGTGTAGAAATAAACTCAGGGGTTTATGATCAATTAATCTATAACAAAGGAGGGAAGAATATAAAATGGAGAAAATACAGTCACTTCAATGAGTGGTGCTGGGAAAACTGTATAGCTACATACAACAGAATGAAATTAGAACACTCTCTAACACCATATACAAAAATAAAATCAAAATCAGTTAAAGATCTAAATGTAAGACTGTGTACTCTAAAAGTCCTAGGAGAAAACATAGGCAGACCACTCTTTGACATACATCACGGGAATATTTTTTTGGCTCTGGCTCCTAAAGTAAAGGAAATAAAAATAAAAATAAACAAATGGAACTTAATTAGTCAAAAGCTGTTGCATAGCAAAGGAAATCATTGACAAAATGAAAAAATGACCTACTGAATGGGAGAAAATATTTCCAAATGACATGATCGATAAGGGATTACTATCCAACATATATAGAGAGCTCATACAACTCAACATCAAAAAATGAACAACCTGATTTAAAAATGGGCAAACACATTGAATATACTCTTTTTTCCCCAAAGAGGACATGCAGATGGCCCATTTCTAATCATCAGGGAAATGCAAATCAAAACCACAAGGGGATATCACCTCACACTTGTCAGAGGGCTATTATCAGAAAGAACATGAGGGGTGGAGGGTGGGAAGGGATAGATGGGATTTCAAAATTGTTAAACAGATAAACAAGATTATACTGTATGCCACAGGGAAATATACACAAGATCTTACAGTAGCTCACAGAGAAAAAAATGTGACAATGAATATACCTATGTTCATGTATAACTGAAAAATTGTGCTCTACACTGGAATTTGACACAACACTGTAAAATGATTTTGAATCAATAAAAAAATGTAAAAAAAAAAAGACATTGAAACAACCTAAATGTCCATCAACAGATGGCTGGATAAAGAAGTTGTGATATACTCATACAATGGACTACTACGCAGCCATAAAAAAGAATAAAATAATTCCATTTGTTGCAATATGGATGGACCTGGAGATTGTTACATTAAGTGAAGTAAGCCAGAAAGAGCAAGACAAATACCATATGACATCACTTATATGTGAAATAAAAATATCACACAAATGAACTTATTTACTAAACAGAATCAGACTCATCAGACTCACAGACACAGAAAGCAAACCTATGGGTACCAAAGTGGAAAGCAGATGAGGGAGGAACCAATTAGAAGTTTGGAATGAGCAGATACAAAATACTATATATAACAGATAAGCAACAGGGTGTTACGGTATGACACAGAGAACTATACTCACTATCCTGTAAATAAACCATAATGGGAAAGAATATGAAAAAGAATATGTATATATATATATGTAAAGCTGAATTACTTTGCTGTACACCAGAAACTTACACAAAACTATAAATCAACTATAATTTTATTAAAATTTTTTAAAAGAATAAAGATACTACACAATTAATTTTCACCTCGAAGAACTAGAAAAAAAGAAAAAGCAAAGGTGAGCAAAGTAACAAAATAATAAAGATGAGACAAAAATAACTAAAATACAGACTAGTAATCCTGTATAAAAGATCAAGGATGGGAAAAATTGTGTCTTTTAAAGATAAAAATTGAAATTTCTCTGGTTGAATCGTGCAAAAAAATATAAGAAAGAGGATTCACATAAAAAAGCAGAGATTAAAGAAGAGATATTGCAACTGAAGTAACAGAAATTCAAATGATCGAAACAGACTACTATGAACAATTATATGCCAACATATTGGAAAATCCAGAAAAGAATGGATAAATTCCTACAAAAATACAACCTACCAAGACTGAATCATGAAGAATTGGAAAATACGGACAAATAATGAATAAAAAGATTGAGTCAGCAACCAAAACAAAACAAAATAAAGCAAAAAAAGCCCACGAGCAGATGGCTTTATGGGTGAATTCTACAAGACATTTAAAGAAGAATTAATACCAATTCTCAAATTATTTGAAAAATGAAAGAAGGGAACACTTCCAAACTTATTTTGTGAGGCCAGCATTATCCTGATAGCAAAGCCAGATGAGGACAGTATAAGAAACAAAATTAGAATCAATATCTCAGATGAAGATACATACAAAAATCATCAAAAACATACAACAAAAAAATCTAACCGTACATTGAAAGAATCATATGGCATTATCAAGTGGGATTAATTCCTGGGATACCGGGATAGTTCAACACATAAAAATCAATGTTTATTGATTTGCTACATCACACTAACAGAATGAAGGATAAAATCGTGATAATCTCAACAGGTACAGAAAAGTCACTTAACAAACTTCAACTGCTTTTCATGGTAAAAAATATATTCTAAGTATAGAAGGAAAGCAATGCAACAAAATAAAGACCATAACAATGCAACAGCTAACCTCATACTCAAAAAAAGCTTGAAGGCTTTTCTCTAAAATCAGGAAAGCCATAAGAATGTCGACTCTCACTAATTCTACTCAACATTGTACAGGAAGTCCCATGCAGAGAAATCAGTCATGAAAAATAAATGAAAGGCATTCAAATCAAAAAGGAAAAATAAAATTGTATCTTTTGGTAGATTACATAATCTTTTTATTGAAGTGTAGTGTAATTACAATATTATGTTAGTTTCAGGTGTACAGTAAAGTGACTTAGGTTTTGTCAGATTGTATGTATATATATATATGAGTGTGTGTATATATATGTATATATATGCCTGAAGACTCCAGCAAAAAAAGAGTAATAGCCAATGAAAACAGTACAGTTTCTGAATATAAAGTCAACGTAGAAAATTTACTTGCATTTCTATATATGAACAATGAACTATCTAAAAATAAATTATCAAAACAATCTTATTTCCATTGGAACTCTATATGCATGCATGTATATATATATGTAGGTAGGTATGTATGTATGTACGTATACCTCATCTTTGGGGTATGTGTGTATATATATCTCTCTCATGAATGAATTTGGTAAAGCTGTAGGATACAAAATTTATATACAGAAATTAGTTGCAGTTTTATACACTAATAATGAAGTATCAGAAAAAGAAATTAAGAAAACAATCCCATTTACCATTCCAACAAAAATAATAAAATATCTAGGTATAAGCTATATCCTAAAGAGTACTTGTCCTCCAAAAACTGTATGATGCTCAGGAAGGAAATTGAAAATGACATGAACAGCTGGAAAGTTATACCATGTTTTTGGACTGAAGAATCAATATTGTTAAAATGATGATTCTACCTCATGCAATGCACAGATGCTATGCAATCCACATCAAAATACTAATGGCATGATTCACAGAACTTGAACAGATAATTCTAAAGTTTGTATGGAAACACAAAAGACTCCAAGTAGCCAAAACAAACTTGAGAAAGAACAAACCTGGAGAAATCATATTCCCTCCCTTTAGACTATACTACAAAGCTACAATAATCAAAAACGTATGGTACTGGTGCGAAACAGACACATATGTCCGTGGAAGAGAATACAGAGTGTAGAAGTAAACTCAGGGGTTTATGATCAATTAATCTATAACAAAGGAGGGAAGAATATAAAATGGAGAAAATACAGTCACTTCAATGAGTGGTGCTGGGAAAACTGTATAGCTACATACAACAGAATGAAATTAAAACACTCTCTAACACCATATACAAAAATAAAATCAAAATCAGTTAAAGATCTAAATGTAAGATTGTGTACTCTAAAAGTCCTAGGAGAAAACATAGGCAGACCACTGTTTGACATACATCACGGCAATATTTTATGGCTCTGGCTCCTAAAGTAAAGGAAATAAAAATAAAAATAAACAAATGGAACTTAATTAGTCATAAGCTGTTTCATAGCAAAGGAAATCATTGACAAAATGAAAAAATGACCTACTGAATGGGAGAAAATATTTCCAAATGACATGATCGATAAGGGATTACTATCCAACATATATAGAGAGCTCATACATCTCAACATCAAAAAATGAACAACCTGATTTAAAAATGGGCAAACACATTGAATATACTCTTTTTTCCCCAAAGAGGACATGCAGATGGCCCATTTCTAATCATCAGGGAAATGCAAATCAAAACCACAAGGGGATATCACCTCACACTTGTCAGAGGGCTATTATCAGAAAGAACATGAGGGGTGGAGGGTGGGAAGGGATAGATGGGATTTCAAAATTGTTAAACAGATAAACAAGATTACACTGTATGGCACAGGGAAATATACACAAGATCTTACAGTAGCTCACAGAGAAAAAAATGTGACAATGAATATACCTATGTTCATGTATAACTGAAAAATTGTGCTCTACACTGGAATTTGACACAACACTGTAAAATGATTTTGAATCAATAAAAAAATGTAAAAAAAAAGACATTGAAACAACCTAAATGTCCATCAACAGATGGCTGGATAAAGAAGTTGTGATATACTCATACAATGGACTACTACGCAGCCATAAAAAAGAATAAAATAATTCCATTTGTTGCAATATGGATGGACCTGGAGATTGTTACATTAAGTGAAGTAAGCCAGAAAGAGCAAGACAAATACCATATGACATCACTTATATGTGAAATAAAAATATCACACAAATGAACTTATTTACTAAACAGAATCAGACTCATCAGACTCACAGACACAGAAAGCAAACTTATGGGTACCAAAGTGGAAAGCAGATGAGGGAGGAACCAATTAGAAGTTTGGAATGAGCAGATACAAAATACTATATATAACAGATAAGCAACAGGGTGTTACGGTATGACACAGAGAACTATACTCACTATCCTGTAAATAAACCATAATGGGAAAGAATATGAAAAAGAATATGTATATATATATATGTAAAGCTGAATCACTTTGCTGTACACCAGAAACTTACACAAAACTATAAATCAACTATAATTTTATTAAAATTTTTTAAAAGAATAAAGATACTACACAATTAATTTTCACCTCGAAGAACTAGAAAAAAAGAAAAAGCAAAGGTGAGCAAAGTAACAAAATAATAAAGATGAGACAAAAATAACTAAAATACAGACTAGTAATCCTGTATAAAAGATCAAGGATGGCAAAAATTGTGTCTTTTATAGATAAAAATTGAAAAATCTCTGGTTGAATCGTGCAAAAAAAATATAAGAAAGAGGATTCACATAAAATAGCAGAGATTAAAGAAGAGATATTGCAACTGAAGTAACAGAAATTCAAAAGATCAAAACAGACTACTATGAACAATTATATGGCAACATATTGGAAAATCCAGAAAAGAATGGATAAATTCCTACAAAAATACAATCTACCAAGACTGAATCATGAAGAATTGGAAAATACGGACAAATAATGAATAAAAAGATTGAGTCAGCAACCAAAACAAAACAAAATAAAGCAAAAAAAGCCCACGAGCAGATGGCTTTATGGGTGAATTCTACAAGACATTTAAAGAAGAATTAATACCAATTCTCAAGTTATTTGAAAAATGAAAGAAGGGAACACTTCCAAACTTATTTTGTGAGGCCAGCATTATCCTGATAGCAAAGCCAGATGAGGACAGTATAAGAAACAAAATTATAATCAATATCTCAGATGAAGATAGATACAAAAATCATCAAAAACATACAACAAAAAAATCTAACCGTACATTAAAAGAATCATATGGCATTATAAAGTGGGATTAATTCCTGGGATACCGGGATAGTTCAACACATAAAAATCAATGTTTATTGATTTGCTACATCACACTAACAGAATGAAGGATAAAATCGTGATAATCTCAACAGGTACAGAAAAGTCACTTAACAAAGTTCAACTGCTTTTCATGGAAAAAATATATTCTAAGTATAGAAGGAAAGCAATGCAACAAAATAAAGACCATAACAATGCAACAGCTAACCTCATACTCAAAAAAAGCTTGAAGGCTTTTCTCTAAAATCAGGAAAGCCATAAGAATTTCGACTCTCACTAATTCTACTCAACATTGTACAGGAAGTCCCATGCAGAGAAATCAGTCATGAAAAATAAATGAAAGGCATTCAAATCAAAAAGGAAAAATAAAATTGTATCTTTTGGTAGATTACATAATCTTTTTATTGAAGTGTAGTGTATTTACAATATTATGTTAGTTTCAGGTGTACACTAAAGTGACGTAGGTTTTGTCAGATTGTATGTATATATATATATGAGTGTGTGTATATATATGTAAATATATGCCTGAAGACTCCAGCAAAAAAAGAGTAATAGCCAATGAAAACAGTACAGTTTCTGAATATAAAGTCAACGTACAAAATTTACTTGCATTTCTATATATTAACAATGAACTATCTAAAAATAAATTATCAAAACAATTTTATTTCCATTGGAACTATATATGCATGCATGTAGGTATATATGTAGGTATGTATGTATGTATGTATGTATACCTCATCTTTGGGGTATGTGTGTATATATATCTCTCTCATGAATGAATTTGGTAAAGCTGTAGGATACAAAATTTATATACAGAAATTAGTTGCAGTTTTATACACTAATAATGAAGTATCAGAAAAAGAAATTAAGAAAACAATCCCATTTACCATTCCAACAGAAATAATAAAATATTTAGGTATAAGCTATATCCTAAAGAGTACTTGTCCTCCAAAAACTGTATGATGCTCAGGAAGGAAATTGAAAATGACATGAACAGCTGGAAAGTTATACCATGTTTTGGACTGAAGAATCAATATTGTTAAAATGATGATACTACCTCATGCAATGCACAGATGCTATGCAATCCACATCAAAATACTAATGGCATGATTCACAGAACTTGAACAGATAATTCTAAAGTTTGTATGGAAACACAAAAGACTCCAAGTAGCCAAAACAAACTTGAGAAAGAACAAACCTGGAGAAATCATATTCCCTCCCTTTAGACTATACTACAAAGCTACAGTAATCAAAAAAGTATGGTACTGGTGCGAAACAGACACATATGTCCATGGAAGAGAATACAGAGTGTAGAAATAAACTCAGGGGTTTATGGTCAATTAATCTATAACAAAGGAGGGAAGAATATAAAATGGAGAAAATACAGTCACTTCAATGAGTGGTGCTGGGAAAACTGTATAGCTACATACAACAGAATGAAATTAGAACACTCTCTAACACCATATACAAAAATAAAATCAAAATCAGTTAAAGATCTAAATGTAAGACTGTGTACTCTAAAACTCCTAGGAGAAAACATAGGCAGAACACTCTTTGACATACATCACAGCAAAATTTTTTTGGCTCTGGCTCCTAAAGTAAAGGAAATAAAAATAAAAATTAACAAGTGGAACTTAATTAGTCAAAAGCTGTTGCATAGCAAAGGAAATCATTGACAAAATGAAAAAATGACCTACTGAATGGGAGAAAATATTTCCAAATGACATGATCGATAAGGGATTACTATCCAACATATATAAAGAGCTCATACAACTCAACATCAAAAAATGAACAACCTGATTTAAAAATGGGCAAACACATTGAATATACTCTTTTTTCCCCAAAGAGGACATGCAGATGGCCCATTTCTAATCATCAGGGAAATGCAAATCAAAACCACAAGGGGATATCACCTCACACTTGTCAGAGGGCTATTATCACAAAGAACATGAGGGGTGGAGGGTGGGAAGGGATAGATGGGATTTCAAAATTTTTAAACAGATAAACAAGATTATACTGTATGGCACAGGGAAATATACACAAGATCTTACAGTAGCTCACAGAGAAAACAATGTGACAATGAATATACCTATGTTCATGTATAACTGAAAAATTGTGCTCTACACTGGAATTTGACACAACACTGTAAAATGATTTTGAATCAATAAAAAAATGTAAAAAAAAAGACATTGAAACAACCTAAATGTCCATCAACAGATGGCTGGATAAAGAAGTTGTGATATACTCATACAATGGAATACTACACAGCCATAAAAAAGGATAAAATAATTCCATTTGTTGCAATATGGATGGACCTGGAGATTGTTACATTAAGTGAAGTAAGCCAGAAAGAGCAAGACAAATACCATATGACATCACTTATATGTGAAATAAAAATATCACACAAATGAACTTATTTAATAAACAGAATCAGACACATCAGATTCACAGACACAGAAAGGAAACTTATGGGTACCAAAGTGGAAAGCAGATGAGGGAGGAACCAATTAGAAGTTTGGAATTAGCAGATACAGAATACTATATATAACAGATAAGCAACAGGGTGTTACGGTATGACACAGAGAACTATACTCACTATCCTGTAAATAAACCATAATGGGAAAGAATATGAAAAAGAATATGTATATATATATATGTAAAGCTGAATCACTTTGCTGTACACCAGAAACTTACACAATACTATAAATCAACTATAATTTAATTAAAATATTTTAAAAGAATAAAGATATTACACAATTAATTTTCACTTCGAAGAACTAGAGAAAAAGAAAAAGCAAAGGTGAGGAAAGTAACAAAATAATAAAGATGAGACAAAAATAACTAAAATACAGACTAGTATTCCTGTATAAAAGGTCAAGGATGGCAAAAATTGTGTCTTTTAAAGATAAAAATTGAAAAATCTCTGGTTGAATCATGCAAAAAAATATAAGAAAGAGGATTCACATAAAAAAGCAGAGATTAAAGAAGAGATATTGCAACTGAAGTAACAGAAATTCAAATGATCAAAACAGACTACTATGAACAATTATATGCCAACATATTGGAAAATCCAGAAAAGAATGGATAAATTCCTACAAAAATACAATCTACCAAGAGTGAATCATGAAGAATTGGAAAATACGGACAAATAATGAATAAAAACATTGAGTCAGCAACCAAAACAAAACAAAATAAAGCAAAAAAAGCCCACGAGCAGATGGCTTTATGGGTGAATTCTACAAGACATTTAAAGAAGAATTAATACCAATTCTCAAATTATTTGAAAAATGAAAGAAGGGAACACTTCCAAACTTATTTTGTGAGGCCAGCATTATCCTGATAGCAAAGCCAGATGAGGACAGTGTAAGAAACAAAATTATAATCAATATCTCAGATGAAGATAGATACAAAAATCATCAAAAACATACAACAAAAAAATCTAACAGTACATTAAAAGAATCATATGGCATTATCAAGTGGGATTAATTCCTGGGATACCGGGATAGTTCAACACATAAAAATCAATGTTTATTGATTTGCTACATCACACTAACAGAATGAAGGATAAAATCGTGATAATCTCAACAGGTACAGAAAAGTCACTTAACAAACTTCAACTGCTTTTCATGGTAAAACATATATTCTAAGTATAGAAGAAAAGCAATGCAACAAACTAAAGACCATAACAATGCAACAGCTAACCTCATACTCAAAATAAGCTTGAAGGCTTTTCTCTAAAATCAGGAAAGCCATAAGAATTTCGACTCTCACTAATTCTACTCAACATTGTACAGGAAGTCCCATGCAGAGAAATCAGTCATGAAAAATAAATGAAAGGCATTCAAATCAAAAAGGAAAAATAAAATTGTATCTTTTGGTAGATTACATAACCTTTTTATTGAAGTGTAGTGTATTTACAATATTATGTTAGTTTCAGGTGTACAGTAAAGTGACTTAGGTTTTTTCAGATTGTATGTATATATATATATATATATATATGAGTGTGTGTATATATATGTATATATATGCCTGAAGACTCCAGCAAAAAAAGAGTAATAGCCAATGAAAACAGTACAGTTTCTGAATATAAACTCAACGTACAAAATTTACTTGCATTTCTATATATTAACAATGAACTATCTAAAAATAAATTATCAATACAATCTTATTTCCATTGGAACTATATATGCATGCATGTATGTATATATGTAGCTAGGTATGTATGTATGTATGTATACCTCATCTTTGGGGTATGTGTGTATATATATCTCTCATGAATGAATTTGGTAAAGCTGTAGGATACAAAATTTATATACAGAAATTAGTTGCAGTTTTATACACTAATAATGAAGTATCAGAAGAAGGAATTAAGAAAACAATCCCATTTACCATTCCAACAAAAATAATACAATATCTAGGTATAAGCTATATCCTAAAGAGTACTTGTCCTCCAAAAACTGTATGATGCTCAGGAAGGAAATTGAAAATGACATGAACAGCTGGAAAGTTATACCATGTTTTTGGACTGAGGAATCAATATTGTTAAAATGATGATACTACCTAATGCAATGCACAAATGCTATGTAATCCACATCAAAATACTAATGGCATGATTCACAGAACTTGAACAGATAATTCTAAAGTTTGTATGGAAACACAAAAGACTCCAAGTAGCCAAAACAAACTTGAGAAAGAACAAACCTGGAGAAATCATATTCCGTCCATGTAGACTATACTACAAAGCTACAGTAATCAAAAAAGTATGGTACTGGTGCGAAACAGACATATATGTCCATGGAAGAGATTACAGAGTGTAGAAATAAACTCAGGGGTTTATGATCAATTAATCTATAACAAAGGAGGGAAGAATATAAAATGGAGAAAATACAGTCACTTCAATGAGTGGTGCTGGGAAAACTGTATAGCTACATACAACAGAATGAAATTAGAACACTCTCTAACACCATATACAAAAATAAAATCAAAATTAGTTAAAGATCTAAATGTAAGACTGTGTACTCTAAAACTCCTAGAAGAAAACATAGGCAGAACACTCTTTGACATACATCACGGCAATATTTTTTTGGCTCTGGCTCCTAAAATAAAGGAAATAAAAATAAAAATAAATAAATGGAACTTAATTAGACAAAAGCTGTTGCATAGCAAAGGAAATCATTGACAAATGAAAAAATGACCTACTGAATGGGAGAAAATATTTCCAAATGACATGATCGATAAGGGATTACTATCCAACATATATAAAGAGCTCATACAACTCAACATCAAAAAACGAACCACCTGATTTAAAAATGGGCAAACACATTGAATATACTCTTTTTTCCCCAAAGAGGACATGCAGATGGCCCATTTCTAATCATCAGGGAAATGCAAATCAAAACCACAAGGGGATATCACCTCACACTTGTCAGAGGGCTATTATCAGAAAGAACATGAGGGGTGGAGGGTGGGAAGGGATAGATGGGATTTCAAAATTGTTAAACAGATAAACAAGATTATACTGTATGGCACAGGGAAATATACACAAGATCTTACAGTAGCTCACAGAGAAAACAATGTGACAATGAATATACCTATGTTCATCTATAACTGAAAAATTGTGCTCTACACTGGAATTTGACACAACACTGTAAAATGATTTTGAATCAATAAAAAAAGGAAAAAAAAAGACATTGAAACAACCTAAATGTCCATCAACAGATGGCAGGATAAAGAAGTTGTGATATACTCATACAATGGAATACTACACAGCCATGAAAAAGGATAAAATAATTCCATTTGTTGCAATATGGATGGACCTGGAGATTGTTACATTAAGTGAAGTAAGCCAGAAAGAGCAAGACAAATACCATATGACATCACTTATATGTGAAATAAAAATATCACACAAATGAACTTATTTACTAAACAGAATCAGACTCATCAGATTCACAGACACAGAAAGCAAACTTATGGGTACCAAAGTGGAAAGCAGATGAGGGAGGAACCAATTAGAAGTTTGGAATTAGCAGATACAAAATACTATATATAACAGATAAGCAACAGGGTGTTACGGTATGACACAGAGAACTATACTCACTATCCTGTAAATAAACCATAATGGGAAAGAATATGAAAAAGAATATGTATATATATATATGTAAAGCTGAATCACTTTGCTGTACACCAGAAACTTACACAATACTATAAATCAACTATATTTTAATTAAAATATTTTAAAAGAATAAAGATATTACACAATTAATTTTCACCTCGAAGAACTAGAGAAAAAGAAAAAGCAAAGGTGAGGAAAGTAACAAAATAATAAAGATGAGACAAAAATAACTAAAATACAGACTAGTAATCCTGTATAAAAGATCAAGGATGGCAAAAATTGTGTCTTTTAAAGATAAAAATTGAAAAATCTCTGGTTGAATCGTGCAAAAAAATATAAGAAAGAGGATTCACATAAAAAAGCAGAGATTAAAGAAGAGATATTGCAACTGAAGTAACAGAAATTCAAATGATCAAAACAGACTACTATGAACAATTATATGCCAACATACTGGAAAATCCAGAAAAGAATGGATAAATTCCTACAAAAATACAACCTACCAAGACTGAATCATGAAGAATTGGAAAATACGGACAAATAATGAATAAAAAGATTGAGTCAGCAACCAAAACAAAACAAAATAAAGCAAAAAAAGCCCACGAGCAGATGGCTTTATGGGTGAATTCTACAAGACATTTAAAGAAGAATTAATACCAATTCTCAAATCATTTGAAAAATGAAAGAAGGGAACACTTCCAAACTTATTTTGTGAGGCCAGCATTATCCTGATAGCAAAGCCAGATGAGGACAGTATAAGAAACAAAATTATAATCAATATCTCAGATGAAGATACATACAAAAATCATCAAAAACATACAAGAAAAAAATCTAACAGTACATTAAAAGAATCATATGGCATTATCAAGTGGGATTAATTCCTGGGATACCGGGATAGTTCAACACATAAAAATCAATGTTTATTGATTTGCTACATCACACTAACAGAATGAAGGATAAAATCGTGATAATCTCAACAGGTACAGAAAAGTCACTTAACAAACTTCAACTGCTTTTCATGGTAAAACATATATTCTAAGTATAGAAGGAAAGCAATGCAACAAAATAAAGACCATAACAATGCAACAGCTAACCTCATACTCAAAATAAGCTTGAAGGCTTTTCTCTAAAATCAGGAAAGCCATAAGAATTTCGACTCTCACTAATTCTACTCAACATTGTACAGGAAGTCCCATGCAGAGAAATCAGTCATGAAAAATAAATGAAAGGCATTCAAATCAAAAAGGAAAAATAAAATTGTATCTTTTGGTAGATTACATAATCTTTTTATTGAAGTGTAGTGTATTTACAATATTATGTTAGTTTCAGGTGTACAGTAAAGTGACTTAGGTTTTTTCAGATTGTATGTATATATATATATATATATATATATATGAGTGTGTGTATATATATGTATATATATGCCTGAAGACTCCAGCAAAAAAAGAGTAATAGCCAATGAAAACAGTACAGTTTCTGAATATAAAGTCAACGTACAAAATTTACTTGCATTTCTATATATTAACAATGAACTATCTAAAAATAAATTATCAAAACAATCTTATTTCCATTGGAACTATATATGCATGCATGTATGTATATATGTAGGTAGGTATGTATGTATGTATGTATACCTCATCTTTGGGGTATGTGTGTATATATATCTCTCTCATGAATGAATTTGGTAAAGCTGTAGGATACAAAATTTATATACAGAAATTAGTTGCAGTTTTATACACTAATAATGAAGTATCAGAAGAAGAAATTAAGAAAACAATCCCATTTACCATTCCAACAAAAATAATAAAATATCTAGGTATAAGCTATATCCTAAAGAGTACTTGTCCTCCAAAAACTGTATGATGCTCAGGAAGGAAATTGAAAATGACATGAACAGCTGGAAAGTTATACCATGTTTTTGGACTGAGGAATCAATATTGTTAAAATGATGATACTACCTAATGCAATGCACAGATGCTATGCAATCCACATCAAAATACTAATGGCATGATTCACAGAACTTGAACAGATAATTCTAAAGTTTGTATGGAAACACAAAAGACTCCAAGTAGCCAAAACAAACTTGAGAAAGAACAAACCTGGAGAAATCATATTCCGTCCCTGTAGACTATACTACAAAGCTACAGTAATCAAAAAAGTATGGTACTGGTGCGAAACAGACACATATGTCCATGGAAGAGATTACAGAGTGTAGAAATAAACTCAGGGGTTTATGATCAATTAATCTATAACAAAGGAGGGAAGAATATAAAATGGAGAAAATACAGTCACTTCAATGAGTGGTGCTGGGAAAACTGTATAGCTACATACAACAGAATGAAATTAGAACACTCTCTAACACCATATACAAAAATAAAATCAAAATTAGTTAAAGATCTAAATGTAAGACTGTGTACTCTAAAACTCCTAGAAGAAAACATAGGCAGAACACTCTTTGACATACATCACGGCAATATTTTTTTGGCTCTGGCTCCTAAAATAAAGGAAATAAAAATAAAAATAAATAAATGGAACTTAATTAGACAAAAGCTGTTGCATAGCAAAGGAAATCATTGACAAATGAAAAAATGACCTACTGAATGGGAGAAAATATTTCCAAATGATATGATCGATAAGGGATTACTATCCAACATATATAAAGAGCTCATACAACTCAACATCAAAAAATGAACCACCTGATTTAAAAATGGGCAAACACATTGAATATACTCTTTTTTCCCCAAAGAGGACATGCAGATGGCCCATTTCTAATCATCAGGGAAATGCAAATCAAAACCACAAGGGGATATCACCTCACACTTGTCAGAGGGCTATTATCAGAAAGAACATGAGGGGTGGAGGGTGGGAAGGGATAGATGGGATTTCAAAATTGTTAAACAGATAAACAAGATTATACTGTATGGCACAGGGAAATATACACAAGATCTTACAGTAGCTCATAGAGAAAACAATGTGACAATGAATATACCTATGTTCATGTATAACTGAAAAATTGTGCTCTACACTGGAATTTGACACAACACTGTAAAATGATTTTGAATCAATAAAAAAAGGAAAAAAAAAGACATTGAAACAACCTAAATGTCCATCAACAGATGGCTGGATAAAGAAGTTGTGATATACTCATACAATGGAATACTACACAGCCATGAAAAAGGATAAAATAATTCCATTTGTTGCAATATGGATGGACCTGGAGATTGTTACATTAAGTGAAGTAAGCCAGAAAGAGAAAGACAAATACCATATGACATCACTTATATGTGAAATAAAAATATTACACAAATAAACTTATTTACTAAACAGAATCAGACTCATCAGATTCACAGACACAGAAAGCAAACTTATGGGTACCAAAGTGGAAAGAAGATGAGGGAGGAACCAATTAGAAGTTTGGAATTAGCAGATACAAAATACTATATATAACAGATAAGCAACAGGGTGTTACGGTATGACACAGAGAACTATACTCACTATCCTGTAAATAAACCATAATGGGAAAGAATATGAAAAAGAATATGTATATATATATATGTAAAGCTGAATCACTTTGCTGTACACCAGAAACTTACACAATACTATAAATCAACTATAATTTAATTAAAATATTTTAAAAGAATAAAGATATTACACAATTAATTTTCACCTCGAAGAACTAGAGAAAAAGAAAAAGCAAAGGTGAGGAAAGTAACAAAATAATAAAGATGAGACAAAAATAACTAAAATACAGACTAGTAATCCTGTATAAAAGGTCAAGGATGGCAAAAATTATGTCTTTTAAAGATAAAAATTGAAAAATCTCTGGTTGAATCGTGTAAAAAAATATAAGAAAGAGGATTCACATAAAAAAGCAGAGATTAAAGAAGAGATATTGCAACTGAAGTAACAGAAATTCAAATGATCAAAACAGACTACTATGAACAATTATATGCCAACATATTGGAAAATCCAGAAAAGAATGGATAAATTCCTACAAAAATACAACCTACCAAGACTGAATCATGAAGAATTGGAAAATACGGACAAATAATGAATAAAAAGATTGAGTCAGCAACCAAAACAAAACAAAATAAAGCAAAAAAAGCCCACGAGCAGATGGCTTTATGGGTGAATTCTACAAGACATTTAAAGAAGAATTAATACCAATTCTCAAATTATTTGAAAAATGAAAGAAGGGAACACTTCCAAACTTATTTTGTGAGGCCAGCATTATCCTGATAGCAAAGCCAGATGAGGACAGTATAAGAAACAAAATTATAATCAATATCTCAGATGAAGATACATACAAAAATCATCAAAAACATACAACAAAAAAATCTAACAGTACATTAAAAGAATCATATGGCATTATCAAGTGGGATTAATTCCTGGGATACCGGGATAGTTCAACACATAAAAATCAATGTTTATTGATTTGCTACATCACACTAACAGAATGAAGGATAAAATCGTGATAATCTCAACAGGTACAGAAAAGTCACTTAACAAACTTCAACTGCTTTTCATGGTAAAACATATATTCTAAGTATAGAAGGAAAGCAATGCAACAAAATAAAGACCATAACAATGCAACAGCTAACCTCATACTCAAAAAAAGCTTGAAGGCTTTTCTCTAAAATCAGGAAAGCCATAAGAATTTCGACTCTCACTAATTCTACTCAACATTGTACAGGAAGTCCCATGCAGAGAAATCAGTCATGAAAAATAAATGAAAGGCATTCAAATCAAAAAGGAAAAATAAAATTGTATCTTTTGGTAGATTACATAATCTTTTTATGGAAGTGTAGTGTATTTACAATATTATGTTAGTTTCAGGTGTACAGTAAAGTGACTTAGGTTTTTTCAGATTGTATGTATATATATATATATATATATATATGAGTGTGTGTATATATATGTATATATATGCCTGAAGACTCCAGCAAAAAAAGAGTAATAGCCAATGAAAACAGTACAGTTTCTGAATATAAAGTCAACGTACAAAATTTACTTGCATTTCTATATATTAACAATGAACTATCTAAAAATAAATTATCAAAACAATCTTATTTCCATTGGAACTATATATGCATGCATGTATGTATATATGTAGCTAGGTATGTATGTATGTATGTATACCTCATCTTTGGGGTATGTGTATATATATATCTCTCTCATGAATGAATTTGGTAAAGCTGTAGGATACAAAATTTATATACAGAAATTAGTTGCAGTTTTATACACTAATAATGAAGTATCAGAAGAAGAAATTAAGAAAACAATCCCATTTACCATTCCAACAAAAATAATAAAATATCTAGGTATAAGCTATATCCTAAAGAGTACTTGTCCTCCAAAAACTGTATGATGCTCAGGAAGGAAATTGAAAATGACATGAACAGCTGGAAAGTTATACCATGTTTTTGGACTGAGGAATCAATATTGTTAAAATGATGATACTACCTAATGCAATGCACAGATGCTATGCAATCCACATCAAAATACTAATGGCATGATTCACAGAACTTGAACAGATAATTCTAAAGTTTGTATGGAAACACAAAAGACTCCAAGTAGCCAAAACAAACTTGAGAAAGAACAAACCTGGAGAAATCATATTCCGTCCCTGTAGACTATACTACAAAGCTACAGTAATCAAAAAAGTATGGTACTGGTGCGAAACAGACACATATGTCCATGGAAGAGATTACAGAGTGTAGAAATAAACTCAGGGGTTTATGATCAATTAATCTATAACAAAGGAGGGAAGAATATAAAATGGAGAAAATACAGTCACTTCAATGAGTGGTGCTGGGAAAACTGTATAGCTACATACAACAGAATGAAATTAGAACACTCTCTAACACCATATACAAAAATAAAATCAAAATTAGTTAAAGATCTAAATGTAAGACTGTGTACTCTAAAACTCCTAGAAGAAAACATAGGCAGAACACTCTTTGACATACATCACGGCAATATTTTTTTGGCTCTGGCTCCTAAAATAAAGGAAATAAAAATAAAAATAAATAAATGGAACTTAATTAGACAAAAGCTGTTGCATAGCAAAGGAAATCATTGACAAATGAAAAAATGACCTACTGAATGGGAGAAAATATTTCCAAATGACATGATCGATAAGGGATTACTATCCAACGTATATAAAGAGCTCATACAACTCAACATCAAAAAATGAACAACCTGATTTAAAAATGGGCAAACACATTGAATATACTCTTTATTCCCCAAAGAGGACATGCAGATGGCCCATTTCTAATCATCAGGGAAATGCAAATCAAAACCACAAGGGGATATCACCTCACACTTGTCAGAGGGCTATTATCAGAAAGAACATGAGGGGTGGAGGGTGGGAAGGGATAGATGGGATTTCAAAATTGTTAAACAGATAAACAAGATTATACTGTATGGCACAGGGAAATATACACAAGATCTTACAGTAGCTCACAGAGAAAACAATGTGACAATGAATATACCTATGTTCATGTATAACTGAAAAATTGTGCTCTACACTGGAATTTGACACAACACTGTAAAATGATTTTGAATCAATAAAAAAAGGAAAAAAAAAAGATATTGAAACAACCTAAATGTCCATCAACAGATGGCTGGATATAGAAGTTGTGATATACTCATACAATGGAATACTACACAGCCATAAAAAAGGATAAAATAATTCCATTTGTTGCAATATGGATGGACCTGGAGATTGTTACATTAAGTGAAGTAAGCCAGAAAGAGCAAGACAAATACCATATGACATCACTTATATGTGAAATAAAAATATCACACAAATGAACTTATTTAATAAACAGAATCAGACTCATCAGATTCACAGACACAGAAAGCAAACTTATGGGTACCAAAGTGGAAAGAAGATGAGGGAGGAACAAATTAGAAGTTTGGAATTAGCAGATACAAAATACTATATATAACAGATAAGCAACAGGGTGTTACGGTATGACACAGAGAACGATACTCACTATCCTGTAAATAAACCATAATGGGAAAGAATATGAAAAAGAATATGTATATATATATATGTAAAGCTGAATCACTTTGCTGTACACCAGAAACTTACACAATACTATAAATCAACTATAATTTAATTAAAATATTTTAAAAGAATAAAGATATTACACAATTAATTTTCACCTCGAAGAACTAGAGAAAAAGAAAAAGCAAAGGTGAGGAAAGTAACAAAATAATAAAGATGAGACAAAAATAACTAAAATACAGACTAGTAATCCTGTATAAAAGGTCAAGGATGGCAAGAATTATGTCTTTTAAAGATAAAAATTGAAAAATCTCTGGTTGAATCGTGCAAAAAAATATAAGAAAGAGGATTCACATAAAAAAGCAGAGATTAAAGAAGAGATATTGCAACTGAAGTAACAGAAATTCAAATGATCAAAACAGACTACTATGAACAATTATATGCCAACATATTGGAAAATCCAGAAAAGAATGGATAAATTCCTACAAAAATACAACCTACCAAGACTGAATCATGAAGAATTGGAAAATACGGACAAATAATGAATAAAAAGATTGAGTCAGCAACCAAAACAAAACAAAATAAAGCATAAAAAGCCCACGAGCAGATGGCTTTATGGGTGAATTCTACAAGACATTTAAAGAAGAATTAATACCAATTCTCAAATTATTTGAAAAATGAAAGAAGGGAACACTTCCAAACTTATTTTGTGAGGCCAGCATTATCCTGATAGCAAAGCCAGATGAGGACAGTATAAGAAACAAAATTATAATCAATATCTCAGATGAAGATACATACAAAAATCATCAAAAACATACAACAAAAAAATCTAACAGTACATTAAAAGAATCATATGGCATTATCAAGTGGGATTAATTCCTGGGATACCGGGATAGTTCAACACATAAAAATCAATGTTTATTGATTTGCTACATCACACTAACAGAATGAAGGATAAAATCGTGATAATCTCAACAGGTACAGAAAAGTCACTTAACAAACTTCAACTGCTTTTCATGGCAAAAAAAATATTCTAAGTATAGAAGGAAAGCAATGCAACAAAATAAAGACCATAACAATGCAACAGCTAACCTCATACTCAAAAAAAGCTTGAAGGCTTTTCTCTAAAATCAGGAAAGCCATAAGAATTTCGACTCTCACTAATGCTACTCAACATTGTACAGGAAGTCCCATGTAGAGAAATCAGTCATGAAAAATAAATGAAAGGCATTCAAATCAAAAAGGAAAAATAAAATTGTATCTTTTGGTAGATTACATAATCTTTTTATTGAAGTGTAGTGTATTTACAATATTATGTTAGTTTCAGGTGTACAGTAAAGTGACTTAGGTTTTTTCAGATTGTATGTATATATATATATATATATATATATATATGAGTGTGTGTATATATATGTATATATATGCCTGAAGACTCCAGCAAAAAAAGAGTAATAGCCAATGAAAACAGTACAGTTTCTGAATATAAAGTCAACGTACAAAATTTACTTGCATTTCTATATATTAACAATGAACTATCTAAAAATAAATTATCAATACAGTCTTATTTCCATTGGAACTATATATGCATGCATGTATGTATATATGTAGCTAGGTATGTATGTATGTATGTATACCTCATCTTTGGGGTATGTGTATATATATATCTCTCTCATGAATGAATTTGGTAAAGCTGTAGGATACAAAATTTATATACAGAAATTAGTTGCAGTTTTATACACTAATAATGAAGTATCAGAAGAAGAAATTAAGAAAACAATCCCATTTACCATTCCAACAAAAATAATAAAATATCTAGGTATAAGCTATATCCTAAAGAGTACTTGTCCTCCAAAAACTGTATGATGCTCAGGAAGGAAATTGAAAATGACATGAACAGCTGGAAAGTTATACCATGTTTTTGGACTGAGGAATCAATATTGTTAAAATGATGATACTACCTAATGCAATGCACAGATGCTATGCAATCCACATCAAAATACTAATGGCATGATTCACAGAACTTGAACAGATAATTCTAAAGTTTGTATGGAAACACAAAAGACTCCAAGTAGCCAAAACAAACTTGAGAAAGAACAAACCTGGAGAAATCATATTCCGTCCCTGTAGACTATACTACAAAGCTACAGTAATCAAAAAAGTATGGTACTGGTGCGAAACAGACACATATGTCCATGGAAGAGATTACAGAGTGTAGAAATAAACTCAGGGGTTTATGATCAATTAATCTATAACAAAGGAGGGAAGAATATAAAATGGAGAAAATACAGTCACTTCAATGAGTGGTGCTGGGAAAACTGTATAGCTACATACAACAGAATGAAATTAGAACACTCTCTAACACCATATACAAAAATAAAATCAAAATTAGTTAAAGATCTAAATGTAAGACTGTGTACTCTAAAACTCCTAGAAGAAAACATAGGCAGAACACTCTTTGACATACATCACGGCAATATTTTTTTGGCTCTGGCTCCTAAAATAAAGGAAATAAAAATAAAAATAAATAAATGGAACTTAATTAGACAAAAGCTGTTGCATAGCAAAGGAAATCATTGACAAATGAAAAAATGACCTACTGAATGGGAGAAAATATTTCCAAATGACATGATCGATAAGGGATTACTATCCAACGTATATAAAGAGCTCATACAACTCAACATCAAAAAATGAACAACCTGATTTAAAAATGGGCAAACACATTGAATATACTCTTTATTCCCCAAAGAGGACATGCAGATGGCCCATTTCTAATCATCAGGGAAATGCAAATCAAAACCACAAGGGGATATCACCTCACACTTGTCAGAGGGCTATTATCAGAAAGAACATGAGGGGTGGAGGGTGGGAAGGGATAGATGGGATTTCAAAATTGTTAAACAGATAAACAAGATTATACTGTATGGCACAGGGAAATATACACAAGATCTTACAGTAGCTCACAGAGAAAACAATGTGACAATGAATATACCTATGTTCATGTATAACTGAAAAATTGTGCTCTACACTGGAATTTGACACAACACTGTAAAATGATTTTGAATCAATAAAAAAAGGAAAAAAAAAAGATATTGAAACAACCTAAATGTCCATCAACAGATGGCTGGATATAGAAGTTGTGATATACTCATACAATGGAATACTACACAGCCATAAAAAAGGATAAAATAATTCCATTTGTTGCAATATGGATGGACCTGGAGATTGTTACATTAAGTGAAGTAAGCCAGAAAGAGCAAGACAAATACCATATGACATCACTTATATGTGAAATAAAAATATCACACAAATGAACTTATTTAATAAACAGAATCAGACTCATCAGATTCACAGACACAGAAAGCAAACTTATGGGTACCAAAGTGGAAAGAAGATGAGGGAGGAACAAATTAGAAGTTTGGAATTAGCAGATACAAAATACTATATATAACAGATAAGCAACAGGGTGTTACGGTATGACACAGAGAACGATACTCACTATCCTGTAAATAAACCATAATGGGAAAGAATATGAAAAAGAATATGTATATATATATATGTAAAGCTGAATCACTTTGCTGTACACCAGAAACTTACACAATACTATAAATCAACTATAATTTAATTAAAATATTTTAAAAGAATAAAGATATTACACAATTAATTTTCACCTCGAAGAACTAGAGAAAAAGAAAAAGCAAAGGTGAGGAAAGTAACAAAATAATAAAGATGAGACAAAAATAACTAAAATACAGACTAGTAATCCTGTATAAAAGGTCAAGGATGGCAAGAATTATGTCTTTTAAAGATAAAAATTGAAAAATCTCTGGTTGAATCGTGCAAAAAAATATAAGAAAGAGGATTCACATAAAAAAGCAGAGATTAAAGAAGAGATATTGCAACTGAAGTAACAGAAATTCAAATGATCAAAACAGACTACTATGAACAATTATATGCCAACATATTGGAAAATCCAGAAAAGAATGGATAAATTCCTACAAAAATACAACCTACCAAGACTGAATCATGAAGAATTGGAAAATACGGACAAATAATGAATAAAAAGATTGAGTCAGCAACCAAAACAAAACAAAATAAAGCATAAAAAGCCCACGAGCAGATGGCTTTATGGGTGAATTCTACAAGACATTTAAAGAAGAATTAATACCAATTCTCAAATTATTTGAAAAATGAAAGAAGGGAACACTTCCAAACTTATTTTGTGAGGCCAGCATTATCCTGATAGCAAAGCCAGATGAGGACAGTATAAGAAACAAAATTATAATCAATATCTCAGATGAAGATACATACAAAAATCATCAAAAACATACAACAAAAAAATCTAACAGTACATTAAAAGAATCATATGGCATTATCAAGTGGGATTAATTCCTGGGATACCGGGATAGTTCAACACATAAAAATCAATGTTTATTGATTTGCTACATCACACTAACAGAATGAAGGATAAAATCGTGATAATCTCAACAGGTACAGAAAAGTCACTTAACAAACTTCAACTGCTTTTCATGGCAAAAAAAATATTCTAAGTATAGAAGGAAAGCAATGCAACAAAATAAAGACCATAACAATGCAACAGCTAACCTCATACTCAAAAAAAGCTTGAAGGCTTTTCTCTAAAATCAGGAAAGCCATAAGAATTTCGACTCTCACTAATGCTACTCAACATTGTACAGGAAGTCCCATGTAGAGAAATCAGTCATGAAAAATAAATGAAAGGCATTCAAATCAAAAAGGAAAAATAAAATTGTATCTTTTGGTAGATTACATAATCTTTTTATTGAAGTGTAGTGTATTTACAATATTATGTTAGTTTCAGGTGTACAGTAAAGTGACTTAGGTTTTTTCAGATTGTATGTATATATATATATATATATATATATATATGAGTGTGTGTATATATATGTATATATATGCCTGAAGACTCCAGCAAAAAAAGAGTAATAGCCAATGAAAACAGTACAGTTTCTGAATATAAAGTCAACGTACAAAATTTACTTGCATTTCTATATATTAACAATGAACTATCTAAAAATAAATTATCAATACAGTCTTATTTCCATTGGAACTATATATGCATGCATGTATGTATATATGTAGCTAGATATGTATGTATGTATGTATACCTCATCTTTGGGGTATGTGTGTATATATATCTCTCTCATGAATGAATTTGGTAAAGCTGTAGGATACAAAATTTATATACAGAAATTAGTTGCAGTTTTATACACTAATAATGAAGTATCAGAAGAAGAAATTAAGAAAACAATCCCATTTACCATTCCAACAAAAATAATAAAATATCTAGGTATAAGCTATATCCTAAAGAGTACTTGTCCTCCAAAAACTGTATGATGCTCAGGAAGGAAATTGAAAATGACATGAACAGCTGGAAAGTTATACCATGTTTTTGGACTGAGGAATCAATATTGTTAAAATGATGATACTACCTAATGCAATGCACAGATGCTATGCAATCCACATCAAAATACTAATGGCATGATTCACAGAACTTGAACAGATAATTCTAAAGTTTGTATGGAAACACAAAAGACTCCAAGTAGCCAAAACAAACTTGAGAAAGAACAAACCTGGAGAAATCATATTCCGTCCCTGTAGACTATACTACAAAGCTACAGTAATCAAAAAAGTATGGTACTGGTGCGAAACAGACACATATGTCCATGGAAGAGATTACAGAGTGTAGAAATAAACTCAGGGGTTTATGATCAATTAATCTATAACAAAGGAGGGAAGAATATAAAATGGAGAAAATACAGTCACTTCAATGAGTGGTGCTGGGAAAACTGTATAGCTACATACAACAGAATGAAATTAGAACACTCTCTAACACCATATACAAAAATAAAATCAAAATTAGTTAAAGATCTAAATGTAAGACTGTGTACTCTAAAACTCCTAGAAGAAAACATAGGCAGAACACTCTTTGACATACATAACGGCAATATTTTTTTGGCTCTGGCTCCTAAAATAAAGGAAATAAAAATAAAAATAAATAAATGGAACTTAATTAGACAAAAGCTGTTGCATAGCAAAGGAAATCATTGACAAATGAAAAAATGACCTACTGAATGGGAGAAAATATTTCCAAATGACATGATCGATAAGGGATTACTATCCAACATATATAAAGAGCTCATACAACTCAACATCAAAAAATGAACAACCTGATTTAAAAATGGGCAAACACATTGAATATACTCTTTTTTCCCCAAAGAGGACATGCAGATGGCCTATTTCTAATCATCAGGGAAATGCAAATCAAAACCACAAGGGGATATCACCTCACACTTGTCAGAGGGCTATTATCAGAAAGAACATGAGGGGTGGAGGGTGGGAAGGGATAGATGGGATTTCAAAATTGTTAAACAGATAAACAAGATTATACTGTATGGCACAGGGAAATATACACAACATCTTACAGTAGCTCACAGAGAAAACAATGTGACAATGAATATACCTATGTTCATGTATAACTGAAAAATTGTGCTCTACACTGGAATTTGACACAACACTGTAAAATGATTTTGAATCAATAAAAAAAGGAAAAAAAAAGATATTGAAACAACCTAAATGTCCATCAACAGATGGCTGGATATAGAAGTTGTGATATACTCATACAATGGAATACTACACAGCCATAAAAAAGGATAAAATAATTCCATTTGTTGCAATATGGATGGACCTGGAGATTGTTACATTAAGTGAAGTAAGCCAGAAAGAGCAAGACAAATACCATATGACATCACTTATATGTGAAATAAAAATATCACACAAATGAACTTATTTAATAAACAGAATCAGACTCATCAGATTCACAGACACAGAAAGCAAACTTATGGGTACCAAAGTGGAAAGAAGATGAGGGAGGAACAAATTAGAAGTTTGGAATTAGCAGATACAAAATACTATATATAACAGATAAGCAACAGGGTGTTACGGTATGACACAGAGAACGATACTCACTATCCTGTAAATAAACCATAATGGGAAAGAATATGAAAAAGAATATGTATATATATATATGTAAAGCTGAATCACTTTGCTGTACACCAGAAACTTACACAATACTATAAATCAACTATAATTTAATTAAAATATTTTAAAAGAATAAAGATATTACACAATTAATTTTCACCTCGAAGAACTAGAGAAAAAGAAAAAGCAAAGGTGAGGAAAGTAACAAAATAATAAAGATGAGACAAAAATAACTAAAATACAGACTAGTAATCCTGTATAAAAGGTCAAGGATGGCAAAAATTATGTCTTTTAAAGATAAAAATTGAAAAATCTCTGGTTGAATCGTGCAAAAAAATATAAGAAAGAGGATTCACATAAAAAAGCAGAGATTAAAGAAGAGATATTGCAACTGAAGTAACAGAAATTCAAATGATCAAAACAGACTACTATGAACAATTATATGCCAACATATTGGAAAATCCAGAAAAGAATGGATAAATTCCTACAAAAATACAACCTACCAAGACTGAATCATGAAGAATTGGAAAATACGGACAAATAATGAATAAAAAGATTGAGTCAGCAACCAAAACAAAACAAAATAAAGCAAAAAAAGCCCACGAGCAGATGGCTTTATGGGTGAATTCTACAAGACATTTAAAGAAGAATTAATACCAATTCTCAAATTATTTGAAAAATGAAAGAAGGGAACACTTCCAAACTTATTTTGTGAGGCCAGCATTATCCTGATAGCAAAGCCAGATGAGGACAGTATAAGAAACAAAATTATAATCAATATCTCAGATGAAGATACATACAAAAATCATCAAAAACATACAACAAAAAAATCTAACAGTACATTAAAAGAATCATATGGCATTATCAAGTGGGATTAATTCCTGGGATACCGGGATAGTTCAACACATAAAAATCAATGTTTATTGATTTGCTACATCACACTAACAGAATGAAGGATAAAATCGTGATAATCTCAACAGGTACAGAAAAGTCACTTAACAAACTTCAACTGCTTTTCATGGTAAAACATATATTCTAAGTATAGAAGGAAAGCAATGCAACAAAATAAAGACCATAACAATGCAACAGCTAACCTCATACTCAAAAAAAGCTTGAAGGCTTTTCTCTAAAATCAGGAAAGCCATAAGAATTTCGACTCTCACTAATGCTACTCAACATTGTACAGGAAGTCCCATGCAGAGAAATCAGTCATGAAAAATAAATGAAAGGCATTCAAATCAAAAAGGAAAAATAAAATTGTATCTTTTGGTAGATTACATAATCTTTTTATGGAAGTGTAGTGTATTTACAATATTATGTTAGTTTCAGGTGTACAGTAAAGTGACTTAGGTTTTTTCAGATTGTATGTATATATATATATATATATATATATGAGTGTGTGTATATATATGTATATATATGCCTGAAGACTCCAGCAAAAAAAGAGTAATAGCCAATGAAAACAGTACAGTTTCTGAATATAAAGTCAACGTACAAAATTTACTTGCATTTCTATATATTAACAATGAACTATCTAAAAATAAATTATCAAAACAATCTTATTTCCATTGGAACTATATATGCATGCATGTATGTATATATGTAGCTAGGTATGTATGTATGTATGTATACCTCATCTTTGGGGTATGTGTATATATATATCTCTCTCATGAATGAATTTGGTAAAGCTGTAGGATACAAAATTTATATACAGAAATTAGTTGCAGTTTTATACACTAATAATGAAGTATCAGAAGAAGAAATTAAGAAAACAATCCCATTTACCATTCCAACAAAAATAATAAAATATCTAGGTATAAGCTATATCCTAAAGAGTACTTGTCCTCCAAAAACTGTATGATGCTCAGGAAGGAAATTGAAAATGACATGAACAGCTGGAAAGTTATACCATGTTTTTGGACTGAGGAATCAATATTGTTAAAATGATGATACTACCTAATGCAATGCACAGATGCTATGCAATCCACATCAAAATACTAATGGCATGATTCACAGAACTTGAACAGATAATTCTAAAGTTTGTATGGAAACACAAAAGACTCCAAGTAGCCAAAACAAACTTGAGAAAGAACAAACCTGGAGAAATCATATTCCGTCCCTGTAGACTATACTACAAAGCTACAGTAATCAAAAAAGTATGGTACTGGTGCGAAACAGACACATATGTCCATGGAAGAGATTACAGAGTGTAGAAATAAACTCAGGGGTTTATGATCAATTAATCTATAACAAAGGAGGGAAGAATATAAAATGGAGAAAATACAGTCACTTCAATGAGTGGTGCTGGGAAAACTGTATAGCTACATACAACAGAATGAAATTAGAACACTCTCTAACACCATATACAAAAATAAAATCAAAATTAGTTAAAGATCTAAATGTAAGACTGTGTACTCTAAAACTCCTAGAAGAAAACATAGGCAGAACACTCTTTGACATACATCACGGCAATATTTTTTTGGCTCTGGCTCCTAAAATAAAGGAAATAAAAATAAAAATAAATAAATGGAACTTAATTAGACAAAAGCTGTTGCATAGCAAAGGAAATCATTGACAAATGAAAAAATGACCTACTGAATGGGAGAAAATATTTCCAAATGACATGATCGATAAGGGATTACTATCCAACATATATAAAGAGCTCATACAACTCAACATCAAAAAATGAACAACCTGATTTAAAAATGGGCAAACACATTGAATATACTCTTTATTCCCCAAAGAGGACATGCAGATGGCCCATTTCTAATCATCAGGGAAATGCAAATCAAAACCACAAGGGGATATCACCTCACACTTGTCAGAGGGCTATTATCAGAAAGAACATGAGGGGTGGAGGGTGGGAAGGGATAGATGGGATTTCAAAATTGTTAAACAGATAAACAAGATTATACTGTATGGCACAGGGAAATATACACAAGATCTTACAGTAGCTCACAGAGAAAACAATGTGACAATGAATATACCTATGTTCATGTATAACTGAAAAATTGTGCTCTACACTGGAATTTGACACAACACTGTAAAATGATTTTGAATCAATAAAAAAAGGAAAAAAAAAAGATATTGAAACAACCTAAATGTCCATCAACAGATGGCTGGATATAGAAGTTGTGATATACTCATACAATGGAATACTACACAGCCATAAAAAAGGATAAAATAATTCCATTTGTTGCAATATGGATGGACCTGGAGATTGTTACATTAAGTGAAGTAAGCCAGAAAGAGCAAGACAAATACCATATGACATCACTTATATGTGAAATAAAAATATCACACAAATGAACTTATTTAATAAACAGAATCAGACTCATCAGATTCACAGACACAGAAAGCAAACTTATGGGTACCAAAGTGGAAAGAAGATGAGGGAGGAACAAATTAGAAGTTTGGAATTAGCAGATACAAAATACTATATATAACAGATAAGCAACAGGGTGTTACGGTATGACACAGAGAACGATACTCACTATCCTGTAAATAAACCATAATGGGAAAGAATATGAAAAAGAATATGTATATATATATATGTAAAGCTGAATCACTTTGCTGTACACCAGAAACTTACACAATACTATAAATCAACTATAATTTAATTAAAATATTTTAAAAGAATAAAGATATTACACAATTAATTTTCACCTCGAAGAACTAGAGAAAAAGAAAAAGCAAAGGTGAGGAAAGTAACAAAATAATAAAGATGAGACAAAAATAACTAAAATACAGACTAGTAATCCTGTATAAAAGGTCAAGGATGGCAAGAATTATGTCTTTTAAAGATAAAAATTGAAAAATCTCTGGTTGAATCGTGCAAAAAAATATAAGAAAGAGGATTCACATAAAAAAGCAGAGATTAAAGAAGAGATATTGCAACTGAAGTAACAGAAATTCAAATGATCAAAACAGACTACTATGAACAATTATATGCCAACATATTGGAAAATCCAGAAAAGAATGGATAAATTCCTACAAAAATACAACCTACCAAGACTGAATCATGAAGAATTGGAAAATACGGACAAATAATGAATAAAAAGATTGAGTCAGCAACCAAAACAAAACAAAATAAAGCAAAAAAAGCCCACGAGCAGATGGCTTTATGGGTGAATTCTACAAGACATTTAAAGAAGAATTAATACCAATTCTCAAATTATTTGAAAAATGAAAGAAGGGAACACTTCCAAACTTATTTTGTGAGGCCAGCATTATCCTGATAGCAAAGCCAGATGAGGACAGTATAAGAAACAAAATTATAATCAATATCTCAGATGAAGATACATACAAAAATCATCAAAAACATACAACAAAAAAATCTAACAGTACATTAAAAGAATCATATGGCATTATCAAGTGGGATTAATTCCTGGGATACCGGGATAGTTCAACACATAAAAATCAATGTTTATTGATTTGCTACATCACACTAACAGAATGAAGGATAAAATCGTGATAATCTCAACAGGTACAGAAAAGTCACTTAACAAACTTCAACTGCTTTTCATGGTAAAACATATATTCTAAGTATAGAAGGAAAGCAATGCAACAAAATAAAGACCATAACAATGCAACAGCTAACCTCATACTCAAAAAAAGCTTGAAGGCTTTTCTCTAAAATCAGGAAAGCCATAAGAATTTCGACTCTCACTAATTCTACTCAACATTGTACAGGAAGTCCCATGCAGAGAAATCAGTCATGAAAAATAAATGAAAGGCATTCAAATCAAAAAGGAAAAATAAAATTGTATCTTTTGGTAGATTACATAATCTTTTTATGGAAGTGTAGTGTATTTACAATATTATGTTAGTTTCAGGTGTACAGTAAAGTGACTTAGGTTTTTTCAGATTGTATGTATATATATATATATATATATATATGAGTGTGTGTATATATATGTATATATATGCCTGAAGACTCCAGCAAAAAAAGAGTAATAGCCAATGAAAACAGTACAGTTTCTGAATATAAAGTCAACGTACAAAATTTACTTGCATTTCTATATATTAACAATGAACTATCTAAAAATAAATTATCAAAACAATCTTATTTCCATTGGAACTATATATGCATGCATGTATGTATATATGTAGCTAGGTATGTATGTATGTATGTATACCTCATCTTTGGGGTATGTGTGTATATATATCTCTCTCATGAATGAATTTGGTAAAGCTGTAGGATACAAAATTTATATACAGAAATTAGTTGCAGTTTTATACACTAATAATGAAGTATCAGAAGAAGATAAGAAAACAATCCCATTTACCATTCCAACAAAAATAATAAAATATCTAGGTATAAGCTATATCCTAAAGAGTACTTGTCCTCCAAAAACTGTATGATGCTCAGGAAGGAAATTGAAAATGACATGAACAGCTGGAAAGTTATACCATGTTTTTGGACTGAGGAATCAATATTGTTAAAATGATGATACTACCTAATGCAATGCACAGATGCTATGCAATCCACATCAAAATACTAATGGCATGATTCACAGAACTTGAACAGATAATTCTAAAGTTTGTATGGAAACACAAAAGACTCCAAGTAGCCAAAACAAACTTGAGAAAGAACAAACCTGGAGAAATCATATTCCGTCCCTGTAGACTATACTACAAAGCTACAGTAATCAAAAAAGTATGGTACTGGTGCGAAACAGACACATATGTCCATGGAAGAGATTACAGAGTGTAGAAATAAACTCAGGGGTTTATGATCAATTAATCTATAACAAAGGAGGGAAGAATATAAAATGGAGAAAATACAGTCACTTCAATGAGTGGTGCTGGGAAAACTGTATAGCTACATACAACAGAATGAAATTAGAACACTCTCTAACACCATATACAAAAATAAAATCAAAATTAGTTAAAGATCTAAATGTAAGACTGTGTACTCTAAAACTCCTAGAAGAAAACATAGGCAGAACACTCTTTGACATACATCACGGCAATATTTTTTTGGCTCTGGCTCCTAAAATAAAGGAAATAAAAATAAAAATAAATAAATGGAACTTAATTAGACAAAAGCTGTTGCATAGCAAAGGAAATCATTGACAAATGAAAAAATGACCTACTGAATGGGAGAAAATATTTCCAAATGACATGATCGATAAGGGATTACTATCCAACATATATAAAGAGCTCATACAACTCAACATCAAAAAATGAACAACCTGATTTAAAAATGGGCAAACACATTGAATATACTCTTTATTCCCCAAAGAGGACATGCAGATGGCCCATTTCTAATCATCAGGGAAATGCAAATCAAAACCACAAGGGGATATCACCTCACACTTGTCAGAGGGCTATTATCAGAAAGAACATGAGGGGTGGAGGGTGGGAAGGGATAGATGGGATTTCAAAATTGTTAAACAGATAAACAAGATTATACTGTATGGCACAGGGAAATATACACAAGATCTTACAGTAGCTCACAGAGAAAACAATGTGACAATGAATATACCTATGTTCATGTATAACTGAAAAATTGTGCTCTACACTGGAATTTGACACAACACTGTAAAATGATTTTGAATCAATAAAAAAAGGAAAAAAAAAAGATATTGAAACAACCTAAATGTCCATCAACAGATGGCTGGATATAGAAGTTGTGATATACTCATACAATGGAATACTACACAGCCATAAAAAAGGATAAAATAATTCCATTTGTTGCAATATGGATGGACCTGGAGATTGTTACATTAAGTGAAGTAAGCCAGAAAGAGCAAGACAAATACCATATGACATCACTTATATGTGAAATAAAAATATCACACAAATGAACTTATTTAATAAACAGAATCAGACTCATCAGATTCACAGACACAGAAAGCAAACTTATGGGTACCAAAGTGGAAAGAAGATGAGGGAGGAACAAATTAGAAGTTTGGAATTAGCAGATACAAAATACTATATATAACAGATAAGCAACAGGGTGTTACGGTATGACACAGAGAACGATACTCACTATCCTGTAAATAAACCATAATGGGAAAGAATATGAAAAAGAATATGTATATATATATATGTAAAGCTGAATCACTTTGCTGTACACCAGAAACTTACACAATACTATAAATCAACTATAATTTAATTAAAATATTTTAAAAGAATAAAGATATTACACAATTAATTTTCACCTCGAAGAACTAGAGAAAAAGAAAAAGCAAAGGTGAGGAAAGTAACAAAATAATAAAGATGAGACAAAAATAACTAAAATACAGACTAGTAATCCTGTATAAAAGGTCAAGGATGGCAAGAATTATGTCTTTTAAAGATAAAAATTGAAAAATCTCTGGTTGAATCGTGCAAAAAAATATAAGAAAGAGGATTCACATAAAAAAGCAGAGATTAAAGAAGAGATATTGCAACTGAAGTAACAGAAATTCAAATGATCAAAACAGACTACTATGAACAATTATATGCCAACATATTGGAAAATCCAGAAAAGAATGGATAAATTCCTACAAAAATACAACCTACCAAGACTGAATCATGAAGAATTGGAAAATACGGACAAATAATGAATAAAAAGATTGAGTCAGCAACCAAAACAAAACAAAATAAAGCAAAAAAAGCCCACGAGCAGATGGCTTTATGGGTGAATTCTACAAGACATTTAAAGAAGAATTAATACCAATTCTCAAATTATTTGAAAAATGAAAGAAGGGAACACTTCCAAACTTATTTTGTGAGGCCAGCATTATCCTGATAGCAAAGCCAGATGAGGACAGTATAAGAAACAAAATTATAATCAATATCTCAGATGAAGATACATACAAAAATCATCAAAAACATACAACAAAAAAATCTAACAGTACATTAAAAGAATCATATGGCATTATCAAGTGGGATTAATTCCTGGGATACCGGGATAGTTCAACACATAAAAATCAATGTTTATTGATTTGCTACATCACACTAACAGAATGAAGGATAAAATCGTGATAATCTCAACAGGTACAGAAAAGTCACTTAACAAACTTCAACTGCTTTTCATGGCAAAAAAAATATTCTAAGTATAGAAGGAAAGCAATGCAACAAAATAAAGACCATAACAATGCAACAGCTAACCTCATACTCAAAAAAAGCTTGAAGGCTTTTCTCTAAAATCAGGAAAGCCATAAGAATTTCGACTCTCACTAATGCTACTCAACATTGTACAGGAAGTCCCATGTAGAGAAATCAGTCATGAAAAATAAATGAAAGGCATTCAAATCAAAAAGGAAAAATAAAATTGTATCTTTTGGTAGATTACATAATCTTTTTATTGAAGTGTAGTGTATTTACAATATTATGTTAGTTTCAGGTGTACAGTAAAGTGACTTAGGTTTTTTCAGATTGTATGTATATATATATATATATATATATATATATATGAGTGTGTGTATATATATGTATATATATGCCTGAAGACTCCAGCAAAAAAAGAGTAATAGCCAATGAAAACAGTACAGTTTCTGAATATAAAGTCAACGTACAAAATTTACTTGCATTTCTATATATTAACAATGAACTATCTAAAAATAAATTATCAATACAGTCTTATTTCCATTGGAACTATATATGCATGCATGTATGTATATATGTAGCTAGATATGTATGTATGTATGTATACCTCATCTTTGGGGTATGTGTGTATATATATCTCTCTCATGAATGAATTTGGTAAAGCTGTAGGATACAAAATTTATATACAGAAATTAGTTGCAGTTTTATACACTAATAATGAAGTATCAGAAGAAGAAATTAAGAAAACAATCCCATTTACCATTCCAACAAAAATAATAAAATATCTAGGTATAAGCTATATCCTAAAGAGTACTTGTCCTCCAAAAACTGTATGATGCTCAGGAAGGAAATTGAAAATGACATGAACAGCTGGAAAGTTATACCATGTTTTTGGACTGAGGAATCAATATTGTTAAAATGATGATACTACCTAATGCAATGCACAGATGCTATGCAATCCACATCAAAATACTAATGGCATGATTCACAGAACTTGAACAGATAATTCTAAAGTTTGTATGGAAACACAAAAGACTCCAAGTAGCCAAAACAAACTTGAGAAAGAACAAACCTGGAGAAATCATATTCCGTCCCTGTAGACTATACTACAAAGCTACAGTAATCAAAAAAGTATGGTACTGGTTCGAAACAGACACATATGTCCATGGAAGAGATTACAGAGTGTAGAAATAAACTCAGGGGTTTATGATCAATTAATCTATAACAAAGGAGGGAAGAATATAAAATGGAGAAAATACAGTCACTTCAATGAGTGGTGCTGGGAAAACTGTATAGCTACATACAACAGAATGAAATTAGAACACTCTCTAACACCATATACAAAAATAAAATCAAAATTAGTTAAAGATCTAAATGTAAGACTGTGTACTCTAAAACTCCTAGAAGAAAACATAGGCAGAACACTCTTTGACATACATAACGGCAATATTTTTTTGGCTCTGGCTCCTAAAATAAAGGAAATAAAAATAAAAATAAATAAATGGAACTTAATTAGACAAAAGCTGTTGCATAGCAAAGGAAATCATTGACAAATGAAAAAATGACCTACTGAATGGGAGAAAATATTTCCAAATGACATGATCGATAAGGGATTACTATCCAACATATATAAAGAGCTCATACAACTCAACATCAAAAAATGAACAACCTGATTTAAAAATGGGCAAACACATTGAATATACTCTTTTTTCCCCAAAGAGGACATGCAGATGGCCTATTTCTAATCATCAGGGAAATGCAAATCAAAACCACAAGGGGATATCACCTCACACTTGTCAGAGGGCTATTATCAGAAAGAACATGAGGGGTGGAGGGTGGGAAGGGATAGATGGGATTTCAAAATTGTTAAACAGATAAACAAGATTATACTGTATGGCACAGGGAAATATACACAAGATCTTACAGTAGCTCACAGAGAAAACAATGTGACAATGAATATACCTATGTTCATGTATAACTGAAAAATTGTGCTCTACACTGGAATTTGACACAACACTGTAAAATGATTTTGAATCAATAAAAAAAGGAAAAAAAAAAGATATTGAAACAACCTAAATGTCCATCAACAGATGGCTGGATATAGAAGTTGTGATATACTCATACAATGGAATACTACACAGCCATAAAAAAGGATAAAATAATTCCATTTGTTGCAATATGGATGGACCTGGAGATTGTTACATTAAGTGAAGTAAGCCAGAAAGAGCAAGACAAATACCATATGACATCACTTATATGTGAAATAAAAATATCACACAAATGAACTTATTTAATAAACAGAATCAGACTCATCAGATTCACAGACACAGAAAGCAAACTTATGGGTACCAAAGTGGAAAGAAGATGAGGGAGGAACAAATTAGAAGTTTGGAATTAGCAGATACAAAATACTATATATAACAGATAAGCAACAGGGTGTTACGGTATGACACAGAGAACGATACTCACTATCCTGTAAATAAACCATAATGGGAAAGAATATGAAAAAGAATATGTATATATATATATGTAAAGCTGAATCACTTTGCTGTACACCAGAAACTTACACAATACTATAAATCAACTATAATTTAATTAAAATATTTTAAAAGAATAAAGATATTACACAATTAATTTTCACCTCGAAGAACTAGAGAAAAAGAAAAAGCAAAGGTGAGGAAAGTAACAAAATAATAAAGATGAGACAAAAATAACTAAAATACAGACTAGTAATCCTGTATAAAAGGTCAAGGATGGCAAGAATTATGTCTTTTAAAGATAAAAATTGAAAAATCTCTGGTTGAATCGTGCAAAAAAATATAAGAAAGAGGATTCACATAAAAAAGCAGAGATTAAAGAAGAGATATTGCAACTGAAGTAACAGAAATTCAAATGATCAAAACAGACTACTATGAACAATTATATGCCAACATATTGGAAAATCCAGAAAAGAATGGATAAATTCCTACAAAAATACAACCTACCAAGACTGAATCATGAAGAATTGGAAAATACGGACAAATAATGAATAAAAAGATTGAGTCAGCAACCAAAACAAAACAAAATAAAGCAAAAAAAGCCCACGAGCAGATGGCTTTATGGGTGAATTCTACAAGACATTTAAAGAAGAATTAATACCAATTCTCAAATTATTTGAAAAATGAAAGAAGGGAACACTTCCAAACTTATTTTGTGAGGCCAGCATTATCCTGATAGCAAAGCCAGATGAGGACAGTATAAGAAACAAAATTATAATCAATATCTCAGATGAAGATACATACAAAAATCATCAAAAACATACAACAAAAAAATCTAACAGTACATTAAAAGAATCATATGGCATTATCAAGTGGGATTAATTCCTGGGATACCGGGATAGTTCAACACATAAAAATCAATGTTTATTGATTTGCTACATCACACTAACAGAATGAAGGATAAAATCGTGATAATCTCAACAGGTACAGAAAAGTCACTTAACAAACTTCAACTGCTTTTCATGGCAAAAAAAATATTCTAAGTATAGAAGGAAAGCAATGCAACAAAATAAAGACCATAACAATGCAACAGCTAACCTCATACTCAAAAAAAGCTTGAAGGCTTTTCTCTAAAATCAGGAAAGCCATAAGAATTTCGACTCTCACTAATGCTACTCAACATTGTACAGGAAGTCCCATGTAGAGAAATCAGTCATGAAAAATAAATGAAAGGCATTCAAATCAAAAAGGAAAAATAAAATTGTATCTTTTGGTAGATTACATAATCTTTTTATTGAAGTGTAGTGTATTTACAATATTATGTTAGTTTCAGGTGTACAGTAAAGTGACTTAGGTTTTTTCAGATTGTATGTATATATATATATATATATATATATATATATGAGTGTGTGTATATATATGTATATATATGCCTGAAGACTCCAGCAAAAAAAGAGTAATAGCCAATGAAAACAGTACAGTTTCTGAATATAAAGTCAACGTACAAAATTTACTTGCATTTCTATATATTAACAATGAACTATCTAAAAATAAATTATCAATACAGTCTTATTTCCATTGGAACTATATATGCATGCATGTATGTATATATGTAGCTAGATATGTATGTATGTATGTATACCTCATCTTTGGGGTATGTGTGTATATATATCTCTCTCATGAATGAATTTGGTAAAGCTGTAGGATACAAAATTTATATACAGAAATTAGTTGCAGTTTTATACACTAATAATGAAGTATCAGAAGAAGAAATTAAGAAAACAATCCCATTTACCATTCCAACAAAAATAATAAAATATCTAGGTATAAGCTATATCCTAAAGAGTACTTGTCCTCCAAAAACTGTATGATGCTCAGGAAGGAAATTGAAAATGACATGAACAGCTGGAAAGTTATACCATGTTTTTGGACTGAGGAATCAATATTGTTAAAATGATGATACTACCTAATGCAATGCACAGATGCTATGCAATCCACATCAAAATACTAATGGCATGATTCACAGAACTTGAACAGATAATTCTAAAGTTTGTATGGAAACACAAAAGACTCCAAGTAGCCAAAACAAACTTGAGAAAGAACAAACCTGGAGAAATCATATTCCGTCCCTGTAGACTATACTACAAAGCTACAGTAATCAAAAAAGTATGGTACTGGTTCGAAACAGACACATATGTCCATGGAAGAGATTACAGAGTGTAGAAATAAACTCAGGGGTTTATGATCAATTAATCTATAACAAAGGAGGGAAGAATATAAAATGGAGAAAATACAGTCACTTCAATGAGTGGTGCTGGGAAAACTGTATAGCTACATACAACAGAATGAAATTAGAACACTCTCTAACACCATATACAAAAATAAAATCAAAATTAGTTAAAGATCTAAATGTAAGACTGTGTACTCTAAAACTCCTAGAAGAAAACATAGGCAGAACACTCTTTGACATACATAACGGCAATATTTTTTTGGCTCTGGCTCCTAAAATAAAGGAAATAAAAATAAAAATAAATAAATGGAACTTAATTAGACAAAAGCTGTTGCATAGCAAAGGAAATCATTGACAAATGAAAAAATGACCTACTGAATGGGAGAAAATATTTCCAAATGACATGATCGATAAGGGATTACTATCCAACATATATAAAGAGCTCATACAACTCAACATCAAAAAATGAACAACCTGATTTAAAAATGGGCAAACACATTGAATATACTCTTTTTTCCCCAAAGAGGACATGCAGATGGCCTATTTCTAATCATCAGGGAAATGCAAATCAAAACCACAAGGGGATATCACCTCACACTTGTCAGAGGGCTATTATCAGAAAGAACATGAGGGGTGGAGGGTGGGAAGGGATAGATGGGATTTCAAAATTGTTAAACAGATAAACAAGATTATACTGTATGGCACAGGGAAATATACACAACATCTTACAGTAGCTCACAGAGAAAACAATGTGACAATGAATATACCTATGTTCATGTATAACTGAAAAATTGTGCTCTACACTGGAATTTGACACAACACTGTAAAATGATTTTGAATCAATAAAAAAAGGAAAAAAAAAGATATTGAAACAACCTAAATGTCCATCAACAGATGGCTGGATATAGAAGTTGTGATATACTCATACAATGGAATACTACACAGCCATAAAAAAGGATAAAATAATTCCATTTGTTGCAATATGGATGGACCTGGAGATTGTTACATTAAGTGAAGTAAGCCAGAAAGAGCAAGACAAATACCATATGACATCACTTATATGTGAAATAAAAATATCACACAAATGAACTTATTTAATAAACAGAATCAGACTCATCAGATTCACAGACACAGAAAGCAAACTTATGGGTACCAAAGTGGAAAGAAGATGAGGGAGGAACCAATTAGAAGTTTGGAATTAGCAGATACAAAATACTATATATAACAGATAAGCAACAGGGTGTTACGGTATGACACAGAGAACTATACTCACTATCCTGTAAATAAACCATAATGGGAAAGAATATGAAAAAGAATATGTATATATATATATGTAAAGCTGAATCACTTTGCTGTACACCAGAAACTTACACAATACTATAAATCAACTATAATTTAATTAAAATATTTTAAAAGAATAAAGATATTACACAATTAATTTTCACCTCGAAGAACTAGAGAAAAAGAAAAAGCAAAGGTGAGGAAAGTAACAAAATAATAAAGATGAGACAAAAATAACTAAAATACAGACTAGTAATCCTGTATAAAAGGTCAAGGATGGCAAAAATTATGTCTTTTAAAGATAAAAATTGAAAAATCTCTGGTTGAATCGTGCAAAAAAATATAAGAAAGAGGATTCACATAAAAAAGCAGAGATTAAAGAAGAGATATTGCAACTGAAGTAACAGAAATTCAAATGATCAAAACAGACTACTATGAACAATTATATGCCAACATATTGGAAAATCCAGAAAAGAATGGATAAATTCCTACAAAAATACAACCTACCAAGACTGAATCATGAAGAATTGGAAAATACGGACAAATAATGAATAAAAAGATTGAGTCAGCAACCAAAACAAAACAAAATAAAGCAAAAAAAGCCCACGAGCAGATGGCTTTATGGGTGAATTCTACAAGACATTTAAAGAAGAATTAATACCAATTCTCAAATTATTTGAAAAATGAAAGAAGGGAACACTTCCAAACTTATTTTGTGAGGCCAGCATTATCCTGATAGCAAAGCCAGATGAGGACAGTATAAGAAACAAAATTAGAATCAATATCTCAGATGAAGATACATACAAAAATCATCAAAAACATACAACAAAAAAATCTAACAGTACATTAAAAGAATCATATGGCATTATCAAGTGGGATTAATTCCTGGGATACCGGGATAGTTCAACACATAAAAATCAATGTTTATTGATTTGCTACATCACACTAACAGAATGAAGGATAAAATCGTGATAATCTCAACAGGTACAGAAAAGTCACTTAACAAACTTCAACTGCTTTTCATGGTAAAACATATATTCTAAGTATAGAAGGAAAGCAATGCAACAAAATAAAGACCATAACAATGCAACAGCTAACCTCATACTCAAAAAAAGCTTGAAGGCTTTTCTCTAAAATCAGGAAAGCCATAAGAATTTCGACTCTCACTAATTCTACTCAACATTGTACAGGAAGTCCCATGCAGAGAAATCAGTCATGAAAAATAAATGAAAGGCATTCAAATCAAAAAGGAAAAATAAAATTGTATCTTTTGGTAGATTACATAATCTTTTTATGGAAGTGTAGTGTATTTACAATATTATGTTAGTTTCAGGTGTACAGTAAAGTGACTTAGGTTTTTTCAGATTGTATGTATATATATATATATATATATATGAGTGTGTGTATATATATGTATATATATGCCTGAAGACTCCAGCAAAAAAAGAGTAATAGCCAATGAAAACAGTACAGTTTCTGAATATAAAGTCAACGTACAAAATTTACTTGCATTTCTATATATTAACAATGAACTATCTAAAAATAAATTATCAAAACAATCTTATTTCCATTGGAACTATATATGCATGCATGTATGTATATATGTAGCTAGGTATGTATGTATGTATGTATACCTCATCTTTGGGGTATGTGTGTATATATATCTCTCTCATGAATGAATTTGGTAAAGCTGTAGGATACAAAATTTATATACAGAAATTAGTTGCAGTTTTATACACTAATAATGAAGTATCAGAAGAAGAAATTAAGAAAACAATCCCATTTACCATTCCAACAAAAATAATAAAATATCTAGGTATAAGCTATATCCTAAAGAGTACTTGTCCTCCAAAAACTGTATGATGCTCAGGAAGGAAATTGAAAATGACATGAACAGCTGGAAAGTTATACCATGTTTTTGGACTGAGGAATCAATATTGTTAAAATGATGATACTACCTAATGCAATGCACAGATGCTATGCAATCCACATCAAAATACTAATGGCATGATTCACAGAACTTGAACAGATAATTCTAAAGTTTGTATGGAAACACAAAAGACTCCAAGTAGCCAAAACAAACTTGAGAAAGAACAAACCTGGAGAAATCATATTCCGTCCCTGTAGACTATACTACAAAGCTACAGTAATCAAAAAAGTATGGTACTGGTTCGAAACAGACACATATGTCCATGGAAGAGATTACAGAGTGTAGAAATAAACTCAGGGGTTTATGATCAATTAATCTATAACAAAGGAGGGAAGAATATAAAATGGAGAAAATACAGTCACTTCAATGAGTGGTGCTGGGAAAACTGTATAGCTACATACAACAGAATGAAATTAGAACACTCTCTAACACCATATACAAAAATAAAATCAAAATTAGTTAAAGATCTAAATGTAAGACTGTGTACTCTAAAACTCCTAGAAGAAAACATAGGCAGAACACTCTTTGACATACATCACGGCAATATTTTTTTGGCTCTGGCTCCTAAAATAAAGGAAATAAAAATAAAAATAAATAAATGGAACTTAATTAGACAAAAGCTGTTGCATAGCAAAGGAAATCATTGACAAATGAAAAAATGACCTACTGAATGGGAGAAAATATTTCCAAATGACATGATCGATAAGGGATTACTATCCAACATATATAAAGAGCTCATACAACTCAACATCAAAAAATGAACAACCTGATTTAAAAATGGGCAAACACATTGAATATACTCTTTTTTCCCCAAAGAGGACATGCAGATGGCCCATTTCTAATCATCAGGGAAATGCAAATCAAAACCACAAGGGGATATCACCTCACACTTGTCAGAGGGCTATTATCAGAAAGAACATGAGGGGTGGAGGGTGGGAAGGGATAGATGGGATTTCAAAATTGTTAAACAGATAAACAAGATTATACTGTATGGCACAGGGAAATATACACAAGATCTCACAGTAGCTCACAGAGAAAACAATGTGACAATGAATATACCTATGTTCATGTATAACTGAAAAATTGTGCTCTACACTGGAATTTGACACAACACTGTAAAATGATTTTGAATCAATAAAAAAAGGAAAAAAAAAGATATTGAAACAACCTAAATGTCCATCAACAGATGGCTGGATATAGAAGTTGTGATATACTCATACAATGGAATACTACACAGCCATAAAAAAGGATAAAATAATTCCATTTGTTGCAATATGGATGGACCTGGAGATTGTTACATTAAGTGAAGTAAGCCAGAAAGAGCAAGACAAATACCATATGACATCACTTATATGTGAAATAAAAATATCACACAAATGAACTTATTTAATAAACAGAATCAGACTCATCAGATTCACAGACACAGAAAGCAAACTTATGGGTACCAAAGTGGAAAGAAGATGAGGGAGGAACAAATTAGAAGTTTGGAATTAGCAGATACAAAATACTATATATAACAGATAAGCAACAGGGTGTTACGGTATGACACAGAGAACTATACTCACTATCCTGTAAATAAACCATAATGGGAAAGAATATGAAAAAGAATATGTATATATATATATGTAAAGCTGAATCACTTTGCTGTACACCAGAAACTTACACAATACTATAAATCAACTATAATTTAATTAAAATATTTTAAAAGAATAAAGATATTACACAATTAATTTTCACCTCGAAGAACTAGAGAAAAAGAAAAAGCAAAGGTGAGGAAAGTAACAAAATAATAAAGATGAGACAAAAATAACTAAAATACAGACTAGTAATCCTGTATAAAAGGTCAAGGATGGCAAAAATTATGTCTTTTAAAGATAAAAATTGAAAAATCTCTGGTTGAATCGTGCAAAAAAATATAAGAAAGAGGATTCACATAAAAAAGCAGAGATTAAAGAAGAGATATTGCAACTGAAGTAACAGAAATTCAAATGATCAAAACAGACTACTATGAACAATTATATGCCAACATATTGGAAAATCCAGAAAAGAATGGATAAATCCCTACAAAAATACAACCTACCAAGACTGAATCATGAAGAATTGGAAAATACGGACAAATAATGAATAAAAAGATTGAGTCAGCAACCAAAACAAAACAAAATAAAGCAAAAAAAGCCCACGAGCAGATGGCTTTATGGGTGAATTCTACAAGACATTTAAAGAAGAATTAATACCAATTCTCAAATTATTTGAAAAATGAAAGAAGGGAACACTTCCAAACTTATTTTGTGAGGCCAGCATTATCCTGATAGCAAAGCCAGATGAGGACAGTATAAGAAACAAAATTATAATCAATATCTCAGATGAAGATACATACAAAAATCATCAAAAACATACAACAAAAAAATCTAACAGTACATTAAAAGAATCATATGGCATTATCAAGTGGGATTAATTCCTGGGATACCGGGATAGTTCAACACATAAAAATCAATGTTTATTGATTTGCTACATCACACTAACAGAATGAAGGATAAAATCGTGATAATCTCAACAGGTACAGAAAAGTCACTTAACAAACTTCAACTGCTTTTCATGGTAAAACATATATTCTAAGTATAGAAGGAAAGCAATGCAACAAAATAAAGACCATAACAATGCAACAGCTAACCTCATACTCAAAAAAAGCTTGAAGGCTTTTCTCTAAAATCAGGAAAGCCATAAGAATTTCGACTCTCACTAATTCTACTCAACATTGTACAGGAAGTCCCATGCAGAGAAATCAGTCATGAAAAATAAATGAAAGGCATTCAAATCAAAAAGGAAAAATAAAATTGTATCTTTTGGTAGATTACATAATCTTTTTATTGAAGTGTAGTGTATTTACAATATTATGTTAGTTTCAGGTGTACAGTAAAGTGACTTAGGTTTTTTCAGATTGTATGTATATATATATATATATATATATATGAGTGTGTGTATATATATGTATATATATGCCTGAAGACTCCAGCAAAAAAAGAGTAATAGCCAATGAAAACAGTACAGTTTCTGAATATAAAGTCAACGTACAAAATTTACTTGCATTTCTATATATTAACAATGAACTATCTAAAAATAAATTATCAAAACAATCTTATTTCCATTGGAACTATATATGCATGCATGTATGTATATATGTAGCTAGGTATGTATGTATGTATGTATACCTCATCTTTGGGGTATGTGTGTATATATATCTCTCTCATGAATGAATTTGGTAAAGCTGTAGGATACAAAATTTATATACAGAAATTAGTTGCAGTTTTATACACTAATAATGAAGTATCAGAAGAAGAAATTAAGAAAACAATCCCATTTACCATTCCAACAAAAATAATAAAATATCTAGGTATAAGCTATATCCTAAAGAGTACTTGTCCTCCAAAAACTGTATGATGCTCAGGAAGGAAATTGAAAATGACATGAACAGCTGGAAAGTTATACCATGTTTTTGGACTGAGGAATCAATATTGTTAAAATGATGATACTACCTAATGCAATGCACAGATGCTATGCAATCCACATCAAAATACTAATGGCATGATTCACAGAACTTGAACAGATAATTCTAAAGTTTGTATGGAAACACAAAAGACTCCAAGTAGCCAAAACAAACTTGAGAAAGAACAAACCTGGAGAAATCATATTCCGTCCCTGTAGACTATACTACAAAGCTACAGTAATCAAAAAAGTATGGTACTGGTGCGAAACAGACACATATGTCCATGGAAGAGATTACAGAGTGTAGAAATAAACTCAGGGGTTTATGATCAATTAATCTATAACAAAGGAGGGAAGAATATAAAATGGAGAAAATACAGTCACTTCAATGAGTGGTGCTGGGAAAACTGTATAGCTACATACAACAGAATGAAATTAGAACACTCTCTAACACCATATACAAAAATAAAATCAAAATTAGTTAAAGATCTAAATGTAAGACTGTGTACTCTAAAACTCCTAGAAGAAAACATAGGCAGAACACTCTTTGACATACATCACGGCAATATTTTTTTGGCTCTGGCTCCTAAAATAAAGGAAATAAAAATAAAAATAAATAAATGGAACTTAATTAGACAAAAGCTGTTGCATAGCAAAGGAAATCATTGACAAATGAAAAAATGACCTACTGAATGGGAGAAAATATTTCCAAATGACATGATCGATAAGGGATTACTATCCAACATATATAAAGAGCTCATACAACTCAACATCAAAAAATGAACAACCTGATTTAAAAATGGGCAAACACATTGAATATACTCTTTTTTCCCCAAAGAGGACATGCAGATGGCCCATTTCTAATCATCAGGGAAATGCAAATCAAAACCACAAGGGGATATCACCTCACACTTGTCAGAGGGCTATTATCAGAAAGAACATGAGGGGTGGAGGGTGGGAAGGGATAGATGGGATTTCAAAATTGTTAAACAGATAAACAAGATTATACTGTATGGCACAGGGAAATATACACAAGATCTCACAGTAGCTCACAGAGAAAACAATGTGACAATGAATATACCTATGTTCATGTATAACTGAAAAATTGTGCTCTACACTGGAATTTGACACAACACTGTAAAATGATTTTGAATCAATAAAAAAAGGAAAAAAAAAGATATTGAAACAACCTAAATGTCCATCAACAGATGGCTGGATATAGAAGTTGTGATATACTCATACAATGGAATACTACACAGCCATAAAAAAGGATAAAATAATTCCATTTGTTGCAATATGGATGGACCTGGAGATTGTTACATTAAGTGAAGTAAGCCAGAAAGAGCAAGACAAATACCATATGACATCACTTATATGTGAAATAAAAATATCACACAAATGAACTTATTTAATAAACAGAATCAGACTCATCAGATTCACAGACACAGAAAGCAAACTTATGGGTACCAAAGTGGAAAGAAGATGAGGGAGGAACAAATTAGAAGTTTGGAATTAGCAGATACAAAATACTATATATAACAGATAAGCAACAGGGTGTTACGGTATGACACAGAGAACTATACTCACTATCCTGTAAATAAACCATAATGGGAAAGAATATGAAAAAGAATATGTATATATATATATGTAAAGCTGAATCACTTTGCTGTACACCAGAAACTTACACAATACTATAAATCAACTATAATTTAATTAAAATATTTTAAAAGAATAAAGATATTACACAATTAATTTTCACCTCGAAGAACTAGAGAAAAAGAAAAAGCAAAGGTGAGGAAAGTAACAAAATAATAAAGATGAGACAAAAATAACTAAAATACAGACTAGTAATCCTGTATAAAAGGTCAAGGATGGCAAAAATTATGTCTTTTAAAGATAAAAATTGAAAAATCTCTGGTTGAATCGTGCAAAAAAATATAAGAAAGAGGATTCACATAAAAAAGCAGAGATTAAAGAAGAGATATTGCAACTGAAGTAACAGAAATTCAAATGATCAAAACAGACTACTATGAACAATTATATGCCAACATATTGGAAAATCCAGAAAAGAATGGATAAATTCCTACAAAAATACAACCTACCAAGACTGAATCATGAAGAATTGGAAAATACGGACAAATAATGAATAAAAAGATTGAGTCAGCAACCAAAACAAAACAAAATAAAGCAAAAAAAGCCCACGAGCAGATGGCTTTATGGGTGAATTCTACAAGACATTTAAAGAAGAATTAATACCAATTCTCAAATTATTTGAAAAATGAAAGAAGGGAACACTTCCAAACTTATTTTGTGAGGCCAGCATTATCCTGATAGCAAAGCCAGATGAGGACAGTATAAGAAACAAAATTAGAATCAATATCTCAGATGAAGATACATACAAAAATCATCAAAAACATACAACAAAAAAATCTAACAGTACATTAAAAGAATCATATGGCATTATCAAGTGGGATTAATTCCTGGGATACCGGGATAGTTCAACACATAAAAATCAATGTTTATTGATTTGCTACATCACACTAACAGAATGAAGGATAAAATCGTGATAATCTCAACAGGTACAGAAAAGTCACTTAACAAACTTCAACTGCTTTTCATGGTAAAACATATATTCTAAGTATAGAAGGAAAGCAATGCAACAAAATAAAGACCATAACAATGCAACAGCTAACCTCATACTCAAAAAAAGCTTGAAGGCTTTTCTCTAAAATCAGGAAAGCCATAAGAATTTCGACTCTCACTAATTCTACTCAACATTGTACAGGAAGTCCCATGCAGAGAAATCAGTCATGAAAAATAAATGAAAGGCATTCAAATCAAAAAGGAAAAATAAAATTGTATCTTTTGGTAGATTACATAATCTTTTTATTGAAGTGTAGTGTATTTACAATATTATGTTAGTTTCAGGTGTACAGTAAAGTGACTTAGGTTTTTTCAGATTGTATGTATATATATATATATATATATATGAGTGTGTGTATATATATGTATATATATGCCTGAAGACTCCAGCAAAAAAAGAGTAATAGCCAATGAAAACAGTACAGTTTCTGAATATAAAGTCAACGTAGAAAATTTACTTGCATTTCTATATATGAACAATGAACTATCTAAAAATAAATTATCAAAACAGTCTTATTACCATTGGAACTATATATGCATGCATGTATGTATATATGTAGCTAGGTATGTATGTATGTATGTAAACCTCATCTTTGGGGTTTGTGTGTATATATATCTCTCTCATGAATGAATTTGGTAAAGCTGTAGGATACAAAATTTATATACAGAAATTAGTTGCAGTTTTATACACTAATACTGAAGTATCAGAAAAAGAAATTAAGAAAACAATCCCATTTACCATTCCAACAAAAATAATAAAATATCTAGGTATAAGCTATATCCTAAAGAGTACTTGTCCTCCAAAAACTGTATGATGCTCAGGAAGGAAATTGAAAATGACATGAACAGCTGGAAAGTTATACCATGTTTTTGGACTGAAGAATCAATATTGTTAAAATGATGATACTACCTCATGCAATGCACAGATGCTATGCAATCCACATCAAAATACTAATGGCATGATTCACAGAACTTGAACAGATAATTCTAAAGTTTGTATGGAAACACAAAAGACTCCAAGTAGCCAAAACAAACTTGAGAAAGAACAAACCTGGAGAAATCATATTCCCTCCCTTTAGACTATACTACAAAGCTACAGTAATCAAAAAAGTATGGTACTGGTGCGAAACAGACACATATGTCCGTGGAAGAGAATACAGAGTGTAGAAATAAACTCAGGGGTTTATGATCAATTAATCTATAACAAAGGAGGGAAGAATATAAAATGGAGAAAATACAGTCACTTCAATGAGTGGTGCTGGGAAAACTGTATAGCTACATACAACAGAATGATATTAGAACACTCTCTAACACCATATACAAAAATAAAATCAAAATTAGTTAAAGATCTAAATGTAAGACTGTGTACTCTAAAACTCCTAGAAGAAAACATAGGCAGAACACTCTTTGACATACATCACGGCAATATTTTTTTGGCTCTGGCTCCTAAAATAAAGGAAATAAAAATAAAAATAAATAAATGGAACTTAATTAGACAAAAGCTGTTGCATAGCAAAGGAAATCATTGACAAATGAAAAAATGACCTACTGAATGGGAGAAAATATTTCCAAATGACATGATCGATAAGGGATTACTATCCAACATATATAAAGAGCTCATACAACTCAACATCAAAAAATGAACAACCTGATTTAAAAATGGGCAAACACATTGAATATACTCTTTATTCCCCAAAGAGGACATGCAGATGGCCCATTTCTAATCATCAGGGAAATGCAAATCAAAACCACAAGGGGATATCACCTCACACTTGTCAGAGGGCTATTATCAGAAAGAACATGAGGGGTGGAGGGTGGGAAGGGATAGATGGGATTTCAAAATTGTTAAACAGATAAACAAGATTATACTGTATGGCACAGGGAAATATACACAAGATCTTACAGTAGCTCACAGAGAAAACAATGTGACAATGAATATACCTATGTTCATGTATAACTGAAAAATTGTGCTCTACACTGGAATTTGACACAACACTGTAAAATGATTTTGAATCAATAAAAAAAGGAAAAAAAAAAGATATTGAAACAACCTAAATGTCCATCAACAGATGGCTGGATATAGAAGTTGTGATATACTCATACAATGGAATACTACACAGCCATAAAAAAGGATAAAATAATTCCATTTGTTGCAATATGGATGGACCTGGAGATTGTTACATTAAGTGAAGTAAGCCAGAAAGAGCAAGACAAATACCATATGACATCACTTATATGTGAAATAAAAATATCACACAAATGAACTTATTTAATAAACAGAATCAGACTCATCAGATTCACAGACACAGAAAGCAAACTTATGGGTACCAAAGTGGAAAGAAGATGAGGGAGGAACAAATTAGAAGTTTGGAATTAGCAGATACAAAATACTATATATAACAGATAAGCAACAGGGTGTTACGGTATGACACAGAGAACGATACTCACTATCCTGTAAATAAACCATAATGGGAAAGAATATGAAAAAGAATATGTATATATATATATGTAAAGCTGAATCACTTTGCTGTACACCAGAAACTTACACAATACTATAAATCAACTATAATTTAATTAAAATATTTTAAAAGAATAAAGATATTACACAATTAATTTTCACCTCGAAGAACTAGAGAAAAAGAAAAAGCAAAGGTGAGGAAAGTAACAAAATAATAAAGATGAGACAAAAATAACTAAAATACAGACTAGTAATCCTGTATAAAAGGTCAAGGATGGCAAGAATTATGTCTTTTAAAGATAAAAATTGAAAAATCTCTGGTTGAATCGTGCAAAAAAATATAAGAAAGAGGATTCACATAAAAAAGCAGAGATTAAAGAAGAGATATTGCAACTGAAGTAACAGAAATTCAAATGATCAAAACAGACTACTATGAACAATTATATGCCAACATATTGGAAAATCCAGAAAAGAATGGATAAATTCCTACAAAAATACAACCTACCAAGACTGAATCATGAAGAATTGGAAAATACGGACAAATAATGAATAAAAAGATTGAGTCAGCAACCAAAACAAAACAAAATAAAGCAAAAAAAGCCCACGAGCAGATGGCTTTATGGGTGAATTCTACAAGACATTTAAAGAAGAATTAATACCAATTCTCAAATTATTTGAAAAATGAAAGAAGGGAACACTTCCAAACTTATTTTGTGAGGCCAGCATTATCCTGATAGCAAAGCCAGATGAGGACAGTATAAGAAACAAAATTATAATCAATATCTCAGATGAAGATACATACAAAAATCATCAAAAACATACAACAAAAAAATCTAACAGTACATTAAAAGAATCATATGGCATTATCAAGTGGGATTAATTCCTGGGATACCGGGATAGTTCAACACATAAAAATCAATGTTTATTGATTTGCTACATCACACTAACAGAATGAAGGATAAAATCGTGATAATCTCAACAGGTACAGAAAAGTCACTTAACAAACTTCAACTGCTTTTCATGGCAAAAAAAATATTCTAAGTATAGAAGGAAAGCAATGCAACAAAATAAAGACCATAACAATGCAACAGCTAACCTCATACTCAAAAAAAGCTTGAAGGCTTTTCTCTAAAATCAGGAAAGCCATAAGAATTTCGACTCTCACTAATGCTACTCAACATTGTACAGGAAGTCCCATGTAGAGAAATCAGTCATGAAAAATAAATGAAAGGCATTCAAATCAAAAAGGAAAAATAAAATTGTATCTTTTGGTAGATTACATAATCTTTTTATTGAAGTGTAGTGTATTTACAATATTATGTTAGTTTCAGGTGTACAGTAAAGTGACTTAGGTTTTTTCAGATTGTATGTATATATATATATATATATATATATATATATATGAGTGTGTGTATATATATGTATATATATGCCTGAAGACTCCAGCAAAAAAAGAGTAATAGCCAATGAAAACAGTACAGTTTCTGAATATAAAGTCAACGTACAAAATTTACTTGCATTTCTATATATTAACAATGAACTATCTAAAAATAAATTATCAATACAGTCTTATTTCCATTGGAACTATATATGCATGCATGTATGTATATATGTAGCTAGATATGTATGTATGTATGTATACCTCATCTTTGGGGTATGTGTGTATATATATCTCTCTCATGAATGAATTTGGTAAAGCTGTAGGATACAAAATTTATATACAGAAATTAGTTGCAGTTTTATACACTAATAATGAAGTATCAGAAGAAGAAATTAAGAAAACAATCCCATTTACCATTCCAACAAAAATAATAAAATATCTAGGTATAAGCTATATCCTAAAGAGTACTTGTCCTCCAAAAACTGTATGATGCTCAGGAAGGAAATTGAAAATGACATGAACAGCTGGAAAGTTATACCATGTTTTTGGACTGAGGAATCAATATTGTTAAAATGATGATACTACCTAATGCAATGCACAGATGCTATGCAATCCACATCAAAATACTAATGGCATGATTCACAGAACTTGAACAGATAATTCTAAAGTTTGTATGGAAACACAAAAGACTCCAAGTAGCCAAAACAAACTTGAGAAAGAACAAACCTGGAGAAATCATATTCCGTCCCTGTAGACTATACTACAAAGCTACAGTAATCAAAAAAGTATGGTACTGGTTCGAAACAGACACATATGTCCATGGAAGAGATTACAGAGTGTAGAAATAAACTCAGGGGTTTATGATCAATTAATCTATAACAAAGGAGGGAAGAATATAAAATGGAGAAAATACAGTCACTTCAATGAGTGGTGCTGGGAAAACTGTATAGCTACATACAACAGAATGAAATTAGAACACTCTCTAACACCATATACAAAAATAAAATCAAAATTAGTTAAAGATCTAAATGTAAGACTGTGTACTCTAAAACTCCTAGAAGAAAACATAGGCAGAACACTCTTTGACATACATAACGGCAATATTTTTTTGGCTCTGGCTCCTAAAATAAAGGAAATAAAAATAAAAATAAATAAATGGAACTTAATTAGACAAAAGCTGTTGCATAGCAAAGGAAATCATTGACAAATGAAAAAATGACCTACTGAATGGGAGAAAATATTTCCAAATGACATGATCGATAAGGGATTACTATCCAACATATATAAAGAGCTCATACAACTCAACATCAAAAAATGAACAACCTGATTTAAAAATGGGCAAACACATTGAATATACTCTTTTTTCCCCAAAGAGGACATGCAGATGGCCTATTTCTAATCATCAGGGAAATGCAAATCAAAACCACAAGGGGATATCACCTCACACTTGTCAGAGGGCTATTATCAGAAAGAACATGAGGGGTGGAGGGTGGGAAGGGATAGATGGGATTTCAAAATTGTTAAACAGATAAACAAGATTATACTGTATGGCACAGGGAAATATACACAACATCTTACAGTAGCTCACAGAGAAAACAATGTGACAATGAATATACCTATGTTCATGTATAACTGAAAAATTGTGCTCTACACTGGAATTTGACACAACACTGTAAAATGATTTTGAATCAATAAAAAAAGGAAAAAAAAAGATATTGAAACAACCTAAATGTCCATCAACAGATGGCTGGATATAGAAGTTGTGATATACTCATACAATGGAATACTACACAGCCATAAAAAAGGATAAAATAATTCCATTTGTTGCAATATGGATGGACCTGGAGATTGTTACATTAAGTGAAGTAAGCCAGAAAGAGCAAGACAAATACCATATGACATCACTTATATGTGAAATAAAAATATCACACAAATGAACTTATTTAATAAACAGAATCAGACTCATCAGATTCACAGACACAGAAAGCAAACTTATGGGTACCAAAGTGGAAAGAAGATGAGGGAGGAACCAATTAGAAGTTTGGAATTAGCAGATACAAAATACTATATATAACAGATAAGCAACAGGGTGTTACGGTATGACACAGAGAACTATACTCACTATCCTGTAAATAAACCATAATGGGAAAGAATATGAAAAAGAATATGTATATATATATATGTAAAGCTGAATCACTTTGCTGTACACCAGAAACTTACACAATACTATAAATCAACTATAATTTAATTAAAATATTTTAAAAGAATAAAGATATTACACAATTAATTTTCACCTCGAAGAACTAGAGAAAAAGAAAAAGCAAAGGTGAGGAAAGTAACAAAATAATAAAGATGAGACAAAAATAACTAAAATACAGACTAGTAATCCTGTATAAAAGGTCAAGGATGGCAAAAATTATGTCTTTTAAAGATAAAAATTGAAAAATCTCTGGTTGAATCGTGCAAAAAAATATAAGAAAGAGGATTCACATAAAAAAGCAGAGATTAAAGAAGAGATATTGCAACTGAAGTAACAGAAATTCAAATGATCAAAACAGACTACTATGAACAATTATATGCCAACATATTGGAAAATCCAGAAAAGAATGGATAAATTCCTACAAAAATACAACCTACCAAGACTGAATCATGAAGAATTGGAAAATACGGACAAATAATGAATAAAAAGATTGAGTCAGCAACCAAAACAAAACAAAATAAAGCAAAAAAAGCCCACGAGCAGATGGCTTTATGGGTGAATTCTACAAGACATTTAAAGAAGAATTAATACCAATTCTCAAATTATTTGAAAAATGAAAGAAGGGAACACTTCCAAACTTATTTTGTGAGGCCAGCATTATCCTGATAGCAAAGCCAGATGAGGACAGTATAAGAAACAAAATTAGAATCAATATCTCAGATGAAGATACATACAAAAATCATCAAAAACTTACAACAAAAAAATCTAACAGTACATTAAAAGAATCATATGGCATTATCAAGTGGGATTAATTCCTGGGATACCGGGATAGTTCAACACATAAAAATCAATGTTTATTGATTTGCTACATCACACTAACAGAATGAAGGATAAAATCGTGATAATCTCAACAGGTACAGAAAAGTCACTTAACAAACTTCAACTGCTTTTCATGGTAAAACATATATTCTAAGTATAGAAGGAAAGCAATGCAACAAAATAAAGACCATAACAATGCAACAGCTAACCTCATACTCAAAAAAAGCTTGAAGGCTTTTCTCTAAAATCAGGAAAGCCATAAGAATTTCGACTCTCACTAATTCTACTCAACATTGTACAGGAAGTCCCATGCAGAGAAATCAGTCATGAAAAATAAATGAAAGGCATTCAAATCAAAAAGGAAAAATAAAATTGTATCTTTTGGTAGATTACATAATCTTTTTATGGAAGTGTAGTGTATTTACAATATTATGTTAGTTTCAGGTGTACAGTAAAGTGACTTAGGTTTTTTCAGATTGTATGTATATATATATATATATATATATGAGTGTGTGTATATATATGTATATATATGCCTGAAGACTCCAGCAAAAAAAGAGTAATAGCCAATGAAAACAGTACAGTTTCTGAATATAAAGTCAACGTACAAAATTTACTTGCATTTCTATATATTAACAATGAACTATCTAAAAATAAATTATCAAAACAATCTTATTTCCATTGGAACTATATATGCATGCATGTATGTATATATGTAGCTAGGTATGTATGTATGTATGTATACCTCATCTTTGGGGTATGTGTGTATATATATCTCTCTCATGAATGAATTTGGTAAAGCTGTAGGATACAAAATTTATATACAGAAATTAGTTGCAGTTTTATACACTAATAATGAAGTATCAGAAGAAGAAATTAAGAAAACAATCCCATTTACCATTCCAACAAAAATAATAAAATATCTAGGTATAAGCTATATCCTAAAGAGTACTTGTCCTCCAAAAACTGTATGATGCTCAGGAAGGAAATTGAAAATGACATGAACAGCTGGAAAGTTATACCATGTTTTTGGACTGAGGAATCAATATTGTTAAAATGATGATACTACCTAATGCAATGCACAGATGCTATGCAATCCACATCAAAATACTAATGGCATGATTCACAGAACTTGAACAGATAATTCTAAAGTTTGTATGGAAACACAAAAGACTCCAAGTAGCCAAAACAAACTTGAGAAAGAACAAACCTGGAGAAATCATATTCCGTCCCTGTAGACTATACTACAAAGCTACAGTAATCAAAAAAGTATGGTACTGGTTCGAAACAGACACATATGTCCATGGAAGAGATTACAGAGTGTAGAAATAAACTCAGGGGTTTATGATCAATTAATCTATAACAAAGGAGGGAAGAATATAAAATGGAGAAAATACAGTCACTTCAATGAGTGGTGCTGGGAAAACTGTATAGCTACATACAACAGAATGAAATTAGAACACTCTCTAACACCATATACAAAAATAAAATCAAAATTAGTTAAAGATCTAAATGTAAGACTGTGTACTCTAAAACTCCTAGAAGAAAACATAGGCAGAACACTCTTTGACATACATCACGGCAATATTTTTTTGGCTCTGGCTCCTAAAATAAAGGAAATAAAAATAAAAATAAATAAATGGAACTTAATTAGACAAAAGCTGTTGCATAGCAAAGGAAATCATTGACAAATGAAAAAATGACCTACTGAATGGGAGAAAATATTTCCAAATGACATGATCGATAAGGGATTACTATCCAACATATATAAAGAGCTCATACAACTCAACATCAAAAAATGAACAACCTGATTTAAAAATGGGCAAACACATTGAATATACTCTTTTTTCCCCAAAGAGGACATGCAGATGGCCCATTTCTAATCATCAGGGAAATGCAAATCAAAACCACAAGGGGATATCACCTCACACTTGTCAGAGGGCTATTATCAGAAAGAACATGAGGGGTGGAGGGTGGGAAGGGATAGATGGGATTTCAAAATTGTTAAACAGATAAACAAGATTATACTGTATGGCACAGGGAAATATACACAAGATCTCACAGTAGCTCACAGAGAAAACAATGTGACAATGAATATACCTATGTTCATGTATAACTGAAAAATTGTGCTCTACACTGGAATTTGACACAACACTGTAAAATGATTTTGAATCAATAAAAAAAGGAAAAAAAAAGATATTGAAACAACCTAAATGTCCATCAACAGATGGCTGGATATAGAAGTTGTGATATACTCATACAATGGAATACTACACAGCCATAAAAAAGGATAAAATAATTCCATTTGTTGCAATATGGATGGACCTGGAGATTGTTACATTAAGTGAAGTAAGCCAGAAAGAGCAAGACAAATACCATATGACATCACTTATATGTGAAATAAAAATATCACACAAATGAACTTATTTAATAAACAGAATCAGACTCATCAGATTCACAGACACAGAAAGCAAACTTATGGGTACCAAAGTGGAAAGAAGATGAGGGAGGAACAAATTAGAAGTTTGGAATTAGCAGATACAAAATACTATATATAACAGATAAGCAACAGGGTGTTACGGTATGACACAGAGAACTATACTCACTATCCTGTAAATAAACCATAATGGGAAAGAATATGAAAAAGAATATGTATATATATATATGTAAAGCTGAATCACTTTGCTGTACACCAGAAACTTACACAATACTATAAATCAACTATAATTTAATTAAAATATTTTAAAAGAATAAAGATATTACACAATTAATTTTCACCTCGAAGAACTAGAGAAAAAGAAAAAGCAAAGGTGAGGAAAGTAACAAAATAATAAAGATGAGACAAAAATAACTAAAATACAGACTAGTAATCCTGTATAAAAGGTCAAGGATGGCAAAAATTATGTCTTTTAAAGATAAAAATTGAAAAATCTCTGGTTGAATCGTGCAAAAAAATATAAGAAAGAGGATTCACATAAAAAAGCAGAGATTAAAGAAGAGATATTGCAACTGAAGTAACAGAAATTCAAATGATCAAAACAGACTACTATGAACAATTATATGCCAACATATTGGAAAATCCAGAAAAGAATGGATAAATCCCTACAAAAATACAACCTACCAAGACTGAATCATGAAGAATTGGAAAATACGGACAAATAATGAATAAAAAGATTGAGTCAGCAACCAAAACAAAACAAAATAAAGCAAAAAAAGCCCACGAGCAGATGGCTTTATGGGTGAATTCTACAAGACATTTAAAGAAGAATTAATACCAATTCTCAAATTATTTGAAAAATGAAAGAAGGGAACACTTCCAAACTTATTTTGTGAGGCCAGCATTATCCTGATAGCAAAGCCAGATGAGGACAGTATAAGAAACAAAATTATAATCAATATCTCAGATGAAGATACATACAAAAATCATCAAAAACATACAACAAAAAAATCTAACAGTACATTAAAAGAATCATATGGCATTATCAAGTGGGATTAATTCCTGGGATACCGGGATAGTTCAACACATAAAAATCAATGTTTATTGATTTGCTACATCACACTAACAGAATGAAGGATAAAATCGTGATAATCTCAACAGGTACAGAAAAGTCACTTAACAAACTTCAACTGCTTTTCATGGTAAAACATATATTCTAAGTATAGAAGGAAAGCAATGCAACAAAATAAAGACCATAACAATGCAACAGCTAACCTCATACTCAAAAAAAGCTTGAAGGCTTTTCTCTAAAATCAGGAAAGCCATAAGAATTTCGACTCTCACTAATTCTACTCAACATTGTACAGGAAGTCCCATGCAGAGAAATCAGTCATGAAAAATAAATGAAAGGCATTCAAATCAAAAAGGAAAAATAAAATTGTATCTTTTGGTAGATTACATAATCTTTTTATTGAAGTGTAGTGTATTTACAATATTATGTTAGTTTCAGGTGTACAGTAAAGTGACTTAGGTTTTTTCAGATTGTATGTATATATATATATATATATATATATGAGTGTGTGTATATATATGTATATATATGCCTGAAGACTCCAGCAAAAAAAGAGTAATAGCCAATGAAAACAGTACAGTTTCTGAATATAAAGTCAACGTACAAAATTTACTTGCATTTCTATATATTAACAATGAACTATCTAAAAATAAATTATCAAAACAATCTTATTTCCATTGGAACTATATATGCATGCATGTATGTATATATGTAGCTAGGTATGTATGTATGTATGTATACCTCATCTTTGGGGTATGTGTGTATATATATCTCTCTCATGAATGAATTTGGTAAAGCTGTAGGATACAAAATTTATATACAGAAATTAGTTGCAGTTTTATACACTAATAATGAAGTATCAGAAGAAGAAATTAAGAAAACAATCCCATTTACCATTCCAACAAAAATAATAAAATATCTAGGTATAAGCTATATCCTAAAGAGTACTTGTCCTCCAAAAACTGTATGATGCTCAGGAAGGAAATTGAAAATGACATGAACAGCTGGAAAGTTATACCATGTTTTTGGACTGAGGAATCAATATTGTTAAAATGATGATACTACCTAATGCAATGCACAGATGCTATGCAATCCACATCAAAATACTAATGGCATGATTCACAGAACTTGAACAGATAATTCTAAAGTTTGTATGGAAACACAAAAGACTCCAAGTAGCCAAAACAAACTTGAGAAAGAACAAACCTGGAGAAATCATATTCCGTCCCTGTAGACTATACTACAAAGCTACAGTAATCAAAAAAGTATGGTACTGGTGCGAAACAGACACATATGTCCATGGAAGAGATTACAGAGTGTAGAAATAAACTCAGGGGTTTATGATCAATTAATCTATAACAAAGGAGGGAAGAATATAAAATGGAGAAAATACAGTCACTTCAATGAGTGGTGCTGGGAAAACTGTATAGCTACATACAACAGAATGAAATTAGAACACTCTCTAACACCATATACAAAAATAAAATCAAAATTAGTTAAAGATCTAAATGTAAGACTGTGTACTCTAAAACTCCTAGAAGAAAACATAGGCAGAACACTCTTTGACATACATCACGGCAATATTTTTTTGGCTCTGGCTCCTAAAATAAAGGAAATAAAAATAAAAATAAATAAATGGAACTTAATTAGACAAAAGCTGTTGCATAGCAAAGGAAATCATTGACAAATGAAAAAATGACCTACTGAATGGGAGAAAATATTTCCAAATGACATGATCGATAAGGGATTACTATCCAACATATATAAAGAGCTCATACAACTCAACATCAAAAAATGAACAACCTGATTTAAAAATGGGCAAACACATTGAATATACTCTTTTTTCCCCAAAGAGGACATGCAGATGGCCCATTTCTAATCATCAGGGAAATGCAAATCAAAACCACAAGGGGATATCACCTCACACTTGTCAGAGGGCTATTATCAGAAAGAACATGAGGGGTGGAGGGTGGGAAGGGATAGATGGGATTTCAAAATTGTTAAACAGATAAACAAGATTATACTGTATGGCACAGGGAAATATACACAAGATCTCACAGTAGCTCACAGAGAAAACAATGTGACAATGAATATACCTATGTTCATGTATAACTGAAAAATTGTGCTCTACACTGGAATTTGACACAACACTGTAAAATGATTTTGAATCAATAAAAAAAGGAAAAAAAAAGATATTGAAACAACCTAAATGTCCATCAACAGATGGCTGGATATAGAAGTTGTGATATACTCATACAATGGAATACTACACAGCCATAAAAAAGGATAAAATAATTCCATTTGTTGCAATATGGATGGACCTGGAGATTGTTACATTAAGTGAAGTAAGCCAGAAAGAGCAAGACAAATACCATATGACATCACTTATATGTGAAATAAAAATATCACACAAATGAACTTATTTAATAAACAGAATCAGACTCATCAGATTCACAGACACAGAAAGCAAACTTATGGGTACCAAAGTGGAAAGAAGATGAGGGAGGAACAAATTAGAAGTTTGGAATTAGCAGATACAAAATACTATATATAACAGATAAGCAACAGGGTGTTACGGTATGACACAGAGAACTATACTCACTATCCTGTAAATAAACCATAATGGGAAAGAATATGAAAAAGAATATGTATATATATATATGTAAAGCTGAATCACTTTGCTGTACACCAGAAACTTACACAATACTATAAATCAACTATAATTTAATTAAAATATTTTAAAAGAATAAAGATATTACACAATTAATTTTCACCTCGAAGAACTAGAGAAAAAGAAAAAGCAAAGGTGAGGAAAGTAACAAAATAATAAAGATGAGACAAAAATAACTAAAATACAGACTAGTAATCCTGTATAAAAGGTCAAGGATGGCAAAAATTATGTCTTTTAAAGATAAAAATTGAAAAATCTCTGGTTGAATCGTGCAAAAAAATATAAGAAAGAGGATTCACATAAAAAAGCAGAGATTAAAGAAGAGATATTGCAACTGAAGTAACAGAAATTCAAATGATCAAAACAGACTACTATGAACAATTATATGCCAACATATTGGAAAATCCAGAAAAGAATGGATAAATTCCTACAAAAATACAACCTACCAAGACTGAATCATGAAGAATTGGAAAATACGGACAAATAATGAATAAAAAGATTGAGTCAGCAACCAAAACAAAACAAAATAAAGCAAAAAAAGCCCACGAGCAGATGGCTTTATGGGTGAATTCTACAAGACATTTAAAGAAGAATTAATACCAATTCTCAAATTATTTGAAAAATGAAAGAAGGGAACACTTCCAAACTTATTTTGTGAGGCCAGCATTATCCTGATAGCAAAGCCAGATGAGGACAGTATAAGAAACAAAATTAGAATCAATATCTCAGATGAAGATACATACAAAAATCATCAAAAACATACAACAAAAAAATCTAACAGTACATTAAAAGAATCATATGGCATTATCAAGTGGGATTAATTCCTGGGATACCGGGATAGTTCAACACATAAAAATCAATGTTTATTGATTTGCTACATCACACTAACAGAATGAAGGATAAAATCGTGATAATCTCAACAGGTACAGAAAAGTCACTTAACAAACTTCAACTGCTTTTCATGGTAAAACATATATTCTAAGTATAGAAGGAAAGCAATGCAACAAAATAAAGACCATAACAATGCAACAGCTAACCTCATACTCAAAAAAAGCTTGAAGGCTTTTCTCTAAAATCAGGAAAGCCATAAGAATTTCGACTCTCACTAATTCTACTCAACATTGTACAGGAAGTCCCATGCAGAGAAATCAGTCATGAAAAATAAATGAAAGGCATTCAAATCAAAAAGGAAAAATAAAATTGTATCTTTTGGTAGATTACATAATCTTTTTATTGAAGTGTAGTGTATTTACAATATTATGTTAGTTTCAGGTGTACAGTAAAGTGACTTAGGTTTTTTCAGATTGTATGTATATATATATATATATATATATGAGTGTGTGTATATATATGTATATATATGCCTGAAGACTCCAGCAAAAAAAGAGTAATAGCCAATGAAAACAGTACAGTTTCTGAATATAAAGTCAACGTAGAAAATTTACTTGCATTTCTATATATGAACAATGAACTATCTAAAAATAAATTATCAAAACAGTCTTATTTCCATTGGAACTATATATGCATGCATGTATGTATATATGTAGCTAGGTATGTATGTATGTATGTAAACCTCATCTTTGGGGTTTGTGTGTATATATATCTCTCTCATGAATGAATTTGGTAAAGCTGTAGGATACAAAATTTATATACAGAAATTAGTTGCAGTTTTATACACTAATACTGAAGTATCAGAAAAAGAAATTAAGAAAACAATCCCATTTACCATTCCAACAAAAATAATAAAATATCTAGGTATAAGCTATATCCTAAAGAGTACTTGTCCTCCAAAAACTGTATGATGCTCAGGAAGGAAATTGAAAATGACATGAACAGCTGGAAAGTTATACCATGTTTTTGGACTGAAGAATCAATATTGTTAAAATGATGATACTACCTCATGCAATGCACAGATGCTATGCAATCCACATCAAAATACTAATGGCATGATTCACAGAACTTGAACAGATAATTCTAAAGTTTGTATGGAAACACAAAAGACTCCAAGTAGCCAAAACAAACTTGAGAAAGAACAAACCTGGAGAAATCATATTCCCTCCCTTTAGACTATACTACAAAGCTACAGTAATCAAAAAAGTATGGTACTGGTGCGAAACAGACACATATGTCCGTGGAAGAGAATACAGAGTGTAGAAATAAACTCAGGGGTTTATGATCAATTAATCTATAACAAAGGAGGGAAGAATATAAAATGGAGAAAATACAGTCACTTCAATGAGTGGTGCTGGGAAAACTGTATAGCTACATACAACAGAATGAAATTAGAACTCTCTCTAACACCATATACAAAAATAAAATCAAAATCAGTTAAAGATCTAAATGTAAGACTGTGTACTCTAAAAGTCCTAGGAGAAAACATAGGCAGACCACTCTTTGACATACATCACGGCAATATTTTTTTGGCTCTGGCTCCTAAAGTAAAGGAAATAAAAATAAAAATAAACAAATGGAACTTAATTAGTCAAAAGCTGTTGCATAGCAAAGGAAATCATTGACAAAATGAAAAAATGACCTACTGAATGGGAGAAAATATTTCCAAATGACATGATCGATAAGGGATTACTATCCAACTTATATAGAGAGCTCATACAACTCAACATCAAAAAATGAACAACCTGATTTAAAAATGGGCAAACACATTGAATATACTCTTTTTTCCCCAAAGAGGACATGCAGATGGCCCATTTCTAATCATCAGGGAAATGCAAATCAAAACCACAAGGGGATATCACCTCACACTTGTCAGAGGGCTATTATCAGAAAGAACATGAGGGGTGGAGGGTGGGAAGGGATAGATGGGATTTCAAAATTGTTAAACAGATAAACAAGATTATACTGTATGCCACAGGGAAATATACACAAGATCTTACAGTAGCTCACAGAGAAAACAATGTGACAATGAATATACCTATGTTCATGTATAACTGAAAAATTGTGCTCTACACTGGAATTTGACACAACACTGTAAAATGATTTTGAATCAATAAAAAAATGTAAAAAAAAAAGACATTGAAACAACCTAAATGTCCATCAACAGATGGCTGGATAAAGAAGTTGTGATATACTCATACAATGGACTACTACGCAGCCATAAAAAAGAATAAAATAATTCCATTTGTTGCAATATGGATGGACCTGGAGATTGTTACATTAAGTGAAGTAAGCCAGAAAGAGCAAGACAAATACCATATGACATCACTTATATGTGAAATAAAAATATCACACAAATGAACTTATTTACTAAACATAATCAGACTCATCAGACTCACAGACACAGAAAGCAAACTTATGGGTACCAAAGTGGAAAGCAGATGAGGGAGGAACCAATTAGAAGTTTGGAATGAGCAGATACAAAATACTATATATAACAGATAAGCAACAGGGTGTTACGGTATGACACAGAGAACTATACTCACTATCCTGTAAATAAACCATAATGGGAAAGAATATGAAAAAGAATATGTATATATATATATGTAAAGCTGAATCACTTTGCTGTACACCAGAAACTTACACAAAACTATAAATCAACTATAATTTTATTAAAATTTTTTAAAAGAATAAAGATACTACACAATTAATTTTCACCTCGAAGAACTAGAAAAAAAGAAAAAGCAAAGGTGAGCAAAGTAACAAAATAATAAAGATGAGACAAAAATAACTAAAATACAGACTAGTAATCCTGTATAAAAGATCAAGGATGGCAAAAATTGTGTCTTTTAGAGATAAAAATTGAAAAATCTCTGGTTGATTCGTGCAAAAAAAATATAAGAAAGAGGATTCACATAAAATAGCAGAGATTAAAGAAGAGATATTGCAACTGAAGTAACAGAAATTCAAATGATCAAAACAGACTACTATGAACAATTATATGCCAACATATTGGAAAATCCAGAAAAGAATGGATAAATTCCTACAAAAATACAACCTACCAAGACTGAATCATGAAGAATTGGAAAATACGGACAAATAATGAATAAAAAGATTGAGTCAGCAACCAAAACAAAACAAAATAAAGCTAAAAAAGCCCACGAGCAGATGGATTTATGGGTGAATTCTACAAGACATTTAAAGAAGAATTAATACCAATTCTCAAATTATTTGAAAAATGAAAGAAGGGAACACTTCCAAACTTATTTTGTGAGGCCAGCATTATCCTGATAGCAAAGCCAGATGAGTACAGTATAAGAAACAAAATTATAATCAATATCTCAGATGAAGATAGATACAAAAATCATCAAAAACATACAACAAAAAAATCTAACCGTACATTGAAAGAATCATATGGCATTATCAAGTGGGATTAATTCCTGGGATACCGGGATAGTTCAACACATAAAAATCAATGTTTATTGATTTGCTACATCACACTAACAGAATGAAGGATAAAATCGTGATAATCTCAACAGGTACAGAAAAGTCACTTAACAAACTTCAACTGCTTTTCATGGTAAAACATATATTCTAAGTATAGAAGGAAAGCAATGCAACAAAATAAAGACCATAACAATGCAACAGCTAACCTCATACTCAAAAAAAGCTTGAAGGCTTTTCTCTAAAATCAGGAAAGCCATAAGAATGTCGACTCTCACTAATTCTACTCAACATTGTACAGGAAGTCCCATGCAGAGAAATCAGTCATGAAAAATAAATGAAAGGCATTCAAATCAAAAAGGAAAAATAAAATTGTATCTTTTGGTAGATTACATAATCTTTTTATTGAAGTGTAGTGTAATTACAATATTATGTTAGTTTCAGGTGTACAGTAAAGTGACTTAGGTTTTGTCAGATTGTATGTATATATATATATGAGTGTGTGTATATATATGTATATATATGCCTGAAGACTCCTGCAAAAAAAGAGTAATAGGCAATGAAAACAGTACAGTTTCTGAATATAAAGTCAACGTAGAAAATTTACTTGCATTTCTATATATGAACAATGAACTATCTAAAAATAAATTATCAAAACAATCTTATTTCCATTGGAACTCTATATGCATGCATGTATGTATATATGTAGGTAGGTATGTATGTATGTACGTATACCTCATCTTTGGGGTAGGTGTGTATATATATCTCTCTCATGAATGAATTTGGTAAAGCTGTAGGATACAAAATTTATATACAGAAATTAGTTGCAGTTTTATACACTAATAATGAAGTATCAGAAAAAGAAATTAAGAAAACAATCCCATTTACCATTCCAACAAAAATAATAAAATATCTAGGTATAAGCTATATCCTAAAGAGTACTTGTCCTCCAAAAACTGTATGATGCTCAGGAAGGAAATTGAAAATGACATGAACAGCTGGAAAGTTATACCATGTTTTTGGACTGAAGAATCAATATTGTTAAAATGATGATTCTACCTAATGCAATGCACAGATGCTATGCAATCCACATCAAAATACTAATGGCATGATTCACAGAACTTGAACAGATAATTCTAAAGTTTGTATGGAAACACAAAACACTCCAAGTAGCCAAAACAAACTTGAGAAAGAACAAACCTGGAGAAATCATATTCCCTCCCTTTAGACTATACTACAAAGCTACAATAATCAAAAACGTATGGTACTGGTGCGAAACAGACACATATGTCCATGGAAGAGAATACAGAGTGTAGAAATAAACTCAGGGGTTTATGATCAATTAATCTATAACAAAGGAGGGAAGAATATAAAATGGAGAAAATACAGTCACTTCAATGAGTGGTGCTGGAAAACTGTATAGCTACATACAACAGAATGAAATTAGAACACTCTCTAACACCATATACAAAAATAAAATGAAAATCAGTTAAAGATCTAACTGTAAGACTGTGTACTCTAAAACTCCTAGAAGAAAACATAGGCAGAACACTCTTTGACATACATCACAGCAATATTTTTTTGGCTCTGGCTCCTAAAGTAAAGGAAATAAAAATAAAAATAAACAAATGGAACTTAATTAGTCAAAAGCTGTTGCATAGCAAAGGAAATCATTGACAAAATGAAAAAATGACCTACTGAATGGGAGAAAATATTTCCAAATGACATGATCGATAAGGGATTACTATCCAACATATATAGAGAGCTCATACAACTCAACATCAAAAAATGAACAACCTGATTTAAAAATGGGCAAACACATTGAATATACTCTTTTTTCCCCAAAGAGGACATGCAGATGGCCCATTTCTAATCATCAGGGAAATGCAAATCAAAACCACAAGGGGATATCACCTCACACTTATCAGAGGGCTATTATCAGAAAGAACATGAGGGGTGGAGGGTGGGAAGGGATAGATGGGATTTCAAAATTGTTAAACAGATAAACAAGATTATACTGTATGGCACAGGGAAATATACACAAGATCTTACAGTAGCTCACAGAGAAAAAAATGTGACAATGAATATACCTATGTTCATGTATAACTGAAAAATTGTGCTCTACACTGGAATTTGACACAACACTGTAAAATGATTTTGAATCAATAAAATAATGTTAAAAAAAAAAGACATTGAAACAACCTAAATGTCCATCAACAGATGGCTGGATAAAGAAGTTGTGATATACTCATACAATGGAATACTACACAGCCATAAAAAAGGATAAAATAATTCCATTTGTTGCAATATGGATGGACCTGGAGATTGTTACATTAAGTGAAGTAAGCCAGAAAGAGCAAGACAAATACCATATGACATCACTTATATGTGAAATAAAAATATCACACAAATGAACTTATTTACTAAACAGAATCAGACTCATCAGATTCACAGACACAGAAAGCAAACTTATGGGTACCAAAGTGGAAAGCAGATGAGGGAGGAATCAATTAGAAGTTTGGAATTAGCAGATACAAAATACTATATATAACAGATAAGCAACAGGGTGTTAAGGTATGACACAGAGAACTATACTCACTATCCTGTAAATAAACCATAATGGGAAAGAATATGAAAAAGAATATGTATATATATACATATGTAAAGCTGAATCACTTTGCTGTACACCAGAAACTTACACAATACTATAAATCAACTATAATTTAATTAAAATATTTTAAAAGAATAAAGATATTACACAATTAATTTTCACCTCGAAGAACTAGAGAAAAAGAAAAAGCAAAGGTGAGGAAAGTAACAAAATAATAAAGATGAGACAAAAATAACTAAAATACAGACTAGTAATCCTGTATAAAAGGTCAAGGATGGCAAAAATTATGTCTTTTAAAGATAAAAATTGAAAAATCTCTGGTTGAATCGTGCAAAAAAATATAAGAAAGAGGATTCACATAAAAAAGCAGAGATTAAAGAAGAGATATTGCAACTGAAGTAACAGAAATTCAAATGATCAAAACAGACTACTATGAACAATTATATGCCAACATATTGGAAAATCCAGAAAAGAATGGATAAATTCCTACAAAAATACAACCTACCAAGACTGAATCATGAAGAATTGGAAAATACGGACAAATAATGAATAAAAAGATTGAGTCAGCAACCAAAACAAAACAAAATAAAGCAAAAAAAGCCCACGAGCAGATGGCTTTATGGGTGAATTCTACAAGACATTTAAAGAAGAATTAATACCAATTCTCAAATTATTTGAAAAATGAAAGAAGGGAACACTTCCAAACTTATTTTGTGAGGCCAGCATTATCCTGATAGCAAAGCCAGATGAGGACAGTATAAGAAACAAAATTATAATCAATATCTCAGATGAAGATACATACAAAAATCATCAAAAACATACAACAAAAAAATCTAACAGTACATTAAAAGAATCATATGGCATTATCAAGTGGGATTAATTCCTGGGATACCGGGATAGTTCAACACATAAAAATCAATGTTTATTGATTTGCTACATCACACTAACAGAATGAAGGATAAAATCGTGATAATCTCAACAGGTACAGAAAAGTCACTTAACAAACTTCAACTGCTTTTCATGGTAAAACATATATTCTAAGTATAGAAGGAAAGCAATGCAACAAAATAAAGACCATAACAATGCAACAGCTAACCTCATACTCAAAAAAAGCTTGAAGGCTTTTCTCTAAAATCAGGAAAGCCATAAGAATTTCGACTCTCACTAATTCTACTCAACATTGTACAGGAAGTCCCATGCAGAGAAATCAGTCATGAAAAATAAATGAAAGGCATTCAAATCAAAAAGGAAAAATAAAATTGTATCTTTTGGTAGATTACATAATCTTTTTATTGAAGTGTAGTGTATTTACAATATTATGTTAGTTTCAGGTGTACAGTAAAGTGACTTAGGTTTTTTCAGATTGTATGTATATATATATATATATATATATGAGTGTGTGTATATATATGTATATATATGCCTGAAGACTCCAGCAAAAAAAGAGTAATAGCCAATGAAAACAGTACAGTTTCTGAATATAAAGTCAACGTAGAAAATTTACTTGCATTTCTATATATGAACAATGAACTATCTAAAAATAAATTATCAAAACAGTCTTATTTCCATTGGAACTATATATGCATGCATGTATGTATATATGTAGGTAGGTATGTATGTATGTATGTATACCTCATCTTTGGGGTATGTGTGTATATATATCTCTCTCATGAATGAATTTGGTAAAGCTGTAGGATACAAAATTTATATACAGAAATTAGTTGCAGTTTTATACACTAATACTGAAGTATCAGAAAAAGAAATTAAGAAAACAATCCCATTTACCATTCCAACAAAAATAATAAAATATCTAGGTATAAGCTATATCCTAAAGAGTACTTGTCCTCCATAAACTGTATGATGCTCAGGAAGGAAATTGAAAATGACATGAACAGCTGGAAAGTTATACCATGTTTTTGGACTGAAGAATCAATATTGTTAAAATGATGATACTACCTAATGCAATGCACAGATGCTATGCAATCCACATCAAAATACTAATGGCATGATTCACAGAACTTGAACAGATAATTCTAAAGTTTGTATGGAAACACAAAAGACTCCAAGTAGCCAAAACAAACTTGAGAAAGAACAAACCTGGAGAAATCATATTCCCTCCCTTTAGACTATACTACAAAGCTACAGTAATCAAAAAAGTATGGTACTGGTGCGAAACAGACACATATGTCCGTGGAAGAGAATACAGAGTGTAGAAATAAACTCAGGGGTTTATGATCAATTAATCTATAACAAAGGAGGGAAGAATATAAAATGGAGAAAATACAGTCACTTCAATGAGTGGTGCTGGGAAAACTGTATAGCTACATACAACAGAATGAAATTAGAACTCTCTCTAACACCATATACAAAAATAAAATCAAAATCAGTTAAAGATCTAAATGTAAGACTGTGTACTCTAAAAGTCCTAGGAGAAAACATAGGCAGACCACTCTTTGACATACATCACGGCAATATTTTTTTGGCTCTGGCTCCTAAAGTAAAGGAAATAAAAATAAAAATAAACAAATGGAACTTAATTAGTCAAAAGCTGTTGCATAGCAAAGGAAATCATTGACAAAATGAAAAAATGACCTACTGAATGGGAGAAAATATTTCCAAATGACATGATCGATAAGGGATTACTATCCAACTTATATAGAGAGCTCATACAACTCAACATCAAAAAATGAACAACCTGATTTAAAAATGGGCAAACACATTGAATATACTCTTTTTTCCCCAAAGAGGACATGCAGATGGCCCATTTCTAATCATCAGGGAAATGCAAATCAAAACCACAAGGGGATATCACCTCACACTTGTCAGAGGGCTATTATCAGAAAGAACATGAGGGGTGGAGGGTGGGAAGGGATAGATGGGATTTCAAAATTGTTAAACAGATAAACAAGATTATACTGTATGCCACAGGGAAATATACACAAGATCTTACAGTAGCTCACAGAGAAAAAAATGTGACAATGAATATACCTATGTTCATGTATAACTGAAAAATTGTGCTCTACACTGGAATTTGACACAACACTGTAAAATGATTTTGAATCAATAAAAAAATGTAAAAAAAAAGACATTGAAACAACCTAAATGTCCATCAACAGATGGCTGGATAAAGAAGTTGTGATATACTCATACAATGGACTACTACGCAGCCATAAAAAAGAATAAAATAATTCCATTTGTTGCAATATGGATGGACCTGGAGATTGTTACATTAAGTGAAGTAAGCCAGAAAGAGCAAGACAAATACCATATGACATCACTTATATGTGAAATAAAAATATCACACAAATGAACTTATTTACTAAACATAATCAGACTCATCAGACTCACAGACACAGAAAGCAAACTTATGGGTACCAAAGTGGAAAGCAGATGAGGGAGGAACCAATTAGAAGTTTGGAATGAGCAGATACAAAATACTATATATAACAGATAAGCAACAGGGTGTTACGGTATGACACAGAGAACTATACTCACTATCCTGTAAATAAACCATAATGGGAAAGAATATGAAAAAGAATATGTATATATATATATGTAAAGCTGAATTACTTTGCTGTACACCAGAAACTTACACAAAACTATAAATCAACTATAATTTTATTAAAATTTTTTAAAAGAATAAAGATACTACACAATTAATTTTCACCTCGAAGAACTAGAAAAAAAGAAAAAGCAAAGGTGAGCAAAGTAACAAAATAATAAAGATGAGACAAAAATAACTAAAATACAGACTAGTAATCCTGTATAAAAGATCAAGGATGGCAAAAATTGTGTCTTTTAGAGATAAAAATTGAAAAATCTCTGGTTGAATCGTGCAAAAAAAATATAAGAAAGAGGATTCACATAAAATAGCAGAGATTAAAGAAGAGATATTGCAACTGAAGTAACAGAAATTCAAATGATCAAAACAGACTACTATGAACAATTATATGCCAACATATTGGAAAATCCAGAAAAGAATGGATAAATTCCTACAAAAATACAACCTACCAAGACTGAATCATGAAGAATTGGAAAATACGGACAAATAATGAATAAAAAGATTGAGTCAGCAACCAAAACAAAACAAAATAAAGCTAAAAAAGCCCACGAGCAGATGGCTTTATGGGTGAATTCTACAAGACATTTAAAGAAGAATTAATACCAATTCTCAAATTATTTGAAAAATGAAAGAAGGGAACACTTCCAAACTTATTTTGTGAGGCCAGCATTATCCTGATAGCAAAGCCAGATGAGGACAGTATAAGAAACAAAATTATAATCAATATCTCAGATGAAGATACATACAAAAATCATCAAAAACATACAACAAAAAAATCTAACCGTACATTGAAAGAATCATATGGCATTATAAAGTGGGATTAATTCCTGGGATACCGGGATAGTTCAACACATAAAAATCAATGTTTATTGATTTGCTACATCACACTAACAGAATGAAGGATAAAATCGTGATAATCTCAACAGGTACAGAAAAGTCACTTAACAAACTTCAACTGCTTTTCATGGAAAAAATATATTCTAAGTATAGAAGGAAAGCAATGCAACAAAATAAAGACCATAACAATGCAACAGCTAACCTCATACTCAAAAAAAGCTTGAAGGCTTTTCTCTAAAATCAGGAAAGCCATAAGAATGTCGACTCTCACTAATTCTACTCAACATTGTACAGGAAGTCCCATGCAGAGAAATCAGTCATGAAAAATAAATGAAAGGCATTCAAATCAAAAAGGAAAAATAAAATTGTATCTTTTGGTAGATTACATAATCTTTTTATTGAAGTGTAGTGTAATTACAATATTATGTTAGTTTCAGGTGTACAGTAAAGTGACTTAGGTTTTGTCAGATTGTATGTATATATATATATGAGTGTGTGTATATATATGTATATATATGCCTGAAGACTCCAGCAAAAAAAGAGTAATAGCCAATGAAAACAGTACAGTTTCTGAATATAAAGTCAACGTAGAAAATTTACTTGCATTTCTATATATGAACAATGAACTATCTAAAAATAAATTATCAAAACAATCTTATTTCCATTGGAACTCTATATGCATGCATGTATGTATATATGTAGGTAGGTATGTATGTATGTACGTATACCTCATCTTTGGGGTAGGTGTGTATATATATCTCTCTCATGAATGAATTTGGTAAAGCTGTAGGATACAAAATTTATATACAGAAATTAGTTGCAGTTTTATACACTAATAATGAAGTATCAGAAAAAGAAATTAAGAAAACAATCCCATTTACCATTCCAACAAAAATAATAAAATATCTAGGTATAAGCTATACACTAAAGAGTACTTGTCCTCCAAAAACTGTATGATGCTCAGGAAGGAAATTGAAAATGACATGAACAGCTGGAAAGTTATACCATGTTTTTGGACTGAAGAATCAATATTGTTAAAATGATGATACTACCTCATGCAATGCACAGATGCTATGCAATCCACATCAAAATACTAATGGCATGATTCACAGAACTTGAACAGATAATTCTAAAGTTTGTATGGAAACACAAAACACTCCAAGTAGCCAAAACAAACTTAAGAAAGAACAAACCTGGAGAAATCATATTCCCTCCCTTTAGACTATACTACAAAGCTACAATAATCAAAAACGTATGGTACTGGTGCGAAACAGACACATATGTCCATGGAAGAGAATACAGAGTGTAGAAATAAACTCAGGGGTTTATGATCAATTAATCTATAACAAAGGAGGGAAGAATATAAAATGGAGAAAATACAGTCACTTCAATGAGTGGTGCTGGGAAAACTGTATAGCTACATACAACAGAATGAAATTAGAACACTCTCTAACACCATATACAAAAATAAAATCAAAATCAGTTAAAGATCTAAATGTAAGACTGTGTACTCTAAAAGTCCTAGGAGAAAACATAGGCAGACCACTCTTTGACATACATCACGGCAATATTTTTTTGGCTCTGGCTCCTAAAGTAAAGGAAATAAAAATAAAAATAAACAAATGGAACTTAATTAGTCAAAAGCTGTTGCATAGCAAAGGAAATCATTGACAAAATGAAAAAATGACCTACTGAATGGGAGAAAATATTTCCAAATGACATGATCGATAAGGGATTACTATCCAACATATATAGAGAGCTCATACAACTCAACATCAAAGAATGAACAACCTGATTTAAAAATGGGCAAACACATTGAATATACTCTTTTTTCCCCAAAGAGGACATGCAGATGGCCCATTTCTAATCATCAGGGAAATGCAAATCAAAACCACAAGGGGATATCACCTCACACTTATCAGAGGGCTATTATCAGAAAGAACATGAGGGGTGGAGGGTGGGAAGGGATAGATGGGATTTCAAAATTGTTAAACAGATAAACAAGATTATACTGTATGGCACAGGGAAATATACACAAGATCTTACAGTAGCTCACAGAGAAAAAAATGTGACAATGAATATACCTATGTTCATGTATAACTGAAAAATTGTGCTCTACACTGGAATTTGACACAACACTGTAAAATGATTTTGAATCAATAAAATAATGTTAAAAAAAAAGACATTGAAACAACCTAAATGTCCATCAACAGATGGCTGGATAAAGAAGTTGTGATATACTCATACAATGGAATACTACACAGCCATAAAAAAGGATAAAATAATTCCATTTGTTGCAATATGGATGGACCTGGAGATTGTTACATTAAGTGAAGTAAGCCAGAAAGAGCAAGACAAATACCATATGACATCACTTATATGTGAAATAAAAATATCACACAAATGAACTTATTTACTAAACAGAATCAGACTCATCAGATTCACAGACACAGAAAGCAAACTTATGGGTACCAAAGTGGAAAGCAGATGAGGGAGGAATCAATTAGAAGTTTGGAATTAGCAGATACAAAATACTATATATAACAGATAAGCAACAGGGTGTTAAGTTATGACACAGAGAACTATACTCACTATCCTGTAAATAAACCATAATGGGAAAGAATATGAAAAAGAATATGTATATATATACATATGTAAAGCTGAATCACTTTGCTGTACACCAGAAACTTCCACAATACTATAAATCAACTATAATTTAATTAAAATATTTTAAAAGAATAAAGATATTACACAATTAATTTTCACCTCGAAGAACTAGAGAAAAAGAAAAAGCAAAGGTGAGGAAAGTAACAAAATAATAAAGATGAGACAAAAATAACTAAAATACAGACTAGTAATCCTGTATAAAAGATCAAGGATGGCAAAAATTGTGTCTTTTAAAGATAAAAATTGAAAAATCTCTGGTTGAATCGTGCAAAAAAATATAAGAAAGAGGATTCACATAAAAAAGCAGAGATTAAAGAAGAGATATTGCAACTGAAGTAACAGAAATTCAAATGATCAAAACAGACTACTATGAACAATTATATGCCAACATATTGGAAAATCCAGAAAAGAATGGATAAATTCCTACAAAAATACAACCTACCAAGACTGAATCATGAAGAATTGGAAAATACGGACAAATAATGAATAAAAAGATTGAGTCAGCAACCAAAACAAAACAAAATAAAGCAAAAAAAGCCCACGAGCAGATGGCTTTATGGGTGAATTCTACAAGACATTTAAAGAAGAATTAATACCAATTCTCAAATTATTTGAAAAATGAAAGAAGGGAACACTTCCAAACTTATTTTGTGAGGCCAGCATTATCCTGATAGCAAAGCCAGATGAGGACAGTATAAGAAACAAAATTATAATCAATATCTCAGATGAAGATACATACAAAAATCATCAAAAACATACAACAAAAAAATCTAACCGTACATTAAAAGAATCATATGGCATTATCAAGTGGGATTAATTCCTGGGATACCGGGATAGTTCAACACATAAAAATCAATGTTTATTGATTTGCTACATCACACTAACAGAATGAAGGCTAAAATCGTGATAATCTCAACAGGTACAGAAAAGTCACTTAACAAACTTCAACTGCTTTTCATGGAAAAAATATATTCTAAGAATAGAAGGAAAGCAATGCAACAAAATAAAGACCATAACAATGCAACAGCTAACCTCATACTCAAAAAAAGCTTGAAGGCTTTTCCCTAAAATCAGGAAAGCCATAAGAATGTCGACTCTCACTAATTCTACTCAACATTGTACAGGAAGTCAAATGCAGAGAAATCAGTCATGAAAAATAAATGAAAGGCATTCAAATCAAAAAGGAAAAATAAAATTGTACCTTTTGGTAGATTACATAATCTTTTTATTGAAGTGTAGTGTATTTACAATATTATGTTACTTTCAGGTGTACAGTAAAGTGACTTAGGTGTTTTCAGATAGTATGTATATATATATATATATGAGTGTGTGTATATATATGTATATATATGCCTGAAGACTCCAGCAAAAAAAGAGTAATAGCCAATGAAAACAGTACAGTTTCTGAAAAGAAAGTCAACGTACAAAATTTACTTGCATTTCTATATATTAACAATGAACTATCTAAAAATAAATTATCAAAACAATCTTATTTCCATTGGAACTATATATGCATGCATGTATGTATATATGTAGGTATGTATGTATGTATGTATGTATACCTCATTTTGGGGTATGTGTGCATATATCTCTCTCTCATGAATGAATTTGGTAAAGCTGTAGGATACAAAATTTATATACAGAAATTAGTTGCAGTTTTATACACTAATAATGAAGTATCAGAAAAAGAAATTAAGAAAACAATCCCATTTACCATTCCAACAAAAATAATAAAATATCTAGGTATAAGCTATACACTAAAGAGTACTTGTCCTCCAAAAACTGTATGATGCTCAGGAAGGAAATTGAAAATGACATGAACAGCTGGAAAGTTATACCATGTTTTTGGACTGAAGAATCAATATTGTTAAAATGATGATACTACCTCATGCAATGCACAGATGCTATGCAATCCACATCAAAATACTAATGGCATGATTCACAGAACTTGAACAGATAATTCTAAAGTTTGTATGGAAACACAAAACACTCCAAGTAGCCAAAACAAACTTAAGAAAGAACAAACCTGGAGAAATCATATTCCCTCCCTTTAGACTATACTACAAAGCTACAATAATCAAAAACGTATGGTACTGGTGCGAAACAGACACATATGTCCATGGAAGAGAATACAGAGTGTAGAAATAAACTCAGGGGTTTATGATCAATTAATCTATAACAAAGGAGGGAAGAATATAAAATGGAGAAAATACAGTCACTTCAATGAGTGGTGCTGGGAAAACTGTATAGCTACATACAACAGAATGAAATTAGAACACTCTCTAACACCATATACAAAAATAAAATCAAAATCAGTTAAAGATCTAAATGTAAGACTGTGTACTCTAAAAGTCCTAGGAGAAAACATAGGCAGACCACTCTTTGACATACATCACGGCAATATATTTTTGGCTCTGGCTCCTAAAGTAAAGGAAATAAAAATAAAAATAAATAAATGGAACTTAATTAGTCAAAAGCTGTTGCATAGCAAAGGAAATCATTGACAAAATGAAAAAATGACCTACTGAATGGGAGAAAATATTTCCAAATGACATGATCGATAAGGGATTACTATCCAACATATATAGAGAGCTCATACAACTCAACATCAAAAAATGAACAACCTGATTTAAAAATGGGCAAACACATTGAATATACTCTTTTTTCCCCAAAGAGGACATGCAGATGGCCCATTTCTAATCATCAGGGAAATGCAAATCAAAACCACAAGGGGATATCACCTCACACTTATCAGAGGGCTATTATCAGAAAGAACATGAGGGGTCGAGGGTGGGAAGGGATAGATGGGATTTCAAAATTGTTAAACAGATAAACAAGATTATACTGTATGGCACAGGGAAATATACACAAGATCTTACAGTAGCTCACAGAGAAAAAAATGTGACAATGAATATACCTATGTTCATGTATAACTGAAAAATTGTGCTCTACACTGGAATTTGACACAACACTGTAAAATGATTTTGAATCAATAAAATAATGTTAAAAAAAAGACATTGAAACAACCTAAATGTCCATCAACAGATGGCTGGATAAAGAAGTTGTGATATACTCATACAATGGAATACTACACAGCCATAAAAAAGGATAAAATAATTCCATTTGTTGCAATATGGATGGACCTGGAGATTGTTACATTAAGTGAAGTAAGCCAGAAAGAGCAAGACAAATACCATATGACATCACTTATATGTGAAATAAAAATATCACACAAATGAACTTATTTACTAAACAGAATCAGACTCATCAGATTCACAGACACAGAAAGCAAACTTATGGGTACCAAAGTGGAAAGCAGATGAGGGAGGAATCAATTAGAAGTTTGGAATTAGCAGATACAAAATACTATATATAACAGATAAGCAACAGGGTGTTAAGGTATGACACAGAGAACTATACTCACTATCCTGTAAATAAACCATAATGGGAAAGAATATGAAAAAGAATATGTATATATATACATATGTAAAGCTGAATCACTTTGCTGTACACCAGAAACTTCCACAATACTATAAATCAACTATAATTTAATTAAAATATTTTAAAAGAATAAAGATATTACACAATTAATTTTCACCTCGAAGAACTAGAGAAAAAGAAAAAGCAAAGGTGAGGAAAGTAACAAAATAATAAAGATGAGACAAAAATAACTAAAATACAGACTAGTAATCCTGTATAAAAGATCAAGGATGGCAAAAATTGTGTCTTTTAAAGATAAAAATTGAAAAATCTCTGGTTGAATCGTGCAAAAAAATATAAGAAAGAGGATTCACATAAAAAAGCAGAGATTCAAGAAGAGATATTGCAACTGAAGTAACAGAAATTCAAATGATCAAAACAGACTACTATGAACAATTATATGCCAACATATTGGAAAATCCAGAAAAGAATGGATAAATTCCTACAAAAATACAACCTACCAAGACTGAATCATGAAGAATTGGAAAATACGGACAAATAATGAATAAAAAGATTGAGTCAGCAACCAAAACAAAACAAAATAAAGCAAAAAAAGCCCACGAGCAGATGGCTTTATGGGTGAATTCTACAAGACATTTAAAGAAGAATTAATACCAATTCTCAAATTATTTGAAAAATGAAAGAAGGGAACACTTCCAAACTTATTTTGTGAGGCCAGCATTATCCTGATAGCAAAGCCAGATGAGGACAGTATAAGAAACAAAATTATAATCAATATCTCAGATGAAGATAGATACAAAAATCATCAAAAACATACAACAAAAAAATCTAACCGTACATTAAAAGAATCATATGGCATTATCAAGTGGGATTAATTCCTGGGATACCGGGATAGTTCAACACATAAAAATCAATGTTTATTGATTTGCTACATCACACTAACAGAATGAAGGCTAAAATCGTGATAATCTCAACAGGTACAGAAAAGTCACTTAACAAACTTCAACTGCTTTTCATGGAAAAAATATATTCTAAGTATAGAAGGAAAGCAATGCAACAAAATAAAGACCATAACAATGCAACAGCTAACCTCATACTCAAAAAAAGCTTGAAGGCTTTTCCCTAAAATCAGGAAAGCCATAAGAATGTCGACTCTCACTAATTCTACTCAACATTGTACAGGAAGTCAAATGCAGAGAAATCAGTCATGAAAAATAAATGAAAGGCATTCAAATCAAAAAGGAAAAATAAAATTGTACCTTTTGGTAGATTACATAATCTTTTTATTGAAGTGTAGTGTATTTACAATATTATGTTACTTTCAGGTGTACAGTAAAGTGACTTAGGTGTTTTCAGATAGTATGTATATATATATATATATGAGTGTGTGTATATATATGTATATATATGCCTGAAGACTCCAGCAAAAAAAGAGTAATAGCCAATGAAAACAGTACAGTTTCTGAATAGAAAGTCAACGTACAAAATTTACTTGCATTTCTATATATTAACAATGAACTATCTAAAAATAAATTATCAAAACAATCTTATTTCCATTGGAACTATATATGCATGCATGTATGTATATATGTAGGTAGGTATGTATGTATGTATGTATACCTCATTTTGGGGTATGTGTGCATATATCTCTCTCTCATGAATGAATTTGGTAAAGCTGTAGGATACAAAATTTATATACAGAAATTAGTTGCAGTTTTATACACTAATAATGAAGTATCAGAAAAAGAAATTAAGAAAACAATCCCATTTACCATTCCAACAAAAATAATAAAATATCTAGGTATAAGCTATACACTAAAGAGTACTTGTCCTCCAAAAACTGTATGATGCTCAGGAAGGAAATTGAAAATGACATGAACAGCTGGAAAGTTATACCATGTTTTTGGACTGAAGAATCAATATTGTAAAAATGATGATACTACCTCAAGCAATGCACAGATGCTATGCAATCCACATCAAAATACTAATGGCATGATTCACAGAACTTGAACAGATAATTCTAAAGTTTGTATGGAAACACAAAACACTCCAAGTAGCCAAAACAAACTTGAGAAAGAACAAACCTGGAGAAATCATATTCCGTCCCTGTAGACTATACTACAAACCTACAGTAATCAAAAAAGTATGGTACTGGTGCAAAACAGACACATATGTCCATGGAAGAGAATACAGAGTGTAGAAATAAACTCAGGGATTTATGATCAATTAATCTATAACAAAGGAGACAAGAATATAAAATGGAGAAAATACAGTCACTTCAATGAGTGGTGCTGGGAAAACTGTATAGCTACATACAACAGAATGAAATTAGAACACTCTCTAACACCATATACAAAAATAAAATCAAAATCAGTTAAAGATCTAAATGTAAGACTGTGTACTCTAAAACTCCTAGAAGAAAACATAGGCAGAACACTCTTTGACATACATCACGGCAATATTTTTTTGGCTCTGGCTCCTAAAGTAAAGGAAATAAAAATAAAAATAAACAAATGGAACTTAAATAGTGAAAAGCTGTTGCATAGCAAAGGAAATCATTGACAAATGAAAAAATGACCTACTGAATGGGAGAAAATATTTCCAAATGACATGATCGATAAGGGATTACTATCCAACATATATAAAGAGCCCATACAACTCAACATCAAAAAATGAACAACCTGATTTAAAAATGGGCAAACAAATTGAATATACTCTTTTTTCCCCAAAGAGGACATGCAGATGGCCCATTTCTAATCATCAGGGAAATGCAAATCAAAACCACAAGGGGATATCACCTCACACTTGTCAGAGGGCTATTATCAGAAAGAACATGAGGGGTGGAGGGTGGGAAGGGATAGATGGGATTTCAAAATTGTTAAACAGATTAACAAGATTATACTGTATGGCACAGGGAAATATACACAAGATCTTACAGTAGCTCACAGAGAAAAAAATGTGACAATGAATATACCTATGTTCATGTATAACTGAAAAATTGTGCTCTACACTGGAATTTGACACAACACTGTAAAATGATTTTGAATCAATAAAATAATGTAAAAAAAAAAGACATTGAAACAACCTAAATGTCCATCAACAGATGGCTGGATAAAGAAGTTGTGATATACTCATACAATGGAATACTACACAGCCATAAAAAAGGATAAAATAATTCCATTTGTTGCAATATGGATGGACCTGGAGATTGTTACATTAAGTGAAGTAAGCCAGAAAGAGCAAGACAAATACCATATGACATCACTTATATGTGAAATAAAAATATCACACAAATGAACTTATTTACTAAACAGAATCAGACTCATCAGACTCACAGACACAGAAAGCAAATTTATGGGTACCAAAGTGGAAAGCAGATGAGGGAGGAACCAATTAGAAGTTTGGAATTAGCAAATACAAAATACTATATATAACAGATAAGCAACAGGGTGTTAAGGTATGACACAGAGAACTATACTCACTATCCTGTAAATAAACCATAATGGGAAAGAATATGAAAAAGAATATGTATATATATATATATGTAAAGCTGAATCACTTTGCTGTACACCAGAAACTTCCACAATACTATAAATCAACTATAATTTAATTAAAATATTTTAAAAGAATAAAGATATTACACAATTAATTTTCACCTCGAAGAACTAGAGAAAAAGAAAAAGCAAAGGTGAGGAAAGTAACAAAATAATAAAGATGAGACAAAAATAACTAAAATACAGACTAGTAATCCTGTATAAAAGATCAAGGATGGCAAAAATTGTGTCTTTTAAAGATAAAAATTGAAAAATCTCTGGTTGAATCGTGCAAAAAAATATAAGAAAGAGGATTCACATAAAAAAGCAGAGATTCAAGAAGAGATATTGCAACTGAAGTAACAGAAATTCAAATGATCAAAACAGACTACTATGAACAATTATATGCCAACATATTGGAAAATCCAGAAAAGAATGGATAAATTCCTACAAAAATACAACCTACCAAGACTGAATCATGAAGAATTGGAAAATACGGACAAATAATGAATAAAAAGATTGAGTCAGCAACCAAAACAAAACAAAATAAAGCAAAAAAAGCCCACGAGCAGATGGCTTTATGGGTGAATTCTACAAGACATTTAAAGAAGAATTAATACCAATTCTCAAATTATTTGAAAAATGAAAGAAGGGAACACTTCCAAACTTATTTTGTGAGGCCAGCATTATCCTGATAGCAAAGCCAGATGAGGACAGTATAAGAAACAAAATTATAATCAATATCTCAGATGAAGATACATACAAAAATCATCAAAAACATACAACAAAAAAATCTAACCGTACATTAAAAGAATCATATGGCATTATCAAGTGGGATTAATTCCTGGGATACCGGGATAGTTCAACACATAAAAATCAATGTTTATTGATTTGCTACATCACACTAACAGAATGAAGGCTAAAATCGTGATAATCTCAACAGGTACAGAAAAGTCACTTAACAAACTTCAACTGCTTTTCATGGAAAAAATATATTCTAAGTATAGAAGGAAAGCAATGCAACAAAATAAAGACCATAACAATGCAACAGCTAACCTCATACTCAAAAAAAGCTTGAAGGCTTTTCCCTAAAATCAGGAAAGCCATAAGAATGTCGACTCTCACTAATTCTACTCAACATTGTACAGGAAGTCAAATGCAGAGAAATCAGTCATGAAAAATAAATGAAAGGCATTCAAATCAAAAAGGAAAAATAAAATTGTACCTTTTGGTAGATTACATAATCTTTTTATTGAAGTGTAGTGTATTTACAATATTATGTTACTTTCAGGTGTACAGTAAAGTGACTTAGGTGTTTTCAGATAGTATGTATATATATATATATATGAGTGTGTGTATATATATGTATATATATGCCTGAAGACTCCAGCAAAAAAAGAGTAATAGCCAATGAAAACAGTACAGTTTCTGAATAGAAAGTCAACGTACAAAATTTACTTGCATTTCTATATATTAACAATGAACTATCTAAAAATAAATTATCAAAACAATCTTATTTCCATTGGAACTATATATGCATGCATGTATGTATATATGTAGGTAGGTATGTATGTATGTATGTATACCTCATTTTGGGGTATGTGTGCATATATCTCTCTCTCATGAATGAATTTGGTAAAGCTGTAGGATACAAAATTTATATACAGAAATTAGTTGCAGTTTTATACACTAATAATGAAGTATCAGAAAAAGAAATTAAGAAAACAATCCCATTTACCATTCCAACAAAAATAATAAAATATCTAGGTATAAGCTATACACTAAAGAGTACTTGTCCTCCAAAAACTGTATGATGCTCAGGAAGGAAATTGAAAATGACATGAACAGCTGGAAAGTTATACCATGTTTTTGGACTGAAGAATCAATATTGTTAAAATGATGATACTACCTCATGCAATGCACAGATGCTATGCAATCCACATCAAAATACTAATGGCATGATTCACAGAACTTGAACAGATAATTCTAAAGTTTGTATGGAAACACAAAACACTCCAAGTAGCCAAAACAAACTTAAGAAAGAACAAACCTGGAGAAATCATATTCCCTCCCTTTAGACTATACTACAAAGCTACAATAATCAAAAACGTATGGTACTGGTGCGAAACAGACACATATGTCCATGGAAGAGAATACAGAGTGTAGAAATAAACTCAGGGGTTTATGATCAATTAATCTATAACAAAGGAGGGAAGAATATAAAATGGAGAAAATACAGTCACTTCAATGAGTGGTGCTGGGAAAACTGTATAGCTACATACAACAGAATGAAATTAGAACACTCTCTAACACCATATACAAAAATAAAATCAAAATCAGTTAAAGATCTAAATGTAAGACTGTGTACTCTAAAAGTCCTAGGAGAAAACATAGGCAGACCACTCTTTGACATACATCACGGCAATATATTTTTGGCTCTGGCTCCTAAAGTAAAGGAAATAAAAATAAAAATAAATAAATGGAACTTAATTAGTCAAAAGCTGTTGCATAGCAAAGGAAATCATTGACAAAATGAAAAAATGACCTACTGAATGGGAGAAAATATTTCCAAATGACATGATCGATAAGGGATTACTATCCAACATATATAGAGAGCTCATACAACTCAACATCAAAAAATGAACAACCTGATTTAAAAATGGGCAAACACATTGAATATACTCTTTTTTCCCCAAAGAGGACATGCAGATGGCCCATTTCTAATCATCAGGGAAATGCAAATCAAAACCACAAGGGGATATCACCTCACACTTATCAGAGGGCTATTATCAGAAAGAACATGAGGGGTCGAGGGTGGGAAGGGATAGATGGGATTTCAAAATTGTTAAACAGATAAACAAGATTATACTGTATGGCACAGGGAAATATACACAAGATCTTACAGTAGCTCACAGAGAAAAAAATGTGACAATGAATATACCTATGTTCATGTATAACTGAAAAATTGTGCTCTACACTGGAATTTGACACAACACTGTAAAATGATTTTGAATCAATAAAATAATGTTAAAAAAAAGACATTGAAACAACCTAAATGTCCATCAACAGATGGCTGGATAAAGAAGTTGTGATATACTCATACAATGGAATACTACACAGCCATAAAAAAGGATAAAATAATTCCATTTGTTGCAATATGGATGGACCTGGAGATTGTTACATTAAGTGAAGTAAGCCAGAAAGAGCAAGACAAATACCATATGACATCACTTATATGTGAAATAAAAATATCACACAAATGAACTTATTTACTAAACAGAATCAGACTCATCAGATTCACAGACACAGAAAGCAAACTTATGGGTACCAAAGTGGAAAGCAGATGAGGGAGGAATCAATTAGAAGTTTGGAATTAGCAGATACAAAATACTATATATAACAGATAAGCAACAGGGTGTTAAGGTATGACACAGAGAACTATACTCACTATCCTGTAAATAAACCATAATGGGAAAGAATATGAAAAAGAATATGTATATATATACATATGTAAAGCTGAATCACTTTGCTGTACACCAGAAACTTCCACAATACTATAAATCAACTATAATTTAATTAAAATATTTTAAAAGAATAAAGATATTACACAATTAATTTTCACCTCGAAGAACTAGAGAAAAAGAAAAAGCAAAGGTGAGGAAAGTAACAAAATAATAAAGATGAGACAAAAATAACTAAAATACAGACTAGTAATCCTGTATAAAAGATCAAGGATGGCAAAAATTGTGTCTTTTAAAGATAAAAATTGAAAAATCTCTGGTTGAATCGTGCAAAAAAATATAAGAAAGAGGATTCACATAAAAAAGCAGAGATTCAAGAAGAGATATTGCAACTGAAGTAACAGAAATTCAAATGATCAAAACAGACTACTATGAACAATTATATGCCAACATATTGGAAAATCCAGAAAAGAATGGATAAATTCCTACAAAAATACAACCTACCAAGACTGAATCATGAAGAATTGGAAAATACGGACAAATAATGAATAAAAAGATTGAGTCAGCAACCAAAACAAAACAAAATAAAGCAAAAAAAGCCCACGAGCAGATGGCTTTATGGGTGAATTCTACAAGACATTTAAAGAAGAATTAATACCAATTCTCAAATTATTTGAAAAATGAAAGAAGGGAACACTTCCAAACTTATTTTGTGAGGCCAGCATTATCCTGATAGCAAAGCCAGATGAGGACAGTATAAGAAACAAAATTATAATCAATATCTCAGATGAAGATAGATACAAAAATCATCAAAAACATACAACAAAAAAATCTAACCGTACATTAAAAGAATCATATGGCATTATCAAGTGGGATTAATTCCTGGGATACCGGGATAGTTCAACACATAAAAATCAATGTTTATTGATTTGCTACATCACACTAACAGAATGAAGGCTAAAATCGTGATAATCTCAACAGGTACAGAAAAGTCACTTAACAAACTTCAACTGCTTTTCATGGAAAAAATATATTCTAAGTATAGAAGGAAAGCAATGCAACAAAATAAAGACCATAACAATGCAACAGCTAACCTCATACTCAAAAAAAGCTTGAAGGCTTTTCCCTAAAATCAGGAAAGCCATAAGAATGTCGACTCTCACTAATTCTACTCAACATTGTACAGGAAGTCAAATGCAGAGAAATCAGTCATGAAAAATAAATGAAAGGCATTCAAATCAAAAAGGAAAAATAAAATTGTACCTTTTGGTAGATTACATAATCTTTTTATTGAAGTGTAGTGTATTTACAATATTATGTTACTTTCAGGTGTACAGTAAAGTGACTTAGGTGTTTTCAGATAGTATGTATATATATATATATATGAGTGTGTGTATATATATGTATATATATGCCTGAAGACTCCAGCAAAAAAAGAGTAATAGCCAATGAAAACAGTACAGTTTCTGAATAGAAAGTCAACGTACAAAATTTACTTGCATTTCTATATATTAACAATGAACTATCTAAAAATAAATTATCAAAACAATCTTATTTCCATTGGAACTATATATGCATGCATGTATGTATATATGTAGGTAGGTATGTATGTATGTATGTATACCTCATTTTGGGGTATGTGTGCATATATCTCTCTCTCATGAATGAATTTGGTAAAGCTGTAGGATACAAAATTTATATACAGAAATTAGTTGCAGTTTTATACACTAATAATGAAGTATCAGAAAAAGAAATTAAGAAAACAATCCCATTTACCATTCCAACAAAAATAATAAAATATCTAGGTATAAGCTATACACTAAAGAGTACTTGTCCTCCAAAAACTGTATGATGCTCAGGAAGGAAATTGAAAATGACATGAACAGCTGGAAAGTTATACCATGTTTTTGGACTGAAGAATCAATATTGTAAAAATGATGATACTACCTCAAGCAATGCACAGATGCTATGCAATCCACATCAAAATACTAATGGCATGATTCACAGAACTTGAACAGATAATTCTAAAGTTTGTATGGAAACACAAAAGACTCCAAGTAGCCAAAACAAACTTGAGAAAGAACAAACCTGGAGAAATCATATTCCGTCCCTGTAGACTATACTACAAACCTACAGTAATCAAAAAAGTATGGTACTGGTGCAAAACAGACACATATGTCCATGGAAGAGAATACAGAGTGTAGAAATAAACTCAGGGATTTATGATCAATTAATCTATAACAAAGGAGACAAGAATATAAAATGGAGAAAATACAGTCACTTCAATGAGTGGTGCTGGGAAAACTGTATAGCTACATACAACAGAATGAAATTAGAACACTCTCTAACACCATATACAAAAATAAAATCAAAATCAGTTAAAGATCTAAATGTAAGACTGTGTACTCTAAAACTCCTAGAAGAAAACATAGGCAGAACACTCTTTGACATACATCACGGCAATATTTTTTTGGCTCTGGCTCCTAAAGTAAAGGAAATAAAAATAAAAATAAACAAATGGAACTTAAATAGTGAAAAGCTGTTGCATAGCAAAGGAAATCATTGACAAATGAAAAAATGACCTACTGAATGGGAGAAAATATTTCCAAATGACATGATCGATAAGGGATTACTATCCAACATATATAAAGAGCCCATACAACTCAACATCAAAAAATGAACAACCTGATTTAAAAATGGGCAAACAAATTGAATATACTCTTTTTTCCCCAAAGAGGACATGCAGATGGCCCATTTCTAATCATCAGGGAAATGCAAATCAAAACCACAAGGGGATATCACCTCACACTTGTCAGAGGGCTATTATCAGAAAGAACATGAGGGGTGGAGGGTGGGAAGGGATAGATGGGATTTCAAAATTGTTAAACAGATTAACAAGATTATACTGTATGGCACAGGGAAATATACACAAGATCTTACAGTAGCTCACAGAGAAAAAAATGTGACAATGAATATACCTATGTTCATGTATAACTGAAAAATTGTGCTCTACACTGGAATTTGACACAACACTGTAAAATGATTTTGAATCAATAAAATAATGTAAAAAAAAAAAGACATTGAAACAACCTAAATGTCCATCAACAGATGGCTGGATAAAGAAGTTGTGATATACTCATACAATGGAATACTACACAGCCATAAAAAAGGATAAAATAATTCCATTTGTTGCAATATGGATGGACCTGGAGATTGTTACATTAAGTGAAGTAAGCCAGAAAGAGCAAGACAAATACCATATGACATCACTTATATGTGAAATAAAAATATCACACAAATGAACTTATTTACTAAACAGAATCAGACTCATCAGACTCACAGACACAGAAAGCAAATTTATGGGTACCAAAGTGGAAAGCAGATGAGGGAGGAACCAATTAGAAGTTTGGAATTAGCAAATACAAAATACTATATATAACAGATAAGCAACAGGGTGTTAAGGTATGACACAGAGAACTATACTCACTATCCTGTAAATAAACCATAATGGGAAAGAATATGAAAAAGAATATGTATATATATATATATGTAAAGCTGAATCACTTTGCTGTACACCAGAAACTTCCACAATACTATAAATCAACTATAATTTAATTAAAATATTTTAAAAGAATAAAGATATTACACAATTAATTTTCACCTCGAAGAACTAGAGAAAAAGAAAAAGCAAAGGTGAGGAAAGTAACAAAATAATAAAGATGAGAGAAAAATAACTAAAATACAGACTAGTAATCCTGTATAAAAGATCAAGGATGGCAAAAATTGTGTCTTTTAAAGATAAAAATTGAAAAATCTCTGGTTGAATCATGCAAAAAAATATAAGAAAGAGGATTCACATAAAAAAGCAGAGATTCAAGAAGAGATATTGCAACTGAAGTAACAGAAATTCAAATGATCAAAACAGACTACTATGAACAATTATATGCCAACATATTGGAAAATCCAGAAAAGAATGGATAAATTCCTACAAAAATACAACCTACCAAGACTGAATCATGAAGAATTGGAAAATACGGACAAATAATGAATAAAAAGATTGAGTCAGCAACCAAAACAAAACAAAATAAAGCAAAAAAAGCCCACGAGCAGATGGCTTTATGGGTGAATTCTACAAGACATTTAAAGAAGAATTAATACCAATTCTCAAATTATTTGAAAAATGAAAGAAGGGAACACTTCCAAACTTATTTTGTGAGGCCAGCATTATCCTGATAGCAAAGCCAGATGAGGACAGTATAAGAAACAAAATTATAATCAATATCTCAGATGAAGATACATACAAAAATCATCAAAAACATACAACAAAAAAATCTAACCGTACATTAAAAGAATCATATGGCATTATCAAGTGGGATTAATTCCTGGGATACCGGGATAGTTCAACACATAAAAATCAATGTTTATTGATTTGCTACATCACACTAACAGAATGAAGGCTAAAATCGTGATAATCTCAACAGGTACAGAAAAGTCACTTAACAAACTTCAACTGCTTTTCATGGAAAAAATATATTCTAAGTATAGAAGGAAAGCAATGCAACAAAATAAAGACCATAACAATGCAACAGCTAACCTCATACTCAAAAAAAGCTTGAAGGCTTTTCCCTAAAATCAGGAAAGCCATAAGAATGTCGACTCTCACTAATTCTACTCAACATTGTACAGGAAGTCAAATGCAGAGAAATCAGTCATGAAAAATAAATGAAAGGCATTCAAATCAAAAAGGAAAAATAAAATTGTATCTTTTGGTAGATTACATAATCTTTTTATTGAAGTGTAGTGTATTTACAATATTATGTTACTTTCAGGTGTACAGTAAAGTGACTTAGGTGTTTTCAGATAGTATGTATATATATATATATATGAGTGTGTGTATATATATGTATATATATGCCTGAAGACTCCAGCAAAAAAAGAGTAATAGCCAATGAAAACAGTACAGTTTCTGAATAGAAAGTCAACGTACAAAATTTACTTGCATTTCTATATATTAACAATGAACTATCTAAAAATAAATTATCAAAACAATCTTATTTCCATTGGAACTATATATGCATGCATGTATGTATATATGTAGGTAGGTATGTATGTATGTATGTATACCTCATTTTGGGGTATGTGTGCATATATCTCTCTCTCATGAATGAATTTGGTAAAGCTGTAGGATACAAAATTTATATACAGAAATTAGTTGCAGTTTTATACACTAATAATGAAGTATCAGAAAAAGAAATTAAGAAAACAATCCCATTTACCATTCCAACAAAAATAATAAAATATCTAGGTATAAGCTATACACTAAAGAGTACTTGTCCTCCAAAAACTGTATGATGCTCAGGAAGGAAATTGAAAATGACATGAACAGCTGGAAAGTTATACCATGTTTTTGGACTGAAGAATCAATATTGTAAAAATGATGATACTACCTCAAGCAATGCACAGATGCTATGCAATCCACATCAAAATACTAATGGCATGATTCACAGAACTTGAACAGATAATTCTAAAGTTTGTATGGAAACACAAAACACTTAAAGTAGCCAAAACAAACTTAAGAAAGAACAAACCTGGAGAAATCATATTCCGTCCCTGTAGACTATACTACAAACCTACAGTAATCAAAAAAGTATGGTACTGGTGCAAAACAGACACATATGTCCATGGAAGAGAATACAGAGTGTAGAAATAAACTCAGGGATTTATGATCAATTAATCTATAACAAAGGAGACAAGAATATAAAATGGAGAAAATACAGTCACTTCAATGAGTGGTGCTGGGAAAACTGTATAGCTACATACAACAGAATGAAATTAGAACACTCTCTAACACCATATACAAAAATAAAATCAAAATCAGTTAAAGATCTAAATGTAAGACTGTGTACTCTAAAACTCCTAGAAGAAAACTTAGGCACAACACCCTTTGACATACATCACGGCAATATTTTTTTGGCTCTGGCTCCTAAAGTAAAGGAAATAAAAATAAAAATAAACAAATGGAACTTAAATAGTGAAAAGCTGTTGCATAGCAAAGGAAATCATTGACAAATGAAAAAATGACCTACTGAATGGGAGAAAATATTTCCAAATGACATGATCGATAAGGGATTACTATCCAACATATATAAAGAGCCCATACAACTCAACATCAAAAAATGAACAACCTGATTTAAAAATGGGCAAACAAATTGAATATACTCTTTTTTCCCCAAAGAGGACATGCAGATGGCCCATTTCTAATCATCAGGGAAATGCAAATCAAAACCACAAGGGGATATCACCTCACACTTGTCAGAGGGCTATTATCAGAAAGAACATGAGGGGTGGAGGGTGGGAAGGGATAGATGGGATTTCAAAATTGTTAAACAGATTAACAAGATTATACTGTATGGCACAGGGAAATATACACAAGATCTTACAGTAGCTCACAGAGAAAAAAATGTGACAATGAATATACCTATGTTCATGTATAACTGAAAAATTGTGCTCTACACTGGAATTTGACACAACACTGTAAAATGATTTTGAATCAATAAAATAATGTAAAAAAAAAAAGACATTGAAACAACCTAAATGTCCATCAACAGATGGCTGGATAAAGAAGTTGTGATATACTCATACAATGGAATACTACACAGCCATAAAAAAGGATAAAATAATTCCATTTGTTGCAATATGGATGGACCTGGAGATTGTTACATTAAGTGAAGTAAGCCAGAAAGAGCAAGACAAATACCATATGACATCACTTATATGTGAAATAAAAATATCACACAAATGAACTTATTTACTAAACAGAATCAGACTCATCAGACTCACAGACACAGAAAGCAAATTTATGGGTACCAAAGTGGAAAGCAGATGAGGGAGGAACCAATTAGAAGTTTGGAATTAGCAGATACAAAATACTATATATAACAGATAAGCAACAGGGTGTTAAGGTATGACACAGAGAACTATACTCACTATCCTGTAAATAAACCATAATGGGAAAGAATATGAAAAAGAATATGTATATATATATATATGTAAAGCTGAATCACTTTGCTGTACACCAGAAACTTCCACAATACTATAAATCAACTATAATTTAATTAAAATATTTTAAAAGAATAAAGATATTACACAATTAATTTTCACCTCGAAGAACTAGAGAAAAAGAAAAAGCAAAGGTGAGGAAAGTAACAAAATAATAAAGATGAGAGAAAAATAACTAAAATACAGACTAGTAATCCTGTATAAAAGATCAAGGATGGCAAAAATTGTGTCTTTTAAAGATAAAAATTGAAAAATCTCTGGTTGAATCATGCAAAAAAATATAAGAAAGAGGATTCACATAAAAAAGGAGAGATTCAAGAAGAGATATTGCAACTGAAGTAACAGAAATTCAAATGATCAAAACAGACTACTATGAACAATTATATGCCAACATATTGGAAAATCCAGAAAAGAATGGATAAATTCCTACAAAAATACAACCTACCAAGACTGAATCATGAAGAATTGGAAAATACGGACAAATAATGAATAAAAAGATTGAGTCAGCAACCACAACAAAACAAAATAAAGCAAAAAAAGCCCACGAGCAGATGGCTTTATGGGTGAATTCTACAAGACATTTAAAGAAGAATTAATACCAATTCTCAAATTATTTGAAAAATGAAAGAAGGGAACACTTCCAAACTTATTTTGTGAGGCCAGCATTATCCTGATAGCAAAGCCAGATGAGGACAGTATAAGAAACAAAATTATAATCAATATCTCAGATGAAGATACATACAAAAATCATCAAAAACATACAACAAAAAAATCTAACCGTACATTAAAAGAATCATATGGCATTATCAAGTGGGATTAATTCCTGGGATACCGGGATAGTTCAACACATAAAAATCAATGTTTATTGATTTGCTACATCACACTAACAGAATGAAGGCTAAAATCGTGATAATCTCAACAGGTACAGAAAAGTCACTTAACAAACTTCAACTGCTTTTCATGGAAAAAATATATTCTAAGTATAGAAGGAAAGCAATGCAACAAAATAAAGACCATAACAATGCAACAGCTAACCTCATACTCAAAAAAAGCTTGAAGGCTTTTCCCTAAAATCAGGAAAGCCATAAGAATGTCGACTCTCACTAATTCTACTCAACATTGTACAGGAAGTCAAATGCAGAGAAATCAGTCATGAAAAATAAATGAAAGGCATTCAAATCAAAAAGGAAAAATAAAATTGTATCTTTTGGTAGATTACATAATCTTTTTATTGAAGTGTAGTGTATTTACAATATTATGTTACTTTCAGGTGTACAGTAAAGTGACTTAGGTGTTTTCAGATAGTATGTATATATATATATATATGAGTGTGTGTATATATATGTATATATATGCCTGAAGACTCCAGCAAAAAAAGAGTAATAGCCAATGAAAACAGTACAGTTTCTGAATAGAAAGTCAACGTACAAAATTTACTTGCATTTCTATATATTAACAATGAACTATCTAAAAATAAATTATCAAAACAATCTTATTTCCATTGGAACTATATATGCATGCATGTATGTATATATGTAGGTAGGTATGTATGTATGTATGTATACCTCATTTTGGGGTATGTGTGCATATATCTCTCTCTCATGAATGAATTTGGTAAAGCTGTAGGATACAAAATTTATATACAGAAATTAGTTGCAGTTTTATACACTAATAATGAAGTATCAGAAAAAGAAATTAAGAAAACAATCCCATTTACCATTCCAACAAAAATAATAAAATATCTAGGTATAAGCTATACACTAAAGAGTACTTGTCCTCCAAAAACTGTATGATGCTCAGGAAGGAAATTGAAAATGACATGAACAGCTGGAAAGTTATACCATGTTTTTGGACTGAAGAATCAATATTGTAAAAATGATGATACTACCTCAAGCAATGCACAGATGCTATGCAATCCACATCAAAATACTAATGGCATGATTCACAGAACTTGAACAGATAATTCTAAAGTTTGTATGGAAACACAAAACACTTAAAGTAGCCAAAACAAACTTAAGAAAGAACAAACCTGGAGAAATCATATTCCGTCCCTGTAGACTATACTACAAACCTACAGTAATCAAAAAAGTATGGTACTGGTGCAAAACAGACACATATGTCCATGGAAGAGAATACAGAGTGTAGAAATAAACTCAGGGATTTATGATCAATTAATCTATAACAAAGGAGACAAGAATATAAAATGGAGAAAATACAGTCACTTCAATGAGTGGTGCTGGGAAAACTGTATAGCTACATACAACAGAATGAAATTAGAACACTCTCTAACACCATATACAAAAATAAAATCAAAATCAGTTAAAGATCTAAATGTAAGACTGTGTACTCTAAAACTCCTAGAAGAAAACTTAGGCACAACACCCTTTGACATACATCACGGCAATATTTTTTTGGCTCTGGCTCCTAAAGTAAAGGAAATAAAAATAAAAATAAACAAATGGAACTTAAATAGTGAAAAGCTGTTGCATAGCAAAGGAAATCATTGACAAATGAAAAAATGACCTACTGAATGGGAGAAAATATTTCCAAATGACATGATCGATAAGGGATTACTATCCAACATATATAAAGAGCCCATACAACTCAACATCAAAAAATGAACAACCTGATTTAAAAATGGGCAAACAAATTGAATATACTCTTTTTTCCCCAAAGAGGACATGCAGATGGCCCATTTCTAATCATCAGGGAAATGCAAATCAAAACCACAAGGGGATATCACCTCACACTTGTCAGAGGGCTATTATCAGAAAGAACATGAGGGGTGGAGGGTGGGAAGGGATAGATGGGATTTCAAAATTGTTAAACAGATTAACAAGATTATACTGTATGGCACAGGGAAATATACACAAGATCTTACAGTAGCTCACAGAGAAAAAAATGTGACAATGAATATACCTATGTTCATGTATAACTGAAAAATTGTGCTCTACACTGGAATTTGACACAACACTGTAAAATGATTTTGAATCAATAAAATAATGTAAAAAAAAAAAGACATTGAAACAACCTAAATGTCCATCAACAGATGGCTGGATAAAGAAGTTGTGATATACTCATACAATGGAATACTACACAGCCATAAAAAAGGATAAAATAATTCCATTTGTTGCAATATGGATGGACCTGGAGATTGTTACATTAAGTGAAGTAAGCCAGAAAGAGCAAGACAAATACCATATGACATCACTTATATGTGAAATAAAAATATCACACAAATGAACTTATTTACTAAACAGAATCAGACTCATCAGACTCACAGACACAGAAAGCAAATTTATGGGTACCAAAGTGGAAAGCAGATGAGGGAGGAACCAATTAGAAGTTTGGAATTAGCAGATACAAAATACTATATATAACAGATAAGCAACAGGGTGTTAAGGTATGACACAGAGAACTATACTCACTATCCTGTAAATAAACCATAATGGGAAAGAATATGAAAAAGAATATGTATATATATATATATGTAAAGCTGAATCACTTTGCTGTACACCAGAAACTTCCACAATACTATAAATCAACTATAATTTAATTAAAATATTTTAAAAGAATAAAGATATTACACAATTAATTTTCACCTCGAAGAACTAGAGAAAAAGAAAAAGCAAAGGTGAGGAAAGTAACAAAATAATAAAGATGAGAGAAAAATAACTAAAATACAGACTAGTAATCCTGTATAAAAGATCAAGGATGGCAAAAATTGTGTCTTTTAAAGATAAAAATTGAAAAATCTCTGGTTGAATCATGCAAAAAAATATAAGAAAGAGGATTCACATAAAAAAGGAGAGATTCAAGAAGAGATATTGCAACTGAAGTAACAGAAATTCAAATGATCAAAACAGACTACTATGAACAATTATATGCCAACATATTGGAAAATCCAGAAAAGAATGGATAAATTCCTACAAAAATACAACCTACCAAGACTGAATCATGAAGAATTGGAAAATACGGACAAATAATGAATAAAAAGATTGAGTCAGCAACCAAAACAAAACAAAATAAAGCAAAAAAAGCCCACGAGCAGATGGCTTTATGGGTGAATTCTACAAGACATTTAAAGAAGAATTAATACCAATTCTCAAATTATTTGAAAAATGAAAGAAGGGAACACTTCCAAACTTATTTTGTGAGGCCAGCATTATCCTGATAGCAAAGCCAGATGAGGACAGTATAAGAAACAAAATTACAATCAATATCTCAGATGAAGATACATACAAAAATCATCAAAAACATACAACAAAAAAATCTAACCGTACATTAAAAGAATCATATGGCATTATCAAGTGGGATTAATTCCTGGGATACCGGGATAGTTCAACACATAAAAATCAATGTTTATTGATTTGCTACATCACACTAACAGAATGAAGGCTAAAATCGTGCTAATCTCAACAGGTACAGAAAAGTCACTTAACAAACTTCAACTGCTTTTCATGGAAAAAATATATTCTAAGTATAGAAGGAAAGCAATGCAACAAAATAAAGACCATAACAATGCAACAGCTAACCTCATACTCAAAAAAAGCTTGAAGGCTTTTCCCTAAAATCAGGAAAGCCATAAGAATGTCGACTCTCACTAATTCTACTCAACATTGTACAGGAAGTCCCATGCAGAGAAATCAGTCATGAAAAATAAATGAAAGGCATTCAAATCAAAAAGGAAAAATAAAATTGTATCTTTTGGTAGATTACATAATCTTTTTATTGAAGTGTAGTGTATTTACAATATTATGTTACTTTCAGGTGTACAGTAAAGTGACTTAGGTTTTGTCAGATTGTACGTATATATATATATGAGTGTGTGTATATATATGTATATATATGCCTGAAGACTCCAGCAAAAAAAGAGTAATAGCCAATGAAAACAGAACAGTTTCTGAATAGAAAGTCAACGTACAAAATTTACTTGCATTTCTATATATGAACAATGAACTATCTAAAAATAAATTCTCAAAACAATCTTATTTCCATTGGAACTATATATGCATGCATGTATGTATATATGTAGCTAGGTATGTATGTATGTATGTATACCTCATCTTTGGGGTATGTGTGTATATATATCTCTCTCATGAATGAATTTGGTAAAGCTGTAGGATACAAAATTTATATACAGAAATTAGTTGCAGTTTTATACACTAATAATGAAGTATCAGAAGAAGAAATTAAGAAAACAATCCCATTTACCATTCCAACAAAAATAATAAAATATCTAGGTATAAGCTATATCCTAAAGAGTACTTGTCCTCCAAAAACTGTATGATGCTCAGGAAGGAAATTGAAAATGACATGAACAGCTGGAAAGTTATACCATGTTTTTGGACTGAGGAATCAATATTGTTAAAATGATGATACTACCTCATGCAATGCACAGATGCTATGCAATCCACATCAAAATACTAATGGCATGATTCACAGAACTTGAACAGATAATTCTAAAGTTTGTATGGAAACACAAAAGACTCCAAGTAGCCAAAACAAACTTGAGAAAGAACAAACCTGGAGAAATCATATTCCGTCCCTGTAGACTATACTAAAAAGCTACAGTAATCAAAAAAGTATGGTACTGGTGCGAAACAGACACATATGTCCATGGAAGAGATTACAGAGTGTAGAAATAAACTCAGGGGTTTATGATCAATTAATCTATAACAAAGGAGGGAAGAATATAAAATGGAGAAAATACAGTCACTTCAATGAGTGGTGCTGGGAAAACTGTATAGCTACATACAACAGAATGAAATTAGAACACTCTCTAACACCATATACAAAAATAAAATCAAAATTAGTTAAAGATCTAAATGTAAGACTGTGTACTCTAAAACTCCTAGAAGAAAACATAGGCAGAACACTCTTTGACATACATCACGGCAATATTTTTTTGGCTCTGGCTCCTAAAATAAAGGAAATAAAAATAAAAATATATAAATGGAACTTAATTAGACAAAAGCTGTTGCATAGCAAAGGAAATCATTGACAAATGAAAAAATGACCTACTGAATGGGAGAAAATATTTCCAAATGACATGATCGATAAGGGATTACTATCCAACATATATAAAGAGCTCATACAACTCAACATCAAAAAATGTACAACCTGATTTAAAAATGGGCAAACACATTGAATATACTCTTTTTTCCCCAAAGAGGACATGCAGATGGCCCATTTCTAATCATCAGGGAAATGCAAATCAAAACCACAAGGGGATATCACCTCACACTTGTCAGAGGGCTATTATCAGAAAGAACATGAGGGGTGGAGGGTGGGAAGGGATAGATGGGATTTCAAAATTGTTAAACAGATAAACAAGATTATACTGTATGGCACAGGGAAATATACACAAGATCTTACAGTAGCTCACAGAGAAAACAATGTGACAATGAATATACCTATGTTCATGTATAACTGAAAAATTGTGCTCTACACTGGAATTTGACACAACACTGTAAAATGATTTTGAATCAATAAAATAATGTTAAAAAAAAAGACATTGAAACAACCTAAATGTCCATCAACAGATGGCTGGATAAAGAAGTTGTGATATACTCATACAATGGAATACTACACAGCCATAAAAAAGGATAAAATAATTCCATTTGTTGCAATATGGATGGACCTGGAGATTGTTACATTAAGTGAAGTAAGCCAGAAAGAGCAAGACAAATACCATATGACATCACTTATATGTGAAATAAAAATATCACACAAATGAACTTATTTACTAAACAGAATCAGACTCATCAGATTCACAGACACAGAAAGCAAACTTATGGGTACCAAAGTGGAAAGCAGATGAGGGAGGAATCAATTAGAAGTTTGGAATTAGCAGATACAAAATACTATATATAACAGATAAGCAACAGGGTGTTAAGGTATGACACAGAGAACTATACTCACTATCCTGTAAATAAACCATAATGGGAAAGAATATGAAAAAGAATATGTATATATATACATATGTAAAGCTGAATCACTTTGCTGTACACCAGAAACTTCCACAATACTATAAATCAACTATAATTTAATTAAAATATTTTAAAAGAATAAAGATATTACACAATTAATTTTCACCTCGAAGAACTAGAGAAAAAGAAAAAGCAAAGGTGAGGAAAGTAACAAAATAATAAAGATGAGACAAAAATAACTAAAATACAGACTAGTAATCCTGTATAAAAGATCAAGGATGGCAAAAATTGTGTCTTTTAAAGATAAAAATTGAAAAATCTCTGGTTGAATCGTGCAAAAAAATATAAGAAAGAGGATTCACATAAAAAAGCAGAGATTCAAGAAGAGATATTGCAACTGAAGTAACAGAAATTCAAATGATCAAAACAGACTACTATGAACAATTATATGCCAACATATTGGAAAATCCAGAAAAGAATGGATAAATTCCTACAAAAATACAACCTACCAAGACTGAATCATGAAGAATTGGAAAATACGGACAAATAATGAATAAAAAGATTGAGTCAGCAACCAAAACAAAACAAAATAAAGCAAAAAAAGCCCACGAGCAGATGGCTTTATGGGTGAATTCTACAAGACATTTAAAGAAGAATTAATACCAATTCTCAAATTATTTGAAAAATGAAAGAAGGGATCACTTCCAAACTTATTTTGTGAGGCCAGCATTATCCTGATAGCAAAGCCAGATGAGGACAGTATAAGAAACAAAATTATAATCAATATCTCAGATGAAGATAGATACAAAAATCATCAAAAACATACAACAAAAAAATCTAACCGTACATTAAAAGAATCATATGGCATTATCAAGTGGGATTAATTCCTGGGGTACCGGGATAGTTCAACACATAAAAATCAATGTTTATTGATTTGCTACATCACACTAACAGAATGAAGGCTAAAATCGTGATAATCTCAACAGGTACAGAAAAGTCACTTAACAAACTTCAACTGCTTTTCATGGAAAAAATATATTCTAAGTATAGAAGGAAAGCAATGCAACAAAATAAAGACCATAACAATGCAACAGCTAACCTCATACTCAAAAAAAGCTTGAAGGCTTTTCCCTAAAATCAGGAAAGCCATAAGAATGTCGACTGTCACTAATTCTACTCAACATTGTACAGGAAGTCAAATGCAGAGAAATCAGTCATGAAAAATAAATGAAAGGCATTCAAATCAAAAAGGAAAAATAAAATTGTACCTTTTGGTAGATTACATAATCTTTTTATTGAAGTGTAGTGTATTTACAATATTATGTTACTTTCAGGTGTACAGTAAAGTGACTTAGGTGTTTTCAGATAGTATGTATATATATATATATATGAGTGTGTGTATATATATGTATATATATGCCTGAAGACTCCAGCAAAAAAAGAGTAATAGCCAATGAAAACAGTACAGTTTCTGAATAGAAAGTCAACGTACAAAATTTACTTGCATTTCTATATATTAACAATGAACTATCTAAAAATAAATTATCAAAACAATCTTATTTCCATTGGAACTATATATGCATGCATGTATGTATATATGTAGGTAGGTATGTATGTATGTATGTATACCTCATTTTGGGGTATGTGTGCATATATCTCTCTCTCATGAATGAATTTGGTAAAGCTGTAGGATACAAAATTTATATACAGAAATTAGTTGCAGTTTTATACACTAATAATGAAGTATCAGAAAAAGAAATTAAGAAAACAATCCCATTTACCATTCCAACAAAAATAATAAAATATCTAGGTATAAGCTATACACTAAAGAGTACTTGTCCTCCAAAAACTGTATGATGCTCAGGAAGGAAATTGAAAATGACATGAACAGCTGGAAAGTTATACCATGTTTTTGGACTGAAGAATCAATATTGTAAAAATGATGATACTACCTCAAGCAATGCACAGATGCTATGCAATCCACATCAAAATACTAATGGCATGATTCACAGAACTTGAACAGATAATTCTAAAGTTTGTATGGAAACACAAAACACTCCAAGTAGCCAAAACAAACTTGAGAAAGAACAAACCTGGAGAAATCATATTCCGTCCCTGTAGACTATACTACAAACCTACAGTAATCAAAAAAGTATGGTACTGGTGCAAAACAGACACATATGTCCATGGAAGAGAATACAGAGTGTAGAAATAAACTCAGGGATTTATGATCAATTAATCTATAACAAAGGAGACAAGAATATAAAATGGAGAAAATACAGTCACTTCAATGAGTGGTGCTGGGAAAACTGTATAGCTACATACAACAGAATGAAATTAGAACACTCTCTAACACCATATACAAAAATAAAATCAAAATCAGTTAAAGATCTAAATGTAAGACTGTGTACTCTAAAACTCCTAGACGAAAACATAGGCAGAACACTCTTTGACATACATCACGGCAATATTTTTTTGGCTCTGGCTCCTAAAGTAAAGGAAATAAAAATAAAAATAAACAAATGGAACTTAAATAGTGAAAAGCTGTTGCATAGCAAAGGAAATCATTGACAAATGAAAAAATGACCTACTGAATGGGAGAAAATATTTCCAAATGACATGATCGATAAGGGATTACTATCCAACATATATAAAGAGCCCATACAACTCAACATCAAAAAATGAACAACCTGATTTAAAAATGGGCAAACAAATTGAATATACTCTTTTTTCCCCAAAGAGGACATGCAGATGGCCCATTTCTAATCATCAGGGAAATGCAAATCAAAACCACAAGGGGATATCACCTCACACTTGTCAGAGGGCTATTATCAGAAAGAACATGAGGGGTGGAGGGTGGGAAGGGATAGATGGGATTTCAAAATTGTTAAACAGATTAACAAGATTATACTGTATGGCACAGGGAAATATACACAAGATCTTACAGTAGCTCACAGAGAAAAAAATGTGACAATGAATATACCTATGTTCATGTATAACTGAAAAATTGTGCTCTACACTGGAATTTGACACAACACTGTAAAATGATTTTGAATCAATAAAATAATGTAAAAAAAAAAAGACATTGAAACAACCTAAATGTCCATCAACAGATGGCTGGATAAAGAAGTTGTGATATACTCATACAATGGAATACTACACAGCCATAAAAAAGGATAAAATAATTCCATTTGTTGCAATATGGATGGACCTGGAGATTGTTACATTAAGTGAAGTAAGCCAGAAAGAGCAAGACAAATACCATATGACATCACTTATATGTGAAATAAAAATATCACACAAATGAACTTATTTACTAAACAGAATCAGACTCATCAGACTCACAGACACAGAAAGCAAATTTATGGGTACCAAAGTGGAAAGCAGATGAGGGAGGAACCAATTAGAAGTTTGGAATTAGCAGATACAAAATACTATATATAACAGATAAGCAACAGGGTGTTAAGGTATGACACAGAGAACTATACTCACTATCCTGTAAATAAACCATAATGGGAAAGAATATGAAAAAGAATATGTATATATATATATATGTAAAGCTGAGTCACTTTGCTGTACACCAGAAACTTCCACAATACTATAAATCAACTATAATTTAATTAAAATATTTTAAAAGAATAAAGATATTACACAATTAATTTTCACCTCGAAGAACTAGAGAAAAAGAAAAAGCAAAGGTGAGGAAAGTAACAAAATAATAAAGATGAGAGAAAAATAACTAAAATACAGACTAGTAATCCTGTATAAAAGATCAAGGATGGCAAAAATTGTGTCTTTTAAAGATAAAAATTGAAAAATCTCTGGTTGAATCATGCAAAAAAATATAAGAAAGAGGATTCACATAAAAAAGCAGAGATTCAAGAAGAGATATTGCAACTGAAGTAACAGAAATTCAAATGATCAAAACAGACTACTATGAACAATTATATGCCAACATATTGGAAAATCCAGAAAAGAATGGATAAATTCCTACAAAAATACAACCTACCAAGACTGAATCATGAAGAATTGGAAAATACGGACAAATAATGAATAAAAAGATTGAGTCAGCAACCAAAACAAAACAAAATAAAGCAAAAAAAGCCCACGAGCAGATGGCTTTATGGGTGAATTCTACAAGACATTTAAAGAAGAATTAATACCAATTCTCAAATTATTTGAAAAATGAAAGAAGGGAACACTTCCAAACTTATTTTGTGAGGCCAGCATTATCCTGATAGCAAAGCCAGATGAGGACAGTATAAGAAACAAAATTATAATCAATATCTCAGATGAAGATACATACAAAAATCATCAAAAACATACAACAAAAAAATCTAACCGTACATTAAAAGAATCATATGGCATTATCAAGTGGGATTAATTCCTGGGATACCGGGATAGTTCAACACATAAAAATCAATGTTTATTGATTTGCTACATCACACTAACAGAATGAAGGCTAAAATCGTGATAATCTCAACAGGTACAGAAAAGTCACTTAACAAACTTCAACTGCTTTTCATGGAAAAAATATATTCTAAGTATAGAAGGAAAGCAATGCAACAAAATAAAGACCATAACAATGCAACAGCTAACCTCATACTCAAAAAAAGCTTGAAGGCTTTTCCCTAAAATCAGGAAAGCCATAAGAATGTCGACTCTCACTAATTCTACTCAACATTGTACAGGAAGTCAAATGCAGAGAAATCAGTCATGAAAAATAAATGAAAGGCATTCAAATCAAAAAGGAAAAATAAAATTGTATCTTTTGGTAGATTACATAATCTTTTTATTGAAGTGTAGTGTATTTACAATATTATGTTACTTTCAGGTGTACAGTAAAGTGACTTAGGTGTTTTCAGATAGTATGTATATATATATATATATGAGTGTGTGTATATATATGTATATATATGCCTGAAGACTCCAGCAAAAAAAGAGTAATAGCCAATGAAAACAGTACAGTTTCTGAATAGAAAGTCAACGTACAAAATTTACTTGCATTTCTATATATTAACAATGAACTATCTAAAAATAAATTATCAAAACAATCTTATTTCCATTGGAACTATATATGCATGCATGTATGTATATATGTAGGTAGGTATGTATGTATGTATGTATACCTCATTTTGGGGTATGTGTGCATATATCTCTCTCTCATGAATGAATTTGGTAAAGCTGTAGGATACAAAATTTATATACAGAAATTAGTTGCAGTTTTATACACTAATAATGAAGTATCAGAAAAAGAAATTAAGAAAACAATCCCATTTACCATTCCAACAAAAATAATAAAATATCTAGGTATAAGCTATACACTAAAGAGTACTTGTCCTCCAAAAACTGTATGATGCTCAGGAAGGAAATTGAAAATGACATGAACAGCTGGAAAGTTATACCATGTTTTTGGACTGAAGAATCAATATTGTTAAAATGATGATACTACCTCATGCAATGCACAGATGCTATGCAATCCACATCAAAATACTAATGGCATGATTCACAGAACTTGAACAGATAATTCTAAAGTTTGTATGGAAACACAAAACACTCCAAGTAGCCAAAACAAACTTGAGAAAGAACAAACCTGGAGAAATCATATTCCGTCCCTGTAGACTATACTACAAACCTACAGTAATCAAAAAAGTATGGTACTGGTGCAAAACAGACACATATGTCCATGGAAGAGAATACAGAGTGTAGAAATAAACTCAGGGATTTATGATCAATTAATCTATAACAAAGGAGGCAAGAATATAAAATGGAGAAAATACAGTCACTTCAATGAGTGGTGCTGGGAAAACTGTATAGCTACATACAACAGAATGAAATTAGAACACTCTCTAACACCATATACAAAAATAAAATCAAAATCAGTTAAAGATCTAAATGTAAGACTGTGTACTCTAAAACTCCTAGAAGAAAACATAGGCAGAACACTCTTTGACATACATCACGGCAATATTTTTTTGGCTCTGGCTCCTAAAGTAAAGGAAATAAAAATAAAAATAAACAAATGGAACATAAATAGTGAAAAGCTGTTGCATAGCAAAGGAAATCATTGACAAATGAAAAAATGACCTACTGAATGGGAGAAAATATTTCCAAATGACATGATCGATAAGGGATTACTATCCAACATATATAGAGAGCTCATACAACTCAACATCAAAAAATGAACAACCTGATTTAAAAATGGGCAAACACATTGAATATACTCTTTTTTCCCCAAAGAGGACATGCAGATGGCCCATTTCTAATCATCAGGGAAATGCAAATCAAAACCACAAGGGGATATCACCTCACACTTATCAGAGGGCTATTATCAGAAAGAACATGAGGGGTCGAGGGTGGGAAGGGATAGATGGGATTTCAAAATTGTTAAACAGATAAACAAGATTATACTGTATGGCACAGGGAAATATACACAAGATCTTACAGTAGCTCACAGAGAAAAAAATGTGACAATGAATATACCTATGTTCATGTATAGCTGAAAAATTGTGCTCTACACTGGAATTTGACACAACACTGTAAAATGATTTTGAATCAATAAAATAATGTTAAAAAAAAAGACATTGAAACAACCTAAATGTCCATCAACAGATGGCTGGATAAAGAAGTTGTGATATACTCATACAATGGAATACTACACAGCCATAAAAAAGGATAAAATAATTCCATTTGTTGCAATATGGATGGACCTGGAGATTGTTACATTAAGTGAAGTAAGCCAGAAAGAGCAAGACAAATACCATATGACATCACTTATATGTGAAATAAAAATATCACACAAATGAACTTATTTACTAAACAGAATCAGACTCATCAGATTCACAGACACAGAAAGCAAACTTATGGGTACCAAAGTGGAAAGCAGATGAGGGAGGAATCAATTAGAAGTTTGGAATTAGCAGATACAAAATACTATATATAACAGATAAGCAACAGGGTGTTAAGGTATGACACAGAGAACTATACTCACTATCCTGTAAATAAACCATAATGGGAAAGAATATGAAAAAGAATATGTATATATATACATATGTAAAGCTGAATCACTTTGCTGTACACCAGAAACTTCCACAATACTATAAATCAACTATAATTTAATTAAAATATTTTAAAAGAATAAAGATATTACACAATTAATTTTCACCTCGAAGAACTAGAGAAAAAGAAAAAGCAAAGGTGAGGAAAGTAACAAAATAATAAAGATGAGACAAAAATAACTAAAATACAGACTAGTAATCCTGTATAAAAGATCAAGGATGGCAAAAATTGTGTCTTTTAAAGATAAAAATTGAAAAATCTCTGGTTGAATCGTGCAAAAAAATATAAGAAAGAGGATTCACATAAAAAAGCAGAGATTAAAGAAGAGATATTGCAACTGAAGTAACAGAAATTCAAATGATCAAAACAGACTACTATGAACAATTATATGCCAACATATTGGAAAATCCAGAAAAGAATGGATAAATTCCTACAAAAATACAACCTACCAAGACTGAATCATGAAGAATTGGAAAATACGGACAAATAATGAATAAAAAGATTGAGTCAGCAACCAAAACAAAACAAAATAAAGCAAAAAAAGCCCACGAGCAGATGGCTTTATGGGTGAATTCTACAAGACATTTAAAGAAGAATTAATACCAATTCTCAAATTATTTGAAAAATGAAAGAAGGGAACACTTCCAAACTTATTTTGTGAGGCCAGCATTATCCTGATAGCAAAGCCAGATGAGGACAGTATAAGAAACAAAATTATAATCAATATCTCAGATGAAGATACATACAAAAATCATCAAAAACATACAACAAAAAAATCTAACCGTACATTAAAAGAATCATATGGCATTATCAAGTGGGATTAATTCCTGGGATACCGGGATAGTTCAACACATAAAAATCAATGTTTATTGATTTGCTACATCACACTAACAGAATGAAGGCTAAAATCGTGATAATCTCAACAGGTACAGAAAAGTCACTTAACAAACTTCAACTGCTTTTCATGGAAAAAATATATTCTAAGTATAGAAGGAAAGCAATGCAACAAAATAAAGACCATAACAATGCAACAGCTAACCTCATACTCAAAAAAAGCTTGAAGGCTTTTCCCTAAAATCAGGAAAGCCATAAGAATGTCGACTCTCACTAATTCTACTCAACATTGTACAGGAAGTCAAATGCAGAGAAATCAGTCATGAAAAATAAATGAAAGGCATTCAAATCAAAAAGGAAAAATAAAATTGTATCTTTTGGTAGATTACATAATCTTTTTATTGAAGTGTAGTGTATTTACAATATTATGTTACTTTCAGGTGTACAGTAAAGTGACTTAGGTGTTTTCAGATAGTATGTATATATATATATATATGAGTGTGTGTATATATATGTATATATATGCCTGAAGACTCCAGCAAAAAAAGAGTAATAGCCAATGAAAACAGTACAGTTTCTGAATAGAAAGTCAACGTACAAAATTTACTTGCATTTCTATATATTAACAATGAACTATCTAAAAATAAATTATCAAAACAATCTTATTTCCATTGGAACTATATATGCATGCATGTATGTATATATGTAGGTAGGTATGTATGTATGTATGTATACCTCATTTTGGGGTATGTGTGCATATATCTCTCTCTCATGAATGAATTTGGTAAAGCTGTAGGATACAAAATTTATATACAGAAATTAGTTGCAGTTTTATACACTAATAATGAAGTATCAGAAAAAGAAATTAAGAAAACAATCCCATTTACCATTCCAACAAAAATAATAAAATATCTAGGTATAAGCTATACACTAAAGAGTACTTGTCCTCCAAAAACTGTATGATGCTCAGGAAGGAAATTGAAAATGACATGAACAGCTGGAAAGTTATACCATGTTTTTGGACTGAAGAATCAATATTGTTAAAATGATGATACTACCTCATGCAATGCACAGATGCTATGCAATACACATCAAAATACTAATGGCATGATTCACAGAACTTGAACAGATAATTCTAAAGTTTGTATGGAAACACAAAACACTCCAAGTAGCCAAAACAAACTTGAGAAAGAACAAACCTGGAGAAATCATATTCCGTCCCTGTAGACTATACTACAAACCTACAGTAATCAAAAAAGTATGGTACTGGTGCAAAACAGACACATATGTCCATGGAAGAGAATACAGAGTGTAGAAATAAACTCAGGGATTTATGATCAATTAATCTATAACAAAGGAGGCAAGAATATAAAATGGAGAAAATACAGTCACTTCAATGAGTGGTGCTGGGAAAACTGTATAGCTACATACAACAGAATGAAATTAGAACACTCTCTAACACCATATACAAAAATAAAATCAAAATCAGTTAAAGATCTAAATGTAAGACTGTGTACTCTAAAACTCCTAGAAGAAAACATAGGCAGAACACTCTTTGACATACATCACGGCAATATTTTTTTGGCTCTGGCTCCTAAAGTAAAGGAAATAAAAATAAAAATAAACAAATGGAACTTAAATAGTGAAAAGCTGTTGCATAGCAAAGGAAATCATTGACAAATGAAAAAATGACCTACTGAATGGGAGAAAATATTTCCAAATGACATGATCGATAAGGGATTACTATCCAACATATATAAAGAGCCCATACAACTCAACATCAAAAAATGAACAACCTGATTTAAAAATGGGCAAACAAATTGAATATACTCTTTTTTCCCCAAAGAGGACATGCAGATGGCCCATTTCTAATCATCAGGGAAATGCAAATCAAAACCACAAGGGGATATCACCTCACACTTGTCAGAGGGCTATTATCAGAAAGAACATGAGGGGTGGAGGGTGGGAAGGGATAGATGGGATTTCAAAATTGTTAAACAGATTAACAAGATTATACTGTATGGCACAGGGAAATATACACAAGATCTTACAGTAGCTCACAGAGAAAAAAATGTGACAATGAATATACCTATGTTCATGTATAACTGAAAAATTGTGCTCTACACTGGAATTTGACACAACACTGTAAAATGATTTTGAATCAATAAAAAAAGGAAAAAAAAAGACATTGAAACAACCTAAATGTCCATCAACAGATGGCTGGATAAAGAAGTTGTGATATACTCATACAATGAAATACTACACAGCCATGAAAAAGGATAAAATAATTCCATTTGTTGCAATATGGATGGACCTGGAGATTGTTACATTAAGTGAAGTAAGCCAGAAAGAGCAAGACAAATACCATATGACATCACTTATATGTGAAATAAAAATATCACACAAATGAACTTATTTACTAAACAGAATCAGACTCATCAGACTCACAGACACAGAAAGCAAGCTTATGGGTACCAAAGTGGAAAGCAGATGAGGGAGGAACCAATTAGAAGTTTGGAATTAGCAGATACAAAATACTATATATAACAGATAAGCAACAGGGTGTTACGGTATGACACAGAGAACTATACTCACTATCCTGTAAATAAACCATAATGGGAAAGAATATGAAAAAGAATATGTATATATATATATGTAAAGCTGAATCACTTTGCTGTACACCAGAAACTTACACAATACTATAAATCAACTATAATTTAATTAAAATATTTTAAAAGAATAAAGATATTACACAATTAATTTTCACCTCGAAGAACTAGAAAAAACGAAAAAGCAAAGGTGAGGAAAGTAACAAAATAATAAAGATGAGACAAAAATAACTAAAATACAGACTAGTAATCCTGTATAAAAGATCAAGGATGGCAAAAATTGTGTCTTTTAAAGATAAAAATTGAAAAATCTCTGGTTGAATCGTGCAAAAAAATATAAGAAAGAGGATTCACATAAAAAAGCAGAGATTAAAGAAGAGATATTGCAACTGAAGTAACAGAAATTCAAATGATCAAAACAGACTACTATGAACAATTATATGCCAACATATTGGAAAATCCAGAAAAGAATGGATAAATTCCTACAAAAATACAACCTACCAAGACTGAATCATGAAGAATTGGAAAATACGGACAAATAATGAATAAAAAGATTGAGTCAGCAACCAAAACAAAACAAAATAAAGCAAAAAAAGCCCACGAGCAGATGGCTTTATGGGTGAATTCTACAAGACATTTAAATAAGAATTAATACCAATTCTCAAATTATTTGAAAAATGAAAGAAGGGAACACTTCCAAACTTATTTTGTGAGGCCAGCATTATCCTGATAGCAAAGCCAGATGAGGACAGTATAAGAAACAAAATTAGAATCAATATCTCAGATGAAGATACATACAAAAATCATCAAAAACATACAACAAAAAAATCTAACAGTACATTAAAAGAATCATATGGCATTATCAAGTGGGATTAATTCCTGGGATACCGGGATAGTTCAACACATAAAAATCAATGTTTATTGATTTGCTACATCACACTAACAGAATGAAGGATAAAATCGTGATAATCTCAACAGGTACAGAAAAGTCACTTAACAAACTTCAACTGCTTTTCATGGTAAAACATATATTCTAAGTATAGAAGGAAAGCAATGCAACAAAATAAAGACCATAACAATGCAACAGCTAACCTCATACTCAAAAAAAGCTTGAAGGCTTTTCTCTAAAATCAGGAAAGCCATAAGAATTTCGACTCTCACTAATTCTACTCAACATTGTACAGGAAGTCCCATGCAGAGAAATCAGTCATGAAAAATAAATGAAAGGCATTCAAATCAAAAAGGAAAAATAAAATTGTATCTTTTGGTAGATTACATAATCTTTTTCTTGAAGTGTAGTGTATTTACAATATTATGTTAGTTTCAGGTGTACAGTAAAGTGACTTAGGTTTTTTCAGATTGTATGTATATATATATATATATGAGTGTGTGTATATATATGTATATATATGCCTGAAGACTCCTGCAAAAAAAGAGTAATAGCCAATGAAAACAGTACAGTTTCTGAATATAAAGTCAACGTACAAAATTTACTTGCATTTCTATATATTAACAAAGAACTATCTAAAAATAAATTATCAAAACAATCTTATTTCCGTTGGAACTATATATGCATGCATGTATGTATGTATGTAGGTAGGTATGTATGTATGTACGTATGCCTCATGTTTGGGGTATGTGTGTATATATATCTCTCTCATGAATGAATTTGGTAAAGCTGTAGGATACAAAATTTATATACAGAAATTAGTTGCAGTTTTATACACTAATAATGAAGTATCAGAAGAAGGAATTAAGAAAACAATCCCATTTACCATTCCAACAAAAATAATAAAATATCTAGGTATAAGCTATATCCTAAAGAGTACTTGTCCTCCAAAAACTGTATGATGCTCAGGAAGGAAATTGAAAATGACATGAACAGCTGGAAAGTTATACCATGTTTTTGGACTGAAGAATCAATATTGTTAAAATGATGATACTACCTAATGCAATGCACAGATGCTATGCAATCCACATCAAAATACTAATGGCATGATTCACAGAACTTGAACAGATAATTCTAAAGTTTGTATGGAAACACAAAAGACTCCAAGTAGCCAAAACAAACTTGAGAAAGAACAAACCTGGAGAAATCATATTCCCTCCCTTTAGACTATACTACAAAGCTACAGTAATCAAAAAAGTATGGTACTGGTGCGAAACAGACACATATGCCCATGGAAGAGAATACAGAGTGTAGAAATAAACTCAGGGGTTTATGATCAATTAATCTATAACAAAGGAGGGAAGAATATAAAATGGAGAAAATACAGTCACTTCAATGAGTGGTGCTGGGAAAACTGTATAGCTACATACAACAGAATGAAATTAGAACACTGTCTAACACCATATACAAAAATAAAATCAAAATCAGTTAAAGATCTAAATGTAAGACTGTGTACTCTAAAACTCCTAGAAGAAAACATAGGCAGAACACTCTTTGACATACATCACGGCAATATTTTTTTGGCTCTGGCTCCTAAAGTAAAGGAAATAAAAATAAAAATAAACAAATGGAACTTAATTAGTCAAAAGCTGTTGCATAGCAAAGGAAATCATTGACAAAATGAAAAAATGACCTACTGAATGGGAGAAAATATTTCCAAATGACATGATCGATAAGGGATTACTATCCAACATATATAGAGAGCTCATACAACTCAACATCAAAAAATGAACAACCTGATTTAAAAATGGGCAAACACATTGAATATACTCTTTTTTCCCCAAAGAGGACATGCAGATGGCCCATTTCTAATCATCAGGGAAATGCAAATCAAAACCACAAGGGGATATCACCTCACACTTGTCAGAGGGCTATTATCAGAAAGAACATGAGGGGTGGAGGGTGGGAAGGGATAGATGGGATTTCAAAATTGTTAAACAGATAAACAAGATTACACTGTATGGCACAGGGAAATATACACAAGATCTTACAGTAGCTCACAGAGAAAACAATGTGACAATGAATATACCTATGTTCATGTATAACTGAAAAATTGTGCTCTACACTGGAATTTGACACAACACTGTAAAATGATTTTGAATCAATAAAAAAAATGTAAAAAAAAAAAAGACATTGAAACAACCTAAATGTCCATCAACAGATGGCTGGATAAAGAAGTTGTGATATACTCATACAATGGAATACTATGCAGCCATAAAAAAGAATAAAATAATTCCATTTGTTGCAATATGGATGGACCTGTAGATTGTTACATTAAGTGAAGTAAGCCAGAAAGAGCAAGACAAATACCATATGACATCACTTATATGTGAAATAAAAATATCACACAAATGAACTTATTTACTAAACAGAATCAGACTCATCAGACTCACAGACACAGAAAGCAAACTTATGGGTACCAAAGTGGAAAGCAGATGAGGGAGGAACCAATTAGAAGTTTGGAATGAGCAGATACAAAATACTATATATAACAGATAAGCAACAGGGTGTTACGGTATGACACAGAGAACTATACTCACTATCCTGTAAATAAACCATAATGGGAAAGAATATGAAAAAGAATATGTATATATATATATATGTAAAGCTGAATCACTTTGCTGTACACCAGAAACTTACACAATACTATAAATCAACTATAATTTAATTAAAATATTTTAAAAGAATAAAGATATTACACAATTAATTTTCACCTCGAAGAACTAGAGAAAAAGAAAAAGCAAAGGTGAGGAAAGTAACAAAATAATAAAGATGAGACAAAAATAACTAAAATACAGACTAGTAATCCTGTATAAAAGATCAAGGATGGCAAAAATTGTGTCTTTTAAAGATAAAAATTGAAAAATCTCTGGTTGAATCGTGCAAAAAAATATAAGAAAGAGGATTCACATAAAAAAGCAGAGATTAAAGAAGAGATATTGCAACTGAAGTAACAGAAATTCAAATGATCAAAACAGACTACTATGAACAATTATATGCCAACATATTGGAAAATCCAGAAAAGAATGGATAAATTCCTACAAAAATACAACCTACCAAGACTGAATCATGAAGAATTGGAAAATACGGACAAATAATGAATAAAAAGATTGAGTCAGCAACCGAAACAACACAAAATAAAGCAAAAAAAGCCCACGAGCAGATGGCTTTATGGGTGAATTCTACAAGACATTTAAAGAAGAATTAATACCAATTCTCAAATTATTTGAAAAATGAAAGAAGGGAACACATCCAAACTTATTTTGTGAGGCCAGCATTTTCCTGATAGCAAACCAGATGAGGACAGTATAAGAAACAAAATTAGAATCAATATCTCAGATGAAGATACATACAAAAATCATCAAAAACATACAACAAAAAAATCTAACAGTACATTAAAAGAATCATATGGCATTATCAAGTGGGATTAATTCCTGGGATACCGGGATAGTTCAACACATAAAAATCAATGTTTATTGATTTGCTACATCACACTAACAGAATGAAGGCTAAAATCGTGATAATCTCAACAGGTACAGAAAAGTCACTTAACAAACTTCAACTGCTTTTCATGGAAAAAAATATATTCTAAGTATAGAAGGAAAGCAATGCAACAAAATAAAGACCATAACAATGCAACAGCTAACCTCATACTCAAAAAAAGCTTGAAGGCTTTTCTCTAAAATCAGGAAAGCCATAAGAATTTCGACTCTCACTAATTCTACTCAACATTGTACAGGAAGTCCCATGCAGAGAAATCAGTCATGAAAAATAAATGAAAGGCATTCAAATCAAAAAGGAAAAATAAAATTGTATCTTTTGGTAGATTACATAATCTTTTTATTGAAGTGTAGTGTATTTACAATATTATGTTAGTTTCAGGTGTACAGTAAAGTGACTTAGGTTTTGTCAGATTGTATGTATATATATATATATGAGTGTGTGTATATATATGTATATATATGCATGAAGACTCCTGCAAAAAAAGAGTAATAGCCAATGAAAACAGTACAGTTTCTGAATATAAAGTCAACGTACAAAATTTACTTGCATTTCTATATATTAACAATGAACTATCTAAAAATAAATTATCAAAACAATCTTATTTCCATTGGAACTATATATGCATGCATGTATGTATGTATGTAGGTAGGTATGTATGTATGTACGTATGCCTCATCTTTGGGGTATGTGTGTATATATATCTCTCTCATGAATGAATTTGGTAAAGCTGTAGGATACAAAATTTATATACAGAAATTAGTTGCAGTTTTATACACTAATAATGCAGTATCAGAAGAAGGAATTAAGAAAACAATCCCATTTACCATTCCAACAAAAATAATAAAATATCTAGGTATAAGCTATATCCTAAAGAGTACTTGTCCTCCAAAAACTGTATGATGCTCAGGAAGGAAATTGAAAATGACATGAACAGCTGGAAAGTTATACCATGTTTTTGGACTGAAGAATCAATATTGTTAAAATGATGATACTACCTCATGCAATGCACAGATGCTATGCAATCCACATCAAAATACTAATGGCATGATTCACAGAACTTGAAGAGATAATTCTAAAGTTTGTATGGAAACACAAAAGACTCCAAGTAGCCAAAACAAACTTGAGAAAGAACAAACCTGGAGAAATCATATTCCCTCCCTTTAGACTATACTACAAAGCTACAGTAATCAAAAAAGTATGGTACTGGTGCGAAACAGACACATATGTCCATGGAAGAGAATACAGAGTGTAGAAATAAACTCAGGGGTTTATGATCAATTAATCTATAACAAAGGAGGGAAGAATATAAAATGGAGAAAATACAGTCACTTCAATGAGTGGTGCTGGGAAAACTGTATAGCTACATACAACAGAATGAAATTAGAACACTCTCTAACACCATATACAAAAATAAAATCAAAATCAGTTAAAGATCTAAATGTAAGACTGTGTACTCTAAAACTCCTAGAAGAAAACATAGGCAGAACACTCTTTGACATACATCACGGCAATATTTTTTTGGCTCTGGCTCCTAAAGTAAAGGAAATAAAAATAAAAATAAACAAATGGAACTTAATTAGTCAAAAGCTGTTGCATAGCAAAGGAAATCATTGACAAAATGAAAAAATGACCTACTGAATGGGAGAAAATATTTCCAAATGACATGATCGATAAGGGATTACTATCCAACATATATAGAGAGCTCATACAACTCAACATCAAAAAATGAACAACCTGATTTAAAAATGGGCAAACACATTGAATATACTCTTTTTTCCCCAAAGAGGACATGCAGATGGCCCATTTCTAATCATCAGGGAAATGCAAATCAAAACCACAAGGGGATATCACCTCACACTTGTCAGAGGGCTATTATCAGAAAGAACATGAGGGGTGGAGGGTGGGAAGGGATAGATGGGATTTCAAAATTGTTAAACAGATAAACAAGATTACACTGTATGGCACAGGGAAATATACACAAGTTCTTACAGTAGCTCACAGAGAAAACAATGTGACAATGAATATACCTATGTTCATGTATAACTGAAAAATTGTGCTCTACACTGGAATTTGACACAACACTGTAAAATGATTTTGAATCAATAAAAAATGTAAAAAAAAAAAGACATTGAAACAACCTAAATGTCCATCAACAGATGGCTGGATAAAGAAGTTGTGATATACTCATACAATGGAATACTACGCAGCCATAAAAAAGAATAAAATAATTCCATTTGTTGCAATATGGATGGACCTGGAGATTGTTACATTAAGTGAAGTAAGCCAGAAAGAGCAAGACAAATACCATATGACATCACTTATATGTGAAATAAAAATATCACACAAATGAACTTATTTACTAAACAGAATCAGACTCATCAGACTCACAGACACAGAAAGCAAGCTTATGGGTACCAAAGTGGAAAGCAGATGAGGGAGGAACCAATTAGAAGTTTGGAATTAGCAGATACAAAATACTATATATAACAGATAAGCAACAGGGTGTTACGGTATGACACAGAGAACTATACTCACTATCCTGTAAATAAACCATAATGGGAAAGAATATGAAAAAGAATATGTATATATATATATGTAAAGCTGAATCACTTTGCTGTACACCAGAAACTTACACAATACTATAAATCAACTATAATTTAATTAAAATATTTTAAAAGAATAAAGATATTACACAATTAATTTTCACCTCGAAGAACTAGAGAAAAAGAAAAAGCAAAGGTGAGGAAAGTAACAAAATAATAAAGATGAGACAAAAATAACTAAAATACAGACTAGTAATCCTGTATAAAAGATCAAGGATGGCAAAAATTGTGTCTTTTAAAGATAAAAATTGAAAAATCTCTGGTTGAATCGTGCAAAAAAATATAAGAAAGAGGATTCACATAAAAAAGCAGAGATTAAAGAAGAGATATTGCAACTGAAGTAACAGAAATTCAAATGATCAAAACAGACTACTATGAACAATTATATGCCAACATATTGGAAAATCCAGAAAAGAATGGATAAATTCCTACAAAAATACAACCTACCAAGACTGAATCATGAAGAATTGGAAAATACGGACAAATAATGAATAAAAAGATTGAGTCAGCAACCAAAACAACACAAAATAAAGCAAAAAAAGCCCACGAGCAGATGGCTTTATGGGTGAATTCTACAAGACATTTAAAGAAGAATTAATACCAATTCTCAAATTATTTGAAAAATGAAAGAAGGGAACACTTCCAAACTTATTTTGTGAGGCCAGCATTTTCCTGATAGCAAAGCCAGATGAGGACAGTATAAGAAACAAAATTAGAATCAATATCTCAGATGAAGATACATACAAAAATCATCAAAAACATACAACAAAAAAATCTAACAGTACATTAAAAGAATCATATGGCATTATCAAGTGGGATTAATTCCTGGGATACCGGGATAGTTCAACACATAAAAATCAATGTTTATTGATTTGCTACATCACACTAACAGAATGAAGGATAAAATCGTGATAATCTCAACAGGTACAGAAAAGTCACTTAACAAACTTCAACTGCTTTTCATGGTAAAAAATATATTCTAAGTATAGAAGGAAAGCAATGCAACAAAATAAAGACCATAACAATGCAACAGCTAACCTCATACTCAAAAAAAGCTTGAAGGCTTTTCTCTAAAATCAGGAAAGCCATAAGAATTTCGACTCTCAATAATTCTACTCAACATTGTACAGTAAGTCCCATGCAGAGAAATCAGTCATGAAAAATAAATGAAAGGCATTCAAATCAAAAATGAAAAATAAAATTGTATCATTTGGTAGATTACATAATCTTTTTATTGAAGTGTAGTGTATTTACAATATTATGTTAGTTTCAGGTGTACAGTAAAGTGACTTAGGTTTTGTCAGATTGTATGTATATATATATATATGAGTGTGTGTATATATACGTATATATATGCATGAAGACTCCTGCAAAAAAAGAGTAATAGCCAATGAAAACAGTACAGTTTCTGAATATAAAGTCAACGTACAAAATTTACTTGCATTTCTATATATTAACAATGAACTATCTAAAAATAAATTATCAAAACAATCTTATTTCCATTGGAACTATATATGCATGCATGTATGTATGTATGTAGGTAGGTATGTATGTATGTACGTATGCCTCATCTTTGGGGTATGTGTGTATATATATCTCTCTCATGAATGAATTTGGTAAAGCTGTAGGATACAAAATTTATATACAGAAATTAGTTGCAGTTTTATACACTAATAATGAAGTATCAGAAGAAGGAATTAAGAAAACAATCCCATTTACCATTCCAACAAAAATAATAAAATATCTAGGTATAAGCTATATCCTAAAGAGTACTTGTCCTCCAAAAACTGTATGATGCTCAGGAAGGAAATTGAAAATGACATGAACAGCTGGAAAGTTATACCATGTTTTTGGACTGAAGAATCAATATTGTTAAAATGATGATACTACCTCATGCAATGCACAGATGCTATGCAATCCACATCAAAATACTAATGGCATGATTCACAGAACTTGAACAGATAATTCTAAAGTTTGTATGGAAACACAAAAGACTCCAAGTAGCCAAAACAAACTTGAGAAAGAACAAACCTGGAGAAATCATATTCCCTCCCTTTAGACTATACTACAAAGCTACAGTAATCAAAAAAGTATGGTACTGGTGCGAAACAGACACATATGCCCATGGAAGAGAATACAGAGTGTAGAAATAAACTCAGGGGTTTATGATCAATTAATCTATAACAAAGGAGGGAAGAATATAAAATGGAGAAAATACAGTCACTTCAATGAGTGGTGCTGGGAAAACTGTATAGCTACATACAACAGAATGAAATTAGAACACTCTCTAACACCATATACAAAAATAAAATCAAAATCAGTTAAAGATCTAAATGTAAGACTGTGTACTCTAAAACTCCTAGAAGAAAACATAGGCAGAACACTCTTTCACATACATCATGGCAATATTTTTTTGGCTCTGGCTCCTAAAGTAAAGGAAATAAAAATAAAAATAAACAAGTGGAACTTAATTAGTCAAAAGCTGTTGCATAGCAAAGGAAATCATTGACAAAATGAAAAAATGACCTACTGAATGGGAGAAAATATTTCCAAATGACATGATCGATAAGGGATTACTATCCAACATATATAGAGAGCTCATACAACTCAACATCAAAAAATGAACAACCTGATTTAAAAATGGGCAAACACATTGAATATACTCTTTTTTTCCCCAAAGAGGACATGCAGATGGCCCATTTCTAATCATCAGGGAAATGCAAATCAAAACCACAAGGGGATATCACCTCACACTTGTCAGAGGGCCATTATCAGAAAGAACATGAGGGGTGGAGGGTGGGAAGGGATAGACGGGATTTCAAAATTGTTAAACAGATAAACAAGATTACACTGTATGGCACAGGGAAATATACACAAGATCTTACAGTAGCTCACAGAGAAAACAATGTGACAATGAATATACCTATGTTCATGTATAACTGAAAAATTGTGCTCTACACTGGAATTTGACACAACACTGTAAAATGATTTTGAATCAATAAAAAAATGTAAAAAAAAAAAGACATTGAAACAACCTAAATGTCCATCAACAGATGGCTGGATAAAGAAGTTGTGATATACTCATACAATGGAATACTACGCAGCCATAAAAAAGAATAAAATAATTCCATTTGATGCAATATGGATGGACCTGGAGATTGTTACATTAAGTGAAGTAAGCCAGAAAGAGCAAGACAAATACCATATGACATCACTTATATGTGAAATAAACATATCACAGAAATGAACTTATTTACTAAACAGAATCAGACCCATCAGACTCACAGACACAGAAAGCAAACTTATGGGTACCAAAGTGGAAAGCAGATGAGGGAGGAACCAATTAGAAGTTTGGAATTAGCAGATACAAAATACTATATATAACAGATAAGCAACAGGGTGTTACGGTATGACACAGAGAACTATACTCACTATCCTGTAAATAAACCATAATGGGAAAGAATATGAAAAAGAATATGTATATATATATATGTAAAGCTGAATCACTTTGCTGTACACCAGAAACTTACACAATACTATAAATCAACTATAATTTAATTAAAATATTTTAAAAGAATAAAGATATTACACAATTAATTTTCACCTCGAAGAACTAGAAAAAACGAAAAAGCAAAGGTGAGGAAAGTAACAAAATAAT